>NC_133393.1:25919065-26519065 GCF_047511655.1 Castor canadensis
AAACGAGTTACACCTGATAATTGTTTCAAACTGAAGGACTTCATTGGAAATTACTTGAGGTGAAGGACTGCTAGCAAGGAATATGTCGTGTTTTATTTTTCTGAATGTGACTTTAGTTTGCTTTCTATCCCCCTCTTTTTTCAACTTAGCATGTCTCTGTGAATAAAATATGTTCGATGACAAATTACTTGAGTGTTTGTATTTTTGAGTCAAGTATCCACCCCCACAGCCAATACACACTGTCACCCTCCCCTTGCCCAAAACTGTGTCCTCATACCCTTTGTGTTTAATCCTCCCCTGAGTGACCTCAGGGGAACCTGAGTGACCACCCATCTCCTTTCTGAGAGCAATGATTTTGAAGACTGTAGAATTTCATATATATATATATGTAAATCATGTTGTATGTAGTGTTTTGTGTCATATAATAGCATTTAAACTTCATCTGCGTTGTGTGTATTAACGTTTTGCTCATTTCCGGTACTATTACTTAAATCCTGATTTGTCCATTGGTTTATCTGCTGAAAATTGATAAATAGGCAAGTTATTACCAGCTTGGGTCTATTATGAACAAAGCCACTATTGACATTTGCATATAAGTCTGTGTGGACATTTGTAAAACATTGCAAAAAGAGGGCAAAATCCTTCCTTTTGCCTAAGTGTGGATTGTTGGGTCCTAGGGCAGTGCATGTTTAATTGCATCACGAATTGTGATACTGTACAAATGGAGCGTAGTATTTTTCCACTTCTTGCAGCAATATGGAAAAGGTTTCAAGTTGTGTCACATTCAGTTCATGTGTGTTTTCAATGTTTGCCATTCTAGGTGATTTGTGGTGGTACCTCCCAGGTCTCGGTCAGGGTCAGGGCCCAGGAGAGAAGCAGAAAGGAGGATTTGGGGAAGGTGAACCCCATTCTACTGGTTAGGGGAGAACCTGAGTCCAGGCGGTGCACGGAGATTTCATTGCTCAGAACCCCGCATCCGCCGATTGGCGATTGGCTTCTCCAGGAACCCGACACGCAATGGGAGAGAGAGTTGCGGTGACGTCATGAGTGTCCGGGCAGAACGACCCGACCCGGGCGCAGAGGGAGAAGTGAAACTGGGGAGATGGTCACTCCCCAGTGCCAGGAGGCCCTGCCCCACGCAGCTCTCTGGCCTGACACCCTGAGACCTCAGCCCCAGGACCCGGGACTCTGACGCCTCGCATCTGCACAGAATGCTCTTTGTCCATTGTCTTCCAGATTCCTGCCCAAGGACTACATAAGTGATTCTCAAACGTTTGCGTTTCAGTGTTTCTCCACTCTTAGAAATTGGTGTGGACTGCAAGGCAGTTTTATTTATGTGGACTTTATGTCTATAAACATTTACCTATTAGAACTAAAACCTTAAAAGATAAATTTGATTCACTTAAAATATTAATAACTCATTGTATGTTAAGAGAAATATTTTCCAAAATAAAATGATACAGTGAGACTAGATCTTTTTACATTGCACACTTTTGCCAGTCATTTTTAAATGTCTCATTAGAAGACTGATAGATTTTCATGCTCATGTATTTATTTGTTTTCGTTCACATAAAGCCTCATTCATAGGAAGAATATTTTTAATAACACCCTCAGATAACTGTATATATATATTTGACACTACACTAGCTACATTTTTTCATTTAAGCAGTTTGTAATGAAAGTTGTTTATAAGATTACTTTATTCCTACACCTTCTCAAGTATTTCTTCCTTATAGTTGCCCTTATCCTTTCCTACTTGGTGAGATTGGATTTTTGTTCTAAGATATTTGTCCAGTTTTACCTTGGTGATAGCCACCTTGCAGGGTGGAATGCTCACAATGGAGCGTTGTGCCATTAGTCTTTGCCCACTATACCTGCCCCATGCTTGTGAGGTATTTTTTCCTGTAAAGTGGGCTACTTTGCCAACCTTTGTAGTGTCCTCGCCAACATGAAGTTCATCTTCCTTTTGGATGGACAAAGATGGAGCATTGTACTCTGAGCTCTTGGGAAAGGGCTGAGATCTTCCTGTGAATGAGGGAAAGTGTATTTTTGACACTGCTGCTTCAGTGGTGCCACAAAAGGTCTGGGTCAGCTTCTTAAAGGTTCATTTCATCATGGAACCTGGCACAATATTATCCAATAGTTCATGCACCTGCTGCATCGAAGTGCACAGGTGTGTCTTGCACTGTGAATGAGTTTTGAGGTGATGCATGATTTTTTTAAAACAGTGTGTTGTTTGACTGTGTTACATAGAACTCCCAGTGTTAACACATTTAAGTACAAATTATCAAAAAAATCAGGTGTCAATATCACCAGAAAGTGTTGTAAGTTCTCCAAATCCTAAGGCTTTCCTGAGAGTTTACATTTTGTCAATGGCAAAATATTGTCAGTATATTATCTTGAAGTTTTAAGTTCAGGTTATTTTTGAGAATGTTGGTCAAACACTTTAGTCTAGGCATCCTAGTTGCTGTGTGTTTTATTCTTTTAAATAGAAATGGTGTTTCATCAAACTGGGGTTAGTTTTGCTCACAAAACTGTTTTTCTTAACACAGATCTCCTACTTTGAAATGTAGTAGAATTGCTTAAAGTGAACTTACTTCCATTTATTCACACAAGATACTTCTATAAAGTGGACTCTGGAATGGAGAAATAATAAAGTTATTAATTTTAATGCTTCATCCAAGACATGAAAGTGACACTGGCTTCTGTTTTTCTTCTGCAATGAGGGGTGTGAGTGTTCTCACACTAAATTGCAGGGTAGTTCTACACTTCAGTTATGTTAACTTCCACTTTAGTGAGAATGAAGTCTTTCCAATATTTTCAAAATAGCTCTGATTTTGGGATTGAAAGGGTTGAGCCTTTCAATCTGTGTTCCACAGACCACACTTTGAGACTCATTGTTCTAGGTAACCCCTGGAGCATTTCCAAGTGGCCCCATCCTCCTTTCCTCTTTTTCATTTCCAAAGTTCCTCCCCCTGACCTGCACTAACTGCCTCCCAAAACTTAGCCAGCCCTCCGCCCAGGGCTCATCAAGAAGAGAACTGGCCCCTGGAAATTGGGTGGGTGAGAGTGTCCTTAGTCTGGCAGCAGAGCTGGAGGGACGTGTGTTTCCCTGTGGAGCTGGGATTAGATTGTGTCTGAAGGCTTCAGGTAGAAATTCACTCTTGATGCATTTTGGTTTTAGGTGCCATATTCCTGACCTAAACCTGGTGCAATCTGTATGAGAAATAATATTGGCCTTCCATTTAAATGGGTCCAATGCACCTGACCTGGGGCCCACGTAGGTTGCTGTAACAAAAATAGCATAGGTTGGTGACTAATAAACAATAAGAGTTCATTTCTAAGAATTCTAGAGTCTGTGAAGTTCAATATCAAGGTGCTGGACAGTGCTGTCGCTGATGAGGGATTACTTCTTCCACGAAAGCCATCTTCTCACTGTGCCCCAAGGGGAGGGAGAGCAAGACGGCTTCCTGAGTTCTAGAAGATTCTAATTCCATTCATGAGGGCAGAACTAACCATCTCCCGAGAGCCCAATTTCAAATTTCATCAATTTGAGTATTAACATTCAATATAGGAATTTTGGTGGGACATAAACATTTGTCAGTGTTCGATAGATCTTTCTGCATTCTGTATTTGCACTGTCCAATATGGGAGTCACTGCTCACATGTGGCTAGTGAGCATTTGTGTCACCGTCGTTCATAGTTCACAGAAACATATTTAAGCAGTGCGTGAGTGTATATCACACATGTTATGCATTATGCATGAACATATAATTAAGACAATTGCTTTGATTGGAATTTTAAAGGAGAAGCAAGGGAAATACACTGTCAGGTGCTGAGGACAAAGGGCTGCAAGGGTGGAGCCTCCACATCTGGGCGCTGGGGCAGTGAACTTGCAGAGCTGCTCTCCATCTCTCAGCCGCTGTTCTCTGTGGAGGCCCAGCAGTATCATTTCTTTCTCCCCAGAATGTGGGCATTATTTCTGTCTTGTCAGCTATTTGATGCTTTTAATAAGATTTGATATTGAAAGCATTTTTTAATGAATGTGTCCATGTACTGTAAGACTCTTTATATGAAAGGAAATTTGAAAACAAAATGTTCAGAAGAAGATCACTGGTCCTAGAGTAGAGGATCAGAATCTGGATCTTAGCATGTCTGGACATGACCTGTGAAGGGTTTCACAGCGTAGGGCTGATAGCACAATTTATTTTTGAAAATCGGATTCACTCACAATCAAGGAATGTCACGACAAAGAAAAGTCGTTCATACCATCCGCTGTCCTTCCATCCTCCCTTATGGTACAGGTCATCTACCCAGAAACCATTACAGCAGTTTTTCATCTCTGTTCCCAGAAAGATACAGGTATGCAATCATGTGTGTTGTTACGTCAGCAAAGCACACAGAGTGGGACAGGGTATTTGCGAAGTGCGTATCTAATATTTGTATCTAGTGTAAGGGGAGCAATGACAGAGGTGACTCTGTTTTGGATGAAAGATACACTTTAGAAGAACAAATGTAAAAGAGGCATGGGAAACAACAGGCTTCTTAGAGAAATAACAAGCTCCTCACCAAGATACAAAATTCAGCTGTGTATATGGGTAGTGGGCTCCAGGGCCAGGAAGAGTTGGGCAGACTTTAAAGGCCAGGATGAGCTGACCAGACCTTTTGGGAAGCTCAGTTCAATAAGAAGAAGGATGGACAGGTGGCCAAGTTCAGCGAGAAGCTGACTTAGCACCACTCAATCACAAATGTAGTTTCAAGGCAGAATAGTTGGACCTAAGCCAGGTAGTATCCTATATCATCTCCTAGACTTCAGTCTTTCATTGGCTTAGCTCTTTCACTAAGTCCCACCTGTCAGGGTGCTTTTTCTGTACTTTCTTTTTTTTTTTTCATTTTTCTTTTATTATTCATATGTGCATACAAGGCTTGGTTCATTTCTTCCACCTGCCCCCACCCCCTCCCTTACCACCCCCTCCCCCCCCTCCCTCTCCCCCCCCCCAATACCCTTGTTGTACTTTCAATAGCCACTGGGCTTGATTTATTCTTAACTTCTTGTCCAGGGTCTTCAATCATAGACTGTGCCAGGACACTATCTTGGGATCAACCATCCAGTATCATCTAGGATATAAAAAGAGTCCCCTTAAAAAATGAGAAAATGTAAGCCAACTTAAAAATGAATAAATTCACCTCACCAAATATTTGTGCATGGCAAGTTAGCACAGGAAAAGAAGGGCAACTGCCATTTGTTTCTATGGAAAGGCAAACTGTTGCATATTATTAGAATGGCAACACTCTGTGCTGACAAAGGTACAGAGCAACAGGGGGTCCTCGCTCATTGCTGCAGGAGTGCAAAATGGTGCAGCCTCTCTGGAGGACTTTTGACATTTTCTTTTAGAACTAAAATAGACTGTATATACAACCCAGTGATTACACATTTAAGTATTTGCCACATTTGAAAAATTATATTCAAACAAAAATGTGGGGAGAGGGATTATAGGGAGAAGTCCTGCCAGGAATTCCCCTCCCCTTTTCTCCCCTCCCCTTCCTTCCTCTCCTCACTGGGAGGTCCAGGGCTGCTCAGAAGCATCTTTATCCCCATGGTGAGGCACCTCCTCTGGATCAGCCACCTCTGCCCCACTGTTCCAGAGCCCTGTCCTCCCCACAGCTGCTCAGTCAGGATTTGAGGGCAACCTATCTGTGTGGCCACAGCACTGAGCACAGAAGACTAGAGATCCCTTTTCCTTTCCTCACCTGGACGGCCCCTGGGTCTCCCTGGGGTCCCAGAAGCCTTGCAGGACTCCACACCTTGCTTCTATCCCACAATCATGTTCTGGATTCCCCATCACTACCTAAAACACAGATGAAGGATGTCCTCCCTATTGAGTGGCTACGGATTCTGCCTAGGCAGCCATTACGGTAGTTCCCAGGTTAAGAGTGACCCTCAGAAATGTAGTGTGAGTCCCGAGTCTTCTGGATGGGAGTGTCAACCATGCAGTCCCTGACACGTGTATCTGCAGCTGTTCCCAGAAATCAATCCAGGGTTTTCCAACCCTAGGATGGGGCAGGAGTTAGAAGAATCCTTGGAGTGTTAGCCTAGGAGGATGAGGAGCCTCTTAATGAATGAATATAGGGAGCAAATGAAAACATTAAGGGAGAGGAGAATAAAGGTGTGGAGGAGAAGGATTTAGATGGGAAAGGGGCATGGGAAGGGGAGCCTAGGGGACAGCTCTGTAGGAGAGATGGGTTCTGTTTGTGGAGATGCTCAAGGGATTCTGGTTAGTGTGGTGGAGGAGGTTTCTGGTTTTACCAGATTGGTAATTTCACAGGTGTTACTTGGGTCATAACAGGAGGCTATAGTGTGTTTTAGACAGTTTTCTGTACTCACAGGCACAGTAATTAACACACATGGAAGAAATTTAAAGGAGCAGATGAGAAAGGGGAAGAGATTGAGAGGATTCCTTTCTTCCAGAGCCAGGGCCCCTAGTGATGAGGTGGGGAAGAATCAAAGAAGGGAGTGGAGGCAAGAGCAAGGTCTGTACCCCAGTGTGAAGTGCCCAGTCCTGGTCCTTGACCCCAGAGTTCCCAGGATCCCACTCATTGTGCTACAAGATCATGGTCTTTTCCAATCACAGCATGTGGAAGCCGTCACCAGTCTTGGGTACTTGGGTGTCTGTCTTAAGTCAGAAGGAGCTGCTGCAGCATCTTGGGGCTTGGCGCTAGGACTTGGTTGTGCTCCTGGTGGCCATGGAGCAAGTTGTCCCCAGATTTTCCAGAATAGAAGTGGCAGAAGCTGAAGACAATACTGGGCTACAACCAGATGTGGGGTGAGTGGGAGCCTAGGCATCTGCCCAGCATCTCCCTGGGATCTCAAATGTAGACCCTCTCCACCTCCTAAACCTTTAATACCCAGGTGTTCAGTCATCACCACCCTACCTGCCAAGGGTGGACCCTCACCAGGATATCAGATCATTCTTGCTCCTGGAGTCTGGGGGCCACTCTTCCACAACCCTGAGAGTCCAGGACACAGGTATCCAGCTTCTTCTCTTCCCTTTTGGACCTAAGCAGACAATGTCTGTCTGCATTACTCAGGGCTCCCCTCCTTGTCATATTCATTTCTCTAAACCAGTGACCCTGTGGTTCTATATGTTGTCTAGTGCTGTGTGGCTGTTTTGTTTGGGAGTTGTGTCTTAGGAAGGCACTCCATGGCTTCACAGGCTGCAGCTGAGGCAGGGCTGAAGATGGGAACAGTAGTGAACTCTGCAGCTATGACTGCGATGAGGAGGACACTAATGCCTCAGTGTCCCACACCTGGCCAGCACTCCCGCTCCTGACAACAGATGGCTGTGGAGGAAGCTGGTGGTCAGATTTCATCTCTAGGCTGAAGGCCTGGTGCCCTGTGCAGAGTGTGGAGGGTGCCGTGAACCTTGTTGAGGGCGCAGGTGAATTCTCACTTGTGAAAATTAAGTCTTCCTGCCACACCCACATGCACTGATGTGATACCAATGTCACCCAGGGAACTATGTTTCCTGACCTAGACTGTGCTCTTACAACATCTCATATTTATTCACTCTTCAACAAGTATGTGAGTGTCTATCATATGTCCAGCTCTATGCAGGCACCTAGGACACAACCAACCGAACCCAGCAAAAATCACTGTCCTCATGGAGCTCACCTTCAGACAAAGTAATAATTGATAAATAGCAAAGTGACTTACATGAAAGATATAATGTAAGAAAGTAGAGAGATTTAGAGAAAAGGATCAAGCGGGGAGAGGAGAAAAGGGGTTGTGATTTTTCTTGGTTATCCCCAGCTAAAGCTGTAATGTGAGGGGACATTTGAGCTCAGTCCTGAAGGAGGACAGGGAGCCTGAGGTTATTGGGAGGAAATGTCCCAGGACCACTGTCTGCACAGCCTGGGCAATACTGGGGACACATGGAGGCTGTGGCAGGAATGGGGTGGGCAGACTTCAGGAAGGACTTCCTGTCTGTGATTCTGGGCACAGTGTTTGTAGGTCTCATGACTGCATACCATTTAGTCTCATGAAGGCTTTGGTGTTCTTGAGCTTGGGGTGGATGAAGCCCATGGTGTGTGGAGCAAGGTTGGGGCAGGAGGGAGTAGGCAAAGGTGGTGTTGGCAGCTGGCAGTGAAGCCTTTGATCAGAAGGCTTCCAAATTCTTTGTATCCTACTGGGAAGAATCCATGACAGGATACATGGGTGTAAATGGAGTTTATTAAAATTTAGGGACAGGAAATCCAAAAGGGAGCATGGTGGGGCCCAGGAAGACTCTGGAGGCAGAGAGTAATCTCTTCACTAGGTGATTTAAAAACCTATGTCAACCTATGGGAAGGGAAGAGCCAGGTGATTCCCATCCAATAATCCATGAGTGGAGAGGGGCATGGGTGGTTCCTGGCCAGGTAAGGGTGGTCCCTGAGCCAGAGAAGGGTCAATCTGAAATGCAATATGAAGTCATATATTTATATGAGTCCTGATCTTTCCCTACTTCTAGCCTGTCCCCCACTTCTAGCCCATGTCATTGTCCCCCTGAGACAAGATCTACAAAAAAAATTTTTTTGAGGTTGCTGAGGGGTTGGAGTTCTCTTTTTCTTCTGAATCTGCTTGGAGCTGACAAGAGGCAGCAGACCCTACCTACCAGGGGACATTGCCTCTTCTATTTCTTTCCCTTGGGGCTCATTTGGGCACAAGGTGTCTAAATTATTGTCCAGCACAGTCAAGGTTTCTAATGGAGATCTCCTTAATTAGTAGAGATCCATAGCCCTGTTGTCTCATGATTTGGGTTTTAAAGCCTTTTATCCTGGAAGAATTAGTCTGGTTTAGAAGGCATGACCTAAACATGAACAATGATTGGAGCATCGGAAGGAGGCCTGCCAGGTGTAGCAGGAAGGATAAAGAATCTAACTTTTTATTTTGAAAAGTGACAGAAAATCTTATAGCTAATATTTTAAAAATAGCTAAACCTATAGCTATTTTTGACCCTTGGCTGGCCCCCTGGCTTTGGTTACTTTTAGAGGTCTGGCATACTTGACTTTATCTAGATCTGGAGAAGTCCCCTCATTTGTGTGGTTCTTTTAAACTGTCTCAGGTGTCTGAACAGCACTTGTCCCTCTAAGAAGTTGGGGGACTCCAAACATTTGGGGATCGTGTCCTCTTAAACTGTTTCTCTGAACAGTCATCTCTGAAGATTCTACCGATTTGGCAGTTTTGTCCCTTAGAACAAGGAATAGCTTCTCCTAAAAATTCATCTACCAGAAAGTCAGATTTGTCCCAAGGAGGAGGGGAATAAAATGTCAGACATATCAGAAATCAATGCCAGGGTGATCCTTCTGGCCAAATTAAGCAACAAATATATTTATTTTAGAAATGGCTCTTAGGCTGGAATTAATTAAATCTAATTGTCCTACAGAGGATATACTGACACTTTTAAATTGTTGTGAAGTGTCAGCAGACAACAGTCATAAAGTTTTTACAAGGAAAATACAAAACGACCCCAATACTTGAGAATGTCTGTCCTGGTTGACAGATAAGCACTTGTCAGAGTCATTTTCCATGGGCTTCTCTAGAACTGTAATAACAAAACTTAAAGTAAGCATGGTTAACAGTTTAGCAATTAACATAATAGTATAGTATTACTAAACCTCTCTTTACAATTACAATTGGGAACATATACAGAATCTTATAAAAGTTAAGACACCAGTTTGGTACAGTGTCTTTTTATAACTCTGCTTTAGAAGGCTTATATACTTGAAGAACATAAAGACACTTAACATATGAAGGAGCCAGTAACAGCATCACAGTTTAAACCTTGAATTTTGGTTAGCTAAAGTAACAACTGAATGGTTGCCAGTACTGTATTGACAATTAAAAACCCTAAATTTTCCAATGGTTAGGGGAAGGCAGTGTCAGTAATCTCAAATAGTGCCTGTTTTAAGGATCATTTGCATATCATATATATATATAAAATAATGTTTATCTAGCCAATATAAGATCAATGTCTGTTTATTCAACAAACAGATGACAGGCCTAAATGGTAGAATGTTTAGCATTTGTCATAAAGAACAGAAATATCAAAGATCTTATTAGATACAATGTATCTTAGATAAAAGAACTATAAGTGTTTACATGTATACACTTTTAACTGTACATTTTTTATACATTTAAAAAAATTATTTTATAACATTTAGATACACACACAAAGCACTAGCAGTTCGAGAACCATTTAAGAGAATTTTTACTTAGTTTAAATTTAGTTTCCTCAGTGTTACAGAAAAGTACCTTAGGGTTTTACATCTGGCAAGAGACTAATTTAGGCAGTCCAATAGTTTCAATGGGCTACATAGACAACTTACTCATTGAGTTTGGTGAATTTTTTTAAAACTTTTAAGGTACGTTTGCTATTAAACAATAAAACATCAGAACTATAATACACTGGGCAAAGAGGCTGATACTAAAAACAAAATATACAATGAAAAGATAACAACATAAAGGAAGGCAATCTGTTAAGTATTAGAAGAGAAGCATCTTAATATGGACTTTGTAACCAGTACAGAATCAACTACCAAATCCAAACTGAACCAAGGTATCTTGGCTGATTCAAACCCACAGCCGGTGGTCAGTTTCCCCTAAGACCTGTGTCCTTTGCTTGCTGCAGTGAGGAGATGTGGGCAGAAGCTCAGGATTTGGGCTGTGAAGGAAAAGCCAGCAGAATGTGCACACATCACGCCATGGGGCTGTGATCAGCTTGTACACTAAGAAGAATGGGGAAACAGGTTCATTTTCTAAAAAGATAATAAACCAACACGATTAATTTCTCAAATAATTACATACAGAAGCAGAGATAAGGGAATAAGCATGAAGTTAGGAAACCCAATGAGTGAGAGCCATGGCTTGGGTATTGATACGAAATCACATCCTAGACTGCTGATGTGAACAGAATGGCTTGGGACACAGCAGGGTTGTTGTTGAACAGCATGCAGCCCCTAGAATCCAAGAACAACAGGCTCAGTCATTGAGAGTTAAAGACATGTACAACCTAGTATTTTAGGGTTAATCACCTTTTAGTAGACCTCAATAAAAAGTTAAGGTCTCATCTTCCCATCTGGAGGGTGAAATTTTGTTTGGTTTTGATAATTTTTTGTATCAGCCTATAGCACCAAAAAATCTCTGACAGTTATTTTGATAAAACCAAAACCCATTTTTATTTTTATTTTATTTTTTTTTCATTTTTCTTTTATTATTTATATGTGCATACAAGGATTGGTTCATTTCTCCCCACTGCCCCCACCCCCTCCCTTACCACCCACTCCGCCCCCTCCCTCTCCCCCCCCAATACCCAGCAGAAACTATTTTGCCCTTATTTCTAATTTTGTTGTAGAGAGAGTATAAGCAATAATAGGAAGGAACAAGAGTTTTTGCTGGTTGAGATAAGGATAGCTATACAGGGCATTGACTCACATTGATTTCCTGTGCGTGGGTGTTACCTTCTAGGTTAATTCTTTTTGATCTAATCTTTTCTCTAGTACCTGTTCCCCTTTTCCTATTGGCCTCAGTTGCTTTAAGGTATCTGCTTTAGTTTCTCTGCGTTAAGGGCAACAAATGCTAGCTAGTTTTTTAGGTGTCTTACCTATCCTCATCCCTCCCTTGTGTGCTCTCGCTTTTATCATGTGCTCATAGTCCAATCCCCTTGTTGTGTTTGCCCTTGATCTAATGTCCACATATGAGGGAGAACATACGATTTTTGGTTTTTTGGGCCAGGCTAACCTCACTCAGAATGATGTTCTCCAATTCCATCCATTTACCAGCGAATGATAACATTTCGTTCTTCTTCATGGCTGCATAAAATTCCATTGTGCATAGATACCACATTTTCTTAATCCATTCGTCAGTGGTGGGGCATCTTGGCTGTTTCCATAATTTGGCTATTGTGAATAGTGCCGCAATAAACATGGATGTG
This sequence comes from Castor canadensis, assembly GCF_047511655.1. NCBI lineage: Eukaryota > Metazoa > Chordata > Mammalia > Rodentia > Castoridae > Castor > Castor canadensis. The sequence goes on from NC_133393.1 coordinate 25,931,035, forward strand.
CAGGTGCCTCTGGAGTAACAGTCTTTTGGGTATATCCCCAAGAGTGGTATTGCTGGATCAAATGGTAGATCGAAGTCCAGCTTTTTAAGTAGCCTCCAAATTTTTTTCCAGAGTGGTTGTACTAGTCTACATTCCCACCAACAGTGTAAGAGGGTTCCTTTTTCCCCGCATCCTCTCCAACACCTGTTGTTGGTGGTGTTGCTGATGATGGCTATTCTAACAGGGGTGAGGTGGAACCTTAGCGTGGTTTTAATTTGCATTTCCTTTATTGCTAGAGATGGTGAGCATTTTTTCATGTGCTTTTTGGCCATTAGAATTTCTTCTTTTGAGAAAGTTCTGTTTAGCTCACTTGCCCATTTCTTTATTGGTTCATTAGTTTTGGGAGAATTTAGTTTCTTAAGTTCCCTGTATATTCTGGTTATCAGTCCTTTGTCTGATGTATAGTTGGCAAATATTTTCTCCCACTCTGTGGGTGTTCTCTTCAGTTTAGAGACCATTTCTTTTGATGAACAGAAGCTTTTTAGTTTTATGAGGTCCCATTTATCTATGCTATCTCTTAGTTGCTGTGCTGCTGGGGTTTCATTGAGAAAGTTCTTACCTATACCTACTAACTCCAGAGTATTTCCTACTCTTTCTTGTATCAACTTAAGAGTTTGGGGTCTGATATTAAGATCCTTGATCCATTTTGAGTTAATCTTGGTATAGGGTGATATACATGGATCTAGTTTCAGTTTTTTGCAGACTGCTAACCAGTTTTCCCAGCAGTTCTTGTTGAAGAGGCTGCTATTTCTCCATCGTATATTTTTAGCTCCTTTGTCAAAGATAAGTTGCTTATAGTTGTGTGGCTTCATATCTGGATCTTCTATTCTGTTCCACTGGTCTTCATGTCTGTTTTTGTGCCAGTACCATGCTGTTTTTATTGTTATTTCTTTGAAATATAGTTTGAAGTCAGGTATTGTGATACCTCCTGCATTGTTCTTTTGACTGAGTATTGCCTTGGCTATTCGTGGCCTCTTGTGTTTCCATATAAATTTCACAGTAGATTTTTCAATCTCTTTAATGAATGTCATTGGAATTTTGATGGGAATTGCATTAAACATGTAGATTACTTTGGGGAGTATCGACATTTTTACTATGTTGATTCTACCAATCCATGAGCATGGGAGATCGCTCCACTTTCTATAGTCTTCCTCAATCTCTTTCTTCAGAAGTGTATAGTTTTCCTTGTAGAGGTTGCTCACATCTTTTGTTAGGTTTACACCTAGGTATTTGATTTTTTTGAGGCTATTGTAAATGGAATTGTTTTCATATATTCTTTTTCAGTTTGTTCATTATTAGTGTATAGAAATGCTAATGATTTTTCTATGTTGATTTTATATCCTGCTACGTTGCTATAGCTATTGATGATGTCTAGAAGCTTCTGAGTAGAGTTTTTTGGGTCTTTAAGGTATAGGATCATGTCGTCTGCAAATAGGGATATTTTGACAGTTTCTTTACCTATTTGTATTCCTTTTATTCCTTCTTCTTGCCTAATTGCTCTGGCTAGGAATTCCAGTACTATGTTGAATAGGAGTGGAGATAGTGGGCATCCTTGTCTGGTTCCTGATTTTAGAGGGAATGGTTTTAATTTTTCTCTGTTAAGTATAATGCTGGCTGTAGGTTTGTCATGTATAGCTTTTATAATGTTGAGGTACTTTCCTTCTATTCCTAGTTTCTTAGAGCTTTTATCATGAAATGATGTTGGATCTTATCAAAGGCTTTTTCTGCATCTATTGAGATGATCAAGTGGTTTTTGTCTTTGCTTCTGTTAATGTGGTTTATTACGTTTATTGATTTTTGTATCAAAACCCATTTTTAAATACACATTAGTACCTTAGATTTTGGCCTCAGAAAACACTCTAGGCAAACTTTAAACTACAGCCAACCCAGTCACACATATAACAAGTTATAAGCTTTATGACCTTAATTTGTATCTTGAAACAACCTTTGCAAAAACCCAAATTTAGATAATACTGCTTCAATAAAACTCTTCGCAATGTTATACCTTAAAAGACTCAGGAAGAAAAGTAAACTAAACTCTCTTTTTTGTATACTAATCTATAAGAACACATGGGTTAATAAATCTAATTATAAAAAAGTTAAATGTAAATTACACTCAGGATAGAATGAAACAGATTAAGATTATTGTCCATAAATTTTCTTTAGTCTTAAGGCAGAGGTTAGTTAGGTCTGGTTGGGATTAGAACTGTACATAACTTTTGAGAAGGTTTTACACATTAACTTTATAAAAGTAGTTTAAGAATTATTGTAAAGTTGCCTACACACACACACACACACACACACACACACAGATGTTTTGAAGTAGGTATGCCAAAAAATGTCAATTTAAGAGCATATATATGAGCTCAAAAAGTAAAAATTCAGTGGTCACAAGTACATAGGTAGGAGACAGACTATGACATACACAGAAAATGCAATGACACCCAAAACAATCACATTAATTCCAAGTGTACACTTAAATAATTTCTTTGTCATTATCTCTAGTAGGTTAGTCAGCTAGATTCCTAAGTAGTTTATAACAGATCTTTAACACAAATACCCTATTCTTTTGTCCAATCCATAACAGATTAATGTATTGAAATGATATGTATAAAACTATATTAATTTAGAGAATTTTAACCACAAGTTAGTTACAGTTTTTCTCAGAGGATGACAGGATGTTGTCACCCATAGGTTTCCTGTACCTAGGGAGTGGCAAAAGGGTGCTGGACACATGGTGGCTTCATCATGGTGGCAACATTTCCTGTGACCACATGGTCTCTCCAAAAAAGGCTTTCAAATGGAACACAAAGTCATATTATATGCAATACACGGCTCAAAATAGCAATCTGTTATAGGAATAAAACACTTCCCCTTGAGAGATAGGCGTTACTGCCTATATGAATTTCTAATAGAGAGACAGCAAGAGCTTTCCAAGATCCTCAGGCGTCCCTCTTATATCAAGGAAGTTTCAGTTGCTGGTCTTTCTGACCTGGCTTATCCTAAAGGCCCTCAGTGGAGGTCTCCATATGAATGAGTGGTGGGGGACCCCGACTTCAAGTCTACCATTCTCCAGAGGGCCAGTCTCTTACACCCCTGCATGAGGGTTAAATGGGATACTGATCCTGAATGTTAACCAACTATTATCCTAATGAAGAGACCAAATACTTAACACAAACTAAGGCAGATTTGAACTCATAGCCTCACACTTGCTAGGCAGGTGTTCTACCACTTGAACCACTCTGTGAATCCTTGTTAGTTTTCCTAAAAAAGGAGATTTAGAAACTATCTTTAGAATCTGGTAAATAATCCCATCAGTGCTGGGTGATAGCCACTTACTGGTGGGCCCAGGGCATGTGTCTCTCTGACAGGGGAATATATGACCCTGTCATATATTCACAGAAGTGTAAGCACTTCTGTGACCCCTGCAGGCCATGAGGACAAGGAGAGCTTGGGTAAAAGTTGGGACCAGGTGCCCAGGGAAAACAGAGATATGGTGGGTAGTTGGGCAAGGTAGTGGGTCAAGGGAGGAAGCAGAAGAAGGCTGCAGAGCAGCCACAGGAAAAAGAGGTCCAGCCTGATGCCTAGGCCAGGGCTGCCAAAACGGGTATCTTTAGCTTCCAAGGGTGCTTGCAGAGGCAGCAGCAGCAGCAGTGGAGCTGTTGGGTCTGGAGACTTAAGGGAGATGAGAAAGTATCCAGTCTCCCCACGGAGAGCACTATGATTCCTGCATCCTGACAAGGGGTTGTAACCCTGCCTTCCTGTATCCTAAAGAGGAGATACAGGGTCTGATGGATCTGCCACAGGGCTGATGAGCAAAATGCTCTCAAGATTGTTTCCCTTCCCCTAATAAGGCAAAACAAACCAGTTCACCTAAGAAAGCCCTTGAATCCATGGCCAATGAAAAGAATTCACCTAACCCAGAGTTAAAACGTCTATAAAACCCCAGCCTTCACCTGAGAGGCAAGCCACAAGTATCCGGGCTCTACTGCATTTCTCCAACTGTAGCCTTTCCTTTTTCTCCAATACATCCTACTTCGTATACCGGCTTTGGCTCATCAGTCAGCTGTCTCATGAGCCAGTTCTCTGGCCTGTGACGGCGAGGACCCTCAGCACCAGCCCGCAACATTTCAAACCGGCACATAACAGAGCCAGGCCATGCAGGTGTGGGTCTTGGGGCACACTGCTCCCTCCTCTTGCAGCTGAATGGTGACACCTTGTTGGCCTGCTAGGTGGTGTTTATGGCTCCTGACAGTGGAGGCAGGCTCCTGGACCTGCCCTGAGAGGTAAGGCTAGATAATCAGTGTTAGGTCCCTGGCATTCTTGGGGCAGGTGGAAGGTCCCGAGGCTACCACTGAAACCAGACCCCCTGATTCATGACTGCTTGCTCAACTCCCGTTTGTTTCTTTGCTTGAAAAACACCTCAGGAACTTCCAGTTACTCAACTAGCCAGGCATGTCGACCCATTCCATCTGGTGATCGCAGATAATCAGAGACCAGAGACTCTCTCCCTCCCCCATGGCTTGACCCCTCCTATAAAACACACCACTCATTTCAGCCAAGCTGCTCTCTCCTTGACCTCTGGGGTGGGGAGGGGGAGGCAGCCCTGTGATCTGGAGCTTAATAAATCTTTCTTTTCCACATGTCACCACATGTATTTGGCAGTACCTTACATCTGGTGCTGAAACCTGGGAGAGGTTAGCAGGATGCTCCGGCCTGGGGCTGCTCCCTTGGCCTTTGTGTCCTGCCCTCTCCTGAACCCAGACTCCTGAATTGACCCCATGTGCCTCCGGACTGTAGATTTTGGACCTTACTGCCTTGCCAGCCTTTCCACCCATCATTAGCCTTTCTCTTCCACTGCTCTCCACCTGACCTACTCCTCAGACTCGGTGTCACCCTCCTGCCAGGGCTACCTGCTCTGCCTGGTCCAGAAGTCATAGCACTACACCAGGTAAGCCTCTCTCCACCCACTGGAGTGCCCACCGCTTAGCACAGGGACACCTGACTAACTGGTTGGGACATTTTCCGTTGGATGGCAACCCAGGCCGGGACGCCCGCCCTTGGGAACCCGTTTGGGCGACACTCCACTCTCTCTCACTCTCTCTCTCTCTCCTGCTCTCCCTCCCTGTTTTCCTTTCCTCTGCCTAGGGTGAGAGCTCAATTGCCCCTCCAGCTTACTTTGACCAAACAACAACTGGATGATTCTGCTCTCCTTGCCTGAGTCACGTAAAGGAGGCTAGATCTTGATCTAGATCTATATTGGCCTGAAGGGTAAACTCACCAAGGCACCTGCCTCTCTCTCTCTCTCTCTCTATTTCTGCCTCTCTCTCTCACTTTCCTTCTACATTATGGGGACCTTCCACTCTACATTAGTTGTATCCACTGGGATGCCTTCTCCGCACCTTCCCCCTTGATCTCCAACACGATATAAAACCTAAGTGACTGATTTATTACTGCAATACTGTTTGGTCTCAGTACAAGCTACACAATCAATCACAATGGCCTGAAAATGATACTTTTTTTTTTATTATTCATATGTGCATACAAGGCTTGGGTCATTCCCCCCCCTGCCCCCACCCCCTCCCTTACCACCCACTCTGCCCCTTCCCTCTCCCCCCCGCCCCCTCAATACCCAGCAGAAATTATTTTGCCCTTATTTCTAATTTTGTTGAAGAGAGAGTATAAGCCATAATGGGAAGGAACAAGGGTTTTTGCTGGTTGAGATAAGGATAGCTATACAGGGAGTTGACTCACATTAATTTCCTGTGTGTGTGTGTTACCTTCTAGGTTAATTCTTTTTGATCTACCCTTTTCTCTAGTTCCTGGTCCCCTTTTCCTATTGGCCTCAGTTGCTTTTAAGGTATCTGCTTTAGTTTCTCTGCATTAAGGGCAACAAATGCTAGCTGATTTTTTAGGTGTCTTACCTATCCTCACCCCTCCCTTGTGTGCTCTCGCTTTTATTCGCTTTCCGCTTCCTCCCTCTAGCCGTCATCTTGGAATTCTTCTCTGAAAATGGTACTTTTGATCTTCACACACTTCTAGGTCTTGACAATTTCTGACGTCTCAATGACAACTGATCCGAAATTCCATTCATACAAGCTTTCCTTTCTCTCTGCTCTCGACCCTCCCTGCTCCAGTCTTGTAATGCTGTTCAAATCCTCCTTGCCAGCAACAAACCCCCCTCTCAAACTCTATGTCACTAAACTCTCTTACTTGTGACCTCACAGGCTCTGTCTGCCCACCTCCCAACTCCTCCCACCAGTCCTCTACATCAATCTCTTCTCCCACCTTATCCTCCCATGAATCAGACCCCCTCTTCTTCCACCCCTGCTGGCTCTCCCAAATAGCCACCACCCTATTATCTTTCTACAATAGTTACAATTGACCCTGAGCCATCGGCTCCTCAGGAACCAACAATGCCAGGCTTGCCCTCAGCCCCTGCTACACCCTCACCCTTCTCCTCCACACCTGGATCCCATACCCGTTCCCATACCTCCTCCCAAGCATGCCCAGCCCATCTATATGCTCACCTGCCTCCTTGTGGGGCTACAGACTGTTTCCCATAGGACAGTCAATTTTGACAAACTTAGAGAAATTATCCAACATCCAACTGAAAACCCTACCAACTTTTTTGGGACGCCTGACAGAAACCCTAACCGCTATACTTTATCTTAACTCTCATTTATCTTAACTCTGGGAGGTGGCAGGAGCTGACAGCATTATCAGAGTTCATGTGCCCTTTTCCATAACTGATCTCTCTCAAATTGAAAAGAGACTTGGCTCCTTCTCTAATGACTCAGCCTCCTATATTAAAGAATTTAAATACGTAACCCAAACATATGATGTGACTTGGCGTGAGACCCATCTTCCCAGGATGGAATAATTATTCTCAACTCTCATTTTATTTCCCAATCCTTCCCTGATATTCAAAGAAAAAAACTTAAACAAGCAGAGGGTGGCCCTCAAACTGCCCAGGGAGATCTTGTGAAAATGGCATTTAAGGTATTGAATAACTGAGATGAGGCTTGAAACCACTAAAAGGCCCAGCTCTGTTTTTGTTGTTGTTGCATTATGATTTAATCTAATTGCACAAAAAATGTGAAATCACATGAAGCCACCTCCTCCAACTTCTAGTCAACAATGCACACCTCCAGGGGACTGCTTCAAGTGCAACCAGACGGGACACTGGACAAAACACTGCCCTTCACCTCACCCACCGCCAGGACACTGTCCACAATGTGGCCAGAATGGACACTGGAGGATGACTGCCCCTCTTTGTTTCTGCAAGGCAGGTCAGTCTCCCACTCCCACTCTCAACAGAGTGAAGGTCTCATGGACTTCTTGGGCCTGGTGGCAGAAGACTGATGTTGCCCTGGGACCTTAGCCCCCTTCAAGATCAGCTCAGAGGAGCCCAGAGTAACTGTCCAAGTAGCAGGTAGGCCTCAATTGGTGCTACCTGACTTCTTGGGTGGTAAGCTTTATCCTTCACAGATCTCCATGGTGGGGGTGGATGGTCTCCTCCACCAGCCAAAAAGGAAAGACATTTTTATTTAAATTTAAAATTCTTATAAAAGTTAATTTTAAAATATAAGCTGCAAAGTAAACAACTGGAAAGGGTATAGATCGGTGAACTTCAATGTGTGACAAAATTAAAGTTGACTATAATCTAAGAGCTACCTAAAAGATTTTTAAGGTCATGTCAAACTAAAATCAAATTCTCTATGTCTATAAAATAACAAGGTTATCTTAATATCATTCTGCTCTAAATAACATCTACAAAAAACTGTTATAAGGGAAGCATTTTATCAAAGAAATTATTTCTGCTGATCTTGTCAAGCTTTAAGTACTACCAAATCAGAGTTCATTTACATATTTGTTCATATGTTTTAAATGACCATCTTGTAAGAGTGTGGTGTCTATATTTCTCTAAATATGGTACAAACATTTACAAAATTAAAAATGTAGATTTATATAAATAATGAGCTAAAGCTCTCTTCTATCCAAAAGTGTTCCATTTAACTTGCATTCTGACAGTCTGACCCTGTTTGCCTTTAAAGATTCCACAAACCCTTTGTAACAACTAACCTGGTCAGTTTTGCCACAAGAATTTAAAGATAGCCTTCATCTTTTTAAACAGACCCTAACCAGAGACTTATTGGATTGGCACAACCCAGAGGCCACCCTTTTTCGTAACTTACTTCAGTGCAGAGCCACAGAGCCCCTTATCTGCAGGGCAACTGTGTCCTTTTTTAAACTTTCTGGCCTCCGGGCATACAAAGTCTGTAAGGAGAAGGCTCAATTATGTCTCCCTCAGGTCATCTACCTAGATGTGTTCTTAAAGGGACAGACTCACTCCCTGAGTCATGAGTGAATCAACCCAATTCTCCATTTCCCACTCCCCCATACCATAAAAAGCAACTTAAAGCTTTCTTGGGAGTTACAGGATTTTGCAGAATCTGGATCCCTAGATATGCAGCCTTTAACAGACACCTTTTTATGCTCCTTCTAATATTCCTCTTTGGGTCTTAAACAATGTATGGCCACCCATTTCTCTTAAAAAACTTGCATCCAACAGACTCTGCTTCTCTGGCTGACTATCTGCCTTACCTTAACCTTCTCAGGAAACTTCTCAGAGAGCATGCAGACCAGATTCTGCCCCACTCTATAACAATTTCAATTAAACCAGGTGATCTTGTTCTCCTCAAGGATCTTCGACCCTCTCTGCTGGGACCTCAGTAGACCAGCCTTCGTCTGGTCGTTCTCACAATGCCCACCACTGTCAAGCTCAACAGGATCCCCAAGTGGCAGCACCTTTCAAGGATAAAACATTCCCAACCAACTTCAGATTGTTCCATTATAACAAAGGATGAGTACCCTTGTGTACCGCTGGGCCCCACGCGGCTGCACCTCTCCCGTAAACTCTCTCTCTCTTCCACTCCTACATAAGTTCTTAGTCCTCATCTGGCTCTCAATTTTCTGCCATAGGTAAACTTACCAACAATTGACCTTGTCTGCAAATGAAGCCTGGGAAAAACTGTCAGCCTCCAATCCTGGGAACCTCACAAATTTCCAAATTCCAGCTGAACTCCCCTTAACGACACCCCCACTCAGCACGAAGCAGCTAGATCGATCAGCACCCATAATACCAACAAAAGGCTGGAATGTTAGGTCCCTGGCATTCTTGGGGTGGGTGGAAGGTCTGAGGCTAGCACTGAAACCAGACCCCCTGATTCATGACTGCTTGCCCAACTCCCGTTTATTTCTCTGCTTAAAAAACACCTCAGGAACTTCCAGTTACTCAAATAGCCGGGCATGTCGACCCATTCCATCTGGGGATCGCAGATAATCAGAGACCAGAAACTCTCTCCCTCCCCCATGGCTTGGACCCTCCTATAAAACACACCACTCATTTCAGCCAAGCCGATCTCTCCTTGACCTCTGGGGTGGGGAGGGGGAGGCAGCCCTGTGGTCTGGATTCTAATAAATCTTTCTTTTCCACACGTGGCGTGGTCTTTATTTGGCAGTACCTTACACCCAGGACATGGGAGCATTGGCGCTGCTGCTGCTGCCACTGCTGGCGCAGCCCAGGCTGTTGCTCACCTCACCCCTGGCATTGCAAGCTCTCAGCTGCCAGGCAGCAGTGGCAGCAGTAGCAGCTCCTGGCTGCTGAGCCAATGCTCACAGGTTGGCGCTAAGAAATAGGGCCAGAGACTCCAGGCTTGGGCATAGGGGGTCTCATGTGTCCCTCCTGTGCCTGGAACTTCTAAGCTCTGGTAGACATGCATTCCTGGTCCCACTGACCAGGTCCTACCTGCTTATGCAGGTAGGCATAAGCAGTGGCCAGGAGAGGAAGACGGGAAGAAATCATTTTAATTCAACTTCCCAACTCCACTAATCTCCATATAAGATCAGATGTCCAGAACCCAGACACTATCACAGGATGCTCTAAAGTTAGCCAGTACCCTAAAGCTTAATTCACTCACTACCTCAGAGTAATCCACATGGTGAACATCAAATATATCTGTATCAGGGAGGTTTTCATAAGTGAATTTAACAGAACAGACACAAACCTAAGAATCAGACAGAACAAGTTTAGGAATTTCAAATAGAAATTCTCCATCAATCAGAGCAGGAACTAGTAGATTACTCAATGTCTCTCTTAATGACAATGACCCAAATCCAGGAAATCACTCCAGGGGCGAGAATGACTCTCCCTGTTTTAACAGCCACCTCAGCCACTCAGATCCATTACCTTTGACCACGTGTATTCCCTCAACTCTCGAGTACAAGACTAGGAGATGGAGACCACCATTCTAAGTTCCCGTGCAGAGAACAGTAAAGGTCTCTCTCCTTCTCTCCCCCATGTCCCCATTGCTCTCACTCTAGAGACATTCCCCTTTCAGTCTGTTGAAAACATATTCTTGTCCTAATAAACTTTACTGTTACTTTCACTGAATCCTCCTCCTGGATGCAAGAACTGAGATAACTTTTCAAGGCCATTTTTCCAGTAGCACCTCCAGAGATATTTTAAGGCATGGGGTCAGTTCAGACAGGTTGGGCATGACTGTCACTGGCCCTCCAGGTTAGGAAGTGTGGATGGAGGAAGAGGGGCCCAGCCCAAGTGCCTGGGGACATGCCTTCGTGGCTGACATTGCCCAGGTGCTGATCATCTTCCCTGGGTCACATGGCTGCCTGGGCCCAAGGATCAGAGAGAAAGGTGGGAGAAGGCAGAAGGGAAAAGGGTATCACAGTTTTAAGGTGACTTGCCCTGGAGGGAAACCATGGGACATAAGCGATCTCCCTGAACCCCAAGCCATGGGAGGTGCATCTTGGGTGGACAAACGCCACTGGGCCCCATGGGCTGCCTGCCCCTACAATGTGACCCAAAGGCCTCAGAGTGAGCCCATGGGTCTGACAGACACCACAGGGTCCTGTGTCTCCCAGCTCCATTTCCTGAGGGCAGGGTTTAGCCCATTCCCTTGGCTATGGTTTCTGTGAAACAGAGGGAAGAGAAGAAAAGAGAATAGAAATAGAGTCTGAGGGCTCAACGTTTCTCCCAGCTGGCTTCACCACATTTTGGTGGCTGACAGTGCAAACTATGATCAGAAGACTTCCAAATTGTGTCCCATGAAGAATGCATGGCAGGAGATTGAGTGTAAATGGAGTTGATTAAACTTTAGGGATGGGAAATAGGGAAACACAGCAGAGTGTAGTGGGGCTTAGGTGGAATCTGGAGGCTGAGAGAGCATGCTTCCCTTCTCCAGGGGCTTTGAAAACCTATGTTAACTAGGGGAAGGGAAGAACCAGGTGATTCCTATACAATAATGACTAAGTGGGCAGGGGAGGCGGTTACCGGAACTTGAGATCCACACATGAAAATAATTTCAAGGAGTCTCACAAGGTAGAAGTTTTAGAACAGATTTATTTTAGTAAAATAGGATAAAGTAGGGAGAAGTTGAAAAAGGGAGAAACATTTTCCTGTTCCCCATGCAAGACATGGGAGTAAGACTCAAAATGATGGCTCTCACCTGTGGTCTTTATTCTTTCTGAGCTGGGGAGATACAATGGTCATGTCATCCAGCTGCCCCTAATCATTAGACAATGGTTCTGGGTGGCCAGGGTGGGTGCTGTTTATTATTATCATTATTACTTTAGATACTGGGGTGTGAACTCAGGGCCTACACCTTGAGCCACCCCACCAGTCCTTTTTTGGGAAGGGTTTTTTGAGATAGTGTCTTGAACTATTTGCCCCCACTGTCTTTTAACTATGATCCTCCTGATCTCTGTCTCCTGAGTAGCTAGGATTACAGGCATGAGCCAGCAATGCTCTGCTAGGTGGTGTTTATTATTTTAAAACATGGAGAGGTGATCTAGGTCTGCCCAAAACATAGAGACAATAGGGAAATTTTAGGACTTTCCTTTGCTAGGCATGCCCTCATTTTTTTTTTTTTTGTCTCTTTACCCATTGGAGAAGAATTTGCAGGATTTTTACACCTCAAAGAAGGGAGATGCAGAGAGCCCCTCTATGTCTCCTGTTCTTGCAAATGAACATCTGTTGGGGTACTTTAACTTGCAGCCCACCTAGCCTAAAAATCAGCTATAACTGGCATGACCCTTGGGTAACCTCGTGAAGAGGAAGATAGCCTTGAAACAGGGTTGTAAAACATGGTAAACTGTCAATTAAAAGCTGTAACCTCGGACAGAGCTGTGAGGAATTGCCCATTAGAGCCATGCAAAAGTTCGGACCGAGATGAAAGGCACCATGCAGAGATAAGCACCCATTCCTGCCTTTCTTTGTCTCCACTTGTAAATAAACTTTCCAAAACAGGACTCCCCTGCTGTTCTTATCTAAACCTTAGGTTTCTATTCCACTACTAGCCCCTAATTTATGGGAGAACACATTCCTTGTAACCTGATAAGTAAACCTCTGGTGTTTCCCCAGTTCCCAATAAATAATACCCCACCACCAGAATGTGGGCAAGATCAGGAAAATGTGACCCCAGGGGCATGAGGAATTCCTATGTGATGATGATTGATGGCTTTAAAGAGTATAAGACCTGCTTAAACTTTGCTCTCAGTGTCCTTCTTGAAACCTGCTGTGTCAGGCAGATGCTCGGACCCTAGCTAGCTAGAAAATAAGTCTCGCCTTGTGACTTCCTTTGTCTCGAGTGTCCTTTGTCCTCTCAGAAGGTGGCCGGCCTCGTACCCTAACACATCCAAAAGGAGGGGATGGGAGGGGGACCTGCTGCTCTGGTTTTTTAGCTTCCTTTAAGTTCTACTTTCTGACTCCGGTCCTATTAATATTATTTTTAAAATCCCTGTATCATCCATCTATCTATCCTGTTTCAGTATGATTTCTATTCTTTTAAACCTGTAAAGGTGGGCTGGGATGTAGCTCGGTGGTACAGTGCTTGCCTAGCATGCCTGAGGCCCTGGGTTCGATCCCAGCACCAAAAAAGAAAAGACAAAAAAAAAATCTCTCCCCCAAACCTGTAAAGTTATCTTTGATGACCTGTTACGTGGTCTACCTTGGTGAGCATTCTGTGTGCATGAAGTGCATGAAGTGGTCTGTAAATGTCAATTATATCAACTTGATTTCATAGTGCCATTGAGTTCAACTATGTCCTTGCTCATTTTCTGCCAGCTGAATCTGTCCATTTCTGTTAAAGGGCTATTGGTCTTTAACTTTAAAAATGATTCATTTATTTCTCCTTGTAATTCTAACAGTATTTGCTTCATGCATTTCTGTTGTTCTATAAAACAAGAATTATTATGTCTTGCTAGGCAGGTTACTCACACCTGTAATCCTAGTTACTCAGGAGGTGGAGATCAGAAGGGTAGGGGTTTGAAGCCAGCCCAGGGAAAAGTTCCCTTGACCCCATCTCAACCAGGAAAAACCGTGTGCAGTGGCACACATTTGTCATCCCAGCCACTCAAGAAGTGTGGTCCAGGCTGACCCAGGCATAAATGTAAAAGTGTTGGAGCATCTGTCTAGCAAACTTGAGTTCAAACCCCACTATTGCCAAAAAATAAAATAATTACTATGTCTTCTTGGAGAATTAACACCTTATCCTTAAGTACTGCCCCATTTTATTCCTGGTAATTTCCTTGATTATTATCTTATCTAAAATTAGTAATGCTTTTCCAGCTTTTTGTTGTTGTTGTTTGACATAGGGTCTCATTGTATAGGCCAACTAACCTTAAATTTGAGTTCTTGCCCAACCTTCCTGGAACTTGCATTTTTCCTGTGATTCCAGACCTGAGCCATGCCTGCTGTACAGCTTTGTTTTGGCTAGTTTTAGTATGGTATAGCTCTCTTTTTCCATTTAATTTAATCTATGTGCATGTCTGTATTTAAAGAGGGTTTCTTATAAATAACAAGTAGTTGGGTTATATGATCTGATCACTTTGACAATCCCTTATAATTGGTGAATTTGCACCTTTGACATTTAAAGTGATTATTGATTAATGTCTACCATATTTATTACTATTTACTATTCACTGTCCCTTTCTTTGTTTCCATTTTTATCTTCCATTGCTTTTTTCAGCTTTAATTGAGCATTTTAAATGATTATAATTTTTCTCCTTTCTTTTGAAAAATTTTACTGTGACTAAAGATTTGCAGTATGTATTTACAACTACTCCAGCTCTGCTTCCAAACAACACTACGCTGCTCCATGAGCAATTCAAGTGCCTTATAATGTCAAGATGTTTGAAATTCCTCCCTCCTGTTCTTTGTATTATTGTCATTTGTTTCACTTATATCCAGATGGTAACCATCAAATACATTCTAATTAATCTGACTTTATCTGCTAGACTAAGAAAGGAATGGGGCATAGCTCAGTGGTAGAAAATGTGCCTACCTTGTGAAAATCTCTGGTCTTAATCTCCAGCACCACCACGGAAAAAAAAAAAAAACCCAAAGCATAAGAAAAATAAGTATTATCTTTCCTTATGTAGATCTGAGTTTGTGACTTATATAAATTCCTTATTCTCTGAATAACTTCTCTCCATAAGTCTTATAAGTCAGATCTACTGGAACTAATTCCCTCAACTTTTGTTTATCTGAGAAAATTCAACTCTCCTTGAATTTTGCAGTATAGCTTTACAGAATACAGAATCTAGATTACTGGTATTTTTCTTTCTCCCTTAAATATTTCATTCCACTTTCTTCTTACTTATATGGTTTCTGAGAGGAAGTTATATGTAAATGTTGTATTTGCTCTTTTATAGGTAAGGCATTTTTTTTCCTTCTAGCTTCTCTCAGTATTTTTCCTTCATCTTCAGTTTTTTCTTCAGCTTGTATATGATTTGCCTCATGTAGAATTTTTCCAACATTTATTCTGCTCAGAGTTCTATGAGCTTTGTGTGACATTATTTGCAGTCATTCTCAAACATTATTGCTTCAAATATTGCTTCTGTTCCATTGTCTTTCTTCCCTTTCTTGTATTGCTGTTACACATACCTTTTGTAGTTGTCCTGTAATTCTTTGATATTTTGTCCCTGTTTTAGGTCTTTGCTGTTTGTTGGTTTGGGAAGTTTCTATGACATATCCACCAGCTCAGATACTCCTTCCTCAGCTGTATCTAGTATACTGATTTCTGTGTTTTTATTCTTGGGATTTCCATCTCTGTGCTCACATTATTCATTTGCTCTTTACACTGTCTGTATTTTCCATTAGACCACTCCTACATTAATCATACTTGTTTTAAAATCACAGTCGGATAATTTGAATATCATGGACATATCTGGGTCTGGTTCCAGTGCTTTCTCTCTCTCTTCATGCTGTATTTATTACTTTCAATATGACTTGTGAATCTTTCTTGAATGCCAAATACAGACATAATATGCTGGATAAAATTAACCCAGGTAACCAAGTCTTTACCGGTTTAAGATGTGTTTTGTGGGAAGAGGAGAGTTCCATGCATCTGTGATCAGGTGTCAGTGAGAGGGACTGCAGAGTGGCTCAGGTGGTAGAACACCTTCCTAGCAAGCCCTGCAAAGTCCAAGATCAAGGTGCCAATATTGGTGCCTGGAGGGCTGCTCTCTGCTGCATCCTCACATGGTGGAGGGTGGAAGAGCAAAAGGGGGAACTGTCTTTTGAGGTCTCTATTATAAAGGCACTAATCACTATTAAATCACTTTCATAAAAGCCCCTTCTCATAACTTCACACAACAATGGAGATAATGTTTCAACATGAATTTAAAAGGAGACACACACCGAAACTATAGCACTATGTTCATAAAAAAGTAAATTTTAATGTTGATTAAGTCTATCTCATTACTGGGTGTGGTGGCACAAGCCTGAATTCCCAGCATTCAAGAGGCAGAGGCAGGAGGATCTACAGTTGGAGGTCAGCTTGGCCAAAGTTGGCAAGACCTTATCCCCAAAACAAAAGCCCAAAAACCAAATGTACTAGGGTAGTGGAAGAGTGCTTGCCCAGCAAGCTAGAAGCCATGGGTTCAATTCCCAGTATCAGAAAAAGAAAGAAGGAAGAGAAAAAGAGAGAGTGGCGAGAACAGAGCTAACATGATTGCTTTTTTTTGAGTGCAATATACCCTCACTCATGTTATGATGCAGCAGGAAGGCCCTCGCCAGATGCCAAGCAGATCTTGGACTTTCAAGCTTCCAGAAAAGGAACCAAGTAAACTATTCTTTATAAATCACCTGGTGTCAGGTATTTGATTCTAGCAACAAGACGTAGTTAAGACAGCCCACGTCTCAAATAGAGAGCACTGCTTGTACTCATGTGTGTTATGCAATCCCAACATCCTCTCAAGCCCTGGTGCCTCGTGATCCTCCTGCAGCTCCCACATTGACTCCTGTCCAAGCTCTCAACACAACAGCAAATGCAGAATTTATAAGCAGGTACACAGCTATCCTCCCTGGTTGGATTCCATTTTCCCCAATATTGTTTAATGGATTTTCCATCTGTTAATGTTGGCCAGATTTGTTTTCTGCTTATAGCTCAAACTAGTAACTAAATTAAATATATTTTTCTACCATCTCAGACCCCAGCTGACATAAGACTTTCTCCTGGACTAAGTGATTCCCAAAATCTCAAGTATGCTGAACTTCTCACAGTTCCCTCTCCCTTCTTAATGTAAAAGTTTTAAGATCATGGTTGAAATAAATATATCAATTCTCACCAATGCATACAATCACAGAATATATAAAGATGGCATACTTTATTTATCAGGCATGATTTGGATCACAATATTTACTATTTACCATGCTGTTTAGGAAGATACAATTAAAAGTAAGGACAGGCCCTTTAGGAATCCATAGATTGGTCAGTTACCATCTGTGACAGGTTGAAAGCCCATGACACACACACTCCCTCACATATATTTGTCTTAGTGACAGACAAAGACAAGGACCAAATAAAACACAATAGAATAAAATGATCAACAACACATACACTATAATAAATGCTTCAAAGGGATTACAACACTTGCAATGTAGATAAGGCAGATCAAGTATTACCATTTCCATTAGAGACACAGCAGAGGGGGCAAAGACTCCTGACTGCCACCCTGCTCATTCAGCTAAGGAGAGCTAGCCAGGTAGAAAGTTGGTAATACTTTCAACATGTTGAGCTCCACTCAAGGAAATTCCTGTTTTGTTAAAATTGGGACATTGAAAGTTGCTTGGGGAGATGATTGGATAGAAGTATTATTCTATTCACTCACCTACCAGTCTACACTATGAAAAAGGATGGAAAAAGAAAAGAAGGAAAACAAAGTTGGGAATAGCATAGAGGAGGAATGGGGATAAATAAAAAATCAAGGACTGTGCCCATGAGTCTCCTCTCAGGGTCTCAGTATAAGTCTGGATCTCATGCAATTATCTCAGGAAAGGAAAAAATTTCCCTGTGAAGGAAGGTGAGAATTCGTAGATAATCTCATGAGTTTGGGCTTTCATAAAAATGACCTCCCGCCCTTCCTCATAATCCAGGGCAATGCCAATCTGCCTAGAACAGTAGGACAGGACCTGGAAGGGCTCAGCACTGGTGCAGACACAGACCCCAGCTGAAGACAGCTGCAGAGTCCAGAATCCCTCCTCAGGTGTGAAAGTGAGAGAGCCTCTTCTCACCACTGACTCTCTTGCCACCCCCACCAAGCAGAATTTGAGCCATATTCCATTTTTCTGCTGCCAAACACACCTCTAGTCCCACCTCTGTATTTCCCTGCTTATTCCTCCTCTGCTCCCCACCAGATCCTATCCACTTTCACTTCCCAGTACACTTTCCCCCAGGTGAAACCCTTACTGCCCAGCACAGCAGGCTCAGGATCAAATCGCTGACCGCGTTGGTATTTGTTCATCCACAAGCCAGTGAATATCATGCTCTTCCCATTTGAAGACACTGAGAGGTAGCCATTGGCTGTCTGAGAATTCAGGATGATCCTCACTGTGGGGACAAAGGAATAAAGGTATGACATCATAAAAGATTGCAAAGGAGATTTTTCTCCCAGACTCTGGAGCCCTTGTGACAATGGATCCCCTTTGGGAACCAGGATAGGGAATGCCTGAGACCTTGTTTCCACACTACCATTAGCTCCATGTCTAGAAAAAGAAATATGGGGGAAATGATAATGGCCCCAGTGGTACAATAAGAGCTGAGAGGGTCTGGTGGCACGCACCTGAAATTCCAACACTTGGGAGGCTGAGGAAGGAGGATGGCAAGTTCAAGGCTAGCCTGGGCTACAAAGTGAGACCTTGTCACAAAAAGAAGGAAGGAAGGAAACAAAGAAAGGAAGAGAAAGATGTGGTAACACATACCTGTACATTCCAGGCCAGTCCTCGAAAAGTTATCAAAATAGCATCTCAAAACCACAATAAGTGGCTAGTGCTGTGGCTGAAGTGGTGAGCACTTGCCTAGCATAGGTGAGGTACGGGATGGTTCAACCCTAGTACCACAAAAAACAAAAATAAAAAGCCACTAAAGGGCTAGATCATGGTTCTAGTGGTAGAATGCTGCCTAGCATGTTGGAGGCGTGGAACTGCAAAACAAAAAACAAAAACAAACAAAACAACAAGCCAAAACAAAAAACAGACATGTGAGAAGAAAAGGAGAGGGTCTGGGCTCATTATGGCTGGGGAAATCTCACCCCAAAGTTTATGGCTTTGAAATCCAAAAATCAGGATAAAAATTTCTGATCGGTTAGCCACACAAAGACTTTTCTATTTAAAAGACCATCCAAAGTAAAAGCTTCACAGGAAACTGCAGTGCTGAGTGGGAGAGTTACTTTGTTTGGGGCAAACATTTGTTCACCATTCCCACCAGATACTCATTTGTTTTATATTCCAGAACCCTCATCAATTTTCCTGGAATGAAGGAAGAAAAAGTCAATAATTCTGACACCACATCTTTCTAAGTCAAATTCTCTTACTATTGGCTAGTACAGCTTTAAGAGCTCATAGACATCATGAAAGCCCAAGTGAAACAGGGAAGTCAGTGCAGGAGGTGCCTAGAGTTGTGCAGTCTAACGAGGTTCATTCATGTACCCATGCCAGCTCTGCTCCCATACCTGCTGCTTCATTGGACCATACTGTCTCTCTCTCTCTCTCTTTCTCTCTCTCTTCCCTTTCTTTCTTGGGTACTGGGAATTGAACTCACCCTCCTGCTTGCTAGGCAAGCACTCTGTCGCTTGAGCCATGTCCCCACCCCCAGTCTTTTTGCTTTTAGTTTGGTTTTCAGATATGGGCTCATACTAATTTTATCTGGGCCAGCCTCAAAGTGTGGTCTTCCAGCCTCCTCCTGAGTAACTGGGGAAAGAGGTGTGCATCATCATACCTGGCTTGTTTTTGAGTTTTACCTGAGTTGATCTCGAACCACATCCTCTTATCTCTGCCTCCTGAGTAGGTAGGATATAGGCATGTGCCACTACACCCAGCCCCATAGTCTTCATTCTTTAATGAAATGCTAAACTCCCAGACCTAAATCACACTATTTTTCTCTACTCTCAAAAGTAACTCTAAGATTCATTCTCACAAAGTGTTTCTGAATTTTAAAAAAAATTTTAAGTAAAAGACACATAGCACAAAATTTGCCATATTTACCTTTTCTGAGCTCAGTAATGTTAGGTACATTCATATTGTCATGTAACAAGTTTCTAGAACTTTCCCATTTTGTAAAAATGAAAGTCTATATCCATTAAATAACAGCTTCTCATTTTCCTCCCCTCCCCCAGTTCCTAGCAACCACCATTCTACTTTTTGTTTCTATGAATTTGACTACTTTGATACCTCACATAAGTGGAATTATGTATTACTTGTCTGTTTTGTGACTGACTTATTACACTTACAAAATGTCCTCAAGGTTCATCCATGTTGTAACATGTATCTAAATTTGATTTTTAGGTCAATAGTAGGCATTGTATCTGTATATACACATTTTCTTTGTCCAGTCCTCCAGTAACAGACACTTGGGTTGTTCCACCTCGTGGCTATGGTAAAGAATGCTGCTACAGACAGAACATGGATATCAAATATCTCGTTGCTTTCAATATTTTTTTGGTGGTACTGGGTTTGAACTCAGGGCCATGCATTTGTTAGGCAGGTGCTCTACCACTGGTCCACTCTGCCAGCTCTGTGTTTTTTGCATTGGTTCTTTTTGAGACAGGCTCTCACTTTATGCCCAGGCCAGCTTGGACTGCAATCCTCCTATCTGTGCTTCCCCACATAGCTGGGATGGCAGGTGCACACCACCACATAAAAGCATTGGTTGAGATGGGGTCTCATGAACTTTTTGCCAAGGCTGGTCTGGAACTGCTGCCCTCACAATCTCTGCCCTCAGTGTAGCTTTGATTATAGGTCTGAGCCGCCATACCTGGCTCTGCTTTCCATTCTTTTGCTATATACCCAGAGTGGGTCACATGATAATGCTTTTAATTCTTTAGTAAAATTTTTATTAGGATCTATTCATTATCCAGGGGGGATTCATAGTGACAATTCTGATTAAACTTACATTAGTTACATCGCCCCCATTGTCTCTCCACTTAACCCCTCACCCCACTTAAAGCAATTGCAGGATGTTTCTTTGTTCTATTTCATATAGGTATATGAAGACCATCAACCATATACCATCACCTTAATCTCCTTCATTCATCCATCCTCCCCAACACCCCCACACTGTACCTATTTTCTATCCTATATTTTGTTATTAACATTAAATTGATGTTCAAAGTGGTCTTAATGTATGCCCACTGTGGGTGTTCTCTACTTTGGTCCATTCAGTCCCTTGCATTAGCCCATCTTACCCCTTTATTTCCCTTCTGCCCATTTTTCAACAGCTTTCAATACATATCCTGATATCCTCTACCTTCACATCTTATGTTTGATGATATTACTGATGCTTTACCCTTCTCTTCCCTTTCTCTTTTTCCCTGAGTTCCATAGAGTAGTTCCACTATTACAATCATGTTCTATATCTGAGTTTGTATATGGTCATGTTTGTTTTTGTGTGTATGTTTGTCTTTTGGATCTATCTTCCACATGTGAGAGAAAGGCTTTTTGTTTCTGAGCCTGGCTTACTTCACTTAGCATGATGTCCTCTAATTGCATCCATTTACCTTCAAACCACGTCATCATTCCTTATGGCTGAGTAAAGCTCCACTGTGTTTACATTTTCTTCATCCATTCAAGCATTAGGCCTTGAGTTTAAACCTCACTATCACAGCAACAAAGCAAAGAAAAATTATCACAAAAATTTACAACACAGAAAATCCAATTACATAAAAGTCCAAGAGATGGAAATTGTAACATCCTTTTCTAATCACTAATTACTGCATAAATAGAATCACTGTCAAATATTCTTTCTTAAAGAAATCTTAAGTTAAATAGAAAATCAAATTAAAAATTTCAAAATATTGAGAAAATAATAATGGTAAAAGGTCCAAATACTTGAAATTATAGTATATGACAAAATCAGAATTAGAGACAAAAATCTAACAATTTATTAAATACAGAAAAAGAGAAAGGGGCAGGCAAGTACAGGAGGTAAAGTAGAAATCCACAGAATAAGAAATGAAAAAATACTAGAATATAGGAAGAAAAACTAATTGATTTAATCATAATATTCTGACCAATTCTGAAAAAAAATTAAAACATACATGAAATTATGCTTTTCTACAAGATATAATATTTAAAATTCCAATTAAAAATAGAATGAATTTATTAAGACACAAAACAAGTTTTTTATGATTTTTTTTGTGGTACTAAGGTTTGAACTCATGGCCTCATACTTGCTGGACAGGCACTCTTACACCTTAGACGACTCCTCCAGCCCAAAACAAATTGATGTTGCTGCTAAGAGACGTAAAACATACAGAAAGCTTCAGAATTTAAGGATAAGAAAAAGAAACACATGCAAATACTACTTCAAAGAAAGACAGAATAATGTCACTAATATTAGACAAAATACTTCAAGGCAAGAAGTGTTTCTCATTCTGTCACCCTCATTTCTGACATAGTGACTCATCTTTAATATGTCTGTCTAGTCTCCCTTGCCAGGACCTGGTAACCTATCTCATTACCCTCCTTTCTATCCAATGTCTGGTCCACTGTAAATGCTCAGTGAATGCCAATGTCCAAGTTGTCTCTAGAAGATTTGTGTTATCAAACTCCTGACTCTCATTCTGTGTATCCTGTGATTTCCATGAAAATGGCCATGTTAGTGTTTAGCACACATTTCCTCAGGCCCACTGCCAGAGAAATCATCACTCCTGTGATCTGCAGAAGTGTCCTCTTCCTATGTCCACTCAGTGCCCATGAAACCATGGCTACCAACCATTGAGGATGATGTCATGGTGAAATGTGCTCTGCAGAGTACAGGGACGCTGCAGGAAGAAGTGGGACCTGGGAACCTTGTTGGGATGGGAAGAATGAAAGGAAATCATGGATTCTCTAGGGTAACTTTATAAAGAAAAGAGGCTTAATTAGCTTACAGATCTGGAAGCTAAAGGGCATGGCACTGTCATCAGCTCAGCTTTGGTAGGGACATCATGACAATGACATCACAATGTTAGGAACACATTTGAGAGGAAGAGCTCACATTGTCAGATAGGAAGCCAGAGAGCAGGAGAAGCCAGTAATTTCCTCCCTCTAGGCTCAACCTCTTAAAGGTCTACACTGCCTATCATGTTCACACTGAGGATGAAGCTCCCATGTTTTTCCTTGTGGGACAAACTTAAACCATGTCCAAACCATAGCACATCTGACTCTAAATCATTCAAAGGATAACTAGTTGATTTTAAGATTCCTGTCAGTCAAAGACAAAAGAGAAACAATGATTGCATAATTTTTTTGTGATGCTGGGTTGTAACCCAGGGCTTCACACATGCTGGCAAGCCCTCCACCACGAAGTTACATTGCCAGCCAGAATAATTCTTCCTTAGCAGACAGAAGGAAACATGCCAGTACCTCAGGGAGAATAATACTGGGATTAATTCTGAATGAAAACTTATATAGGAGATTTTATACAGAACAAATAGCCTCCAAAATATTTTTACAACAATTATATGCTGCAGGACAATTGGCAGCTACATAATAAGAAGGCTGTATGCTGCATTGCTGATTGACATCTGACCCCAATGCCTCAGAAACCAAGGCATCACGTCACGGAGATAGACTTAGTATTACAAAAAGTATGGAAAGTGCTGTGTTGCAATGTGTCCCTCCAACTTCATATGTTAGAAAGACAATCCCAAATGCAGCAATATTGAGAGCTTGTTTGGAGGGTCTAGCAGGGGAACAGAGCTAGACATCATGTATCCCCTTGACCAAAGAATGGTCCTCTTCTATCAGGGATGGTTGGATTCGTCCACAGAGCATGCAGTTTCAGGAGGAGAGGTAAGGGAGGAAGGGGACACCTGCCTAGCCAGCCAGATCATGGAGTCAACTCTGAGGATCAATGGGGTGACAGATGTCACAGCCAGATCACCCTCACATCCTGCAGCAATGCTCAGAGGTGGCACTTGTAAGAGGTGATTAGGTCATCAAGGTTCTGCCCTCATGAATGGATTGATATCATGGGAGTGGATTCCTGATAAAAAGATGAATTTCTATTCTCCTTCACTATTGCTTCCTTCCTCTCTCTTTACCTCTCCCTCCACAAACACAGCTCTCTCTCCTTTGTGATGTCTTATGCAATGTTATGATGCAGCAAGAATACCCTCTCCAGATGCTGGCACATCCATCTTGGACTTCTTAGCCTCCATAACCATGAGTCAATAAATGTGTTTTCATTATAAATTGCCCAGTCTATGTTTTTCTGTTATAGCAGCACAAAACAGACTGAGACAGAAATAAACCAGTTTTATAATTCAGATTCAAAGTCTGAAGTTACTCAGAACTTTCCATGCTAAAGTATTTGAATCTCACACGCATGAGAATGTCTTTTATAAAAACAAATTAACATTTATGAGGATATGGGGAAAGGGAACCCTGTTACACTGTTGGTGGAAAATAAACTTACACAATCATTATGGAAAAAAAAAGTATAGAGTTTCCTCGAGAACTTTAAAATAAAACTGAAATATGTCTAACAATCCTCTGCCTGCTGAGTATTTTCCCAGGAAGGAAGTAAAATCAGGAACCCAAAGGGATGTCTTCACTCTCATGTTTCTTGAAGCACTATTCCTAGTAGCCAAGGTATGGAATCAACCTAAAATGAATGGATAAAGAAAATGTACTATATACGTACAATGGAATATTACCCTGCTGTCACAAAATAAAAGGAAATCTTGCCATTTATTTATTTATTCATTCAATCATTCATTTTTTTTTTGGTCCTGGGATTTGAACTCAGGCCTACACCTTGAGCCACTAAACCACCCCTGCTTTGTGTTAGGTATTTTCAAGATAGGGTCTCATGAACTATTTACCCATGCTGGCTTTGAACCAGGAGGCTCCTGATCTCTGCCTCCTGAGTAGCTAGGATTACAGGCATGAGCCACTGGTGGAGGACATTATGCTCAGTGAAATAAGGCAAAGAACGACATATATCACACAATCTCACTTGTATATGGAATCTAAAATGGCTGAACTCATATAAGCAAAGAGTAGCATGGTGGTTGCCAGGGACGGGGGGGATGGGGGCGTGATGATCAAAGGGAACAAAGCTTTAGCTATGCAAGATAAATGACTTCAGGAGACCTATTGCATAGCTTCATGCCCACAGCTAAGAACACTATGTGGTCTTCTTAAAATTTGCAAAAAGAAACCAGGCATGGTAGTTCACCCCTGTAATCCCAGAACTTGAGAGGCTAAAGCAAGCATTGTGAGTATGAGGCCAGCCTGGGCTTCATAGTGAGATCCTATATCAAAAACATTTTTTAAGCTGGGCACTGATGACTCATGCCTGTAATCCTAGCTACTCAGGAGGCAGAGATCAGGAGGATTGAGGTTTGAAGCCAGCCCAGGCAAACAGTTCACAAGACCCTATCTCAAAAAAACCCATCACAGTAAAAGGGCTGGTGCTGTGGCTAAAGGTGTAGGCTCTGAATTCAAACCTGAGTACTGCAGAAAACAAAACAAAAACCTCTTTTTTTGGAAAAAGGAAAAGTCTTAGAGTATTCTTACAATGACAGCAACAACAATGATAAAGGGATGGAAGGAAATTTGGGGAAGTGATGGATTTGTGTATAGCTCTGATGGTGGTGATGATATATAGCTGTATACTCTGGATTATATACATTGAATAAGTACAGTGCTGGGGGAAAAGGAACTGTAAAGTCAGAATTTTAACCATCAAAAATTATTCTTCAAAAAAAAAGAGGTATTTTCAGGTGGAGGAATACTAAGCAAACCTGCTGTAGAAGAACTGCTAATGGGAGTTCTTCAGGTTGGCAAGAAATGGTACCAGTGCGGAACCTGGAACCTCAGAAATGAAGGAAGAAGAGAAGTAGCAAACAATTGTATATGTATCATCATCTACTTTACACCTCATAAGTTCTAAAATTTATAGGACTGTTGGAAGCAGAAATTATACCACCATTGGGAAGGGGTTTGTATATCACAGAGCACATAGATGACTACAGAGAAAGGGACCTATGTGATTGTAGGGCTTCTACACTTACTTGAAGTCATAAATAACTAACTCTAAATATTCTATAAAAAGTTAGGTGGGTATATTGTAACATAGAAGCCATCTATTAAAAATACAAGTGTCAACAGTTATAAATTAACATGAAATACTAAAAAAAAGTTCAATAAACTAAGAGAACACAAGAAAAGTGAAACAGAAGAATAGAAAACAAAGATTAAAAAGAAACAATAAAATGGTAAGCCTAAACTGGGTGCTTTGGCTCATAAGCGTAATCTAGCTACTTGGGAGGCTGACATCAGAAGGATCCATGGCTTGAGGCCAAACTCAGGAAATAGTTTGTGAGACTCCATCTCCAAAATGTGAGAGCAAAATGGACTGGAGGTGTGGCACAAGTGGGAGAGCACCTGCTTTGCAAGCATGACACTCTGAATTCAAACCCCAGGCCACCAAAAAAAAAAAAAAAGGAAAAAAAGAAATGGGTGATTCTAATTCAACAGTGTTAATAATCACATTTGGTTTGGGGTTAGTTCAGTGATAGAGCAGATGCTTTGTATGCATGAGACCCTGGTTCAATCTCTAGCACCACTAATTTACATCGGTTATGAATCATTAAAACATACTCATTAGAAGACATATACTTGCATTTTTTTTTGTCATTGTCATTGTTTTGGCAATACTAGAGTTTGAACTCAGGGCCTCACACTTGGTAGGCAGGTGCTCTTCCACTTGAGTCACTCCACCAGCCTTTCAATGTCCTTAAGATGTCAGCTTTCCTCTATCTGGTCTATTGGTTAGATGAAATTCCTAGTAAAGTCTGAGAATTTCTCTTGAAAGATCAACAAGTTGTTTCTAAAATATTTACAAAAAGGCAAAGAAATTAATTGCGTGATGATGTAGCTGGGAGGAGGACCAGAGAAAAATTAGACAAGCCTGTGTTCTTATAAAGTAGCAGGGAGGAAGAGATGGCCTAGCAGAGAGATAAAACTTAAAAATTCTAAACGTGTAGAAGGACAGGTAGCACTGGGGGTAGAAGGTCACATAGCATTAGGGTGAAGTAGCCTATAGAATTGCATGCAACCATATATGGGTTAAACCTTGCTTTTTGCTTCTGTAACCTGCTTGCAAGGGTGTATAAAGGGAGACCCCTTTGTTTTCAGGGCTCAGCCTTTGGACATGAGTCTGCTGAGCCTGTGCCTGCAATAAAGCAGTGCTTCCTTGCCTCAGAGTTCCATGTCTCTGTTTGAGTTTGCTATAACAATGGCACATGCCTGTAATCCCAACAGTCAGGAGGCAGAGGCAGGAGATTCTTGAGTTCCAGGCTAGACTGGGCTACATAGTGAGACCCTGTCTTAAAGAAAAAGGAGGAGGAGGAGGAGAAAGTGATTTGAAGAAGTCTGTCAGAAATTTCTTTTGCTTTCGTTCCTGGAGTGTGACACCTTAGCACTGAAATGTACACAACATGGACCTTTGGGCTATTAGTGTGAAACTGTGGGAAAGCCCAGGATGAGGTCACTGACCTTAAACCCATTAAAGGGGGTGATGTTAATAATCCCCAGTGCAGAAAGGATCAAAGGAGATCAGGTAAGAAAATGAAAGTCATTCTGCAAAGCAAGGTGTCCTGCAGAATGTTGGCTATGATTTCCACACCAGCAACTCAGCGCTAATACTTTATTTTTAGCTACTACCCTGTGCCTCAAGGGGCCCTGTGTGCCCTCTCATGTCTCTTTCTTGTCACCCTACCTTTGCCCTTAAGACTGCAGCACTCACTTGGGCTGCCTGTGCTTAGCAGGCTCCTTGGCTAGGCTTAGGGACAGATATAGATCTAGGCTCTGCAGGAGCCTCTGAGACTGAAGGGACAGACCAAGATCCCACAGGGTCCCTTGTTCCCAAAAGCAACCAAGAGAGTATGGCAATAAGAGGACAAGGAAAACCAAGGAGATGAGACCTAGGGTTAGCAGCCACCTCAGTGTTGGTACCACCCCAACTTCAATTATGCAGATGTGCAGAAAACCCTAAACCACAAGATGGCAGAGACAAAAGCAGCCCATCCACCAGCTGAGACTTCCTCTGCTCAGAGGCTGAGCAGGGTGGGGCTGAGTAAATTCAGCTCACCAGCTTTGTCATCTTGTTTTGTCATTCAACAAGAAGATGAAAAAAAAATGAACAAAAGATTGGCACTGGATATACCGATCTGGGTTTTCTGTGTAATTTCCTAAATCCTTCTTTATTTCTTTAAGTTCACTCACTCTAAAAGGAACAGGAGCCCTGTCCCCTCCAGGGATTAACTGGAAGGGGTAGAGTCCTGTGGGATGACATCTAGTATGTGAGGTCATTGGGTAAGGGGGAAGAGGGGGAGCTGATGGAACATCAGATGGGTTTTTTGGTTCAAGGGAGTTTGGGGGCTTTTTGCAAAGGGTGACCATGGTCTGGGTATCTAGCCTGCATTTGTTTAGCCATTCTGGGTGATCTCTTAGGAAAAAGAACAGTTGAATATATGAAACTTTGGTCCACTTTCTTTCCTTTTTACAGAACATATCTAATTGAAGAATGGTATTATAATTAATGCTCCCTCCTTCTGGCCATCTTTCCTCATCTCCCAGAGGATACTGTGGCCAAGCCTGGGTGCAGTAAAACTTGAGTCACTTTTGCTGAAGACTTTCTGGATCAAGATCTTTCCAGTGTTTTAATAAGCAGGCAAGGGGGATCCTTCCTGGATCCTTGAGGCTTGATTTCCCATCTAAAAAAGGGAAAGAAGGGAAAATTGGTCACCTTAACAGAGGTTTCTCCTTTTATCTAGGCGTCCCCAGATGAGGAGAAACTCTAGCGGGAGAGGACATCCCACTCTCCCTTGCTCCTTCCACTGCCACTTGTGGGTAAAGTTGTGGAGGACTTACAGATATCTCAGTTGCACCCACCCCCCGAGATGATCTTTGACCAATCTTTCATCTAGTTCAACTCGCCTCTTTGTCCTGCAACCCAGGTAGGCCTAGCTCTCCTCTACCAGCTGAAGGCTTGTAATTAAAAAATGACTCTATCAAAGTAACCAAGAGGGCTTTCATGGCCAGAAGGAGGACCCCTGTAGAGGCATGGATGGGGACTCCTGATGAAGTAGACTTTTGTCCCCCTATATATCCTGTGAGGCATATATGCTTTTTATGAAAAGAGAGAGTGAGAGCATCTGGAGGCTTTTGCTCCAGTAAGGGGCAAAAAGAAGACTCTAGGAGAAGATTTAATCTGTCCAATCCTGACGTTTCCTCTACCTAAAACTCTAAAGCAATTGAGGGCCTTTTTGGGGGGGGTCACAGGATACTGTAGAATTTGGATTCTGGGATATGCAGACCTAGACAGGCCCTTATATCAAATCCTTAAGGAAGCACAGGAAGATACTCAGCCCTTTATTGAACGAAATGACAAGTCAGAAAATGCATTCCACAGGTTAAAAAAAGGCTCTTATGACAGCTCTTGCCCTGGGTCTCCCAGTACACAACAAGTTTCAATTACATGTCTATGAAAAGGGAGGACTGGCCTTGGGCGTGGTGATTCAGCTCTGGGGCATCACTCCCCAGCCAGGAGGCTACTTAAGCAAAGAGTTAGATCAGGTAGCCAAGGGATGGCCAGGATGCCTTAGCCCAATGGCCACAGTAAGCCTTCTAGTGCCTGAAGCTCAGAAACTTATCCTAAACTGCCCCCTAATGGTTTATACCCCACACAACCTAGGGGGAATTTTAAACTCAAAAGGAGAACTTTGGCTGACTTAAATACCAGGCCCAGCTTCTAGGAGGGACAGAAATAACTTTAAGGACCTGTCAGAGCCTAAATCCTGCATCCTTTTTACCAGAGGCAGAGGGAAAACCTGAACACTCATGTGAGGAGGTACTTACGGAAAATTTTGCTGCCTGACCTAACTTAACTGATCAGCCCTTTAAAAAACCCAGATCTAGAATTATACACTGATGGCAGTTCCTTTGTCAAGAATGGTGTCAGACATGCAGGGTTTGCAGTTGTGTTAGAATTTGGCATCCTCAAATCAGATCCTCTTTCTCCTAATACGAGTGTTCAAATGGCAGAATTAGTGGCTCTAACAGAAACCCTAAAAATTGTCAAAAGAACAGAGAGTCAACATCTATACAGATTCGAAGTGTGTCTTCCTGATCCTGCATGCTCATGAAACCATCTGGAAGGAAAGAGAAATGCTAACTACAACAGGAACAGTTTACCATAGGGATAAAAGGGAGGTTACTTTAATAGTTTTAGGGATAACAGCATTAGTTGCAGCCCTTGCTGGAATCAGTTAGGGGGTGATTGCCAATCGTGTAACTGCAAAAAACCTAACCGAAGTGGTAGAGGACACCTCAGACCAGATAGGCCTTGCCATTAAGGACATGCAAAGGTCTTTGTCGTCCCTTGCCTGTATGGTAATGGACCACCGCCTGGCCCTAGATTTTCTTTTGGCCAAACAAGGGGGGGTATGTGCCATCACCATCACCAATACTTCCTGTTGCACATATGTAAACACTTCAGGCATTGTAGAAGAACGTGCAGATTACATTCTCCAACAGGCTAAGTGGCTCCGGGAGCAATCTCTTGAAACTCAGGTTTCGACTCAGGTATGGGAACAAATAAAATCCTAGCTCCCCTCCAGGACTTGGTTCCTACCCTTTCTGGGGCCTATAGTTGCTATTATTCTCTTGCTTGTGTTTGGGCCTTGCATTTTAAACTTACTTGTCAAGTTTGTTTCTTCTTGCCTAGAATCCATCAAACTACAAATGCGTCTGATGGAGAAGAAAACGACCTACTACCACGGTCCCCTTGACAACCCCTCTCGTGGTCAGCCTTGATGCTGTGGGCCCCTTCATCGCCCCTGTCAGCAGGAAGCAGTTACTGAACAGATTTCATTGTCCCTATTCCTAACAGCAGTTAGGGCAGTCACTGAGAGGGGGGCTTGAAGGATGGACTGCAGGAGGTCAAGGAGCCACCTCTCCTCTCTAGGAAATGCCTGTTTGCATCTGAAAGGCATCTCCTCCATCAGGCAATGCAAAAAGGCTATAAAACCCACTCCCCACCCTGACCCATGGGATCACTGGTTTCCGGGTTCCCCTGCATTCCCCAATATGCAGTCTTTCTCTTCTCTTCTCTACAAATAAATTCTCTACAAATAAAATCTTTCTGACCTCTGCTGTTAGAGTCTGTCTGTGCTTTCATTCTCAGAGCAGGCTCAAGAACCCTTAGCATCTGAAATTCCTGCGCATGTCATTCATGCATCACTATTACTCTCCTCCTTGACCTTTTTGTAGAAAATTTAATGGGTTTAATGACTCTATTTTCATAATGCATATAAAGCACTTTGATCATATTCACCTCCACCACCCTCTCCTCTCACCCCTACTCTCTGGTCACCCTCTCTCCACACAGTCCCCTCTCACACTCATGTCGTTCTTTTTACATCTAGATGTTGCATATGAGCAAACACATGTGACATTTGTCTTTCTGAGATTGGCTTTTCTCACTTAACGTGATGGTCTCCAGTTCCATCCATTTTCCTGCAGCAGTGGGCTTTGAGTCCCTGTCCCTAACCATGGTGAGGACATTCCTGTCAATGCCGAGTGTGCAACAGATTTTACAACTAAAAATGATGCTGAATTGGGACAAAGGCCTTTTCTGCATCCCTTGTAAGGATCATGTGGCTTTTGACCTTCCTTTGGTGAATTGGGAGTTCTGTTTTACAGATGGTAAACCAAACTTAATTTCCCATAACGCAATACAATCAGTGTGACTATCAGTTTGTTTGTTTTTTTCAGTGCCCTGAACTCAGGGCTTCACACTTGCTGGGCAGGTGCTTTATCACTTTAGCTATGCCCTCAGCCCAAGTATATTGCATTTCACGTATTTTTGTAATTGATTTCATAACATTTTGTGCAAGTTTTTTTTTAATTTGTTTTTTCTGATACTGGAGATTGAAGCCGGGGTCTCAGGCATGGTAGGTGAGTGTTCTACCATTTTAAACTACACTCTTATCCCTTTTCTTGTTCTTGTTTTGGAACAGTCTCCCTATCTTTTCCTGGGATGACTTCATGCTTCTACTTCTAGAGTAGCTGAATCAGGTGGGATCTCTTCCATGCTGCTTGTGTAGATTTTCACTGTAAGCTCATGATGGATTTGGGCTGTTGTCCTTCTTGTAATGTCTTTGCCCAGTTTTGGGATCAAGATAACATTGACCTTATAAAATGAATTGAATATTGTTCAATATTTCTTATTTCTAAAAGAATTTATGTGTCATCAATATTATTTTAAATCACATATTCGACATATTTCACTGAAGAAGCTTTCTGGGTCTAAACTTTTCCCTGCAGACAAGTTTTTAATCACAATAAAATGTCTACAATTGATCTAGGGCTGATCACGTTTTCCATTTTCTCTTGGGGCAGTGTTAGTAATATGCATCTTTCAAGACATTTTTAGTTCATCCATGTTGTCATATTTTTTGACATGAATTTATTAGTAGAGTTCCCATATTAGCATTCTAATGTCTAAAGAATCTATAATGATGTCCTTCCTTTCAATCCCAATACTGGTAATTTGTGTCTTTTTTTCTCTCTTAATCAG
Organism: Castor canadensis; assembly: GCF_047511655.1. Lineage (NCBI taxonomy): Eukaryota > Metazoa > Chordata > Mammalia > Rodentia > Castoridae > Castor > Castor canadensis. Next base: position 25,963,227 of record NC_133393.1, read on the forward strand.
GCTAAATAGAGGTATATAAGATATTGTGTTTCATAGAAAGTGCAATTCAATTTTTGGGTTCATTAGTTTTTTAAAAATATCTTCCATTTCAATGCTATTTGTCTTTCTTGCCTTGCTTCTCTTACTTTGTGATGCAGTCTTTTTAGGTTGAAGCTGAGTAGTTAAATTGAGACCATCCAACACATTACAATATCCTGTATTTTGTTAGCATCAATTGGAAATCCTGGCTATTTGAAAGATGGAGATCAGAAGATTGTGGTTCAATGCCAGCCCAGTTAGGGAGATCCCATCTCAACCAATAAAAATTGGGTATTACAGTGTTCCTCCAGGAACCCAACATGCAATGGGAATAAGTGTCCTGGCAGAATGACCCAACCCGGATGCAGAGGGAGAAGTGAAATTCTGGGGAGATGGTCAATCCCCAGTGCTAGATTACCCTACAGTATTCTTGATGAGTGAGACTCAAAAATGTCAAAGTCATCAAAATCCAGAAAAGTCTGAGAAATTGTCACAGTAAGAGGAGCCTTAAGGAGTCACAATTGGAACTAAATGTGATGTGGTAATCTGGATGGCTTGTTGGAACAGAAAAAGGGCATTAACAAAAACCAATGAAGCCCAAGTGAGCTAAGGAGCTGAGTAACAATATATCAATATGGCTTCAACAGTTGTGTCAAATGTGTGATTGTGATGAAAGAGGTTAAAATAGGAACTAAGTGCCTGATAGGTAGGAACTCTCTATTCCCTTTAGTTTCATGTAAATATAAAAGTGAACAGTCTAGTTTTAAACTTAGCCATCAAAAAGGAAAAGTATAGGAAAAAAACAGTATCTGCTCTATTTTCAGTTTCCAGGGAGTTGTCATCAAGAAACTGAAGAGAAGGATTGTATGGAAAAGTCTTGCCAGGAGCTCTCTTCTCCTCCTTTCTCCTCCTGTTCCCCTCCCCACCTCTCCTCCACATCTATGAGTTCAAGGGCTGCTCAGAAGTATCTTCATTGCCATGGTGAGGCACCTTCTCTGGATCAGTCATCTCTGCCCCACTCTTTCCACAGCCCTGTCCTCTGCACAGCTGCTCAGTCAGGATCTGAGGGCAACTTATCTGTGTGGCCACAGAACTGAGCACAAAAGACTAGAGATCCCTTTTCTTTTTCGAATCTGGGACCACCCCTGGGTTTCCCTGGGCTCCCAGCAGCCTTGCATGACTGTGCACACTGGCCATCCCATCCCGTGATCATATTCTGGAGTCCCAATTACTACATAAGATACAAGATGAAGTATGTCCTTCCCATTGAGTGCTGTGGACTCTGCCTAGAGGGCCATAAGGGCTGGTTCCTAGGGTAGGGGTGGACCTCACTAATGCAGTGGGTGTCCTCAGTCTCCTGGATGGGAGCTTCAACCATGGAGTCCCTGACACTGGTATTTGGAGCTGCTCCCAGAGATCAACACAGAGTTTTCCAACCCTATGATGGGGCAGGAGTAAGAAGGATTCCTGGAGTGCTGGCCTAGGAGGATGAGGAGCCTTCTGGTGAAGTGAAAATAGGGGGCAAATTGGAACATTAAGGGAGAGGGGACTAAAAGTGTGGAGAAGAAATTAGATGGGAAAGGAGCATGGGAAGGGGAGCCTGGAGGACAGCTCTGCAGGAGGGATGGGTTCTGTTTGGGAAGAGACTCAAGGAATTCTGGTTGGTATGGTGGGAGAGGTCTCTGGTTTTATCAGGGATGGTAATTACACAGGTGCTAGCTCTGTCACTGAGCAGGAAGCTGTATTTGAGACAGTTTTCTGTACTTACAGGTACAGTGTAATTCACACACATTGAAGAAATGGAAAGAAGCAGATGAGAAAGGGGAAGTGACTGAGGGTTCCCCTCTTCCAGAGCCAGGGTCCCTAGTGCTGGGGTGGCAGGAGAATCAGAGAGGAGAGGGGAGAGCAAGGCCTGCACCCCAGGTGAAGTGTCCAGCCCTGGTCCTTGACTCCAGAGTTCCCAGGGTCCCACTCACTGTGCTACAAGGTCATGGTCCTTTCCAAGCTGAGCATGTGGAAGCCGTCACCAGTCTTGGGTACCTGGGTGTCTTAAGTCAGAAGGAGCTGCTACAGCATCTTGAGGCTTGGCGCTGGGACTTGGTTGTGCTCCTGGTGGCCATGGAGCAAGTTGTCCCCAGAGGGTCCAGAGGAGAAGTGGCAGAAACTGAAGACAATACTGTGCTACAACCAGATGTGGGATGAGTGGGAGCCTAGGCACCTGCCCAGCATCTCCCAAGGAATCCAAGGATAGACCCTCTCCACCTCCCAAACCTTCAATACCCAGGCATCCAGCCACCACCACCTTGGATGCCAAAGGTGGACCTTCCCCAGGATATCAGATATTCCTTCTCTTGCAACCTGGAGGACCACTCTTCCATGACCCTGAGAGTCCAGGACACAGGCTTCCTGCTTCTTCTCTTCCCTTTTAGACCTAAGCAGATAAAGCCTGTTGTCTGCATTACTCAGAGCTCCCCTCCTTGTGACATTCACTTCTCTAAATCAGTAGTCCTGTGGTTCTTACCCTATCTTGGCTGGTGCTGTGTGGCCCCTAGAGCTTGGGAGATGTGGCCTAGGAAGTCTCTCAGTGGTTTTACAGGCTACAGCTAAGGCAGGGCTGAAAGAAGGTAAGCAGCAATGAATTCTTTGGCAATGACTGGGACAAGGGGGATGTCACTACCTCAGTGTCACACACTGGCCAGGACTCCAGATCCTGATTCCAGAAGGCTGTGGAGGCAGCTGGTGGTCAGATTTCATCTCTAGGCCAAAGGCCTGGTGCCCTGTGCAGTGTGTGTAAGGCTTCCTGAGGGGGGAAGTTTTCAGCTGGGATAAGGTAAGTCACCTCCCTCCCATCCCATACACACATGCACTGAGGTGATGCCAATGTCAGCCAGGAAACTATCTACCTTTCCTAACCTAGACTGGGTACTTAAGAGGTCTGGTCTTCAGATTAATTCATTTCTCAACAGTGTGTGAGTATCTATCATGTGCCTGGCTCTATTCCAAGCACCAGGGACACAGCAACTGAACCAAGCAAAAATCACTGCCCTTATGGAGCTCACCTTCAAATGGAGACACAAACAATAAGTAGCAAAGTAACCAAAGTAAAGACAGTACATCAAAGAGCAGAGTGATTCAGAGAAAAGCAACAAGAGGGGAGAAGGGAGGGGTTGTGACTTTTCAGATTGTCCCCAGTGTAGGTTATACTGAGCAGGGACATTTGAGCTCAGTCCTGAAGGAAGAGGTCAGGGAGCCTGAGGTTATTTGGAGAAAGAGTGTCCCAGGGCCACTGTCTGCACAGCCTGGGCTCTACTGGGGACCCCTGAGCCTGCAGCAGGAATGCAGGTGGACAGGATTCAATAAGGACTTCCTGTCTGTGATTCTGGGCACAGGGTTTGTGGGTCTCGTGACAGCTTCCTATTTGTGCCTCATGAAGGTTTCTTAATGTCCTTGAGCTTGGGGATGGTGAAGTCCCTGGTATGTGGAACAAGGTTGGGAGAGGAGGGAATAGGCCAAGGTGGGTCCCCCCAGCTTTATGTCTCTTCTTGAATGCAGAGTTTGAGGTGTGAGTATGAAAAGCTCAGCAAATGACAGGCTCCTGAATCTGAAGGACAGAGAGGGTTTAAACCTGAGAGGGTTTGAAATTAAAGACTTCCTAATCTTAGGTATAAAAGCAATAATATCCACCTAAGGTGAGTAGGAAAACAATGTAAAATATTTCATCAATAGTCTTTTTGTTGGTTCCAAGCAAAAATTATAATGTATTGAATGAATTGAGCCAAATAAAATATTAAATTAATTTCATCCATTTCTTTTACTTATTACTTTTTACCTGGCTACTTGAAAATGTAAGACTGTATCTACAGTTCACATTTGTGGTTCAAACTGCACTTCTATTGGGTACCACAATTGAGAAGGTTAATAATTTTAGCTTTTATGTTTATGTATATGACACATTTCAATGTATCTTTATATATGATGTTTATTTTTTTATGCAACACTGAGGTTTGAACTTAGGATGTTCTCTTGCAACAGTCCTATTCATATTGATGGTTTCTTTTTGTGGAGTTTGGCAGGTTGCATCCTCAAGGAAGTGGCCCATCTTATCAGGAAGGTGATTAAATTTGTGGGTATAGAATAGTTCATCACATTCCTTTATTATCTTTTTATGTCTCTGGGTTTACAAAGCACTAGGTCTGGTCACAATGATTTCTCTTTGATTTTACATTTTTATTTTCATTGATTTGTGCTCTGATTTGTATGTGTTTTCTTTTGCTTATTTCAGATTTAATTTGTTTTTCTAGTTTCCTAAAGTGGAAGTTTAGTTTTTTGATTTTAGATCTTTCCTTTTTAAAATATGTATTCATGGCTACAAACTTCCCTCTAGTCGCTGTTTTCACTGAAATCCACAAATTTTGATACATTGTATTTTCAATTTCACTTAGTTCAAAGTATTTCTTAATTTTCCTTGACATTTCTTCTTCGATCCCAGTTATTTAGAAGTGTTTGGTTCAATCTCCAAGCATTTTTAACTTTTTCCCAGCTGTCTGTCTGTTACGGGTATCTGGGGTAATTCATTGTGGTGTGAGAAGGGATGATGTGTTGTCACTGGATGAAGGATGAGGGGATTCCTTCAACTTCCAAATTTCCACACAAAATCACAGGAACTTGACATCTGCACGTGAAAAGAATGTCAAGTTGTCTCATAAAAAGGAGAGTCTCACATGGTGGAAGTTTTAGAAAGGATTTTAGTAAGCAGGATAAATTAGGGAAAAGTGAAAAAATGGAGAAACATTTCCTGTTCCCCATGCAAGAAATGAGAGTAAGACTCAAAATGGTGGCTCTCACCTGTGGTCTTTATTCTTTTTGAGCCGGGGGTATGCAATGGTGATGTCATCTAGCCTCCTCTGATGGTTAAGACAATGGTTCTTGGTGGCCAAGTGGGTGCTGTTTGCCAGTTTAAAGCATGGGGATGTGATCTAGGCCTTGCAAAACACACAGACAATAGGTGAGGTTTAGGTCTTCCCTTTGCCAGGCATGCCCTCCAATTTTCTATCTCTTTACCCACTGGAGAAGAGTTTGCAGGTTTTTAACATCTCAAAGGAGAAGGCAGATGCACAGAGCCCCTGTATGTACCGTTCTTGCAATTGAACATCTAAAAGGAGGTGATGGGAGGGGGACTTACTGCTGTGGTTTTAATCCTAGTCTGGTTCTAGTTTCTTTTGATATTTTTAATTTTCCTGTCTCGTCTATCTATCCACACTGCCTCAGTATGATTTCTATCTTTTAAAATCTGTTTGTCCTGTTATGTGTTCTACCTTGGTGAATATTCCAGGTGAGCATGAGAAGAATGGTACTCTGATATTGTTGCATGAAGTGGTCTGTAAATGTCAATTATATCAACTTGATTTCATAGTGCCATTGAGTTCAACTATGTCCTTACTCATTTTCTGCCAGCTGAATCTGTCCATTTCTGTTAGAGGGCCTTGGTCTTCAGCTTTAATAATGGATTCATCTACTTCTCCTGGTAATTCCAACATTATTTGCTTCATGCATTTGATACTCTGTCGTTATACAACATAAGAATCATGATGTCTTGCCAGGCAGGTGACTCATACCTGTAATCCTAGCTATTCAGAAGGTGGAGATCAGAGGGATAGAGGCTTGAAGCCAGCCCAGGGAAAAGTTCTCTTGGCCCCATCTCAACCAAGAAAAACTGTGCAGTGTCACATACTTGTCATTCTAGCCATTCAGGAAGTGCGGTCCATGCTGGCCCAGACATAAATGTGAAAGTGTTAGAGCATCTGCCTAGCAAACTTGAAGCCCTGAGTTCAAATCCCAGTACTGCCAAAAAATAAATAAATAAAATTACTATGTCTTCTTGGAGAATTAACACCTTGTCCTTAAATACTGCTGCTTTTTATCCCTGATTATTTCCTTTTTGTTGCTGTTGTTTGTTGTTTGTGGTAGGGTCTCACTATGTAGACCAGACTGGCCTTAAACTCACCATGTAGCCCAATCTTCCTCGAACTTCAATTCTCCTGTGATTACAGACATGAGCCATGCCTGTGTGCAGCTTTGCTTAGTTTTAATATGGCATATCTTTCTTTTTCCACTTATAAATAACAGGTAGTTGAGTCATGTGGTTTGATCACTTTGACAATCCCTTTTAATTGATGAATTTAGATCTTTGATGTTTAAAATGATTATTGATTAATGTCTAGCATGTTTGCTACCATTTACTATTCACTGTCCCTTTCTTTGTATCCATTTTCATCTTCAATTGCTTTTTCAACTTTTTTCAGCTTTAATTGGGCATTTTAAATGATTATGATTTCTCTCCTTTCTTTCAAAAAGTTTTACTGTGGTTATCTTAGGATTTGTAATATCCATTTACAACAACTCCAGCTCTGCTTCCAAATAACACTACACTACTCCATGAGTAGGTCAAATATCTTATAATGTCAAGATGTTTGCAATTCATCTCTCCTGTCCTTTGTATTATTGTCATTCATTTTACTTATATATAATCTATAACCATCAAATACATTCTTATTAATTTGATTTTATTGGCTAGACTAAGAATAAGAAAGGAGCTGGGGCATAGCTCAGTGGTAGACAAGGTGCCTAGCTTGTGAAAGGCTCTGGTCTTAATCTCCAGCACCACCAAAACAAAAAACCAAAGCATAAGAATAATAATGCTACCTTTCCTTATGTAGATCTGAGTTTGTGACCTATATAAAGTCCTTATTCTCTGAATAATTTCTCTTAAGAAGTCCTATAAGTCAGATCTACTAGAAGTAGTTCCCTCATTTTTTGTTTGAGAAAGTTTAATTCAACTTTAATTTTGAGGGATAATTTCACAGAATCTAGATTGGTGGATTTTTTTCTTTCAACACTTAAACATTTAATTCCACTTTCTTATCTGCATGGTTTCTGAGATGAATTAATATATAAATCTTATATTTGCTCTTTTAAAGGCAATATTTTTTTTCTCCTTCTAGCTTCTCTCAATATTTTCCTTGCATCTTCAGTTTTTCATCAGTTTGTGTATGATTTGCCTAGGTATAGAATTTTTCCAGCATTTGTTCTGCTGGGAGTTCTATGAGCTTTATCTGACATTATTTGCAGTAATTCTCAAGCATTATTTCTTCAAATATTGCTTCTGTTCCATTGTCTTTCTTCCCCTTCTTGTTACACATAACTTTTGTAGTTGTTCTGTAATTCTTTAATGTTTTGTTCCCCCTCTCCTCTTTTTTTTAGGTCTTTGTTATTTGTTGGTTTGGGAAGTTTCTATGACATATCCACCAGCTCTGATTCTCTTTCCTCAGCTGTATCCACTATACTAATTTCTGTGTTTTTATTCTTGGGATTTCCATCTCTGTGCTCACATCATTCATTTGCTCTTTACACTGTCTATATTTTCCATGAGACCACTCCTACATTAATCATTGTCATTTTAAATTCCCAGTCTGATAATTCCAATATCACAGGTGTTCTGGGTCTGGTTCCAGTGCTTTCTCTCTCTCTTCATGCTGTATTTATTGCCTTTCAGTATGATTGTGATTCTTTCTTGAAAGCCAATACCAGACATAATATGCTGCTCAAAAGAAACGCAGGTAACGAGGTCTTTAAGGGTAATTTTAAGATGCGTGTTGTGGGATGAGACACGTATGAGACATGTTCTATGCATCTGTGATCAGGTCTCAGGGTCTCAGTGAGAGGGACTGCAGAGTGGCTCAGGTGATAGAGCATCTTCCTAGCCCAGGAAAGTCCAAGATCATGGTGCCAGTGTTGGTTTCTGGTGAGGGCTGCTGTCTGCTGCATCCTCACATGGTGGAAGGTGAACAGCAAAGAGGGGGAACTCTCTCTCGAGGCCTCTGTTACAAAGGCACTAATCCTTTCATGATGGTCATCCCTCTTGATTGAGCCACTTTCACAAAACCTCCTTCTCATAATTCCAAAACCAGTGGGGATAAAGTTAAAACATGAAATTTGAGGAGACACACACCAAAACCATAGCACTATGTTTATAAAAAAGTAAGTTTTAATGTTGATTAAGTCCATCTCATTACTGGGTGTGGTGGCATAAGCCTGAATTCCCAGCCATTCTACAGGCAGAGGCAGGAGGATCCAGAGTTGGAGGCCAGCTGGGCAAAGTTAGCAAGGATTTATCCCCAAAACAAAAATAAACCAAAAGGGCTGAGAGAGTGGTTCAAGTGGAAGAGTGCTTGCCCAGCAATCATGAGGCCATGTGCTCAATTCCCAGTACCAGAAAAAGAAAAAAGGGGAAAAATGGGGGGAGGATGGCACAAGAGAGAACAGAGCTAAATGGCTTGTTCTTTCTCAAATGTGATATACCCTCAGCCATGTTACAATGCAGCAGGAAGGCCCTCGCCAGATGCCAAGCAGACACTGGCGCCATGCTCTTGGGCTTCCAAGTTTCCAGAACAGGAACCAAATAAACTTCTATTTTTTATAAATCACCTGATCTCAGGATTGGTTCTAGTAACAAGATACAGCCTGAAACATCACACATCTCTTGAACTCAAGAGCCCTGGTTGTACTTATGCGTGTTATGTTCTGTTTATATCTTGACAATCCCACCATCTTCTCAAGTCTTGGTGCCTCCTGATCATCATGCAGCTCCTACATTGTCTCCTATACAAGCTCTCAACACAACAGCAAATGCAGAATTTATAAGCAGGTACACAGGTATCCTCCCTGGTTGGACTCCATTTTCCCCAAATGTTTAATGGGTTTTCTATCTGCTAATGTTGGCCAAATTTGTTTTCTGCTTATAGCTCAAACTAGTAACTAAACTTAATATCTATTTCTACCATCTCACACCCGAGTTGATAGAACATTTTCTTCTGGACTAAGTGATTTCCAAAATCTCCCTTCTTATTATAAAAGTTTTAAGAACATGGTTCAAATAAATATGCCAATTCTGACTACTACATACATCTCAGAATATATAAAGCTGAAATGCTTCAACAGAACATGATTTGGATCAAAATATTTACTGTTTTCCCAGCTGTTTAGAAGGATGGTAAAAACAATTAAGAGACAGGAAAATCCTTTTAGGAATCCATAGATTGGTCAGTTACCATCTGTGACAGGTTGCAAGCTCACAATACAAACACTCCCTCACATATATTTGCCCTAGTGACAGACAAAGACAAGGACCAAATAAAACACAATAGAATGAAATGATCTACAACACATACAGTTTAATAAATTCTTCAAAGGGGTTACAACACTTGCACTGTAGATACAACAGATCAAGTATTACCATTTCCATTAGAGACACAGCAGAGAGGGCAAAAGACTCCTGACTGCCACACTGCTCATTCAGCTAAGGAGAGGCTAGCCAGGTAGCAAGTTGAAAATACTTCCAAAGTGCTGAGTTCTGTTCAGGGAAGTTCCCCCATTCTGTTAGTTACACTTTGGGACATTGAAATTGGCTTGGGGAGATGATTAGATAGATATATTATTCTATTCACTCACCTTGGAGTCTACACTATGAAAAAAGATGGAAAAAGAAAATAAAGTTGGGAATAGCATAGAGGAGGAATGAGGGATAAATGAAAAAAAAAAAAAAAGGACTCTGCCCATGAGTTTCCTCTCAGGGTCTCAGTGTAAGTCTGGATCTCATGCAATTAAGCCACAGGAAAGGAAAAATTCTCCCAGTGAAGGAAGGTGAGAATTCGTAGATAATATCCTGAGTTCTGGTGTTGGTAAAGGTTACCTTCCCTCCCTCATAATCCAGGGCAATGCCAATCTGCCTAGGACAGTAAGACAGGACCTGGAAGGGCTCAGCATTGGCGCAGACACAGACCCCAGCTGAAGACAGCTGCAGAGTCCAGAATCCCTCCTCAGGTGTGAAAGTGAGAGAGCCTCTTCTCACCACTGACTCTCTTGCCACCCCCACCAAGCAGAATTTGGGCCATATTCCATTTTCCTGAGACCATTCTTCCTCCAGCTCTTCACTCTCATTTCTACATACAGGAGATCTATACCTATCAGTGATGCCAAGAAACCCATCAAGATAGCTGCTGCCAAACACACCTCTGGTCCCACCTCTATATTTCACTGTTTCTTTCTCCTCTGCTCCCCACCAGATCCTATCCACTTTCACTTCCCAGTACACTTTCCCCCAGGTGAAACCCTTACTGCCCAGCACAGCAGGCTCAGGATCAAATCGCTGACCGCGTTGGTATTTGTTCATCCACAAGCCAGTGAATATCATGCTCTTCCCGTTTGGAGACACTGAGAGGTAGCCATTGGCTGTCTGAGAATTCAGGATGATCCTCACTGTGGGGACAAAGGAATAAAGGTATGACATCATAAAAGATTGCAAAGAAGATTTTTCTCCCAGACTCTGGAGCCCTTGTGACAATGGATCCCCTTTGGGAACTAGGATAGGGAATGCCTGAGACCTTGTTTCCACACTACCATTAGCTCCATGTCTACAAAATAAAATATGGGGGAAAAATGATGGCCCTAAGGGTACAATAAGAGCTGTGAGGATCTGGTAGCACACACATAAAGTTCCAACACTTGGGAGGCTGAGGCAGAAGGATTGCAAGTTCAAGGCTAGCCTGGGGTACGTAGTGAGACCCTGTCACAAACAGAAAGGATGAAGGCCAGAAAGAAAGAAGGAAGGAAGGAAAAAAGGAAAGAGAAAGACATAGTAACACATACCTGTACATTCCAGGTCAGTCCTAGAAAAGTTATCAAAATAATATCTTAAAACCAAAATAAGTGGCTTGTGCCATGGCTCAAGTGGTAGAGCACTTGCCTAGCATATGTGAGGTTTGGGTGATTCAACCCCAGTACCACAAAAAACAGAACAAAATAAAAAATAAAACCAAACCAGTAAACGGGTAGATCATGGCTCTAGTGGCAGAATGCTTGCCTAGCATGCTGGAGGCCCAGGTACTTTAAAACAAAAATAAACAAAGCAACAGGCCAAAACAAAAAACACACCTGTGAGAAGAAAAGGAGAAGGACTGGGATCATTATGGCTGGGAAATGTCTCCCCAAAGTTTATGGCTTTGAAATCTGAGGAATCAGGATAAAAATTTCTGATAGTTAGCCACCACAAAGATTTTCCTATTAGAGACCATCCAGAAGTAAAAGAGCTTCACAGGAAATTGCAGTACTAATGGGAGAGTTACTTGATTTGGGGAAAACATCTGTCCACCGTTCCCACCAGATACTCACTTGTTTTATATTCCAGATCCCTCATTAATTTTCCTGGAATGAAGGAAGGAAAAGACAGTAACTAATTCTGACACCACATCTTTCTAAGTCAAATTCTCTTACTGTTGGCTAGTACAGCTTAAGAGCTGACAGACACCATGAAAACCCAAGTGAAACAGAGAAGTCAGTGCAGGAGGTGCCTAGAGTTGTGCAGTCTAACGTGGTTCATTCAAGTACCCATGCCAGCTCTGCTCCCATATCTGCGGCTTCACTGACCCATACTGTCTCTCTGTCTCTGTCTCTTTCTCTCTCTGTACTGGGTATTGAACTCAGCCTCCTGTCTTCTAGGCAAGAACTCTGCCACTTGAACCTTGTCCCCAACCCCAGTCTTTTTTATTTTAGTTTGGTTTTCAGATATGGACTCACACTAAATTTATCTGGGTTAGCCTCAAACTGCAGTCCTCTAGCCTCCTCCTGAGTAACTGGGACAAGAAGTGTGCATCATCACACCTGGCTTTTTTTGAGTCAGGGTTTTGATATCTTTTTCCTGAGGTGGTCTTGAACCATGGTCCTCTTATCTCTGCCTCCTGAGTAGGTAGGATTACGGACATGTGCCACCACACCCAGCCCCATAGTCTTCATTCTTTAATGAAATGCTAAACTCTCAGACCTAAATCACACTATTTTTCTCCACTCTCAAAAGTAACTCTAAGATTCATTCTCACAAAGCGCTTCTGAATTTTAAAAAAAATTTTAGTTAAAAGACACATAACACAAAATTTGCCATATTTACAATTTTTAAGTTCAGTGTTGTTAGGTATATTCATATTGTCATTCAACCAATTTCTGGAACTTTCCCATTTTGTAAAAATGAAACTCTATATCCAAAATAACAGCTTCTCATTCCCCATCCCACCAGCTCCTAGCAACCACCATCCTACTTTTTGTTTCTATGAATTTGACTACTTTGATACCTCAAATAAGTGGAATTAAAAATTACTTATGTTTTTTGTGACTGATTTATTCCACTTACAAAATGTCCTCAAGGTTCACCCGTGTTGTAACATGTATCTAAATTTGATTTTTAGGTCAATAGTAGGCATTGTATCTGTATATACACATTTTCTTTGTCCAGTCCTCCAGTAACAGACACTTGGGTTGTTCCACCTCGTGGCTATGGTGAAGAATGCTGCTACAGAACATGGATATCAAATATCTCTTTGCTTTCAATATTTTTTTGGCGGTACTGGGTTTGAAGTCAGGGCCTTGCATTTGTTAGGCAGGTGCTCTACTGCTTGATCCACTCTGCCAGCTCTGTGTTTTTTGCCTTGGTTTTTTTTTTAGATAGGCTCTCACTTTATGTCCAAGCCAGCCTGGACAGCAATCTCCCTATCTGTGCTCCCCGCATAGCTGGGATGGCAGGTGCACACCACCACATAAAGGCATTGGTTGAGATGGGGTCTCATGAACTTTTTGCCCAGGCTGACCTGGAACTGCTACCCTCACAATCTCTGCCTCCAGAGTAGCTTTGATTATAGGTCTAAGCTACCACATGCAGTTCTGCTTCCAATTCTTTTGCTGTATACCCAGGGTGGGTCACATGATAATGCTATTTTTAGTTTTTCTGTGTACGTTTTTTTTTGGATATATTCCTTACACGGGAGTGATTCAGAGTAACAATTCTGACTGGGCTTATATTGTACATTAGTTGCATCACCCCCATTGTCTCTCCCCCTCAACCCTGTCCCCACCCCACTCAAAGCAATTACAAGAGGTTTTAGTTATATTTCATATATGTATATGAAGTCCCTAAGCCATAAACCATCACCTTTATCTTTTTCATTCACCGTCCCCTCTCCCACTAACACCCCCCCACCATACTTATTTCACAGTCCTGGCTTTTGTTATTAATTTTTAAGTTGATGTTCAAAGGGGTTCCTCAATGCAAGCCCACTCTGGGTAGAGTTGACTTTGGCCTGTTCAACCTGTTCCATTATTCTCCTTTACCCCATTACTTCCTACCCCCTATTTTTCAACAGCTTTCAATACATATCCTGATATCCTCTACTTTCACACCTTATGTTTTATGATATTACTGATGCTTTACCATTCTCTTCCCTTTCTCTCTTTCCCTGAGTTCCATAGAGTAGTTCCACTGTTACAATCATGTTCTGTATCTGAGTTTGTATATGATCATGTTTGTTTTTGTGTATATGTTTGTCTTTTGGATCTATCTTCTACGTGTGAGAGAAAACATGTGGCCTTTGTGTTTCTGAGCCTGGCTTCACTTAACATGATGTCCTCCAATTGCATCCATTTAACTTCTAATCACATTCGTAATGGATGAATAAAACTCCATAGTGTATATACACTACATTTTCTTGATCCATTCATCAGTTGTAGGGCATCTGGGTTGTTTCCAAAGCTTGGCTATTGTGAATAGTGCTGCGATGAACATCAGTGTAGAGGTATGTCTATTGTATCTTGTCTTATGTTCCTTTGGGTAGATGTCCAGGAGTGGAATCACTGGATCATGTGGTGGTTCTATCTTTAGGTTTTTGAGGAATCTCCATACTGTTTTCCATACTGGTTGTACTAATTTGAATTCCCACCAACAATGTAGAAGTGTTCCTGTTTCACCGAATCCTTGATTATGGCTGTTCTAAAGGGTGAAATCAAATCTAAGTGTTTTAACTGTATCTCTTTTATAACCAGGGAAGGTAAACATTTCGTGTATTTACTATCCATTTGTACCTCTTCCTTTGAGAATTCTCTGTTTAATTCATGTGGGTGTTGATTCTTTGGGTGTTGAGTATTTTTAGTTCCCTGTAGATTCTGGATATTAGTCCCTTACCAGATAAGTAGCTGGCAAAGATTTTCTCCCACTCTGTGGGCTGTCTCTGGAGTCTGGTGACTGTTTCTTTAGCTATGCAGAAGCTCCTTAGTTTGATGCAGTCCCATTTGTTCATTGTTTCTCTTAATGCTGAGCCTTTTGAGTTCTGTTTAGGAAGTCGTTCCCTATACCAATCTGATCCAGTATATTTCCTGCTACTTCCTGGAGTTATTTTCAAAGTTTCAGGTCTCATATTAAGGTCTTTGATCCACTTTGAATTGATTTTGGGACAGGCTGAAAGACAGGGATCTAGACTTGCCATATTGCTTTCCTTAGCCACCTGGTGTTTTTCACCTCACTTTTACATATGAGTCATCATCTTTTAACCAATTCTGGGATCTGTTAGTTATGATTCTACCTCTGTGTAGGTAAAGATTTTAGACTGTCATGTAGAAAGAGACATCCTGGTTTGGATTTAGATTGCCTCCCCAATGTCCCTGCCTGAGGACCTGCAGAAGAACAAGGAATTCTGAGAAGCCAAGGCCAGATTTAAAACCTAAGGAAAGACAGAGAAAGAAAGAACCCCTTCCTTCACCCATTTCTTTACCATGGAATCCTTTCAGTCCTTTCTCTAAGGAAAGAAATTTATCTGAAAATTCTTCTGCCCGCTTTTTGATTGCAGGACTGACAGGCTTTTCCATCCAGAACTTCTTCCGGGGGTACCTAGAGAAAGTAGAGTCACAGTGGGAATTATCGAAAGAAAGACACATATTCCTTTGTCACCCACACATACAGGCACATACACCAACAATGGTCCAAAGTGCTCAATTCCAACATAAGGGTCAAAGGGTAAAATATACAGAGATCTGAAGAATGGGTCATGACCCAAGTATTCTCTATGCACCAATACATAATTTATGTAGGATGTTAAAAAAAGAAAGCCATTTTCAGCCTTGCAAGCTCTTCAAAACATTCTAATATCACAGTTTCTGAAGAACTTACTTTAGGATATACACCAGATAATGAAAATTAAGGTAAAATTTTGCATTCTTTTTTTTAATTAATTTAAAATTAAGATAAAGCTGGGCAGAAATACATAAACTAATTACAAAATGAAAGAGATCTGAGGTTTGACACTATTATCCAATGGTATGTAACTCAAGGCAGAAAAATATGAAATAAGACAACAAAAGCTATTTTAAGTTACTATAACCAAGATAGGACAACTGGATACTGATACCTCACACCTGTAATCCTAGCTACTCAAGAGGCAGAGATCAGGAGGATTGCATTTCAATGTTAGCCCAAGCAAATAGTTTGTGAAACCCTATCTGGAAAAATACCCAACACCAAAATGGGCTGGTGGAATGGCTCAGGTGATAGAGCCCCTGTGTAGCAAGCCCGAGACCCTGAGGTCAAGCCCCATTCTGAGCCTCCCTCATTTCTTATGTAGTGACTCATCTTTAATATATCTCTCTAGTCTCCCCCACCAGGACCTGGTAGCCTATCTCATTACCCTCCTTTCTATCCAATGTCTGGCCCACAGTATACGCTCAGTGAATGGCAATGTCTAGGTTGTCTCTAGAGATGATTTGTGTTATCAAAACTCCTGACTCCCATTCTGTGTATCTTGTGAGTACTGTGAAAACTGCCATGTCAGTGTTTAACACATGTTTCCTCAGGCCCACTGCCAGAGAAATAATCACCCCTGTGACCTGCAAAAGTGTTCTCTTCCTATGACCAATCAGAGCCCAGGAAACCATGGCTACTAAGCACTGAGGACGATGTCATGGTGAAAGGTGCTCTGCAGCGTACAGGGACACTGCAGACAGAAGTGGCACCTGAGAACCATGTTGGGATGGAAAGAATGAAAGGAAATCACAGATTCTAAATGTCCTGTATCTTGTTTCCCATTTCATTTTTCTCTCAGCCCATTACCATCCTAACATAAGTTCTGTGACAATAATTTTTTTGCAACTGCATCCTCAGTTCCATCAAACACCTTTCAACCTATGCTACTAGAAGGTCTTCTTCCTTCTAAATGATTCTCTTCTAGTCTTTATAAAATTTAAGTAAGATTACAGTAAGTGAAAACGAGGGACACCATAAGTGGTTAAATTTTTAAAAATCAAGAAGCACTTACCTGCTTATTATATCACTTGGGTCCTGGGAAGGAAGAGAACACAGACAATGTCATGGCATGATGTTCTCAGAGGCCATCAGCATCCCTGTGTGATTCCCTGGGGAATAGGTTCCCCACAGGGCTGTACTGGGAATTATTCTGATGGGCTTGAACCTGTTCTGTTCTCCACTGCAGTAGTGGTTGATAGGGACACATGTTTCTCCCTCCCTTCCTCCTTTTGAATTTTGTTAGTTGGCCCCATCTTACCTGTCTCATCTCCCCTTTAATGTCTTCCTCATTACACTGATTTCTCTGGAAAGCTAGCTTGCTTCACTCTGTGTCCCCTTCCTATCCATCTCCCTTTTCCTAAGTTTCTCAGCACCTACACTTGTCTCCTTATACACAACCAAATTTATTATCACATTCATTTATGTATTTCTAACCAATGCACCCCACCCCTCACCAAGCTCAATGTTGAGCTGCACCTGATAATCTGCCTTTCCATTTTCTTCAAGGCCAATATCAAGCGCCACTTCTGAAGACAATCCATGACTAAACTCTAGCTTTGCCAGCATTGCTATTGTTTGTTGTCTGGTCACAAGATTTAAACTCAATGACTGCTGGGCACTGGTGACTCATGCCTGTAACCCTAGCTACTTGGGAGGCTGAGATTAGAAGGATCACAGTTTGAGGCCAGCCTGAGCAAATAGTTCTTGGGACCCAATCTCCAATATAACTAGAGCAAAATGTACTAGAGGTGTGGCTCAAGCAATTAGAGAGCCTGCTTTGCAAGTACAAAGCCCTGAGTTCAAACACCAGTCCTATGAAGAAACAGAAACCCAAACAAACAAACAAAAAAATCTCAATTACTTAAGTGTCATAATTATAAATGTACAGACCTTACTGCTGTATTTTATGGTCTGTGCATAGTACCCTCTTGTTATGGTTTGAATAGCCACATGTACTGGCATGGGTAACAGGTGAGGGACTTTTGGGAGGTGATTGGATCCTGAGGACTCTGGTCTAACCAATGGATTAATCCCTTGCTGGATTCATAGTATGAGGCATTATTGAGAGATGGTAAAAGGTAGGAAGTGGGGCCTACTTAGAGGAAGTAGGTCACTGGGGATGTGTCCTTAGGGCTTTTACCATGCCCTCACTTCATCCTGCATTTCTCTTTCTGTCTCCTGTCTGCCATGAGGTGAGGAAGCTCCTCTGCCATCTGCTCCCATTGCCATGATGTTTTGCCCAAGCACACAGGCAAGTAAGTATGGACTGAACCCTCAGAACCAGAGCCCAAATAAATCTTTCCTCCCTTAAGGTGTTCTCTCCAGTGTGTGGTCACAGTGACTAGAAAGCTAACTAATAAAAATTCCCTGAAATTTAGGCCTTTCAACCTATTGGTTGACTGATTTAAATATTAAAGGATTCAATAGATAAGAATAAAACATTGTCTTTCCTGACTCCTGGTCAAATCTTTTGCTAATGAAGATATACTGCACCTTGAGCAAAAGATTGATGCAGTATAGTTGGTCCCTTACCTGCAAAAGTTCAAGTGCTGGCTGCTGAACCTTCTTCTCTAACTCAGAAATCAGGGTCCCAAGGCGGATCTTCTCCTCAGAGCCTTTAGTGATATGGCTGCTCCTTCCTTCTGTGAGCTCGTGCTCCAGACCCACCAGCAAGTCCAACAGGTACTGCTCCCTTTCTCTCAAGAACTGATGGCCCTGCTCAAACACTGATACAATGTCATGCCTGTGGTCCTGCAATTTTGTCTACAATAAATGCAGAAAGAGAAGGACGATTTCTTTTGGGAGGACAGAAAACACTAGAATATTTGTGAGCTCTTCTGGGAGGCGTTCAGAACTGGCATCCCTTCAGTCAACCCCCCCTCTTTCCCTGCTCCATCACACACACACACACACACACACACACACACACACACATGCATGCACGCACACCCCGATCATTCACTCAAGGTTTCTCTCACCAACAGGGCTTGAATCTCATCTTCTCCTGTAGATTGAAAATTGTGAATTCTATCCCTATCTCCCTTCAGAATCTTCAGATGGTTTAGAATTTTGCCCTATGGAAATGAACGTGAATAATGTCAAGAACAAAATGAAAATGACCTCATGAAAAGGAGATGCAAAGCAGTTCCACCAGGAAATCAAAGAGCATTTGACCCTATGTACTAAAAAAAAAAAAAAAAAAAGGCATGTGGAAGAGTTTCCATTCTAGTTAATGAAGCAGAAGCACAGTGAGAACTGTGTGGGCTTAGAACGGTTTCTTCAAAGTGAAGTAAAACAGTCTAGTATACAGAGCTGGGGCTCGGCACACGAGGTAGAGTGCTTGCCTAGCATGTGCAAGGCTCTGGTCAATCCTAGTGCCACATGTATAAAAATATCTACCTCATTAAGTATTAAGACTTATGCTATGGTTTTTAGTTATAGTCACATAATTCTTTTGCACTGAAAATAAAGATAAAATTAATTAAGAATATAGAAATTGAAAAAGAAAATCAATACAAAAAGTAAAGGAAAGTATATATGTTGTTTTAGCCCATTTCTACCACTATAACAAAGTACCTTGCAATGGGTAACTTTATAAAGAAAAGAGACTTAACAAGCTCGCAGATCTGGAAGCTAAAGGGCATGGCACTGGCATTAGCTCAGCTTTCATAGGGATCTCATGACAATGACATCACGATGTTAGGAGCACATTTGAGAGGGAGAGCTCACATCACCAGACTGGAAGCTAGAGAGCAGAAAAAGCAATTTCCTCCCCTAGGCTCCACCTCTTAAAGGTCTACACTTCCTGTCATTACCACACTGAGGATGAAGCCCCCATGCTTTTCCATGTGGCACAAACTTAAACCATACCCAAACCGTAGCACATTCAAAGAATAACTAGTTAATTTTATGATTCCCATCAGTCAAGGACAAAAGAGAAACAATGGATTGCATATTTTGTTTGTGGTGCTGGGATGTAACCCAGCACTTCACACATGCTAGGCAAGCCTGCTACCACCGAGCTCCAACCCTGGCCAGGATAATTCTTCTTAGGCACAGGAGAAAACATGCCAGTACATCAGAGGAAATAATATTTTCCCTGGTATTAAACTCTGAAAGAAAACTTATAAGGAGATTTTATACAGAATAAAATAGCGTCAAAAATATTTTTCAACAATTATATGCTGCAGGACAATCGGAAGTTATGTAGTAAGAAGGCTGGTATGCTGCGTTGCTGATTGACATGTGACTCCAATGCCTCAGAAACCATTGGGATAGACTTAGTATTACAAAAGTATGGCAACTGTTATGTTAGAATGTGTCCCTCAAACTTCATATGTTAAAAAGTCGATTCCCAATACAGCAATGTTGAGCTTGTTTTGAGGTTCTAGCAGGGAGTACACTACTTGTATACCCTTGACCAAAGAATGGTCCTCCTCTATCAGGTATGGTCAGCCTCTTCCACAAGGAGGAGAGGTAAGGGAGGAAGGAGACACTTGCCTAGCCAGCCAGATCAGAGGAGTCAACTCTGGGGATCAATGGGGTGACAGATGTCGCAGCCAGATCACCCTCACATCCTGCAGCAATGTTCAGAGGTGGCACTTTTAAGAGGTGATTAGGTCATTAAGATTCTACCCTCATGAATGGATTGATAGTGTCATCGGTGTGGGTTCCTGATAAAAAGATGAGTCTGCACTCTCCCGCACTATTGTTCCCTCCCTCTCTCTTTTCCCACCTTCCCCAAACACTGCCATTTCCCTCTCTCCCTTGTGATGGCTTATGCAGGGTTATAATGCAGCAAGAAGACCCTCTCCAGATGTTGGCGCATTCATCTTGGACTTCTCATTCTCCAGAACCATGAGCCAATAAACGTCTGTTCATTTTGATTGCCCAGACTGTGTTATTCTATTATAGCAGCACAAACAGATTCAAACAGAAATAAACCAGTTTTATCATACACATTCAAAGGATGAAGTTACCAAAACTTTCCATGCTAAAGCTTTGAACCTCACACCCATTAGAATAGCTGTTATTAAAACAAACAAGCAAACAAACAAACATTCATGAGGATGTGCAGAAAAGTGAATCCTGGTACACTGTTGGTGAGAAATAAATAAATTGACAACATCATTATGAAAAAAATGTATAGAGCTTCCTCAAAAAATTAAAAAGAAAACTGCTGTATGTCTAGCAATCCTCTACCTCCTTGAGCAATTATCCCAGGAAGAAAGTAAAATCAGGATCTCAAAGAGATATCTTCACTCCCATGTTCCTTGCAGCATTATTTATAACAGCCAAGGTATGGATCAACCTAAGATAAATGGATGAAGAAAATGTACTATATACATACAAGGGAATGTTACTCTGCCTTTACAAAAACAAGGAAATCCTGCCTTTTATTTATTTATTTTTTTGGTATGGGAGTTTGAACTCAGGGCCTACAACTTGAATTATTCCACCAACCTTGTTTTGTGTTGGGTATTTTTGAGATAGGATCTTATGAACTACTTCCCCAGTCTGGCTTCAAACTGCAATCCTTCTGATCTCTGCCTCCTGAGTAGCTAGGATTACAGGCATGAGCCACTGGCACCTGGCAAATCCTGCCATTTACAACAAGAAGGATGGATGTGGAGGACATTATGCTTAGTGAAATAGGCCAGACACAGAATGACATATATCATACAATCTCACTTGTATGAGGAATCTAACATGGTCGAACTCATATAAGCAAAGAGTAGCATGGTGGTTGACAGGGACTGGGGGAGATGGGGATGTGATGATCAAAGGGAACAAAGTTTTAGTTATGCAAGATAAATGACTTCAGGAGACCTATTGCATAGC
Source organism: Castor canadensis (assembly GCF_047511655.1). Classification (NCBI taxonomy): domain Eukaryota; kingdom Metazoa; phylum Chordata; class Mammalia; order Rodentia; family Castoridae; genus Castor; species Castor canadensis. The sequence continues at coordinate 25,984,255 of NC_133393.1, forward strand.
TTCACGTCCACAGCTAACAACACTACGTGGTCTTCTTAAACTCTGCAAAAAGGAACCAGGCATGGTGCTTCACCCCTGTAATCCCAGAATTTGGGAAGCTTAAGCAGCAGGACTGTGAGTTCTTGGCCAGCTGGGGCTATGTAGTGAGATCCATATCAAAAACACTTTTTTTTGTAAAAAAGGATAACTCTTAATAAAGTTCTTACAAAACACACAATGACAACAACAACAATAATAAAGGGGATGGAAGGAAATTTGGGGCAGTGATGGATATGTGTGTAGCTCTGATGGTGGTAATGATGTCTGGGAATATATTCAGGATTTGTACACATTAAATAAGTACAGCTTTTCACATGTAAACCATATCCCAATAAAGTAGTTTAAAAATCAGACCCATCCTAAAGGAATGGCAGAACTCTTTTGGCAACAAGAACAGAGTGGGGTCCAACCAGATTCTTACCCGATAAGGCTGGGCAGCCTTCTCCAGGAGAACAGCAGTGTGGTGCCTGTGCTCTGGGGATTCCCGACACATCACACACAGCATCTGCTGGTCATCCTTGCAGTAGTAATGCAGCTTCTCCAGATGTCGCCCACACAGCTTCTCTGCTCTTTGCTCAGGTAGTCTTTCCTCTCTGGGTTGTCTTTCCTCATCCACCTTCATCCTCCAGATGTTCTCCACCAAGCTGGCCATCTGCCACACATGGCGGATATTCTCTTTCTTAAAAGCTGTCTTGCAGAGAGAACAATATAATGGCTGCCTAGAAGATTCACAGACCTTAATGATGCAGTGGTAGCAAAAGACATGGCCACAGTCAATGGTCACTGGTTCTCTCAAGTAGTCAAGGCAGATGGAGCACAGCACCTCATCCTCCAGGTTTCTCAGAGGGGAGGCAGCAGCCATGGTCACTATGCTCAGACTGCAGAGAGTTCCCTCTCCAAGTGAGGAGTCGCCTTCTAAGAAGACACAGAGATAAAAAGGAAATTGTGAGTTTAAGACGCATCCAATAGAACTATGAGAAAATACTTTTTATATCAGATTGTTCCTAACCTTTTTTCCTCAAAATTCAAAGTTCCTTCTAGAGCATTGGTCAAGATAGGTTCCAGCCTGCAGCACTAGATGGGTGTTAAAATGAGGCAGCTTGCTTGGTGTAAGCATTTCAAAGGTGCTCATAGATGTAGCTAAGTGGGGGGTATTTGAGAAGATTATGGGAAAATAAATTCCCAATAAACCTAAAGAATTGTGACTAGCTCTTAGATAATCTCAGTAAAAAAAAAATTTTGCTGTAAATAACTCAAAATAAAGAATAAAAATTACATAATTTAAGGCTGTGTTTTAAATTCATCTGAGAATATAAGACTTAGATATTAGAATCATTGATCTGTCATTCATATTCTGCCTAGGAAATCTCTTCACTATAGTTTAAAGTAATTTTTTAACATTTTTTGAAACATCACAGTAAAAATGCATTCACATTTAGTCTAATATATACACATATGTACACATACATATATACACACATGGATGCACACCAATGCACATTTCATTGAATACTGTACTATTTATTTTTAATTATTTGTAACTCATTGTGATTTTTTACTACAGCCCATTTTGAAAAATTTTATAACCTACAAAATGTCACGATACAAGCAAGGAACATATACCTTGAAAGATACTAGTGTAAACTACCACTTTATTACTAATCCTTACCTCTACCTGCAGACACAAGGGAGCTGGGAAAGCTGACTGTGTCACCATTTGAATGTAGCACTAGCATCTTACAATCACGTATTTAAATTCATTAATGTCTCTCATTCTTCTCATTCCTCAGGAATAGATAGTAAAATCTACCCACGACTCAAGACATACCACCCCCCACATCTGGTCACCAAATAAAATAACACAGTATCTTAAATAAAAATTCCACAGCATGGCCTCAAAAACAGGAGATGAGCAAGAAAAAGCATTAGTGAACTTGAGGATATGTAATGAAATTATCTAATCTAAATAAAAGAGAGAAAAACAATTAAAAAACTAGAAAACAAACTCGGTCATCTATGAAGTGATATCAAAGAGACCATATTTATGTCATTAAAGCTCTAGAGTAGCTAAAGATATTGGTGGAAAGATGAATATTTAAAGAAAAAGCATGAAATTTCCCCAAACATGGCAAAAGATATTAATGTCAAGAAGCATAGTAAATGTCAAAGAGGTGATGACTTGAAGGAAAATCACCCCTAGACACATCAAAATCAAGTTGCTACAACAAAGAAAAATCTGAAAGTAGGCAGAAGAAAAATGACATAGTACATCCAGGGGAAGAATGTCTCAAATGACTGCAGATTTCTCATCAGAAACCACAGAGGTCAGAAGACAGAGGGAAAACATCTACAAAGTGCTGGGGAAAAGGAACTGTAAACTCAGAATTCTAACCACCAAAAAATGTTCTTCAGGAATAAGAGCGAAAAAAAATATATTTTCAGGTGAAGGAGTACGAAGTAAACATGCTGTAGAAGAACTGCTAATGGAAGTTCTTCAGGCCCTCATGAAATGGTACCAGTGGGGAATCTGGAACCTCAGAAATGAAGGAAGAAGAGAAGTAGCAAACATTTGCATATGTATCATTGTCTACTTTACAGCTCATAAGTTCTTTAAATATACAGGACTGTTGGAAGCAGAAATTCTACCACTGTTGGAAAGGGGTTTGTGTATATCACAGAGCACATAGATGAGTACAGAGAAAGGGACCTATATGGTTGTAGGGCTTCTACACTTACTTAAAGTCATAAATAATTAACTCTAAATATTCCATAAAATGTTAGGTGGGTATATTGTAACACATAAGCCATCTATTAAAAACATAAGTGCCAACAGGTATAAATTAACTTGAAATACTAAAAAAAACCCAATAAACTAAGAGAATGCAAGAAAAGTGAAACAGAAAAGTAAAAAGGAAAGATTAAAAAGAAACAATAAAATTGTAAGTCTAAACTGGGTGCTCTTGGCTTATACCTGTAATCCTAGCTACTTGGGAGGCTGACATCAGAAGGATCATGGTTTGAGGTCAACCTCAAGAAATTGTTTGTGAGAACCCATCTCCAAAATAACGAGAGCAAATGGATTGGTGGCACAAGTGGGAGAGTGCCTGGTTTGCAAGCACAAAGCCCTGAGTTCACACTCCAGCCCACAAAATAGAAAAAGAAATAGTGAGCCTAAGTTCAACAGTATCCATAATCACATTTGGGTTGGGTTAGTTCAGTGATGGAGCAGATGCTTAGTATGCATGAGAACCTGAGTTCAATCTCCAGCACTGTTAATTCACATTGATTATGAGCCATTAAAACATACTCATTAGAAGACAGAGATTGTTAGACTGTTGTTGTTTTGGTAGTACTAGGGTTTGAACTCAAGTCCTAACGCTTACTAGGCAGGTGCTCTACCACTTGAGCCACTCCAGCAGCCCTTCAATATCCTTCAGATGTTAGTGTTCCTCTATCTGGTCTATTGTTTAGATGAAATTCCTACTAAAATCTCAGAATGTTAAGCTCAGCATGTTGTTTCTAAAATAGTTACAAAAAGGCAGAGAAACTAATTGCCAAGATAAGTTTGAAAAAGAATGAGTTAGAGTATTCATGCCACACGATTTCCAGGTTCCCTTCAATGCTATGTTATTCAATATAGTGTAGCGTTAAAGAAAGCATATACATAGAGGTCAGTGGGAGAGAACAGAGATTGACCCACAAGCATATACAATCAGCTGATTTTTAGCAAAAAATTCAGTAGAGAAAGGATTATGTTTTCTAAAATGGTATGAAACCAACTGGATATTAAGTGCAAAAAAAAAAAAAAAAGAACCTTGATCCTTTTCTCCATGTCATGCACAAAAACTATTACAAAATGGATCACAGATCTAAAAGTAAAACCTAAAATTATAAAATTTCTAGAAAATAACTTAAATGAAAATCTTTGTGTCCATGGCATAGGCAAAGATACTAAGAAGATATAATGACAAAAACACAATTCTTATAAAGAAATGGTAAACTGGACTTCTAATCTTTAAAAGATTAAGATTGTAAAAATTCAAGTTGCAGAATGGGAGAAAATATTTACAAATAATTTATTCAATAATGGACTTATCCAGAAAATTAATTGCTTAATAAAAAGTATAAGCAACAGTTTGAACAGATGATTCACTAAAGAATTTGAAGTGGGAGAGAAAAAAAAAGAATAAATATAAACTCAGACACACACACAAACACAAAGAGATGTTCAACATTATTGGTAATTCGGGAGATACAAAATATAACCACGAGATATCAATGTATCTGCTAAAATGACTACTATTTGAAAAACAAAAAACCAAGGGCTAGTGAGGGTGTGAAGCAAATGGAACTCTCATACAAGGCAAATGAGATTGCAAAATGGTACAGTCATCTGTAAGTGGTTCTCAACAGTTAAGCACATGCTTACCACATGAGCCACAAATGCCAGCCTTAGGAATTTACAGACTAAAATGATTACTTATGTTCACGCAAGTGTTTCTGGCAAATGTATTCCTTCAGCTAAGGAATGGATAAACAAACTGGTACATCCATGCAACAGAATATTATTTGGTAATAGAAAATGATAAACTACTGATACACAAAAACCTGAATGACTCTCAAATGCATTTAGTTATATAAAATAGGCCAGACTAAAAATTGTATGAATCCAGTTATTTGACAGTCTTGTAGGGCTGGTACATTAGGGGAGGAAAGGAGATGGATTATTGTCCTATGCTGGGGTGAACACTACCAGGGAGCACATGGGAACTGGGGAGCAAGGAGGCAGTGATGGATCAGTTCTGTATCTTTATTTTGGTGATAGTTTCATACATCTCTCAAAATTCACAGTTCTATACACTAAAAGGGTGAGTTTTAATATGTAATAAAAATGGAGGGAGACCTAAAAACTCAGGATTACATGGTTCTTCCACAGCACTATGTATAAAACCCCATCTTAAGTATTAAAATTGTTATTTACAAATGTTGCAATTGAGATTCTGAAGAATGAGAACGTTGTCTTGTTTTTGTCCCTAGCTGTTTGCAAAACTGTCCTGAATAACCTTGAGAAAACACTTTAACCCCCACATTTCTTATCCACAGGGGGACGAAAAATATTTTTTTTTTCTGAAGGGTAATATTTTTTATGCTACCATCACCGACATCTCTGAGAGACAGGCACCATCTCCATTTATTATGAGAGATAATAAAGTCAGATTGCAGAATTGTGGGAAATCAAACAGCTACTAAAGGTAGAAGCCAGGTTCTGACTTTGGATCTGTCCCTTTCCTAACTCTGGTTTAACTACTGACAAAATAAGCATGGCTTGGGACACTGAAGGAAGGAATCATCAGAGTTTTGTTCCCCCAGCTGTCATGTCTTTAACTCTTTTATCGCCACATGTAACTTTAGCAGATTTTTTTCAAATTGCCATGTTCAACTTTAAGGTGCATTTAAAAACAACACTTTTTATTGTTCCTGGGCATGATCGTCCATGTCTGTAATTCAGCCCTCATGAGGTGGAGGCAGGAGGTTCCCAAGTTCCAGGTCAGAGAGAGAGAGAGAGAGAGGTTTGAAGAAGTTTGTCAGAAATCTCTTTTGCTTTGGTGACACCTTAGCACTGAAATGTGCACAATGTGGACCCTCAGGCTCTTCGTGTGAAACTGGGAAGGCCGAGGAGGAGGTTGGGTAAAGGTAAACTTGAATCACCTCCCCAGCCCCATTAAAGGGGGTGATGTTAATGATCCCCACTGCAGAAAGCATCAAAGGAGATCAGGTAAGTAAATGAAAGTCATTCTGCAAAGCAAGATGCCCAATATTGGCTACACCAGCAACTCAGCACTAATAGTTTGTTTTTAGCTGTCACCCTGTGCCTCTGGGACCCTGTGTGGCCCTCCACTTCTCTCTCGGGGTCACCCCACCGTCGCCCTCAGGCCCGCCGCACTCACTTGGGCCGCTGTGCTTCGCGGGCCCCGCTGGCCCGGCGGCCGGACTTAGGGACAGACGTCGGTCCCGGCTCTGCGGGAGCCTCTGCGACAGCCCGGACCCCAGCCCCTCGGTTCCGCCGTTTGGGCGCTCGGGGAAGCGCTGCTCCGGGCAGCCGTTGCTCGGGGACCCGCGCGTCCGCCTCCTGCCCCTCGTGCCCGGGTCCCCTCGGCTATGCCCGGGGACTGACGGTCTTCGTGTGCCTTTACAGCGATTGCTGCTGGCTCCACGTGTGGCGCTCAACAGTCCTGTGCAGCAGGGCGCAAAGACGCCAGCACTTCCATTTCACAGATTAGTGGAGGACCCGGGGGGGCCACCGCGCGCCAAGATGGCAGCTCCGAGTGGAGCCTGCGGTTGCCCGGCAACGCCTGGCGTCTACACTGCCCTTCAGGCCTGTCTACCAGACTCCACGATGGCGAGTTTAGCCTCTATGTCGGGGTTTTACCCATGTGGTGGTAGGTGCGTTGGACCTTCTGAATGTCCCAAATGCCACCGCCTCCATACGCATACCCATTTTGGGGAGTCGTGGGGCATTGAATGAGTTTGGTGGAACTGCTCAAGAGCAAGAGCAAAATTCACAGATGGAAAACTAGGACCTGTGGTCCACCTTCGGAAACAAGGCTCATTTTCAAGCAGAAATGAAGGCCTGTGACCTACGTGGGACACAAAGGTCACAAAGACTGACTCCAAGACGTTTATATCTATTGGTGTCCTAGAATTCTTAGCCCACATTTTCCTTGGAGAGATATGAGAGGCCTTAGCAACTCTGCACAGGCTGCCAGACATCCTACTTTTTTTCCTATCAGACTAGGCATGCATGGTGGCAAAGTGCAGTGTTACATAAACAATCAGAGAAGACAGATCTGAAGTTTCCCAACTTCAAATAGGAGGTCAAAAGATGGACTGTGCTAGTCGTTGTGAAAGTGACTTTGCATGGTGGGCTTATATCACTACTGCTTCTAGGCCAGACAAGTTTTTAGGCTCATTACCTTGGAGCCCAAAGTCATTGCCTCCACAGAAGCCTCTAATGTAGTGTTTGAACACCTGGGATAATTCTCACCACCAAACATTTTTCAATGTCTAGGAACATTTTTGGTTATCACAACTAGGAGAGGAAGTGCTACTGGCATCTACTTAGTGGGTAGAGACTGGGGTGTTGCTGAACATCTCACAACCTACAGGACAGTCCTCACCCTCAGTACTGTGGGGCTGGGGAAATCCTGCTCTAATGGATACAAGGGATATAGCTCCAAGGACTTAGTTTCAACAATTATCAGCTCTTCTTTCATCTTTTCATCTATATACTCATTAACACCACCTCCTACTTCCACCAACAGTTATTTTTTTAGTATAATTTTCATTTTATTTTTTCCCAGAAGACAGTTTTACTTCAATTTTTAAGAATCCAGCTCCATACATGGGCCTTGGGGCTGCACTAGCAGGTCTAAACCAGGGTGAGGATGTTCAGTCCTTCTGAGCGTCACTGAGATTTGGATTCCTGATCACCTTGCTGTGAACGGCACAACTCATGCACTACTGCAGCTTCACATGGAGCTCGGGAAGCACGTAAGCGTTCAAGACACTCGCTTCGGAGGTGTCCCTGATGGCTGCAGCGTCTACTATGTTTCCAGTGACCCAAACTTCTTAACTGCCTTGTCCTTGGACATGCATTGGGCAGAGTTGGTGCGGCAAATAGGCTACACATAGCCATGGCTCTGTTTGGTATGACGATCGTTCCTTTCCTTTTTTTTTTTTTTAATCTTGGAAGTACAGACCACAGAAAGAATCATCATCACAATTATTTTGAAGAAAATCCAGACATCATATGTAGGCCACAGAGCCTACATTAAATATTAAATGATCACTACCATACAAAGTCTTTCCTTGCAGTACAATAGTATGGAATGAGAAATCATTAACAGAAAGAAAACTGGAAATTTCACAAATATGGGAAAACTAGAGTTTTAATCAATGATGGAAGAAATCCCAAGCAAATTAGAAAATACCTAAAGACAAATGGGGAAAAAAATTCCACAACATACCAAAGTTAATAAGATGCAATGAAAACAGTTTGGAGGGAAAATTATAGCTGTAATACCTACATTAAAAAACAAGAAGAAGAAAGAGCGCAAAGCAATAATCTAACTTTACACCTGAAGGAACTAAGAAAAGAAGAGCATACTAGATCAAAACTGGTAGAAGGGAGGAAATAACAAAGATTAGAACTGAAATAAACAAAATAGAGAATAGAAAACCAATAGAGAACTCCCCTTAATGGTGCAGGTCTGTAATACCAGAAGGATCATGAGTTTGAGGCCAGCCTGGGTTGGGCTACATAGTAGGACCCTGTGTGAAAAACAACAACAACAGCAACAAAACTAAGGTTTTTTTTTTTTATAAGATAAACAAAATTGATAAAATGTTAGCTAGGCTGATAGAGAGAGAGAGAGAGAGAGAGAGAGAAGACACAATTAACTAAAGTCAACACTGAAGAACTTTGGGAGACACTTCTCCAAACCATTGGCCAGGAGGGGAGGTTGGAGAAAGTCCTGAGAGAAGTACATGCTATGTGGCAAGGCAGAGGCTACCACATCGCCTTTGAGCAAGGAGGAATGTATTTGTTTCCTAGCCCTACACTCTCTCCAGAGGCTCTAGGAAAGATTTTATTCCTTGTCTACTCCAGCTTCCCTACCTCTATTTTTGCATTGCCTCCTCCTTTTCTCTTATTTCTCACAAGGACAGTTGTCATTGAATTTAGGGTCCACTCTGATGCAGGAAGATCTTATCTCAAGGTCCTTAATTACAACTTCAAAGACTCTTTTACCAAATAAGGAACACTCACAGGTTCTGGGAATTAGAGCATAGACATCTGGGGGAGGGAGAATACCTTTCAACCTACTACTGGGAAGACAGCCCATAATAGGATGGAGTAGTCCACTTCTGTAGACCTAGAGGGTTAAGGAATCTGAGTAGTTAAGGTTTTTGTTTGTTTGTTTGTTTGTTTGTTTTTTAGTGCATTGACCCATACATTCCCCATCCCATGCCTCAGGATTCCATTCTTTCCCAAACATGGCCCCAACATTGGCATAACAGACCTGGTAAGGCTGAGAAGTCACTCTTTCTAGAGCTCTGCTTATCTTGTAGCTAAGTCCTGGTTCTCAGCTTTTTCTACCTTCCTGCTGCAGAAGATAAGTTTCTTTGTAAGTTGCCAAGAAGGTCCTCTGGCTTTCACACTTAGTTTTTAAACACTAATTTATTACCTCCAGCCTTTCATTATCTTTTCCTAGTGCAATGATTTTTTCCCACATACAGCCATAGATTCTGTGAAAAATACTGTCTACTTTTTCTGTATTTTTCAAATGATTCATACATTTTATCCAATGCATTTCCTCCCAATGGTTCATTATGCCACTTCATCACTGCTGGAAAGTTTAACAATTCCATTCCTATCTATGTAGGAGCAGTCAATGTTTCACCAACCATCATGAATGAGGACAACCAGTGATTAGTTAATATATATCTCCCAAGTCCCATTTTAGAGTCTGCTTTCTGAGATCCCACTTTTGGTAGCCTCTTCCAGATGGGTTCTGAGTAGCAGACTCTGAAACAAAGAGAAAATTAGTAGGGAGTACTTTCAGGATCTGTAACTGGAAGAAGTGAAGGAAAAAGGATTCAGTAGAGGGAGAAGCTGGGCTGTGATACAGTCTTGACAAAGATAGTCACAACTATCTTGAGCAGCTATGGATCCGGGATGGTGCAGCAGAGTTATCCCATGTCGGGGCAAAGAGACTAGGTCTTTATAACCCCATACTGACAGTCATGACATGCAGGCTGCCCTTAGGAAAGGGGCATAACTGTGACCCAGACAGCTCTCTTTAGCATAGGGCAATCATTGGTCACAATGACTCTTAGCAGCTGGGGGAATAAGTGCTAATTTTGGAGGGGAGGAGACTCTGGAAGAACCTCTCAGCATATATTATAATGATCCATCCTGTAATATCAATTATCTTGTGCTTTAATCAGTGATCCCATTTACAAAATGGCCATGGTGGCAAGGATGAAAGTTATACCAGGCTCAAGAAAAATGTACATCTATATATTAAAAGCTCCAGCTAGTAAGCTCTCAACCTCTAAGCTAACTCTTAGCTCCCAATATAGCATCACTCCTGAGAGGGACCAGCTAAATACTGGATTATAGGTTGATTCTCTTGGACCCCTTTCTTCATGGAAGGGTGTCACTTAGATCTTGCAGGGATAGATGCTATGGTAGGAGTCCATAAGACAAGCCTCATGCTTGATGATTCACTAGAAAGACAAGAACCAAACATTGTTATGTTCACAGTTATGATTTATTAATATAATTATTGAACAAATAAATCACATTAAACAAGCTATTAATTACTTTAAACAAGTAAATCACATCCTCTCCCAGAACCAGGGGCCACTCCACCATCTTGGTACTACAAAGTCTTCCTCCCACAGTCACTATTCTCAAATGCAACCCCCACATGGCCCACAGGGGTTAATACTATTATTAATGTAATGACATACATTATTTATTATTAATTTAATGACATACAATATATTAACATAGCAAAGTAATACAAAGTAAAACAAGCAGCCAGGCATGGTGGTAAACAACTGTAATCCCAGCACTCAGGAGACTGAGGCAGAATGACTGTGAGTTCAAGGCCAGCCTGGACTATATAGTAAGACTCTGTCTCAAAACAAACAAATACAATAAAAGTAAAATCAGCAAAGGAAACTGGCATATGTAGTAAAGTCCAGAGAAAATTGGAAGTTCAAGTTTCCAAGAGTGCTCACCCAAGTACAGTCACACTGAACATGCTTAATTCCTGCAGCAACACGTGTGACAAATGTATAAAGTGTTACCAGTCAAGGAAAGTCATCTGAGCCTAGGAGTACAGGGTTTTTATTGAAGGTCAATCATACAGTGTGCCTCCAGAGGAAAAGCAACTGTCCTCTATAAAACACAGGAAAACACACATGTGCTCACTTCAGTAGCACATATATTAAAATTGGAACAATACAAAGAAAATTATCATGGCTGCTATAGAAGGATGACATGCAAATTTGTGAAGCATTGCATATTTTTAAAAAATGCAGTGTTAGTATAGACCATCCAGGCAACTGGCACAGTGCGGATCAGAATCCCAGGCATGTGTTTTGATCAACTCTTATTCACCCTGTTGGTAAGTGAGAAATCCTCACATTAGGGTTATGGGGGTGAGAAAATACACAATGCTGGAAAGAGAAGTCCATCAGCAGTTTATTAGTCACATATACACATCACCCAGGGAAAATGGACCATGCAGGGCCATATGGGAGCTGTATGTGGGAAAAGTGAATAATCAGTGGCTGTGGGAGGCAGACTTTGTAGTGTGAAGATGGTGAGATACCCTGGCTCTGTGGAAGATGTGATTTACTTGTGTGAATAATTCTTCAAGTTGTCAGGGAACTGAAACCCATTACTCAAGGACAAGTAGGAACTGTGTTGCCACTTTTGGTTAGGAAGGTCATTTGGTTAGGGGACTTTATCACAGGAGCAGGGTGGGAAAGAGAGCTTGCAGTTAGGCCATTTGAGGCCCTTCCAATTTTACCAGATGTTAAGATAGCATATAATGTTAAGCTTATAATAATTTTATAATATTAAGTATATTATTTTAAGCCTTATATCACAGCATATACAATACTCTTATCAGAACATTTCAAGCACCCAGTACCCAGGAGTTGACCCAGGACCAGTTAAAAAAACAGGCCCTTCTTGGTAATATGCAGGGTTTGAGTAGCACAGGCCTACTGAGTTAACTTTTTCCATCATGGACACTGACTCCAGGATGGATTTGCCTTCCATGGCTCATTTACTTCTATAAGCTTCTTTACAGAATGCCTTATCCATCACCATGGCATTCCATGCAGAATTACATTTTGCAAAAGCGCATCTTTTGCAGTAAAGGAAATGTGGAAGTGGTTTATGCCCATGGATTCACTGATCTTAACACATAGCCCATCACCCAAAAGAAGCTAGCTGCTTAAAATGGTGTAGATATCCTACCCAAGTTTCACAGAAGCAACTAAAAGGCAACCCGGCTATGGTTTGCACAGTAGTACCCCAAGGCCCATGCATCAAGCCCAACACTGGTCTCAGTAAGCTAAAGTTAAGGTGTTAATAGGGCTGGGAGCCTTCTGGAGGTTTTGGGATGAATCTTGTCTATTGCATTTTTCCAACATCTAGAGGCTGCCTGCATTTCTTGGCTCCTTCCTCTGTCTTCAAAGTCAACATTTCTCATCTCTCAAATTCTTCTTTCCATCAACACATTTCTCTCTCTCTCTCTCTCTGTTTCAGGTTCTCTGTTTTTAAGGACTCGTGTGATTAAATTAGGCCCACTAGGCTAATCCAGGATGAGCTCCCCATTTCAAGGTCCTGATTCTTAGTCATATCTGCAAAGTCCTTTTGTCCCCTCCCTGCAAGAGCCCACTCTTTCCTCAGAGAAACCTCTGACCCTCTGACCCACCCCCTCCCAAGCTCTAAGGAGCAAGGTTCCTCTTATCCTACAGCATCCAACCCTATTTTATATAACTTTTTATCTTAATTGACTTTTTTTTTGGTGCTGGGGATTGAACACGGGACTCAACATGAGCTCTACTGTTGTGCTACATTCCCAGCCTGGCTTTGTTTTCAATACTAGAATCAGGCAACCTTTCATTCCATAAAGAAGAATAAGTGTTCTTAAGGCTTGAGCAGAGGAGGTTGATTTTATAGACAAAGAAAGGCTTGAAGAAAGCAGAAACAATATCTGGGCATGGTGGTGCACACCTGTAATCTCATTGTAACTTTTGCCTTGTAAGGTGACATGTCTTCAAAAATCTCTTTATCCCAAGTACGCTTTATCACTCACTTGTCACAAATTGTTCACAAAAGAACAATTCACAAAAGAATTGTGAATAATGTGAATAATGATTTTTCTGCAAAATGTTGGAGAATGTTTCAAGTAGTTGAATTGTATGCTATGCAAATAGGGAAATTTTAATTGGATATTAGGTTTTCTAATACCTTTCCAATCATAAAAGTAACAAATACGCACTTGGAGATTATTGGAGAGATAGAGGAAAACCTAAAAACAATGCTTTTCAGACTTTGTTGCAGGAATGTCATGCTTGTTGAAGTGTGGAGTTCTAGGCAGCACCTCAGGAGTGGGCATCAGGAAGACTGGAGTGCTGCCTGAAAATCTGGAAGTGAGAAAAAAGGGTAGCCATCAATAGTAGTTAAAATGAATTGAGCGCCTACTCTACATCTCTGCTTGGATATTGTTACATCAACTTTCCAGGGATGTGTAAAAGAACCTGTGCCTCCCAACTGGGATGGAGGCCACAGCCCAAGAAATGACTCCAACAATTTCAGACTGAATGATTAGGTAAGGGATTACTGACAGAGCAGTGGACTGCAAAGGACAGTATTCACCCCAGGCCCATAACTCGTAGCTTCCTGAGCTGTCACCTGGACTCTTCAGAACCCCCAAACCACAGCTGCTCTCTGCAGAGCTCTAATTTATATGGCTTTAGATGGGTAGCAGAAACCTGAGCTGGAGCACCTCCTCTGTAGAACAGAAGTAACTACAGACGACACAGGACAATAGGGCACAGACCATAGGAAAGTCAGGTTTCTGAGTGCTCTGCTCTTGCTCTTTCCAGGGGTCTCTCTGACCTTGTATTAACACAAGTACCAGTAAAAAGAATGAGTTTGAACAGAGTTCAAAGGACTGAACATAGCTGGGCTGTCATCCTAGCACTTAGGAGGTTGTGGCAGGAAGATTCAGAGCTCAAGGCCAGCTTGGGCTACATAGGGAGTCCCTATCTTGAAAAACAAAAAGAATGAAAAACAAAACATAACAGAAAAAATTGAACATCAATATTGATCACTTTTCTACAAGTCAACATCTATACTTAAAGAGTATTCTACCCTAAAATAGTAAATCAAAGCAAAGATATCCAAAGAATTAGATATTAGAAAATGTTCCAGTGTCACACAGAAAGGACATACAGTCATCATTTTACCTGTTTCCAAGTTTGGGTTTTTTTTTTCTCTTAGTCCTGTGAACCTTGTTTGGATCTTAATTCTGACAATTAAACTGTAAAAAGACTTCTTTGATAAGATTCAGGGAATTTGAATATGAACTGGGTATTAAATGAAATCATGAATAATTATATGTGAATAAGATTGTGTGGCATGGTAGTGACATTTTGTTATGTAAGCAAAGTCCTTGTCTATTATAAAAACATGTGGAGCTGGGCCCTGCAGCTCACATGTGTAATCCCAGGTACTTAGGAAGCAGAGACAGGAGGATTGTGGTTGGAACCAGCCTGTGTAAAAAATTATCAAGACCCTATTTAGAAGAACAAGTTGAACATGGTGTGGTATATGTCTGTAATACCAGGTACTCAGAAGATGTAGATAGAAGGATTATAGTCTGAGGCCGGCCAGACAAAAACCATGAGATCCTATCTGAAAAATAAAGTAAAAAGGGCTGGGAGTATGGTTGAGTGCTCATCTAGTAAGTTCAAGGTGCCATGTCAAAACCCAGTACTGCCAAAAAAGAAAAGAAAAGCATATGAAGGCAATTTTATAGGTGAAGTAAAATATGCCAAGGATTTTCTTTTTAAAATACTCCAGTTACACATTTAAAATCAGGAGAAAGGAATAGCAATCAGTAAAATCTAACACAAAATGTTGATAATTGTTGAAGCCAAGTGGTTCACAATATTCTTTCTATTTCTGTATAGGTTTGAAATTTTCCACAATAATTTTAAAAAATATGAGATGACAGTATTGAATTTTGCATTCTGGAGTAACTGAAAAATCACTGTACAAGGCTTAAAGTTCTTAGAAATTTTAAAGTCAAAGGCTAATTTACCATTTTTTATAATATATTTTCACTAACTTTTGAACAAAAACTACTTAATAGTCACTAAATTTGGAATGCAAAGTATTTTAAAAGAGAAAGGCATATGAAGATTGGCTCAGCCTATGCTTTCTTTCTGACCAAAACCCAGAAGTTAATGCTATTAGTGTTCAAATACCTTTTTCTTTTTAAAAGGGACAGTTAAACCTGCCATTTTTTTTTAGCTTGCAGCCGGTTCTTAGCACAAGAGCAGTAAGTTGTTTATAGCAGAAAAGTTGTTTAGTAGTTTAAACCTCTGCTAGAAAACAAAAATATAGATTTAAAACTCAGTTTAGTTTACACAAACTTCTTTTAGAGACAGTTGTTCATTCATTCATTCACTCATTCATTCAGACCCTAATACCAGAGTGTCCTTCACAGAAAGATTCAAGCAGATTCCTTTTTGTTTTCTTTTTTGGTGGGACTGGAGTTTGAACTTGGGGCTTTGAGCTTGCAAAGCAAGAGCTCCACCACTTGAGTCACACCTCCAATCCATTTTGTTCTGGTTGTTTTGGAGATGGGAGTCTCTTGGCCTATCTGCCCCGGCTGGCTTCAAACCATGATCCTCCTGATCTCAGCCTCCTAAGCAGCTAGGATTACAGGTGTGAGCCCCTCACCTAGTTCAAACATTCTTTCCATCTTTACCAATGGGAACTCACTGATTGCCTGGAGGCCCCTTCCAAGCATTCTGGCATTCTTAAAACCTTGAGATTCTATATACCATATTTTAAGTCAATAAGCTTGTACTATGTGTAGGAGAAAAAAAGAAATGTCTTTTCCTCACTCATCACAAGGTTCATGGCTAATGCTTTTGTAACAAAAGACAGATTAACAAGAGAAAAAATATAAAAATTTATTTAGCCCAAGTTTTACACGACATGGGAGTCTTCAGAAATGAAGAGCTAAAGAATCGGGCAGATCTGTGTGTTTTCATGGACAGTCATACAGAAGTACGACTGGAGGACAAAGGGTAAACTGGAGGAAACTTGACAAGGTCTGTTCTGTTTCTTCTTGGCATTCCTTGTGGCATTGTTTCCTTCTGGGAATAGGGCAGGACACCTGACACGTGAGGGTCTTGGAAGAAGAATGTCAGAGTCACCTTCCTAGGTTTACAGCCTCATCAGGAAAAGGACAAGGGGAATCCTGGTTTCTATGTCCCACTCTAGGAGAGAGCAAACAAGAGAAGTTCAGAGGGACTTTCTGCTGTTTTCTCAATTTCTAAGGTACCATATTTTAGGGTATTGTTTCATGCACCCCATCATACGCAAACTCATTCTTAGAGAGCGGTTTCTAGTTCTTCCTCAGGTAACAACACCTGAACTGCCCAAAGAATATATCTATAATTCTTACTTGATTTAAGATTCTCATTTCAATTGCTAGTAAATATACCATCTCCTCAGCACTTACTCTACTGCTTACAGCCCTGAGTCTACTCAGCACTGTTTTTTAATCCTCACAACATCTCCATAAAGTAGATAGAATTTCCATTTCACAGAGAAAAACCTGTGACACATAGAGATGGGCAACTTGCCCAAAGTCTCATAGAACATGACAGGCAGGACAATTGAAGTCATGTAATTTAGGTTCCTCCTAAAGAGCCCTCTACACCGCCCTGAACTCCATCTGCTGTAACCACAGGACTGGACAGCAGGAGGCAGGAATCTTAACTCCCTTCTTAGAGTCTTGAGGACATCCGGGCAGCCAGAGTCAGCAGCTGGGGGGTATCCCTACATGCTGCTACAAAGGTGCCTCAACTACAAAGCAAGCCTTGGAGCCACCTTTGTTCCCAGTGTCCATTTCTATTGTCTTTATTTAGATTTGAGAAGCTGCATCCATGTGGTAGAAGAGGGGAGAGCAAAACTGAAGCCACACCAGGCAGGGCCATGCAGCGTTAGAAAAAGCTCAGAAAGCCCAAGCTGAGCTCACTCATTCAACATTCATTTACTGAGTGACAGCCCAGTGCACAGAAGATCCACCACGTCTCAACTCTCATGGGGTTTGCACTGAGAGGGAGAAGGATGGAAAATAAATATGGTGACAAAGAAACAAACAAGATGCTTTCAAATGGTGACAACTGCACAAAGAAATCAACACAGAATAATGCATGATGGGGCGTTGGAGAAAGGCCTTTCTGAAATGCTGATTGAGAAGACATGACTGACAAGAAGAGGGCAGCCGTGCAAAGGACTGCAGCAGGCCATTTCAAGACCAGGAACCAAGAGAAAAGTGGCAAAAGGGGATTGGTGAGATATGGTCAGGCCCCTAGGCCCTGAAGAGGACTTCTATGTGCTCTATGAATGTTGGGAAAGTCCTGTGTGGTAGCACCACGCTTGTTACCCCAGCACTCTGGAGACTGAGGCAGGAAATTGTGAGGTGGTGGCCAGCCTGGACTACATAGTGAGACCCTGTCTCATAACAAACAAGTAAACAGAGTGCTGAGAACATAGAGACATTTGTTATTATTATTTGCAATACTGGGGCTTATTATTTGCAATACTGGGGCTTGAACTTGGGGCTCTACTACTTGAGCCACGCTCCAGTACTTTTTTGTTTCTAATGTTTTTTCAGATAGGGTTCCGTGTTTTGTCCCTCAAGCCTTGGACGGCGATCCTCTTGCCTTTGTCTCCTGAGTAGCTGGGATTACAGAGTGAAACACCATCCCCAGCCTGAAGACAGAATTTTAATTGGGGTGGGGATGGGCTGCTAGGGCTGAAGCACCCACGGAACGGCCAGCAGGCGGGGCAGGTACCTTCTGCGGACCGGGAGAGCACAGCGCATTATTTAAGGAGCATTTCAAACCCGCCGTCTTCCCGCAACGCCAGCGAACGGAGCAGGCGGGTTTGGATAAGGTGAGACCCCGGCCAGAGCACAGCCCGCAGAGATGCGCTCCCTCGCCTTCACCAGCGCTCAGTTTTCGCTTCAAATTTCCGGCACCCCACAACGGGGAAGGGGTGGAGGGTGACAGATTTAGAGTTAGCTCGCTGAGCTCTCTCGGTCAGGCACCTTCCCCACCCCGACTATGCCGGAGCCCGCGTCTTTGCCTCATCCCACCACCCTTAGAAGTGGACTGGCAGCTCGGGAGAGCCTTGGTCGCCTCTTCCCCGCCCAGCGCAGGGGCTGAAGGACTGGGGATTTTCACGCAGCGGTGCCACCGCCGCACGGCGGTGCAGGGGAAGCCAGCGCAGGCCAGGCGACCTGGACGCCCGCAGGTGGCCCCCCAGGGCATGGGCGGCGGGAACGCGCCCGAGCCTTTGGAAAACTGCGCCACCAAGGACCCTGGGAAACCGAGTCCCCGTCCGTTTCTAAATTCAGCGCCGAGGAGCGGAAACAGCCGCACTGAGTCCGGTCCAGGCCCTAAGCCTACCGAGCCTCAGTTTTCTCGTCTGTCGAATGGGGACAATGCCCGCTACAGAATTTTTTTCGTAAAGCACCTTACGCATCATAGGCGCCTGCCATAGGAAATGGTAGTTAGTTTTTGTCAACAGGCCCCTTGATACTATTTGCTTCCTATTATCCTGTCTTGTCCTAGAGCAAATTCAAGCCACTTTGGGGGCAGAGAGCCATTTAATGTTGAGCGTCTGGCAAGCGCCACTTCGCCTCCAAGTACCAACGACCCTGATCCAGAGCGTGGGAATCCGGAAGTCGAGTCCCGGAAGGTGGGGAGGGGATTCTTGAACCCCCGTTCTACACAGGGACCTAATTAGGCCTCAGAAGTGGCTCCCTTAAAGCCCGTTAAGTGGGCACCAACATTATGCGCCAAACTCCTGCTGCGGCCGGGGTCCGCCGCCGCCCCTTCAGATTCCAGTTTCTTTTCTCTGGCCCTGCTGCCCCACCCCCCGCAGCTGCCTGGGGATTTGCCCAGTGATCAGTGACGTAGAGGAGACTAAAGTTTCCATTGGAGGACGGAGTTCGGCAGGGGCCAATCCCAGGGCTGGCCCGAGAGAAATCTCGGCGGAGGGCTCCGGGGAGCCGGGAGATTACGGGGCGGGGACGCGCTGTCGCGCTGGTTGCTCGTGGAGAAACGAGACCCGGAACAGACCGGCGCGGGAGAGCAGCGGCTCGGGCGCTGGGTTCGCGGCCCGGAGCTCGGGACTGGTGAGTGGGGGTATTGACGAGAAAAAGGTAGCGAAACAGCAGTCTCTCATACGCACCCCACGGTTGGGGCGAGCGAATGAGGCCGTCAGGCCCCGGGGCAGAACCGGGCCAGGCCGCGGGGCGGGGCGGGTCGGGGAGGGGGCAAGTTCGCTGCGTCCTCCTGACCAGCCGGATCCGTGCTGCTTGCTTTGCCCTCCATTCGCCCCTCACTCGTGAGTCTTCGTCGCTTTCTGTGTCCAGCTCAGACTCCGATCCCCCGTAGTCCCCAGAGCCAGAAGTAAGCGGGACCCGGATGACGGTCTGGTGGTTTGGAGCGTTGTGAATAGATGGCCAATCCCGCTGCACGACCAAAGTCAGGTTCCCTTTCCTTTTTTCTCATTTTTATTTTTTCTTATTTTTATCAGAGTAAGCCGATTTGGGCACCTACACTTGGACCTGTTTGGTTTTCCTCCACATTTTCTGGCTATTTAGCCTTAGGGAAAAAAAAGTGCATAAATTTAACTTTGTGAAGTAAATGGGAGGAAGACTCTTAAAAATTCCCAGTAGATTCCAGATTTTGACACCACCACCATTTGTGTGTGTTTCAAAAGAGAGAAGAATGACAATTGTTCATGCATGCCTGAACCTACTGTTTAACTGTTAGCTGAAGTCATAATCCCTAGCATATTTTCCTCCAAGTTAAAAAAGAGAAAACACCATTTCTAAAAACAGGTTTTCTTTAATGTTCCCAAAATTTCTATTTTTAATATACTTTATTTTTTAGAATGATTTTAGATTTACAGAAAAATTGAGAAAATAGTTCAAAGTTCCCATATAGCTCAAACCTGTTTCTTCCTTTGACATTTTACAACGATCTGGTACATTTATTGCAATTAATGAACCAACAGTGGTTCATTATTACTGCCAAAGCCCACAGTGTATTTGAATTTCCTTTTTCCCTAAGTACTTTTCCTGCATGATCCCACCCAGGTTACCACATTGCATTTAATTATCATGTCTCTTTACGTTCCTCTTGGCTGTGGCAATTTCTCTGACTTTATTTTGATGACCTTGACTGTTTTGAAGAATATTAGTGTGTTAGTCACCTTTCCTTCATTGCAATAAATACCTGAGATAATTAACTTACA
Organism: Castor canadensis; assembly: GCF_047511655.1. Classification (NCBI taxonomy): domain Eukaryota; kingdom Metazoa; phylum Chordata; class Mammalia; order Rodentia; family Castoridae; genus Castor; species Castor canadensis. The sequence continues at coordinate 26,004,461 of NC_133393.1, forward strand.
AAAAGAAAAAGTTTACTTTGGCTCACAGTTTTGGAGGTTTCAGTCCAGTACTGATTGACCTTTGTTCATTTGGGCCTGTGGGCAGGCAGCTTAGCATGGTGGGAAGCACATAGCAGAACAAAACCACTCACCTCATATGCCCAGGAAGTTAAAGAGAGAGAAAGGAATTGACTGGGGTCCCACAGTCCTCTTCTAAGGCACTCTCCCAGTGACTTAAGTACCTCCCACTAATCTCTACCTCTTAAACTTTCCACTGCCTCCCAATAGTACCAAGGTGAGGAGTGAACCTTTACCACATGTGCTTTTGGGGGATATTTAACATCCAAACTGTAGCAAGTTGATGTTTATATTGTAGAGTGCCCCTCTATCAGGATTTGTCTCATGTTTTCCTCCTGAGACTGGGCTTACAGATCATCCAAAGGAAACCACAGAAGTAGATTGCCACATTCATCACATCCTATCTAGGGTATCATGCCATTCTTGTGATTTATGACTTGATGTTGATCTTGATCACCTGGCTCAGAGTGTTTGTCAGATTTCTCTACTGTGAAGTTACACACTATGTTTTTCTCTCTTTGCATACTGGATTCTTTGGAAGTTACTGTGTTCATTCCATGCCTAAGAGTGGGGAGTTATGTTTCTCTGCCCCTGAGGACAAGTATCTCCATATTTGATTTCACGAGATTCTTCTTCATGGGAGATTTGTCTCATCTCCCCTAATTATCCAGTCATTTGTTTGTATCAGTATGGCTTCATAGATATTTTATACTTTAGGTTATAATTCTGTAGTAGATTATTTTCTTGCTCAAATTGTTGCAGTTTTAGCCATTGGGAGTTCTTTCAAGTTGGCTCCTGTGGTCCTATTTTAATTGTGGTTTTTTGCAATAGCAGAAACATTTTTACTTATGTGACTGACCTCTCCTGAGCTTCAGACCGGCTGATGAACTTGACAAAAAATTTTCTTGTTAAAAAGTAAGGAAATTGAGGTCCAAGAGCAGTGGGAGACTTCTGAGATAGTCACTTGTACAGGAGAATAATGGGCAGTACTTAGACTGGGTCAGACGTCACAGAAGACACTGCAAACTTCAGGTATAGCTTCTGAATTGAGACTTCTTCAGGTAACTTCAAACTTAGATCCCCAGGATGAGAATAGAAAATACATGGAAAATGGGAAGAAGTTATTTTTGGAAAATGAGGCTTAATTTGGCTGGAATCTAGGATGAAATAGAACTTGCCAACTTGGTAGAAATGGATTATTGACATTCCCCGCAAAATTTGTGTGTGTGTGTGTGTGTGTGTGTGTGTGTAAGGAGGCCCAGGGAGACCTGGGTGATTGTAGCAAAGAATATCTAACCCTCAGAACCTGATGCTGAGTCAAGTCTGTGAAGTGGGAAAGGGGAATGTGGTAAAGGTGGGGAGAGAGGGAAGGGGAGACAGTAGAGTGGTTCTGATTGAGAGGATGACATTAATTTCAACAACAGTTACCTAACAACAGACTTTTACTTTGGGCCAGATACTCGAAATAAAAAAAAAGAAGTAAAAGTCAATGAGGCATGACCTTTGGCTTACATGCTGGTTGGGTTAGAAGACAGGTAAAAATACCTATTATGGAGCCAGGTACTGGTAGCTCACGCCTATAATCCTAGCTACTCAGGAGGCAGAGGTCAGGGGGATTGTGGTTTGAAGCCAGGCCCAGGCAGATTGTTCAAGAGACCCTATCTCAAAAATACCCAACACAAAACAGAGCTGGTGGAGCGGCTCAAATGGTAGAGTGCCTGCATAACAAGTGTGAGACCCTGAGTTCAAACCCCAGTACCACCAGGATACATATTTATCAATTATGAAGCAGTGCGATAGTGCTATCATAAATATACGGTGTTCAGAACTACAGGGGCAAACTGAAGGAGGGACACAGGAAGGACCTCACAGATAAGGAGACCAGTCCTGTTCAGGCCTTCAAGGCTAAGCTGGGCCTGAGAGTCAGGTGAGGAGAGTGGGAAGGTGAGGGGGCTGTCTTCCCTTTACACCTAGCTGTGGAGCATTAGGCAGGGTGAGGCCACATTGTGTGAGGGGGCTTGTGTGCCCTGCTGTACAGTTTTGACCTCAGCTAAGAGTTTTGAAGCAGGAGAATAACAGCAAGAATAACAGCATGAGATCAATGTGTTAGAAAGATAATCTTGGCAACACTCTTAGGAGATAGGCCACACCTCACCAAGTCTGAAGTGCCATCAGATACTCCATGTGCCTTTAGTTTATGTTTCATGTGAAAAAAATATTTTTCCAGTTAAATTCTCATGGGCCATTGATCACATTTCAGAGACACTGAGACGCGATTGCATGGGTAGCTCAACATTGATGAAAAATCGTAACTCCTTGGCTGCTGGCTTAGATGACTCTTGCCTGGATATGAGTAGTTAGAATATCTATCTCACTAAACCATTCATGTTGAGTTTTCTGGCTTCACTTGCCATCTTAACACTAAATTTGATATGCTGGTCTTTTCCTGCCTGATAGCCAAATTGTCAAAAATTGGCACCACAACATCAGGGATTTCTGACCCAAAGATTTCAGCTAAGTATATTCTACTTTGGTTGCTTTTGATAACAGCAGTAACTTTATGTTGCACATTGAATATTGTGGTGTACCTGCCAAACACTACTTTTAGTTTGTTCTGTGAATGGCCTTTATATTCTCCCCACCTTTGTTTCTTCATGGTGTTTTGAGACCCAGAAAGGTCAAGAATCTAGCCCTGGGCTACACAGCAGAGTAGCTGAGGCTGGCTGAAAATCCAGGTGTTTGAGCCTTGACATAGGACTCTTTGCTGCAGACTTTGGGTTAGAATGACAGCTGAAGGTGGAAGAAGATTCTGCTGTGTTTTCTTAGAAGTTCTAAGAGCTGTGGGGAGGGACCATGGTGGCTGAGAGCAGGTTGGAGGTCTGTCATGTCCTAGCAAGTTGTGTCATATCTGTGAGGACCAGGGAGAGAAATGCCACTTGCAAAACCTCTGTCTACCTCAGTTGGCTGATGCTTCTGAACAAGCTATTTGTGTATTTCAGCCTAATAAGATTCAGTAACTTCTCTGCTGTATCAAGATCCTTTTTTCACAGGTTAACAGACGAGTTCAAGCTGTTTGGGCAGAGAGTTTACTGACTCACAGGACTGAAAAGTTCAAGGGTAGGCCTAGCTTCAGGCAGATACTGACACAGTTTGAAAAGCTGCCATCGGGACCTGCTTTCTTTCACTTCATCTCCCTAGGTTGGCTTCATTCTCAGAGACTAAACTGGTTAGCAAGATTGCTGTAATAGCTTCGAGCCAAACTACCTTACCTCTTTTTTTTTTTTTTGTGGCAGTACTGGGGTTTGAATTCAGGGCCTCATGCTTGCTAGGCAGGTGCTCTTACTCCTTGAGCCACTGCACCAGCCCCTACCTCACCTTTTGCAAGTTCTTAAGAAACTAGAAGAATTCCCTCCCCACCTTCCCATCTAGCTCTCCTTGTGATTGCCTGTAATGGAGTCCTATTTTCCCCTGAAGCAAAGTGGGGTGATGGGGGAGGTCATTAATGGGCTTAAAACTGATTCCTTTGCTTCACACTGGAGCTGAGGGAAAGCTCAGAGGGAATTCTGAAAGGAATTGGGCAAAGGAAGGAAAAATGGAAGCCCTTTTCCTCTCCCCCACAAAACACTCACTGTAACTTACTAGTTGGATCATCGAGTGCAGTATCCTCCACTGCTGCAGGATTCTGTAACCAGGCCTCTCTCACTTTGGTTTTTTTTCCTTTGTTTGTTTCTTCTTTTTTTAGTGTTAAACATGTATACACAATGGGATTCTATTTCCATTCATCAGATTGGTGAGAATTACCAGGTGTTGGCAAGGCTGGGGAGCAACTCAAGCACTCCTTGCCTGCTGGTGAGAGCACTCCTTGCCTGCAGTCACTTTGGAAGCAGTTTGGCCTGTTCTAGTCAAGTTGAGGATACCTCCATTTGCCTGTATGTGCAGACTCATGGGAGCAGTGTTTGTAATGGTCCCAAACTGGAAATAACCCAGATGGCCATGGCATAAAGAATTGGAGTCATAGAGCAGCAATGAAAGTGAACAAAATCAATCATATGAATGAATGTCATCAACATGATGTTAATAGTAAAAACAAAATGAACAAACAAACAAAAAATACCATGCAATATGATTCTACTCATTTGAGACTGAAAATCAGACTGAAATTCCCTGAATGTGCCCGATCTTTTCTCATCTAGGAAGCTAAGTAGGGTCCGGCCTGGTTAGTACTTGGATAGGAGACTGAAAATCAATATGGTGTGAATGCATACTTACGGCAAAGACTCAAGAAAAGGGATGGAGTGTTCACCACCAATATAGTTTATGCCACCACAACTATTTTTGTCAGACATAGCCTTTTCTGTACTTGTTTTTCTACCTTCTTGGAGCCAACCTTAGATACCATGACCTGATGATGGTGTGTTCTTCTGTTCTTTGTTGTCTGTAGCTAGTAATTGCTGGAGAGAGAGAATGGGAGCTACAATTGCTCGCATTCCTTCAGCAGACACTTGAGAAGCACCTTTGCTCCAGACATGCTCTGCCCATGCTGTATGTCTTGGCTTCCTTGGCCAATTTTCATATTATTACATTAGGACTTGGAATTGCAGAGACATACAGGGTGCAACGTGGGGTCCTTTCAAGGTTGTATGAGGGGAGCACAGTGTCCCCCAGTTTGACAAGTTAGGAAAGAGTAACCAGAGGAGATGGTGTTCAGCTGAGAACTCAAGCTGAAAGAGAAATTTGCTAAGTGGAAAAAGGATGGTGTCCTAGGTGGAAGGAACAGCGTTTTCAGAGAGGTTGGCTGGGGAAGAGCTTAGCACTTTTTTTAGGGCCTGGAGAGGGGTTTGGTTTGGCTGTGGGTTGAGATGGAATTGGAGGGGAGGAATGGCAGGAAATGAGCAGGGAGACAGGGTCAGGCCTACATTATCTGGGGACTCCCAGAGGAAAGGAAGGAAAGGAGTTTTGACTTTATCCCTGGGCACTAGAAAGCCATTTAGGGGTTTTAACCAGGGTTGTTGTGATCATACTGCCATTTTATATCCGGGCTTGTGGGGAGGTCTAAGTACATCGAGAAACCCTTGAGGGTTTGATAATCCCCACTGTTGGATCCATCAAAGCTCTGAAGGATACTCGGTTATCTGTGGAATGGCAGAAACTTTGTCATTATTTAACCTATTTTAAAAATTTTTTAAAATTTTTTGGCAGTACTGGGGTTTAAACCATGGCCTCATGCTTGTTAGGCAGATGCTTTACTACTTGAATCACCCTCCGTCCCAGACTTTTCCAGTTTTATTCCTGCTGTGACCTTAGTACCTGGCACATAATAGCTACCCAATAAATACCTTTTAATTGTTGAATGAATTGACACCCTCCTGTTTCAAACCCTCAGTGGCTTCACAGGGCTGTTAGGATAAAGTCCAGAGTTTTTATCAGGGCCCCCCAGTCTTGCATACTTTTTTCCTCCTATTTCAAGCCCTGATAGTTTATCCCTCCACATCTTCCTCCACCTCTGACCAGTCCAGTCAGTTTCTCAACCTGCTGCCACACTCTCCCTCCTGACAGCTGTATCTCTCTGCCTGTGAGACTCTCATCTACATCACTCCGTAGGGGTGAGGGAAGTTTCATTTTTCAGGCACCAAAATCTAGTGGAGAGAGGCTTCTCTTACCATCTCTGCTATCCGGCAAACCAAGGCAAGGCTCTGACCTTCACAAGTGGTTTGTTGTCCTGCCTAGACATTAGAGTCACCTGGAGAGTTTTTGTTTGATTTGAAATACCAAAGCCTGGATCCACCTTCAGAGACTCTGATTCTGTTGGTCTGGCTATGTGTGAAGCCATCCCAGGTGATTCTCATGTGTTGTCAGGGTTTTGAACCTTTCTGTCAGATGATAAAGAATTCCTTCTTACATTTGCTGGTGCTGAGCACCAGACAATTCTTGGGACTATTGTAGGCAAGAGAGAACTTGGTTCATGATTCAACATTTGGTGGATGTTCAGGCATAAACACTCAGCAAAAACTGAGAGCTCTCAGTTTTTTCCCAAGGCTGGACTGCGCAGCAGGTCAGTGGCAGGACAAGACCACTTTAAAGCCTTGTCTCACCCACCTCCTGTGGTGGCTGTCTCTGAACACTGTGGGAATTTCCACTGTTCAGAACATTACAGAGCATGTCTGGAGCCTAGCCCTGGTGGTGCATGTGGCCTGTTCTGCCTTCAGAGCACCATTGTTGCTTGGCCTGTGAGAGAAAGTGAAACTCAAATGGGACCACAGAAGTGCACTGTACAGTTACTAGGATCTCTTGGGACAGCCTGGTGGCCAGTCCTCAGCCATGGCCAGGGTTATAAGATTAAGGAGCCCCAGCCTTTAACCTCGTAAGCAGGGTATAGCCATTCCTCTAGTTTGCATATCCAGATCACTTGCTTTTTTGCTTTGAATTCTGTCCTCTCTAGGTTCATGAGAGGTGTCTCTCAGAATTTTACCTCTAGGAGGATTTACTTATTTCAGATTAAGAAATGGCCTTAATCTGGGGTCCCAAGCATCCTTAAATGGGGTTTTCACAGGGGTTGGAGTCCTGGCATGACAGGAAAAATGGCTGTTATTTAGAGGCCAAGGTGCATGCTTGAGAAGCAGCCTGGGGAAATCAAAAGAACCTTGAGCCTCTAGCCTGGAAACCTGGGTGCAAACACACACCTTCACACTTTCTTTTCTGGGCCTCAGAGTTAACATCTAGAACTCAGTGTCTTTTACCATACCTTTCTGAGGCATGTCAGAGTCCAAGGCAGCAAGAAGCAGGGATGGAGGCACTAGATGTGCTGCAGAAAAAGCCACAGAACATGGAGGAGTTGTTCAGCACGCATAGGAGAATTTGGTTGCTATTGAAATGTGGAGCCAGACCGTGGACCCTTTCCCTGTGGAATTGGGCCAGAGCAGGGTTGGATGCAGGGAGTGTGAGTGTCTGCATACAAAGTGTGGACGTTCATAGTAACTTTCCTCAGCTAGTTTTTGCAGTTTGCAGTGATTCTCACAGCCAAGAATTGGTGCCCAGCATCCACATGCTGAAATGTACTGCCAGGAATTACAGTGTCACCTGCCAGTCTGTGAACAAATACGGGTTAGGTATTTATGCAGTCCCTCGACTTTGTAGGAGAGAGGTGCATTACTGGGAGAGGGGAAGTCAGTAAAAGATACACATGTCCGTAGTTCACAGAACACCTCAGGCCTTGTCTTTCCGAGCATTTTCATGGTTTTGCAGAAATGCAACTAGCTTCTGCCCTTTTTTTTTTTTTTTTCCTCAGTACTGGAGCTTGAACCAAGGGACTTGTACTCGCTAGGCAGGTGCTTACTACCCCTTGAGCCACACCTCCAGCCCAGCTTCTGGCTTATTGAAGGGACAAACTGCTTCATGGGGCGGTGGTATTTGACCTTAGGTACAGTATAATTCAAGAAGTGGCTTCCTCAGTGTTCAGAATTCTCATTTGAGTGAAAGGGAGTGGAGGTGGACCATGCTCTGCCTTCTATAGCTTCTGTCTGTACAAAAGCCAGGAATGGAGGGGAGAGAAGTACTTTTACCCCTTCTTGTAGAAACCTGTGGAGATAATCAGAGAGAATATGCTGAAGGCAAAAATGATAAAAGGGGGAAATCATAGGGGAACATTGTAAGTGTGGGGAGAATTTTTGGAAGCTGTGTGTGGTGGTGCATGTCTGTAATCCTAGCACTTGGGAGGTTGAGGTACGAGGAGCTAGAGTTCAAAGCCAGCCTGGGTTATAGCAAGAACCCATCTCATAAAACAGAAACAAACAAAAAGAGTTTTTGGAGAAGTTGAATTTTGCATTGCACCTGATAGAGTGTGGGGAAAGGTTTGGATGCAGTTTGCCCACGTCTCTCATACTCAACTGCATTTTCTCCAATACTGAAATCTTGAGAGTCCTCCTTCCATCACGAAAAAGGAAAAAGTGCTATCCAACAGGAATGCCGTATGGTACAGATTGTGATAGGAGAGGCTAGGGTGCTTTCAGTTAGTATCAGCAGAACTTATGCCTCTTTTCTTTTGCCAGCACTACCCAGCTTACAGAGCCTTCCATGCAGATGACCTCACAAGAGCATCCTACCAAAGGAACTGGTATTAGACCCCATTTTACAGGGTACTTGGGTAGGAAAGGGAGTGTGATGGATTGGGCTGAGGTGTTGGCACTAGGCATTGCTTCCTACCCATGTGCCCTGGGGCAAGTTGCTTAACCCCACTGAGCCTCAGTCTTCTCAGGAAAGTATTCCAAGCATGAAGTTACCCTAAGATTCATAAATTGCAGATATCAGCTCGGTACTGGCATTTAATCCTAGCTACTTGGGACGCTGTTATCAGAGGATTGTGGTTTGAGGCCAGCCCAGGCAAATAGTTCAGAAGACCCCCATCTCCAAAATAACCAAAGCAAAAAGGACTGGAGGTGTGGCTCAAGCAGTAGAATGTCTGCTTTGTGAGTGTGAAGCCCTGAGTTCAAATTTCAGTTATATATATATGACAGATGCCATTGTCAGGAAGTTGTTAGTTATCTGGTTATTGGGTTGCAGAGCCTAAAGTTAAACCTGGGTTGTTCAAGTGCTGGATTTATACTTCGAGTCTTAGCCATACTCCTTTTCTCAATATACATGCTAAAACATCCATGAGAGGATAGGCTCTCAAATACAAATGGCTATATAATTAGCATTGTTTTCATTTCCTCTGAATCCATTCATTTGTTCAGTACATGTTTATTGGAGCATCTACAAGATTTCAAGCACTCTTATGTATGGCAGTGATTTAAACAATTTAAACCATTTTTAGAACATGGTAGAGCAGGTGCTAGTAGCTCATGCCTGTTATCCTAGATGCTCAGGAGGCAGAGAACAGGAGAATCATGGTTCAAAGCCAGCCCTGGGTTTGTGAGCCCCTCCCTTGAAAAAACCCATCACAAAAAAAAGGGCTGGTGGAGTGGCTCAAGTAGTAAGAGCGCCTGTCTAGCAAGCACAAAGTCCTAAGTTCAAAGTCCAGTACTGTCAAAAAGTTTTCAAAAAAAAAAGATATGGTACAAAACTATAGTCCCTTACCCTACAAAATGTTTCTCTTTCTTTTTGAACCATTTCAAAGTAGGTTGTAGTCATAAAGTTCTAACTATTGCAGTATCCACTGCTAAAAATACAGACATTCTCATACTTAGTCTTAATAAACGTCATTAAGAAAATAATTTCCCAATGTATTTTGATGTATCTGTTAATAATCCCAAAACTATTTTTATAATTTTTTAAAACCAGGATCCGGTCAAGAATTATGTTTTGCATTCAGTTGTTATTTCTCTTTTATGTCAATAACTTTTTAAAAGACCAGACCAGTTGTCTTATGGAATGTCCTACATTCTGGATTTATCTGATTGCTTCCTCATGATGTGGTTTAACTCCTTTATCAGCACTTTTTTTGTGGTAACAACATCCCTCATATTATCTATAAACTTGAAGTGAGTTCTAAAAGCTTGATTGGTTTCATTCAAGTCAAACATTTTTGGCAAGAAAATTTCACAGGTGATGCTGTGTAATTCATATTGAGGCTTCATCAGGAAACGTGTGCCTGCTTGCCTGTCTGTTATTGATGCTGGCTTTGGTCACTTGGTTAAGGTGACCACTGGACTTCTTTCTCATCAAGGTACATTAGGAAGTAATCCATTGGGTGGTACTTTGGCACCAGGGGAACTATCTTGTTCCCCAAAACCTTTCACCTAGTGGTTTTAGCATCTTTTGATGATCTTTGTGTTATAACGGCAATTTTAAAATGTTTTTTTGTTGTTGTTGTCAGGTGTTTTATTTTTTTTCAGTAGTGGAGATTGAACCCAGGGCCTTTACTTGCTAAGCAAGTACACTTATCTCTTGAGCTACATCCCCAGCTCAAAATGGTGATTTTCTTTCCTCTCTCTCTTTTTTTGGGTGGTGGTAGTGGTGTTTGTTGCTGAGGTCAAACTCAGGACCCCATGCATATGAAGCACATGTTTACCACTGAGCTACACCATCAGTCCAAAACAATGTATAATTCTGTTATTCCTCTTCTTACTAGCTAATGTTCTTCATAATTTTTTTGGTGGTACTGGGGTTTGAATTTACAGTCTTACACTTGCTAGGCAGGTAGTCAACCACTTGAGCCATACTTCCAGCCTCCTCCTGACAGTTTTATTTAATACATATGGAGTAATTTGTATACAGTTTCAAGAGCGCTAAAGACCCACTGAAGCCCAGTATGGAGCCTGGGTTAAGGTTGACGCTGAGTGGTGAAGGTGTCATATTTTGTGTGGAAGAGCACCTGTAACTGAGCTCCCATAATCCCTTTATTCTTATAATAAATTTCAAGATAAATTCCCATCCTTAAAAGATTACACTTTCTGTTCCTCAACTTTTAAACTTTCAGGCCATTCAACAAATTGATATGAAAAAGGGATCCCAAGGCTGGCAGAGTGACTCAAGTGGTGGAGCACCTGCCTAGCAAGCATGAACCTTTGAGTTCAAACCCCACCACTGCCATTAAAAAAAAGGAAAAGAAAAAGGGCTCCAAAGACCAGCAAATTCACCCAGTGGCATTTCCTTTTCTTCTTTTTTTTTTTTTTGGTGGGTATGTGCACGTGTGTTGGGATTGAACCTTCTTCAAACCCTTCACAGTATGTTACAAGTAAAAGAATGCTGAGCTACCCTTATTTCTCAAGCGTAAAACCAAGAAATTGGGTCAAGGCAACTCCTAACGTTTCCACCAGCCTTACTAACATTCTAGGGACTTAATATTACCTTCATTTGTCAGTTAAATTTCTCAGTCCCTTCATTTGAGCTTTGACATACATGTTTTTTCACATTCATTACCACTCTTAAAGTCACACATATCTAAATCCATGAGTGCTTCCAATTGGAATTTACCCTCAACAGTATAATAATCCCTTACATTTATGTAGTGCTTTGACTTTATAAAGAACTTTTTATATATTATCACATTAGATCCTCAAGGAATAGACATTATGTTCCTGCTTTGTTCTCTCTTTGGGTCTTACATAGTAGGGGGTTTATTTCTATGCTGTTAGTGACACTATTGACAAAGGCCACTGAACTCTGTTGTGATGGACTTTCATTATACATACCAATAATAGTTCTGATTTGCCTGTGGTTCCAATTGCCTCATTCCAGCCTTGCAGTTACCTTTGTACCCTGTTGGCTGACTTCCCAGCCATGGCTTTCTTTCCTTCCATGAATCTATAGCAGAGCCACCCTCCTACCCATGCCCCACCCCAAGAGGACCTTGTTTACTGTAACTGTGAAGCACATATGGCACTTCGACTGGTTCTCCTCATTTATGCTCTTGCTGCTACTTTCAGTTTGAACTCTCTCTTTGTGATTTGGGTACTCACTGCGTTTGAGAGCCAAAGATCTGGGTTTTTACCTAGATTTCTTTCTGTGTACCACTCTTAATGCTGAGAACTTTCAACATAATTCTTTCATATAACCTGCTTAGAAACCCTTGAAGGGGGCTGATGGAGTGGCTCAAGTGGTAGAGTGCCTGTCTAACAAGCTGGAGATCCTGAGTTCAATCTCTAGTACTACCATAAATAATTAATTAATAAATAAATGAATCAAGCAAGCAAGCAAGAAACCCTTGAAGGTAAGTATCACTCCCTTTGTTTTGTAGATGGATAAACTGAGGCCCAGAGTATTTAGATGACTTCTCTGTTGTTACAGAGCCAGAGGCAGGAGCAGGTATTGGGTCAGATGCACTGAGCCTTGTAACCTTGGTCAGAACTGGGTTAGGGCTACAGAGGTTAACAGGACTGACCAGGGTCCTATCTGGCTTGATCTTCTGTGATCCCTGGAAGGGCCATCCTTCCAGCAGCCTCAGTCAGCCAAGGGTTCCTCCCATACTGGCTCCTCTTGTGAGCTCAGCTGTGACAGTCCACCCTTGATACCAGCAGAGCAGCCATGCCGGGTCAAAGGCGAGTCAGAGCTGAGAATCTATCAAGTATGCCCAGGCTGTGCTCTGCTAATGGGCTGAGTTTAGATAAAATCCAGTTCCTAGAGAGAGTAAACTGAGCCAAAGTCATAGAACAGCCCAGGGAAATACTCCCACAGGAAGACATCAGCATGCAGGCTCTTAAATGCTTTTTGTTTTGATCAAGAATCTCAGTGCTCTTAATCCTTCATACCTGAAACCTAGAGAAGCAAACAAAAGGAGGCTCTTGCTCTGTTGGGACCCCAGTGGATGGATGTGCAGCTTATGTACTGAGGGAGTGCCATGTACATGGTAGACATTGTAGATTTACATGTTCATTATAACCATTTTTCAGCAGTAGTGATCAATAGTTCTGTTATAGTTGATTATTAGAGCAACTTCTTGAGGCAGGACTTGCTCTCCCAATAACAAGGTCTGGGCTAGTAGCATCGCTGCTCTTTACTCTACCACACCATTCTCTCTGTGCCTCAGTTTTCTCATCTATGAAATGAGGGGTCTGGATTAGATTGGTAAGGATCCTTTTTCTCTGACATTGTGAGTCTTGTAGGAGCTGGTGGTACCAACTGAGTACTGGAACTGTCAGCCCTGTGCAAGGGTGCTACCCCTGCCCCTTTTGTGTGCCTGACCTTGACTCCATGTCTGGTCTCCAAGGAGGCGAAGCCCCACCAGTGAACAGAGACCCTCCTGAGCTAAGGGCACCATGGCCACATCAGCCCCCTTGCGGAGCCTGGAAGAGGAGGTGACCTGTTCCATCTGCCTCGATTACCTGCGGGACCCTGTGACCATTGACTGTGGCCATGTCTTCTGCCGAAGCTGCACCACTGATGTCCGCCCCATCTCAGGGAACCGCCCTGTCTGCCCACTGTGCAAGAAGCCTTTCAAGAAGGAGAACATCCGGCCCGTATGGCAGCTGGCCAGCCTGGTAGAGAACATCGAACGCCTGAAGGTGGACAAGGGCAGGCAGCCAGGAGAGGTGGCCCAGGAACAGCAGGACATGAAGCTGTGTGAGCGGCATCAGGAGAAACTGCATTACTACTGCGAGGATGATGGGAAGCTGCTGTGCGTGATGTGCCGGGAGTCCCGGGAGCACCGGCCCCACACGGCCGTCCTTGTGGAGAAGGCTGCTCTGCCCCAGAGGGTAAGCCCTCCTCACCTGCGGAGGGAGCCCTGCCACCTTCCTTGGGAACTCTGCCCTGCAGACCTCAGGAGGCCTGGCTAAGGCCCCTCTGAAGGGTTCTTACTGGCTGAGGACTCAGGCTGAATTCTCCCTCCTGCCCCAGCCCAGAGCATCGATCTGTCTTCACTGCTTGTCTTTCCACAGGAAAAAATCCTGAACCACCTGAGCACCCTAAGGAGAGACAGAGACAAAATTCAGGGCTTTCAGGCAAAGGGAGAGGCTGATATCATGGCTGCGCTGGTAAGTGAGCTGTTAGGGAGCCGTGAGATGGTTCACCTGTGCAGGGCAGGGAGAGCCGGGCAAATAGATGGCAGCTGGGAGGGATTTCTAGGAGTGGCTTGTGGGAGGAAGGGTGTCAGCTGGTAGCTGGCAGACCTAGGCTTTAGCTCAAGCTCTGTTCATATGAGCTAGCTGTATGCCTCAGGCTTTGGGTCTGCTTCTTATTTGACAGGTGAGTGGGTCGTTTAGCTGGCAGCTGGGATGTCTTCTTTCCCCTGTGATTCTCACCTCAGCTGCAGGGCCCATGTGTGGCAGCTGTGGCTCTTCTGCTAGGGCACTGAGGAAGGCCTGGCTTTACTCTCACTTTGAAGGGGTTGGGGAAAGATACGACTTCCTGAGTGGAGAGCAGCCAGAGGGTTTGGAAGGAAGGAGCTGACTGCAGGGTAGGAACTAAGGGAAAGGTTAAGGAAGGCTTCACTAGCTCTGACTGATGCCCTGTCTAGTCAGGCCCAGGCCCTTGGTTGGCAGTGAGTAGAAGACAGGCAGCATGTCATGTGTTTGATTAGAGATGGAGTTAAGAGGAAAAGAACTGATAAAATGGTTCCAGTTTTTTTGGGGGTAGTGTGTGTGCTGGGAAAGTGGGCAGTGGAGGGATGTTGGGGCCAGGCCCAGCAGCAAGGGACTAGGCCCTGGGAGGGGGAAAGAGGGTAAAACTGGAGAAAGCTCAAGCCTAAGGAACACCTCCAGGCCCCAGTGTGCATGGGCATCTGCAGCCCAGCATCAGCCAGATCTCTGAATTGGCAAGGGGATTTGGAGACAGGAAAGCACATGTCCCTGAGTACGCACAGTCCAGTTTCACTGAGGAAACAGGGTGCAGTCCTGCACAGCAGGGATCCTTTATACATAATATAGGGTGCTGGAAGGAGTGTTGATCAGGCTTGGATGGCATTAATCAAGCAAAACTTCCTGGAAGAGGCAGCATAGAAATTTTGTGTTGGCTTATGAAGCGTGGGGTTCCTTTGACATCCCCAAAACACACTGAGTCACCTAGAAGATAGTGGCTGACCAATCAGCAGTCAGTAGCAGTAGTGGAGGGAACTGAACCAATTCACTAATCAAATCTCCTTTGAGAAGAGAAGGGTGGACCAGGGGCACCTGATGGCTTCTCCCATCTCAAGGGCTGTAGAATTCATGAATGGCAGTCATCGGGGGTAAGAGCCAGTCTGGGATCCTGGAGGCATCCTACACACCTAGGCAGAGACATCACCCTTTTCCCCTTCCTGCCCCTGCAGAAGAAGCTGCAGGAACAGAGGCAGTACATCGTGGCAGAGTTTAAGCAGGGCCATCAGTTCCTGAAGAAGCGGGAGCAGCATCTGCTGGACCAGCTGGCCACCCTGGAGCAGCTGCTCACAGAGGGCAGGGAGAAGTTCAAGACCCGGGGCGTTGGGGAGCTCGCCCGGCTGGCTGTAGTCATATCTGAGCTGGAGGGCAAGGCACGGCAGCCGGCTGCAGAGCTCATGCAGGTGAGAGACCAAGCCAGACCGGGGCTGGGAGATCCAGGGTAGGACCCAGCGCGCACTCCTTTATAACAGCTTGTGAGAGTCACATCCTCTTGGGGCCTCAGTTTTGTTACCTGAAACGTGAGTTTGATAGTCTTACCGTTCTCTCTTATTACAGGGGTTGCATGGGCAAGTAAGTTAACTGACGTGTCAATTCGAAAAATAAATCATATACAAAAAAGTATTTAGAAAATTAAAAAGTGCTGTAAAAATAGAAGGGAAGGTTCTTAAGATGGTAATTACCACTTCCATCCTCATCACTATCACCATGACCCTTCCTTGTAACATATTAGATACTTTGGTGGAAGCTTTATGTGGTTCTGGAGATGAAGAAAGGTGTTGTGACTGGGATGACCAAGGGAAGGCTGAATGGTGGCTCTTGTCAAGGGCCATGGTGTCTGGAAGGGATGAGCAAATGGGCAAGGGAGATGGATATCGGGATGTTTTCTCTGGGACCATGAGATTATCCCCAGGGAACAAGATGGGAGACTTGCAGGTAAGCTGCCTCAGGATACTTCCTGGATCAATAACTTTGATGCTGAGACCAAGTTGTCAGTTTGAAATGACACCATATTGCCTTCATCCTGGTGCTTGAACCAGGCACCACCCTGAATAAGGCTGAGCAGCCTTTAAAAGGGGAACCAGGACAGGGGCTATCCAATGGTCTCCCCCACTTGCAGACTTTACGGTAGCTGGACCTATCTCTAGAAATGGATCCCAGGGTAGTGGCAAGGCAAATCAATACCAGGAGTAAGATATTGCAAGGGTATTCCCCGCTTATGTATGCCAAGATAGGCCATGTGGGCAGGAGGCCTCTGCCTGCCTTCTCATCATGGATTCAGATGCATGGAAGAAAACTGGCAGGGTTTTACTCTTCTACTCCGGTCCCTATCCATGAAGTTACTGAGGTCCAGAGCATGGGAGGGATATGTCTCAAGTCTTGGGTCAGGTCAAGTATAAAAGTTGGGACTCAAGCCAGGCGTCCTGACTCCCTGGCCGTAGGCTTTTGTTCTTTCCTCTCACTTTGTCCAAGATGTGTCCTGGCCCCTCCTTTTCCTCAGATGTCATCGGTTGCCCTAACTTTCTCTCATCAGACTCTTTGACTGGGTTACTTGCTCCCTCTCCTCTCCTCCTTCCCCTTCAGGGATGCAGTGTATGGATGTACAGTTGTGTGGGAGCAGAGAGGCACATGGCCCAGCATGCTGGTGGGGCTGACACCAGTGTGTCTGCCTAGAGGGGCCTTTTCCTAATCACCTGGGAGTTGTCTGAAGGAAGAGGGACTGCCTTCTGTGACTCAGAGCTCTTAGACTGAAGCTCCTCTGGAAATGTGGGGGTGGGGGGAAACCGAGAGAAGGGAGAGAAAGGGGGTATCTGCTTAAAACCAGTACATGACGTGTTGGTACTGGTTAGTTTTGTTGGTGTTTGTTCAGGTTTGACTTGACTGCAAGGAAACTGGAGAACTAACTCCGTGATTATTGTTAGTATTTTTCCGGAGATTATTTAGGTGTCACAGACTGTTAAGAAAGAGGCCCCAAATAGGGTCCTGAAGTCTGAGAGGGAAGCAGAAGTGAGAGAGAAGCAGAACAAAGAATTCTGCCTTTTTGATAAAGGGGGTAGAAAAGGAAAGAGAGGCCTAGTGGCACTTGCTATAATCCCAGCCCTGGGGAGGCTGAGGCAGGAGCATTGCAAATTTGAGGCTAGCCTGAGCTGTATAACAAGACCCTGTCTCAAACAAAAAAGAAAAAAGAAAAGAACGAGAGACTTGGGCTGGAAGTGTCAAGAAAATGACAACAAAGAGACATGAACGTCCTCCTGAGGCTGGTCCCGGGCTGGTCCCAGGCTAGCCCTGGGCCCACCTACAGGAGGCAGGTCTGCATCTCTGCCTCTCCCACTGTTGGGAAGAGTTTTCCTGAGTTTACTCTGTTAATAACCAGAATGTCCCACACCAGAGATTGCTGTGATTCATGGTACTAGCTTTACTGCTTTCCCTGATTGCTTGCCAAAAGAGTGATCAGGGTTCTCCAGGAGCCGTGGGCAGGTGTCTCCCTCCTAAGGCCCTGTGTGCAGCTGCAGATGGACCTCTAGTCTTCTTTCCCCTTCTCTTGGCTGCTTACAAGCTTTAATCCTTAAATGACCCCTCTCCTGTATTCTTTTCTTTTCCATTCTAGCAACTTGCATGTTACAAAATGTGCCTGCTTGGCCCACATCACCCACCCTGGTACTGCCCCCTTCATTTGTTCTTCTTTACCACCTTTTTTAAGCTGAGTTGTCAGCACACACTGCCTGTTTTGTCACCCCATCATCTGAAACTGTCTGGGACTTGCTTGTTTTGAAGGACAGATTAGAAAGATTTGCTATAAACTCAGCCTATCTCTGGCCAGTTACTTTTTAGGGGTGGAGCAGATGTATCGCTTGACTTTTCTTGTCTACCTTGGAGCAAAGCCCTGCAGTTCTTCTTGAACCTTCTGAAACTATCCCTTGCAGCCACAATTTGGTGATTCTATTTGTTTCCCAAATCTCACCCTCCTGTCAGTCTATGGCCATACCACCTTGAACACACCCGATCTTATCTAAGGAAGTCAACCTGCCCTCTCCCCATCCCCTTTACTCTCTTTTTTTCCATAGTGCTTATTGTTGACTAACATAATATGTCATTATATTTGTTATGTTGTTTATTGTCTGCTCCTCACTGCTAGGATGTCAGCTCTGCACAGGTAGGGATTTATGTCTCTCTTTTTTTTTTTTTTACTGCTGTCTCCCATGCTTCTAGATCAATGCTTGGTACATGGGAATAACTTAATAAAGATTTGTGAAATGAGTGAAAGGAAGGCAAAAATGAATTAATACAGAGTACTATGGAGGCTTTAGATTCACAAAAGAAGATCTACATAGCATCTCAAAAGAACCACCTTCCACTCACCCTGTCCATCTACCTGTCTTCCCCTCACACAGACAGCACTACTCTCCTCCCTGTTGCTCGAGCCATGGCCTGTCCTTGATTACCCTTGGCCAGTATGTCCCCTTGTGTCTGTCTTCAAAACATTCCTGGAATGTGCAGCTTCTCTCCTATCTCCATTGCCACCACCCTACTTCAGGACATCTTCATCTTCCTGGCCCACAGCAGCCACTTCCAAACTGGCTACACCATGGTCACATTGCATACCTTCTTCCATTTTCTTCAGGGTATCTCAACTGCTTGGTCACTTAGGATTTTGACCAATTTCTGTGCAGAAGTTTATTTCTGTCTCAGTAGTGGTTCAGAGGCAGAGGATCTAGAGACGTTCATGAATGAGGTTATCCAGGAAGCTGGGTTACTTCCATTTGATTGTTCCCAGCTTCTGGAGATGTTGTCCTCAGCTTTGTGGTGAAGTCGGGCTCATTACCATGATTTCCAAAATTCAGCCAAGGAGAAAAGACTAGGAAGCTTTTTTTTTTTTTTAAAGGACAAGACCCCTCATTCCATAGTCCCAAGGCTGTAACCCGTTCATGAGTAGAACTGGTTATAGGGAACCTGGGAAATGTAGTTTCCTGTATGGCCACATGCCCAGCTCTAATTCTAGGGGTTCTGTTACTAAAAAGGAGAGAACAAGACCTGGAGATACTTAGCAGTGTCAGCCTCATATAAAGCAGATCACATACATCATTCCCCTGCTTGAAATCCTTTGGTGGCTTTCCACTGTACATGAAATAAAATTCAAACTCCTACCACTCATATGCAGGCTTAGGCAATCTGGCCCTGCCTCCTTCTCCAAGGCCTTTCCCATTTCTTATGGCCAGTCTTCACCTCGACAGTACTTTCTCATTCTTCAAACCTTGACCCAAGTGTCTCCATAGAGAGGTTAGCTCTGTGTCTCCCACTTCCAGTTGCTTCTGTCCTTATGATCATTTTGTTTGTTTTCTTGTTGTTTTATCCATTGCCCCACTAGAATGTCAGCTCCCTAAGGGAGAGACCATATTTCTTTTGCTCACTGTTGTGTCCCTGCCTCTGATACAGTGTTGGGCATACATGAATGCAGTCTTACTGGTTCATATTAATGCTGTGCTTTCTTTCCTTCCAGGACACTAGAGACATCATCAACAGGTAAAAGAACTTCCTTTCACAGCATACCTCATTCTGTGTTCCCTCCCTTCTTCCCTGACTGTGGTCCATGTTGGTGAATTGGGAGTGGAATGGTATCAAAAATGCCTGCAGCCCTGGTTCATCCTCTGGCCTTCTGGGAAGGATGTTTAAGAACATCCCTACAGAATGGAGACTGCTGTCCCCTGAGCACATTTTTTGTATGACCCCAGCTCCTAGGCCCACTGTCCTTGCTTGAGGCAGAGCAAAGTGGGGAGGGGAGAAGCCTGACTTACTAGATAAAAGCACTTACAGGTAGAGTCTGCTGATGGTCTTAAGTCCTGGCTCAGCCTCAGCTAGTGTCTTGGGCCCCTCTTTTTCTATCTCCTGAGTGGATATCAAACCTTTCCTGCCCCCTTCGCAATTGTCATGAATATTGGGAGAAAAGCAAGAAGAGCCAAGTAATAGGTTGTTATGTCTGTCATTTTCTCAGGTATCCACGGAAGAAGTTCTGGATTGGGAAACCCATCCCTCACATGGTTAAAAGAAAGACTGGAGAATTTTCAGATAAACTCCTCTCTCTGCAGCGAGGCCTGAGGCAATTCCAAGGTAAAGATGGGGAAAGTGTCAGGGCAGGAGTCAGGATGGGACTGAGAGAGGGTACCTGGCTTTTCAGTGTCATATTCTCCAATCTCACTGTTCTGAAGGGTTCCTAGTTGCTGTCTCTTTTCTTCTTGAGGTCTCGGGGATAGGGCTTTGTCACAAAATACCGCCCAAGTAAGAAATGGGCCCATAAATTTGCTGGATTTGAAGGTCATTGCTGTCCTTTTTTCCTCCCCAGGAAAGCTGCTGAGAGACTTAGAATATAAGACAGGTAAGTGTACAAAGGGTTGTTCCCATATTTACTCCAAATAAAGTAAACTTCCCTAAGGAAATTCTCACTGACCCACTCTGCTCCCAGGTAGCCCTTCTCTTTTGCAGCAGGAAGAATTTCCTAGCTTCAAACCTGAAGCCTCACCCCCTTGCATTTTCTGACCAATCTCTTACTCTTGAGTCTACAGAAGACTTCTGCTTGGTGGTCTGACCCTTCTCTACACCATGTTATGTTACTTGATCCTCGCAAGTCCTGCCACCAGTCCTTTTCCTTCTTATCTGCCAATGTGGTCCTGTATTTGGAGCAAATAGCAATGGCCACCTAAGGCCAGAGGCTATCCCTGCCCAAGTCCCCTGCTGTGCTCCCTCAGCCCAACTGCTGGGTTGTTCACTGTGTACCTCCAAAGGACACTGTACTTATAGGCCAGGATGTGAATAGCATCCCTTGGATTATGCAGTGTGGCAGCCCTGCCATGAGCCCCATGGAGACTAATGTTCTCTTTCCAGCTTGCCAATGACACTGTTATCTTGTCCCTGCAGTAAATGTCACCCTGGACCCACAGTCAGCCAGTGGGTACCTGCAGCTGTCGGAGGACTGGAAGTGTGTGACCTACAGCAGCCTGTACCAGAGTACCTCCCTGCACCCCCAGCAGTTTGATTGTGAGCCAGGGGTGCTAGGCAGCAAGGGCTTCACCTGGGGCAAGGTGTACTGGGAAGTAGAGGTGGAGAGGGAAGGCTGGTCTGAGGATGAAGAGGAGGGGGAGGAGGAGGAAGAGGGGGAAGAAGAGGAGGAGGAAGAGGAACCCGGCTATGAAGATGGATACGATGAGTGGGAAACGGATGAGGATGAGGAATCACTGGGGGATGAAGAGGAAGAGGAGGAGGAAGAGGAGGAGGAAGTTCTGGAAAGCTGCATGGTGGGGGTGGCCAGAGACTCTGTGAAGAGGAAGGGAGACCTCTCCCTGCGGCCAGAGGATGGAGTGTGGGCACTGCGCCTCTCTTCCTCCGGTATCTGGGCCAACACCAGCCCTGAGGCCCAGCTGTTCCCGGCGCTGCGGCCTCGGAGAGTGGGCATCGCCCTGGATTATGAAGGGGGCACCGTGACTTTCACTAATGCAGAGTCGCAGGAACTCATTTACACCTTCACTGCCACCTTCACCCGGCGCCTGGTCCCTTTTCTGTGGCTCAAGTGGCCAGGAACACGTCTCCTTCTCAGACCTTGAGCCCCAACACCTGCCTGGGCCCCATACTCACAGAAGCTTCACTTCTCTAGCTTCTGGAACTCTGTGACAGGGGAGGGATGTCTGGCTAGAGCACCTGGAGCAGGGAAGAGGAGGAACCCTATTTCTATTGCCACCTGCTTCCCCATGGCAGGTGGCCTAAGACCTCACTCAGTGCTGTTTGTAGTGCCCTAATTGGGCTCTTTCCCCCCATCTACTGACTTCCTGGGAGACCTTCTGTTCCTGAAGTCCACAAGGACTCCCTTCCTCCTTTGCCCCAGTTATCTTTTTTGAATAAGGGTTCAAGGCAGGATTTTCTGTCCCAATATGGCATCCTATGCCACTGGTCTTAGGAAAGAGCATTGATTATACCTGGGGCCATTTTGTTGTCCTCACACGCTTATAGATTCCCTTTGCCCAAATTTGCTCTGTTGCCCATCTTCCCTGACATTTTAAACAGACCTCCTACCCCCAACTCGAGTTAAACATATGTGAAAATGCTGAAAATCCACTGAATGAAAATCCGCTGAGGCCTCCCAGGCCATTTAAGTTGGCCACCTGAAGTGCCATGGGAATTATCTCCTGATGAAGCACGGAGGGGACCCAGGTGGAACCAGGGCTGAGCATGAGAGTTTTCCATAGCTAAGGAGATGGGACTCACTGGAGCCCTCTGGTCTTGGGGGAAGGATCTAGATACATGTGGCTCTGGAGTAACAGCAGCTATCTATAAATTACCACTGCAGTTGATGCTTGTGAAGGGAGTTTTTAAAAGAATCCAGAACATCTTGATCTGTGCATCTAAAAACACCAGATCAAAACTTCTCCAAGAGAGCAAAACCTCCCTGGCTTTGGGAGCTCTGACAGTTCCTCCAGGAGGACATTAGACTTCTGCCACTGCCCTCCTCAGTGGCCACACTCACTCTCCAGGAGAGGAAATAGGAAGGGGAAGACAAGGCCTTGTGAGGAGAGGGAAGGTAGAGAAGTCCATAACAAGCCAGCACTTCACTGTCAGGAGAGATCATGAAGTATCTCCTCCTCACTGTGGATCCAATTCCAAGTCCCAACCCAGTTCAGTCACTTGTAGTGCCCACAGTTTTAACTCAAGCTTCCTGCTCCAAAGTGACATCCCAGTTTTGCCCTTACCCACTGCAAGTACTCCACCAGTCCTCTGCTTATCCAAGTGTTAACTCCTTCCCTCTCTCAGAGAGAAACTGTTCCTAACCACTCATCTCAGTGGTCTCTTAGCACCACACTGCCCTGGAGCTGCCCACGTTGTGTATATCACATGCTGCCTGAGTCCATGTGCATCTTATTTCCCGCCTCTAGTTTTGTAAGCTCCTGGAGAATGGATGCCATCTCTTAATACTTGTGTTCTCCATGGCACCTAGTGCAGTGCTGGGCGCAGAGTAGGTGCTCAATAAAGACTTGTTCAATGAATGGCCTAGAGACTATGTTTTTACTGCAATTCTGATGTCACCAGACTTCAGTCTAAGAGGTTCATTCTATTGATGCCAGTAGCCCAGGGTTTTCCTTTTGTCTCTAAACTCTGGCATTGCTTTCTATCCTCTGTTTGCACACATGCTGCCCTTTCTGGAAGTCCTGAGAGAAGAGCCTCCTATGGACACAGACCAGCCAGCACCAAGGCTCCACCTTGCTCTCCTGCAGTGGTTTGCTGAGCTGAGGTCCCACACTTTGGGAGCAGGTGATGACCAGATTCCTTCAGAAGGACTCATCAGCTAGCACACCATGTTCCTTTGGAAAATAAGTGTCCCAAAGGAATCCATCCACAGCAATTCAGTCTGTCTCCCAACACATCAGCTGTCTAACCATTTCTTGTCCTGATTATTTTGAAATTGCCATCTTAAGAAAGGAAAAGAGGACTGGAGGTGTCACTCAGGTGGTAGAGTGCCTGCTTCGCAAGTGTGAAGCCCTGAGTTCAAATCCCAGTCCCACCAAGGGAAAAAAAAAAAGGAAGAGAGAACTACCCCTAAGACTGTACCAGTGGCAAAGATCATATTTCTTCCTTGTATTTCCATTTGTGGATATAAATTTCCCTTTTATTTTTTAAATCTTTATAGTTTGTAGTTTTTTTATGAACTGTACCTGCACATAGTCAACTATTTCTACATTTGTCTCAAGAAACCCAGCTCACACTTTTTAGCAGACTATTGGTATTTACCTTCATTTTTCCTAAATAGCTTGAGGGTGGGGCATTACCCTCTGATTTCCCATCATGAGGACGGAGGATTTAGCTCTCCCCTCCCTGTCCCTTACTATACACTCTCTCCCCCTCCATCCCTGCCCTTCAGTGTGGTTCTAATATTGAATAAATAAGTATGTAGTGTGTTCGGTCTATGTAAAAAGCTATTTACACCTTGGGTCCTGCACAATCTTTTGTTTTCCCTGGAATTAGTACTTGTCCTTCCCTTCGGGTGCCAGTGGCTCACACCTGTAATGATAGCTACTCAGGAGGCAGAGATCAGGAGGATCAGGTTCAAGGCCCGCCCTGGCAAATAGTCCTTGAGACACTATCTCAAAAATACCCAACACAAAAAAGGTCTGGTGAGGTGGATCAAGTGGTAGAATGCCTGCTTGGCAAGTGGGAGGCCCTAAGTTCAAACCTCAGTAACATCAAAAATAAAAAAAAAAAACTGCCCTTCCCTTCCCACCCCCTCACTTCGTTTTCTATGGCCTTCTTATCAGTTGCACCCCAAACTATTCCTGAGTTGTCAAAAATTTCAAGATGCTCAGTCATCAGGTACTCAGCATTCTTGTCTTGATGCATCTCTTCTGAAGCCTTCTAACCTTGAATCTGGGGTTGTTGCTACCTTGCCTGTTCATAGCTTCCTGGATCTCCCTTTGCCATCAGTCTATCAGTCTGGGAATCCTGGGTTGATTCTATTTCTTTTTTCTTTCTTACCTTTTTTTGGTACTGGGGTTGAATTCAGGTCTTCATGCTTGCTAGACAGGCATTCTACCATTTGAGCTACTCCGCCAGCCCTTTTTTGTGTTGGATATTTTAGAGACTTGTGAACTATTTGCCTGGGCTGGCTTTGAACCATGATCCTCCTTAACTTTGCCTCCTGAGTAACTAGGATTACAGGCGTGAGCCACCAGCCCCCAGCTCAGGAGCACTTTTGAATAAAAGCAGATTGATAAAATGACAGAGATTGTGACAGATTTTTTTCTTTCCATTTTTATTAGGATATATTCATTGTACAAGGAGGACTTAAATTGTGACAATTCTGAAGAGCCTTACATTGTACGTTGGTTAACTCTTTCCCACCATCTCCACCCCACACACAACCCCGCAAACCCTTCTCCACTCCACTTAAAGCAATTGCAAGAGGTTTCTTCATTCTATTTTGTATATGTTTATGAAGCCCATCAACCATATTCCTTCACCTTCATTTCTTCAGTTCTCCCTCTCACAAGTATAACCTATGTTATAGTCCTGTCTTTCACCATTAATTCCAAAGTCAGTGTTCAAGAGGTTTAGCAAAGCATCCCTGCTGTGAGTGTACTTTACTTTGGTCAATTCGTCCCCTAACCCCTTCCCTTTCCCCCTCCCTCACACTCCCCATTATTCAACAGCTTTCAGAACATATCCTATGTCCTCTACCTGCACAGATGTAATGTATTTCAGTATTTTTCTTGACTATCATTTTCTTTTTGTTTCCCTCCCCCGCCAAGTTCCATAGAGTAGTTCCACTGTTAGAAACATGTTCTACATATAAGTCTGTATATGATCATGTTTATTTTTCATATTTTTTCTCTCATCTCAATATTTATACTTATTATTTCTCTTTATTTAATTACATAGGACCCCCAGTGCAGGATTGACTGGAAGCCAGGATGGCATGTCACCTTGTTCTTCATTTTTAAAAGGATGTTTCTATTTATAGTTGGAATTATTAAGTATGTTCAGTTTGATGTATAATTTTGTAATAAGTTCTTTATAGGGTAAGAAGATTCAGCTAACAACTATTAGTTGTTTTTTGTTTGTTTTTGTTTTTTGGTACTGGGGTTTGAACTCAGGGCCTCACACTTGCTAAGTAGGTACTCTATCTCTTGAACCACTCTGCTAGCTCAGTTACTAGTTTCAGCATTTTTAAGAATGAGTATTGAGCCAGGCACCAATGGCTCATGCCTGTAATCCTAGTTACTTGGGAGACAGATTGAGAGGATCACAGTTAGAGGCCAGCCAGGGCAAATAGTTCATGAGACCCGTCTCCAAAAATAACCAGAGCAAAATGGACTGGAGGTGTGTCTCAGGTAGTAGAACACCCATTTTGGAAGTGTGAAACTCTTGAATTCAAACCCCAGTCCCACTTCACAAAAAAAAATGAGTATTGAATTATATCACATGCTTTTCTATTTTTATCAAAATGTTTTCCTCTCCTTTATTAATGAATGACTAATGAATTTTCATGTTAAGTCAATTTTCCATTCTTAAGGAAACTTTTTCTGCTCATTCTGCAGGATTTTAATGTCTATGTTCATAAGTGAGATTGGCCCTCAAGTTTATATTAGGCTCATAGAATTAGTTGGGAAGCCTTTCCTCTGTTTTCTGTAATACTTCATTTATGATGGGAACCAATCATCAATATTTATTTATTTGCAGTACTGGGGTTTGAACTCAGGGTCTTATGCTTACTAGGCAGGTGTTCTTACTGCTTGAGCCACTTCACCAGCCCATTCTTTTGTGTTGGGTATTTTTGAGATAAGGGCCTCACTTTTTGCCTGGGCTGGTCTCAAACCAAGATTTTTCTGATCTCTCTCTCCTAATCTCTAAGATTATAGGAGTAGGCCACCAGCACCCAGCCTTTTTTAAAAAGGTTTTTTACAAAAACTTATAAATGGACCTGATATTTATTTTTGTTGTGTAAGAAGGGTCTTAAAATTTAATTTCTAATTTGAATTAATAAATGACTATAGACATATTTGTGATTTTCCATGTCATTAGGAGTCTGCTATGGCAAGTTATATTTTATATAAAATTGTCCATAAGCTCTTGAGAGCTCTCTCATGACCTCTTGTTCTAGAAACCTAACTGGGAGCAACTGGAGATGCAGAAAGGACAAAGGATAGAAGACAGATATGCAGAAAGTTGGGGTCAGGTGTGTTGGGTGCTTGGATGGAGACACACAACAGCCTTGTTACTTCTTTTCTCTTTTATTCTCTTCTTTTACTTTGCTTCTTTTTTTCTCTATTCTTACTTCTGAAGTCTTTCTTTAAAACCTTGCTTCTTTTCTATTCTTTAAAGTTTCTGTCCTGAGACTTGCTCTGTCCCATGTTTTCTTTAATCTCTCTTAAAGTCTTGGCCCTCAGACTTGCACTGTCCCATGTTCTCTCTTAAAGTCTCGGTGCTCAGACTTGCAAACAACAGCCACGTCTAAAAACTGCATTAGCGTAACTCTTAAAGTCTCAGTCCTTAGACTTGCACTGTCCCATGTTCTCTTTAGCTTTTCTTTAGCTTAGCTTTTCTAAAGCCTATGTATAAAGTTCTCAGTGCAGAAAGCTGCTCTGGTGGAGACACACAACAGCCAGCCAATCAGAAAATCCCCCATCCTCCTTCAGCAAGTCTTTTATATCCAGTGGTAAACAAGGAGGTGAAGCAACAGTTCTTGGGGAGGGATGTGACATTGTAACAAAAGAAGCCTGCTCTCTACTTCTTTCTCTGAACATAAACAATTTAGGAAAAGTAGCTGTGCTGCATTTTGCCTTTGCCCCCTTCTGCAGCTGGGACTGTGCCAAACTCAGCCTGCAGATTATTGAGCACAACTGTGCTTATGTCACGGTCTCATAGGCTTCTCATAATCCACTTTCCACAATAAGCCTCTATTTTCAAAGACAGTAACATAAAGTTTTCCAGTACAGTACTTTGCTCCTGTTTTTCATTCTAATATTGTTTATTTGTAATTTTTACTTTTTCTTGGTCAGTCTCGCTGAATATTTGCTCTGTTAGTAGTCTTTTCAAAGAACAAGCTTTCAGCATTGTTTAATATTTTTATTCTGTTCCATTTACTTTTGCTCTTATGTCCCTTTCTTTTACTTTTTTTAGCCTTACTCCATTCTTTTTTAACTTGCTGATTTTCACAGTTTAATTTGTATCTTTTTTTTCTCTATGCATCTAAAAGTAAATTTTAGCTTAAGTAAATGCCACAGTGGATTTAAAGCTATGTCCACAAATTATTTTGATGATCTTCCTTTCAAGAGTAGAGGGGTGAGATGATAGGGGTGATCTAACCAATCTACAATGTAAGCCTATTTGGAATTGTCACTATGAATTCTCTTCCCCCCTCCCACAAAATGAATAAATCTTAACCAAAAAAATGTATAATAAATAAGTAAGTAAATTCTTCTTTTAACCTTGCATTAAAAAAAAAAAGAGTAGAGGGGCTGGGTTGTAGCTCACTGGGAGAGCTTGCACTTGCATATGTGAAGCCCTGGGTTTGAGTCTCAGCACCAAAACCAACCAACCAAACAGGTAATGCTTAATTCCTCTTTCCTTGAGTATGGGTTGGACTTAGTGACTCATTCCTAACAAATAGCATACTGTTGTAGAAATGGCATGTGAACTTGTGTTTTAAAGTCTTATAAATGTATAGGCTTCTAAATTATCTTTGATTTTTTTGTGGCACTAGGGTTTGAACTCAGGGCTTTGTGCTAGCACAGCAGGCACTCTTCCCACTTGAGTCACACCTCTAGTCCATTTTGCTCTGGATATTTTGGACATGAGGGTCTGGGGAACTCTTTGCCCAGACTGGCCTTGAACTGTGATCCTCCCGATCTCAGCCTCTCAAGTAGCTAGGATTACAGACATGAGCCACCAGCAACCAATTTTTTATTTTTAATTTTATTACATGATGTTCAGAGATCGTTGTCTGCATGATTCACAAGATGAAAATCATTCAGACTAATTGTTTTATTTTTTAAAAAGAGCTCTGTCAGTTATGACTTTCTTATGCCATTATGCACCATTACACATGAAGGGCAATTGGTACTTTTCAAAACCGACTAAGCAAGATATTTTACAATTTAAACTATTAGAAAACATTTTTTGAGGTATTGGGGATTCAACTCAGTACCTCAAGCTTGCTAGGCAGGCTCTCTACCACTTGAGCCACTCCACCAGCCCTTTTTTGTGTTGGGTATTTTCAAGATAGGGTCTCACAAACTACTTGCCTGGGCTGGCTTTGAACTGAGCTCCTTCTGATCTCTGCCTCCTGAGCAGCTAGGATTACAGGCACAAGTCACCGGTGCCTGGCAGAAAACATGTTTATTCAAATATTATTACCAGAGCAGTTATTATCAAGCCAGAAAATTCTTTAATGAAGCAGACACTTCTACCAGATTCTAGAGTATTGACAATATCTGGAGTTGAGGAATCTTGAAGGTCTTATTACAAATAACACTTGCAAGAACCATTTTATGACAACACAAAACAGAATAGGGTGTGTTATAGTTACAAGTTGCCACACAACTCTATACCCAGATCTGTGATATTCTTATCAGTGCTCTCTGCTGGACACCTTATCAGAACACAGGTGAGACAACATCACTCCCTATTTCTTTCTAATACTCTGTCAGTAGCTGCTATTGAGCAGAGCCAACTTTCCCAAGAGAGTAAGGACAGGGATTTTACTGGTTAATGGCAGGAGAAAACAACAGGCTAGAAGTTTAAAAGTATAACACAAGGCAGAAGAAAATGGAAGACAATTTTAAACAAACAATATGGAGCATGCTTTATTTTGACTGTATTGATTGTTTTGCCTTTGGGTGGGGCAGTACTAAGGTTTGAACTTAGGGCCTTACACTTACTAGACAGGTGCTCTACCACTTCAGCCACTCTGCCAGCCTTTTTTGTATTGGGTATTTTCAAGATAGGATCTCCTAAACCATTTGCCTGGGCTGCCTTTGAACTGTGATCCTCCTGATCTCTACCCAAGAAGCTAGGATACAGGGAATGTTTTGCTTTCACAACTAGGTCTTGATTATTATTTTTCTAAATGTTCCACGAGGGCTCAAAAAGACTATATTTCCACTGGTAAGTTCAAGGTTCTACATATGCCCATTAGATGATTCTTTTTTAATGCAAATATGCTATATCTTTATTGGAAGAATTTGGTCTCATGGCTCAAATATTTTATATCCCTTCTAATTTTTTTTGGCCATTAAGTATCAATAAATAAAAGAAAACCAGCAACTACAATTGTTGATGTATCCAGTTCTTTTTGTAACTCTGTCAATGAATTCTTAGACTCATCAGACCTTTGAATTGTTTCGGTTTCCAGATAAATTGTTCCTTTTACCATAACATTGTGTCCTTCTTTCTCTTACCTCATAATACTCCTTTCATTAAAGTATATTTTTCTCTAGTGTTGATATAGCGACATCAACTTTCCAGATAAATTGTTCCCAAACAATACAAGACCTTGGCTGGCTTTAATCTCTTCATATGGTGTGACATGATTATTCACAGCTTTGTTACACACTGTGTTGTTTCATTTCCTGGTACAACAATGTTGCTAAGACCAGTTCTTCATTCCTCCCACGGCACACACTGGAGCTTCCCTAGAATACACAAAAGAGTGAAATTGTGGGTCAGGGCGTTGTGTTTTCACCTTCACCAGGCAATGCTAAACTTTTTGAAAGTGGTGGAACCAACTGGCACTTCACCTGTGGGGTATGATCCTTCTCATTGCTTTTCACTTTTAGTAATCTCCATCTTGTAAACATCTGCCTGTCTGGTTGAGATGGGTATTAGGATCTCACTGTGGTTATAATTTGCATTGCCCTGGTTGCTGAGGAGGGTTTGGTCATCTGTACATAGAATTGCTTTTGAATTTCCTCTGTTGTTGGTGCCTGCTCAAGTCTTTTATTCACTTTTCTCTCAGATTGTCTAATATCTGTGGATTCGGGTCTTCTGTCAGTTATATATGTATTGCTAATATCTTTTCCCAGCTTGTGGCTGTCTTTTCATTCTGTTTTTGGTATCTTGGTTTTCAGAAGTTAATGCTGGAGACCTACTTTTTCATATTACTTAAGAGATCCTTCCTGGGCTGGAAGCATGGCTGAATACATAGAGCTCCTGCCTAGCAAGTGTGAGGCCCTGAGTTCAAACCCCAATATCATACACACACACACACACACACACAAAGAGATCCTTACTTCAAGGTCATAAAGATATTCAAGATACTCTCCTATTATACCTGTTAGAAGGTATTATTTGACATTTTTATAGTTAACATTATAATATAAAGTTTAAACAGGTTAAAATATCAGTTTTACAGGTAAGCTTTTATAATTTCCCCTTGCAAGCTGAACTTCTCAAGTTGAACCTAAGCGCAGCTTGTTCATCTGCAATTAGTTGCTGCTGCTGTTGTTCCTTAGAGTTAATGGCTTCTGTACATTACTCACGCTTGTCAGTTTCTTCAGTCTTTTTTTGATAGTTAAGGTTCTTGGGGTTGTAATTCTCCAGTTTGTGTCTCCTGATGGGGAAGAGGGTCATTTCTTCATGTGTGTGGGGTGGCTTTGTTTTTGTGTCAAGCACCTGCTGTACCACTGGGCACGCCACCACCCTGGCCCCTCTTCATGTGTTTTCAATACCTTATTGTGAGCTCATCTTTAGCAGGGTGTTCTACAGGCATGCCAGTCAACCCAGGTACAGTACCAGTTATGTTTGTTTTTTTGGTTGGGAGATTCTGTACCACAAACAAAACCATATCCATTTACTAGGTCAGCAATTCTGTTTCCCCAAAAAAGTCTAAGGAAAAGCTCCCCCTCTGTCTCCTCGGATGCTGAGGGGTCTTTCTGCCACCTGTCCTTTCTGAATGTGCATCCCCATAGGGCCTGGCCTCATGCCAGCCTCAGCTGTAATTGCTTGTGACTGGTCCAAGGCTTCAGGTGCTCCTGAGGCGTAAGAGTCTGATACAAGGAAGATGTCATACTCGCTGCAGTCTTGACTCTCACAGACTCAAAACTTAAATGCTGTGTTTGACAGCTTTCCCTTGCTGTGACAACATGCCTGAGAAAATCAGCTTATAAGGAGGAAGGATTTATTTTGGCCAGGGTCTCATAAGTTTCAGTTCATTGTCACTTGGCCCTGTTGCTTTTAGGCTTGTGGAGAGATAGCACATCATGACAAAAGCATGTGACAGAGGAAAGTGATCATCTTGTGGCAGTCAGAAAGCAGAGAGAGAGAGAAAGAAAAGGCCAGGGTCTCAATATCCCCTTCATGGGTCCACCCTGAATGACCTACTTCCTTCCACTAGGAAGGGTTCCACCATCTCCTGATAGTGACATCATTTGGGATCATCCTTCAACATATGAGCCTCTGGGGGACATTTAAAACCCAAACCATAGCGAATGCTGAAAATTTTTCAGTATGGCTGTGGTGCTAACCTAGATTTTTATATAAAACTGCGAAAGTCAGGCACAGTGGCTCATGCCTGTAATCCTAGCTACTCTGGAGGCAGAGATCAGGAGGATCGTGGTTCAAAGCCAGCCTGGGAAAATAGTTTGTGAGAACCTATCTTGAAAAAACCCATCACATAAAAGGGCTGGTGTAGTGGCTCAAGGTATAGGCCCAGAGTTCAAGCCCCAAAACCACAAAAACAAACAAAAAAATGAAAAAATGTTGGCCACTTAACTCATAGTGCCTCTGGCAGAATGCTTTTTTCACACAATGGTTAGCTTACAGAGTGTTGAAACGCAGGCAGTTATTCTCTTCAGCTGTAAATCTGATTCAAGATACAAACTTCAAAACTACTATAGCAAGTCTTCAGAGACTCTGTGAAGTTGCCCTAGAAGACAGCGTAACAAAGGAGATTATGTGATCCCAGAACATCTACAGATGAGAGAACGAAGCCTGTAAGGAACATGTAGCACCTGATTACGCTTGACCTTTTAAAAAAAGAGATACTGCTTTTTCTCCCTAGGTCTCACTGATCAGAAGAAATAATCCATTTTCCTCATTACTTAAACTTTCTGCTTTAGTTGCCTTTTGTGCCTTTAGGGTACAAAGCCCTAGCACAGACATCATTAGGCTACTGTCCAAAGGCAGGCAGGCACCTGAGCATCTGCTGAGGCTCTTCCTAATTCATCTTCACTGAGTGCCTGCACTGTGCCAGACACTGTACATGTGCAGTCTCATCCACTCCTTACGACAATCCTAAGGTAGGTTCTTGTTCCCAACTCTCAGACCAGTAATCTAAAGGCTTAGGGAGATTAAGTAAACCTCACAAGGTCACACAATTAAAACATGAGTTAGGATTTGAACCAGGGTCTTCCTGTTTTTAGAGCCCATGCTTTTCACATTGACCAAAAAGGTGAGAGGCCGTTACTTTCCCAATAGACCTAGAAGAAAGTACATGAAGTTGGCACCCAGTCCTATGAGAAACAAAGGGATATGTAGAGGGTACGGCTTGTTTAAGCAGAAGTTAAGTCACAAGGCCCCAGAGTTGGAAGGAGTCCTATATGATCTTTAGGCCCTGGACACATGGTATTGAAACCAGAGCCCCCTCTATGCCAAATAAAGAAACGTGATGAAGAACAAAGAAAGGAGATTTATTTTATTTTATTTTATTTTGGCAGTACTGGGGTTTGAACTTAGTGCTTCAGCTTTGCTAGGCAGGTATCCTACTACTTGAGCTACTCTGCCAGCCCTGTTTTGTGTTGCGTATTTTCAAGAGAGAGTCTTGTGAACTGTTTCCCCAGGCTGGCCTTAAACCTTGATCCTCATGATCTCTACCTTCTGAGTAGCTAGGATTACAAACATGAGCTTTCAGTGCCCAGATAGGAGATTTATTACATGGCCAGGATATGCCATGGGAAGATTGGCAAAATAAGCCCTCAGCCCATCTTCAGCCATCTTCAGTGTATAGACATAAGCTTTAACTTTAAATGGACAAAGACGTATAAAAAGTATGCATAAACAGTCTCAGTCACTGGCATGTTCCAGTGGTTGAGTGGGGCCTGGTTGACCGTTGTCTCAGTCCTTGTTCTTTGAGGGTTCTGGAAAAGATGCTATCGCTGTCATCACTTGAGGGGAGCAACCTGGTTCCCAAGACATGATTGCTCCTGCTCTAGGGTGCAGCCTCATCATTATAGGTAATTGTCCTCATTAGGAGGGGTGGTCTGTCCTGCAAGGCTGCACTGTTCCTTAAGGAACAGTGCAAGTTTCAGTCCCTTGTCATAAAGATATTATCTATCATTCCTGTCCTTTCTTGATTCCAAGGTGGCTGCAGAATTAAATTTTTTGTTCTGTGAATATGAATCCTACACTTCTCTTCAAATTCTGGGGACACCCAGCTTTAGAGATGCAGAGAAAGTTGGCTGTGACTAGAGGCCAGCCCTGATCATGAACTCTGCTGTTATCTCTGTCTTAGAGTATTGGACTGGATTTACCCAGGTGCCAAGCTTTTCTCCTGGTTTTAGTTAATTTGTGGTCCCAAGCAAGGAGTCAGTGCTTTTCAGCAAAAGCAGTTTAAGCACCTTAACAGGTATGATTTTCCCAAGGTCAAAGTCATTGCCAGAGCCAAGACTAGAAGAGGCTTTCACATCCTCAGGGTGAGGCACCTCGACTTGTTTGTATTAATGGTTCGTTAATGGTGCATAGTTCTTGGGACCACTTGCTCAGTCTCAAATTCCTCTACAAAGAGACTCTTGTCAGGGGATGATACTGGTGGCAAAAGCTTTATTGTCATGATGAGGACAATTAGCTCTTTGTCTTTTTTCTAATGGGAATGGGAGGGAGGATATTTACAAAGATAATGTTGGCTGATGATAACCCAAAGTCCTTCAGTAAAGATAATACATATGGCAATTCTCATGAATTAAATTTTTTGTTCTGTGAATTTGAATCCTACACTTCTCTTCAAATTCTGGGGACACCCAGCTTTAGAGATGCAGAGAAAGTTGGCTGTGACTAGAGGCCAGCCCTGTTGTTACTCCTTCCTTCACCTGTGAGTCTGATCATGAACTCTGCTGTTATCTCTGTCTTAGAGTATTGGACTGGATTTACCCAGGTTTAGACCTGAACACAAACTTCTTAATGACATGCGAAAAGAATGGATGAGTGAAGATTGTCCCACTGTTAATTAGGTTGGGATTTCCATCAGTTTTATTCTGACTCTGCAAGCCGGTCCTGATAAGCATCAGTCACTCCTTACTTGGGCCTATGATTTAACTAAAAGCAGGAGAAAAGCATGGCATCTCTCCTTCATTTTGTATTTGTTTTTTCTCTAATCCATTCTCTCTGCAGTCACTTTGCAAACACCTTGCATTCCAGGAAAGACAGAACTGATAACATCTTCATGACAAGGGATGGAACTACATAAGAGAAAGGGACGAGGCTGTTCAACACAGTGTTTACTTGTTGTCATTGGCAGATGAAGGTAATCTACATGTTCTTTTCAAAAGAAGATATAATAAATACCATAGATGTGTACTACAGGATACTATTTGGCAATTAGAAGCCACAAACTGGATGTATGCACAGCCATATGACTAGATCTTTATTTATTTATTTATTTATATTCATATGTGCACACAATGTTTGAGTCATTTCTCCCAACTCCCCCCACTCCCTCCCTCTCACCCCCCAACCCCCTCGCTACCTGGCAGAAAATATTTTGCCCTTATCTCTAATTTTGTTGAAGAGAGAGTATAAGCAATAATAGGAAGGAACAAGGGTTTTTGCTGGTTGAGATAAGGATAGCTATACAGGGAGTTGACTCACATTAATTTCCTGTGTGTGTGTGTTACCTTCTAGGTTAATTCTTCTTGATATAAACTTTTCTCTAGTTCCTAGTCCCCTTTTCCTATTGGCCTCAGTTGCTTTTAAGGTATCTGCTTTAGTTTCTCTGCATTGAGGGTAACAAATGCTAACTAATTTTTTAGGTGTCTTACTTATCCTCATATCTCCCTTGTGTGCTCTCGCCTTTATCATGTGCTCAAAGTCCAATTCCCTTGTTGTGCTTGCCCTTGATCTAATGTCCACATAAGAGGGAGAATATATGATTTTTGGTCTTTTGGGCCAGCTAACCTCACTCAGAATGATGTTCTCCAATTCCATCCATTTACCTGCGAATGATAATATTTCATTCTTCTTCATGACTGCATAAAATTCCATTGTGTATAGATACCACATTTTCTTAATCCATTCGTCAGTAGTGGGGCATCTTGGCTGTTTCCATAACTTGGCTATTGTGAATAGTGCTGCAATAAACATGGGTGTGCAGGTGCCTCTGGAGTAACCTGTGTCACAGTCTTTTGGGTATATCCCCAAGAGCAATATTCCTGGATCATATGGTAGATCAATGTTTAGCTTTTTAAGTAGCCTACAAATTTTTTTCCAGAGTGGTTGTACTAGTTTACATTCCCAACAACAGTGTAAGAGGGTTCCTTTGTCCCCCGCATCCTCGCCAACACCTGTTGTTAGTGGTGTTGCTAATGATGGCTATTCTAACAGGGGTGAGAAGGAATCTTAGTGTGGTTTTAATTTGCATTTCCTTTATTGCTAGAGATAGTGAGCATGTTTCCATGTGCTTTTGGCCATTTGAATTTCTTCTTTTGAGAAAGTTCTGTTTAGTTCACGTGCCCATTTCTTTATTGGTTCATTAGTTTTGGGAGAATTTAGTTTTTTAAGTTCCCTATATATTCTGGTTATCAGTCCTTTGTCTGATGTATAATTGGCAAATATTTTCTCCCACTCTGTGGGTGTTCTCTTCAGTTTAGAGACCATTTCTTTTGTTGAGCAGAAGCTTTTTAGTTTTATGAAGTCCCATTTATCTATGCTATCTCTTAGTTGCTGTGCTGCTGGGGTTCCATTGAGAAAGTTCTTACCTATACCTACTAATTCCAGAGTATTTCCTACTCTTTCTTGTATCAACTTAAGAGTTTGTGGTCTGATATTAAGATCTTTGATTCATTTTGAGTTAATATTGGTATAGAGTGAGATACATGGATCTAGTTTCAGTTTTTTGCAGACTGCCAACCAGTTTTCCCAGCAGTTTTTGTTGAAGAGGCTGCTTTTTCTCCATCGTATATTTTTACCACCTTTGTCAAAGACAAGTTGGTTATAGTTGTATGGCTTCATATCTGGGTCCTCTGGTCTTCATGTCTGTTTTTGTGCCAGTACCATGCTCTTTTATTGTTATTGCTTTGTAATATAGTTTGAAGTCAGGTATTGTGATACCTCCAGCATTGTTCTTTTTACTGAGTATTGCCTTGGCTATTCATGGCCTCTTGTGTTTCCATATAAATTTAACGGTAGATTTTTCAATCTCTTTAATGAATGTCATTGGAATTTTGATGGGAATTGCATTAAACATGTAGATTACTTTTGGGAGTATAGACATTTTTACTATGTTGATTCTGCCAATCCATGAGCATGGGAGATCTCTCCACTTTCTGTAGTCTTCCTCAATCTCTTTCTTCAGAAGTGTGTAGTTTTCCTTGTAGAGGTCGTTCACATCCTTTGTTAGGTTTATACCTAGGTATTTGATTTTTTTGAGGCTATTGTAAATGGAATTGTTTTCATATATTCTTTTTCAGTTTGTTCATTATTAGAGAAATAGAAATGCTAATGATTGTTATATGTTGATTTTATATCCTGCTACCTTGCTATAGCTATTGATGATGTCTAGAAGCTTCTGAGTAGAGTTTTTTGGGTCTTTAAGGTATAGGATCATGTCATCTGCAAATAGGGATATTTTGACAGTTTCTTTACCTGTTTGTATTCCTTTTATTCCTTCTTCTTGCCTAATTGCTCTGGCTAGGAATTCCAGTACTATGTTGACTAGGAGTGGAGATAGTGGGTATCCTTGTCTAGTTCCTGATTTTAGAGGGAATGGTTTCAGTTTTTCTCCATTAAGTATAATGCTGTCTGTAGGTTTGTCATATATAGCTTTTATAATGTTGAGGTACTTTCCTTCTATTCCTAGTTTTCTTAGAGCTTTTATCATGAAATGGTGTTGGAGCTTATCAAAGGCTTTTTCTGCATCTACTGAGATGATCAAGTGGTTTTTGTCTTTGCTTCTGTTAATGTGGTTTATTATATATATATTGATATTTGTATGTTGAACCACCCCTGCATTCCTGGGATGAAGCCTACTTGGTCATGGTGAATGATTTTTTTGATGTGTTGTTGAATTCGGTTTGCCATTATTTTATTGAGGATTTTTGCATCAATGTTCATTAAGGAGATTGGCCTATAGTTCTCCTTTTTGGAGGTGTCTTTGCCTGGTTTTGGGATAAGTGTAATACTGGCTTCATAAAATGTGTTAGGCAGTTTTCCTTCCCTTTCTATTTCATGGAACATTTTAAGGAGGGTTGGTATCAGTTCTTCTTTAAAGGTCTGATAGAATTCAGCAGAGAATCCATCGGGTCCTGGATTTTTCTTTTTTGGGAGACTCATGATTGCTGCTTCAATTTCATTTTGTGTTATAGATCTATTCAGTTGATTAATACCCTCTTGGTTCAGTTTTGGATGATCATATGTTTCTAGAAATCTTTCTTTAAGATTTTCAAATTTATTTGAATATAGGTTCTTGAAGTAGTCTCTGATGATTTCCTGGACTTCCATGGTGTTTGTTGTTATCTCCCCTTTTGCATTCCTGATTCTATTAATTTGGGTTTTTTCTCTCCTCATTTTAGTCAGGTTTGCCAGGAGTCTGTGGATCTTGTTTATTTTTTCAAAGAACCAACTTTTTGTTTCATTGATTCTTTGTATGGTTTTTTTGGTTTCTAGTTCATTGATTTCAGCTCTTATTTTTATTATTTCTCTCCTTGTATTTGTTTTGGGATTTGCTTGTTCTTGTTTTTCTAGGAGTTTGAGATGTATCATTAGGTCATTGATTTGGGATCTTTAAGTCTTTTTAATATATGCACTCATGGCTATAAACTTTCCTCTTAGGACTGTCTTTGCTGTGTCCCATAGGTTCCGGTAGGTTGTGTTTTCATTTTCATTGACTTACAGGATTTTTTAATTTCCTCTTTTATTTCATCAATGACCCATTGTTCATGAAGGAATGAGTTACTGAGTTTCCAGCTGTTTGCATGTTTTTTGTCTTTAATTTTGTTGTTGAGTTCTAGTTTTATTGCATTGTGATCAGATAGAATGTATGGTATGATTTCTATTTTCTTATATTTGCTGGGGCTTGCTTTGTGCCCTAGGATATGATCTATTTTGGAGAAGGTTCCATGGGCTGCTGAGAAGAATGTATATTGTGTAGAAGTTGGGTGAAATGTTCTGTAGACATCAAGCAGGTCCATTTGCTCTATGGTTTATTTTAGATCTAGGGTTTCTTTATTGATTTTTTGTTTGGATGACCTATGTATTGATGATAATGGGGTGTTAAAGTCTCCCACAACCATTGTGTTGGCGTTAATATATGCTTTTAGGTCTTTCAGGGTATGTTTGATGAAATTGGGTGCGTTGACATTGGGTGCATATAGGTTGATAATTGTTATTTCCTTTTGATCTATTTCCCCTTTTATTAGTATGAAATGTCCTTTATCTCGTTTGATCAATGTAGGTTTGAAGTCTACTTTGTCTGAGATAAGTATTGCTACTCCTGCCTGTTTTCGGGGGCCTTTCATCCTAAGCCTATGCTTATTTCTGTCAGTGAGATGGGTCTCCTGTAAGCAACAAATTGTTGGATCTTCCTTTTTAATCCATTTCATCAAATGGTGCCTTTTGATGGGGAAATTAGGTCCATTAACATTAAGTGTTAGTACTGATAGGTATGTGGTGATTCCTGTCATTCAGTTGTCTTAGTTGTTTGAAGGTTTGGTTGTGTCTACCTAAGTTGAGGTTACTCTCTACTTTCTTTTTCTTTTTGTGTAGTTTGGTGCTGCCTGCCTTTCATGGTTATGTTGGGTTTCACTTTCTGTGTGCAGAATCCTTGAAGAATCTTTTGTAGTGGTGGCTTTGTGGTCACATATTGTTTTAGTTTCTGCTTATCATGGAAGACTTTTATTGCTCCATCTATTTTGAATGATAGTTTTGCTGGCTAGAGTATCCTAGGGTTGAAGTTATTTTCATTCAGTGCCCAGAAGATCTCACTCCAAGCTCTTCTTGCTTTTAATGTTTCTGTTGAGAAGTCTGCTGTGATTTTGATGGGTTTACCTTTGTATGTTATTTGTTTTTTCTCTCTTACAGCTTTCAATATTCTTTCCCTAGTTTCTGTACTTGTTGTTTTAATGATGATATGTCGTGGGGTAGTTCTATTTTGATCTGGTCTGTTTGGTGTTCTGGAGGCCTCTTGCATCTGTGTGGGAATAGATTTCTCTAGATTTGGGAAATTTTCTGTTATCATTTTGTTGAATATATTATGCATTCCCTTTGCTCACACCTCTCCTCCTTCTTCAATGCCCATGATTCTCAAGTTTGGTCTTTTGATGGAGTCGGTGAGTTCTTGCATTTTCTTTTCATAGGTCTTGAGTTGTTTAACTAATAGTTCTTTGGTTTTTTCCTTTAGTTACCATTTCATCTTTGAGTTCTGAGACTCTGTCTTCTGTTTGTTCTATTCTGCTGGATTGGCCTTCCATTTTGTTTTGCAGTTCTGTTTTGTTCTTTTTTCTGAGGTTTTCCATATCCTGAGTCCCTTCCTCTTTAATGTTGTCTATTTTTGTCCTAAGTTCATTTGTCTCTTTATTAATCATGTTCTTTGTTTCACTTTGGTGTTTATACAGTGCTTCTATGGTTTCTTTTGTTTCTTCTTGTGCGTTCTCAAATTCTCTATTTTTGTTGTCTTGGAATTTCTTGAGTATCTCCTGTACATTTTGGTTGACCATATCCAGTATCATCTCTATAAAATTCTCATTGATTACCTGTAGCATTTCTTCTTTTAGATTATTCTTGTGGGCTTCATTGGGTTCTTTGGCATAGTTTATCTTCATTTTGTTGGAGTCTGAATCTGAGTATCCGTTTTCTTCATTCCCCTCTGGGTCCTGTACTAATTTTTTGCTTTCCCTGTTTTTTCTGTCTTCCTGTCATTGCTCCTGGTGTTGTTATTGTCCCTGTACTGTGTGCAATTAAGTATTTTCTAGCTTGTAATAATAACAATGGTGATACTTAGAATGGATGAGTGAGAAGAGATGGAAAGCAAAGAAGTTAAAGAAAAAGGGAAAAACAAATAAATAAGTAGAAAAAAACAAAACAAACAAAAAAGGTTTCAAAGATATAAACAGGGATAGTGTACTAATCAACAGTAAGCTGAACAGGCATTAGATAGACAGAAAGAGGATTGAAAATAAACAAGGAAAAAGAAAAATATAAAAAGAAAATAAAAATTAAAAAGTAAATAAATGAAAAAAAAATAAAAATCTCCAAGTTCAAATGCAATAAAATTTCAGTCTTAATAATTTTTTGTTTGTCCCTCAGCTCCAGTCCTGGAGATGGTGTTGCAGAAGTAGTTCTATCATTTTCTCATGAAAGGGGAAGCAAAACTAATAAAAACAAAACAAA
This sequence comes from Castor canadensis, assembly GCF_047511655.1. Lineage (NCBI taxonomy): Eukaryota > Metazoa > Chordata > Mammalia > Rodentia > Castoridae > Castor > Castor canadensis. The sequence continues at coordinate 26,045,092 of NC_133393.1, forward strand.
ACAGCACAAAAGAAAAAAAAACCCACAAAGTGTCCCAAGTTCAAATGCAATACAGTTTCAGTAAGTTTTTCAGCATGCGGGTGTAGATCGGTTATTGTCTCATCAAAGGGAGAGAGGAAAAAAAAGAGTCTGGAGACAGACTCTCTCATCTGAGGCTGAGGCTCACCTGCCCACTGCTGTCAGCCTGCTGTTACTGGGGGCTTTATTTATGCAGATCTCAGGAGTGAGCTTAACACTCACCTGGCCCCACAGGCTTTGTTTACTCAGAGTTCTCCTGGGCGTGATGCCACTGCTACAAGCCTTCCCCTTTCCAAGCACACTGGGAGAGGTGACACTGCACCAGCTTTCTCAGGCCAACGTGTTTATTTACAGTTCACATGGGAAGTGGGCCTTCCCCCCTCTCCTGTGGAGTTTTCCTCCCACCTCTGCTTTTACAAGCTTTCCTGCTCTTGGTTGCTGGGCATGTGCTGCTGCTCCTGTCTTCTCCAGCAGGAAGAAGGGATTTCCCCTCCCCCCCTTCGGTGCTCAGGGCGCCCCACCCTCTTTGCTATGTGTCTTTTTTGTTGTTATTGCTTATTATTCAGTTTCTCTTTTTTTTCCCTGTGTAGGGGTCAGTCTGTCCAGAGCACTATACTGATCTGGCCCAGGATTGTCTGTGGGAGTACCATGTACCACTTAGCTCACCTTGTGGTCTGCATCTTCCCAAGCTGTCTAGGCACTGGCGTCTGGTGGTGGCGCGGGAGCCCTCCTGTTTTCTCCATTTAATGTGAAGTGCGGATGCTATGTGTGGGCTGGAGGTGTGGAGGAGTCAAAATTTTGCCTCTTCTGGGTGGTTTTTCCTGTATTGTGTATCTCCAGCGTCTCTCCAAGATTTTACTTTAGGAAGCACGCTTTCTGCTTCCTCCCTCTAGCCGCCATCTTGGAAATCCCCATGACTAGATCTTAAAACCATGGTACTGAATTGTTTTTTTAAGTGTAAGAAACACAACTAAAACTATTATATATTCAAGGATTCCTATGTAACCAAGGACCTATGAAAGATATTAGAGAGAAGAGCCTGTAGAGGTGAAGAGAATAGGAATAAGAATTGGAGGTAAAGGAGAAAATATAAATAAAGCAAAACCTTGCATGGACCGATAATGACTGTTTACCAAGAATTGAGTATGACTGAGTCAACTCTGTATAATGGAAGTCCAAGAAGAGAAAAGAACTTAAAATGAGAGGGGAAAATAAAGGACATGAGAAAAGCTAGCAAGACTTCTCCTCGACCGAGAGGGTCTCACATGCCGAGAGAAGCAAGTGGAGCAGAGAGAAGACACATCTGCCACAGCTCTGGTTCCTAGAACCTCCTCCAGCTATGGCAATGGCTGTCTTTGGGCTCTGTACAGATTCCCTTCCAGACCCCACCTGGATGCTAACATTAACCCTTCTGGTTCTGAGGCACCTTATGTGTCTACTTGCTCCATACATAATCCTGGCAATTTGTGGGGTCTCTTTTTGCCTCCCCACCCCTCCAGAACTCAGAGCTCTCATCTTCTCCAGAAATCAGCAGCTCTTGCAAAGGCTTTGGAGGCAACATAGATTATGCTGAGAATCCTGTAGGGAAGACAGAGGACAGTTTTACATGACAAGCTGTCTCAAGATCTCCTGAGACTGTCCTACTTAGGGATGGGAGAGTGGTGTTGTGAGTGCTGGACTGGAGAGGAAGAACAGTAGAACCAGAAAGGGTGGTATGGTGGCAAGTGTGGTGGGGAGAAAAGGGGCAAAACCTATCGCCATTACTTGCACCACCTTGCTTTGCAAAGTTATTTTTATGTGTGATCTGTTTCTATGTCCAAATAATAATAACAGTAATGGTAATAAACATTTGGGAGGTTAGTTAGACTTAAACAAAATTCTCACTTTATTAAACAGTGGAGTCTTGTGATTGTTTCAGGGTTAATAGGGAAATCCTAAGCAAAAGAAGGGACAGGATTAGGTCTTGGTCACAGAGGGATCAGGACCCATCTCCTCTATACCTCCCCTTCTGATACTGGAATCTTCTTGTGAGATCGGGATCTGCTGCGCTAGCTAGGTCACAGCTCTTTTTAGCTTAGTGGCAGAGGATTCCCAATTCACACAGAATTCCTTGTCTCATGAACACAAAGAATGCAGTTCACAGACAATGGAGGGCGAGCATGTAGGCAAGAAAGCCCACGTGAGACAGCGAGGGGTCTCAAATGGGTTGCTTGTGAGTTGACATGGTCTAGAGTTTTACTGCAGAGCAGTTGCTCAATCTCTATGCTAATTAGATGTGCAGAAAGCAACATTTCAGTTGGCTGTGCCTTCAACATTCTGATCAGTTGTGCCCTTTAATCATGGGGGCTTGCAGTTCCTACTAATCCTCCTAATGTCCTCATTTTGGGCCCCCTTGCTTTTCCTTCTTTCTGCCCTGTAAGGTCATAATGGAGCTTTCCAGAGTTCCCTGTATTAGTCAGCTTTCTGTCACTGTAATGAAATATCTGAGACAATCAACTTTGAAAAAGAAAAGGTTTCTTTTGGCTTATAGTTCTGAAGGTTCAGTCCAAGATTCAATGACCCATTGCCTTTGGCCTTTTGCAAGGCAACACATCACGGTAGGAGTGCTTGGTGGAGCAAAAGCACTCACCTCATCAGCCAGGAAACAGAAGAGACCAGGGTCCCACAGTCCCTTGCCAGAGCACTCCCAGTGACCTAAGAACATCCCACTAGACCCCCACTTCCTAAAGATTCCTTCATCTCCCAGTAGCTCCACCATAGGGATCAAGCCTTTATACACATGAGTCTTTAGGTGACATTCAACATCCAAATTATAGAATCTCACCCACCAAGGCCCCATGTTGTCACAACAGACAGATTGGACACATGGAATGCAATAGTTTGTGGATCATACCTTTATTAAGACATTTCCTCAAGTCTAGAGGACTGACCAGAAGGGAGTCAGAAAAGAAGGGGCCTTGGGGTCCACCCAGAGATGATGAAGAGATCCAAAGTCCTACATAGGTGAAGGCATCTCCAAGTGTATGTCAAAATAAAAAGTCAACTGCATAAATTAATGCAAACCCAACAAAGTTCTGTTTTCCCCCATGATAATATGTTGAAGCTTCTAAAAATTGTATTTTAGTCCTCCTCCTCCCCTAAATATCACCAGCCGCCAACTTCACTGGTGTCTTGGACACAGCCTGACCTGCCTCTGGTTCCCCACTCAGAGGAGCGCCATGGTGAGGACCAGGACGTCAGCGAGCCGAAGGACATACGATAAAGTAGAAGCAACCACTATCCAAGCCTCCAAGACCTCATATCTACTGGCCCTGCGTGGAGACAGAGTTGGGTTCTAGGGCGCGGCTGTCTGGGCTACACCACACTTAGCGCGCCCAACATCAGGTTTTCAAAGTAAGGCAGGAGCCTTTTTTCCAGACGGCAAAGAAAGGGAAGACCCTGCTGCAGAAAGAGGTGGTGAAGGTGAAGATGGGCACTTGGGTGTCAGTGTCGAGGAGGGTCAGGCGTCCGGCCTCATAGTCCAGGGTGATGTCCACACAGCGTGGGATGTCGCTCAGCGGCAGGTCGGTGCCCTGGGCCGTGCTGGCCCAGCACTGCTGGTGCGAGATGATCACAGCCCAGACGCCCTCCTTGGCACTCAGGCCCATCTCCCCCTTCCTTCTCACGTCCTCCGCGGCCACCCCCAAAGTGCAGCCACCGCCGTCTCCCAGCTGCACCTCCACCTGCCAGCGGTGACACCCGGAGGAGAAGCCCGGGGAGCCCAGCACCGCCGGGAGACCGTTGAAGCGCTGGGGGCTGTCGGGCAGGTCCCGCTTCTGCCGCGTGTACCTCACCGACTTTCTGTCCTCCGAGAGGACCAGGCTGCGGCTGGCGGTCTGAGGATCCAGAGTGATGGCCCCTAGAGGAAGGAGAGCGGGGACATCAACAGAGCTGGTGGCAAGCAGAAAGGTCCCCAGAGTAGGTAACAAACGGTGTGTGCAGGAGGCAGGAAGAACGCGGGCTTGTGCGGCCTGATTCTCTGAACCTCAGTTTCCCCTTCAGTTCCACGCGGACAGACGATTACAGCTCCTTTCCCTGACCGGCAAGCGGTGCTGTAAGATTTGCTTCTCAAAGGGCGGCAGTTGGACCAGCATCAGCCCCTGGGAATTTGTTAGAAACACAAAATCTTGGGCCCCATCACAGACCAGCTAAACCAGACCGAGATCATACTGAAACAAAACCACCTGGTGATTTTTCTGCACATTAAGTTTAAGAAGCACTGGTCAATGTCAGAATGAGGTGATGCTTGGGAAAACAATTTCCAAATTAAGCGCCAATTTAAAAGTAAATGCTATTTTTTGAAAATGATACATTATTTGTTCAAACCTACAGAGAATCTAGCACAATTCCAGGCCAAAAAAACCAAGGGCTTGATTAATATTTTTGAATGAATAATATCTATACAAGCAACTGGCATTAGTAGAACACTTGCTATCTGCCAGGTGCTACACTAAGCTCTTTGGATGAATTTATTTAATCCTCACAGCTATTTATAGAGTAGGTACTATTAGTCTTTCCATTTTATAGATGAATAAACAGCAGGAAGAAAAAGTTTAATAACTTGCTCAGTGTCTCATAGCTAGTAAGAGCTAAAACAGAAAACCTGAGCACTCAGGTTCCAGGATGCAGGCCTTACATGGCTCTGCTTGCCGCCAAGGATTGAATGGTTAAATGAAAGAATTGGACCCTCCCCCCAAGACCCCTAGCTGCTTACCTGAATCTGTTTCTAGATGACGTGCCAAGTTTTCTGAGGGAAATAGAAAGAAAGATGTGTGACTTACTGTTTCTTACAGGCACTCAAAGAACAGGGTGTCCTGGCTACAATGTGAGGTCAGAGACAGAAGAAGGACAGAAGAAGTGGGCATAACCTTCCTGGACTCAGTCCAGTGCCCATTCTCCAGGAGAATGGGGAAAGGGCTCCAAGTAGAGTGGAGTCTCTATAGGAAAGTTTGGGAAGAGAAGGTGCTTGAGCAGGTTTTTATTGTTTTGTTGTTTTTTTTTAAGACAGGGCCTTGCTGTGTAGCCCAGGCTGGCCTAGAACTCGATTCTTCCTCCTCAACCTCTTAGGTGATCAGATTATAGGCATGAGCCACCATGCCTAGTGGTTTGAGCCAGGTTTCCAAGGTAGAGAAAGATAGGTGGAAGGCAGAAGGACAAATGGGAGTTGGGATGGCTGCATTCCCTTCCCCTTTACCTGAAAATGTCCTCATCATTTCTGGGAGGGTGAGTATTTTCCTGTGGATGTCACGGATCTTCTTGATAAGGTCAGAAGAAATGGCCTCTGGACTCACAAAAGTCTTCACTTCATACCTACAGACAAATGGGTAACCAGTTATGTCAAATTTAAAAAATAAAGTTTGATACCTACTTGGCGGGTACAGAATGGTCTTTGTATCTGTGGCAAATAATTAAGCACCATTTTTAAATCTTTGCTGAAAATGTATAGTTACTACAGCAATTGGCATCAGTTAGATCTATGTTTGGGGCCAAAAGGAACAGAGATCATTGCCCCTATTAACATCTAGAGGGCAGTATAGTACCATTTGGAAAACAGCCTTAACCAGTCAAATTTATGTGTGGATTTTCATAAGGGGAAAGGAGCTAGGAAGGAAGAAAAAAAGCAGATGAAAGAAAATACACATTGCAGTTAAAAAGACCCCAATTCTGGCCCCAGTTCAGTCCTCGTTAGCTCCTAGCCATAGGAATTTGCATATGCACTTCACCATCACACCCCCTCCCACCTCAGCTTCTTCATCAGACTAAAATACCTCCAAGACTTTTCCAGATTTCTGACACTCTTTGAAAAAGTATGTTTAGAGACACTTCCTGGTTCATGAACACCTGGGTTTATCCTTGCCCCCCATGGGAGGGCACAAAGCATATGACAAGTGCTCCCTGGTCATTGTCATCTCAGTGAAGACTGAAAATGCATACAGCAGAGAAGAGAGGAAAGGAGCAGACATTTACAGTGCCTTTCAGCACCTGGTGTCTGTTCTGTTATGGTAGCATCAGAAAACTCTGAAGGAAATGGGAAATGCCATGGGGAAAGTGAATGAACAAGTGGCCTCCTCCTCCCAGGATCCGTGTTTATCATAGATTACAGAAAATACTTCCCTTTCAAATTATGTTTCAAATGGTGTTGGGTATTGACTCAAATATTAACAATTTCGTGGATTAAAGATGCTCCTGGACCAGTCTAAAACCATAATTATTATTTATAATTTTGCTTCAAGGAGAAAAAATTGTGTCCTCAATACCATCCTATCAGTTTGGAACACAGGTCTTTCATGAGTTTGGACCTTTCATGAGTGTGTGAGTCAGTTGCCCATGTCTGTCAGAGTGGTATTTTTCTGGGTGGTGGTCAGTGAGTATGTCATGGACACATACAAAGGAGGAGGGACTGGGAAGTGGGCCCTACCTGCTTTGGTTGACTCTGACATCCTACAAAAGAAAGACAAGAACATGCACTTAGTTTCCACATGTCCTTCCCATCAAGAATTCTGTACATCCTTTCTCCCTTAAAATGTTAGCTGAAAGCTCTCCACCCTCAGAGATCTGGATCTACTCAATTACTCACTCACTAAATTGTTCTATTATGTCATGTTTCCTTATTAATGTGGGACTCTCCAGTCAGTTCCTTTTGTGCTGGTACCCTGTCTCAGCCTTATACTGGGAGCAGGTTTGCCTCTAACAATTAAGAGACCAGGGTTCCAATGGGAACTAATGTGAGAAGGGATTGTGATAACCACAGCAGGAACAGTTTACAGTTCTTCCTGTGTGCCAGGCCCATGGTGAGCATTATATTCTTATACTGTTTACAAAATCCTGAGAAGAGAAGTTAAGAGACCTGCCCAAGTGACACAATAGGAAGAGCCAGCATTCAAACCTAAGGCAGTGTGACCCCAGTGATCTTAACATGACCACAACACATGCTTTGGGCAAGTCTCCAGGCTCTGTGGGAAAGAGGAAGCAAACAATCATCCATGGCTCCCTTTGGAGACAATCTCCACTTCCCTTTCCTGCCTCTCTCTCTCTCTAGCATCTTCCAACCCCCAGCACAGTGTCCTCTTCCTGGGGAACCCCTCTGCTCTCCCACAGGGTGGTGGAGTGTCTCTCACTTGCAGAAGCTCATATGCTGGCTGCTGACACTTCTCCTCCAGCTCCTCAACCTGGGCTCCAAGCCGGGCAACCTCCTCAGAGACTTTTGTGACATACTCATCCCTTTCTTTCCAGATTTGCTGCTCCAGCTCCCTTAGCCTGGCCAGCAGGAAACACCTCTGGTCCCCCAGCTCCTGCTGCAGCCTCTCAAAAGCTGTTTCTACCTGTTGTTTCTTGCTTTCAATCTGAGTCTGCAAGGGATAGAAAGAAAGATGGATATGGTTAGGGAAGGACTCACAAAGCTGGCTTCCAGAAGGATCATCTGTACACTTTTTATTGAGTAAGATGAATAGAGAGTCCATAGTTCCAAAACTCATTCCTCCAAATAGTATTACAGGAGAGTAGATATGTCTTGAGATAAACTTACCAATGACCTGAGCTATGCTGTATCTACAACACCCTACCTTATCTCTTTAGAGTTAGGTGTAGATGATTATATGTTTCTTAGAGGGCAGTTATGGCAAAAGGACGTTGTGATTAGAGTCAGTTAGAGTCTCCACAGGTTGCCGGAGAGTGTGTGACTTTGGTTTTAGCCATCAAGTGAACATCTACAGGGCATGCTTTGATGGGAGCTGAGGAGTACTGGTGAGATCTGCCTGTCCAGACACTCTATATCCTTGGTCAAGGTACCAGAAATTCCCACACTGGATTTTTCTCTTTGATAACTTTGTAGTATGAAAGAAGAAGTGAGAAGGAGCCAGATAGAGCCACACCAGTAGCCTGCTGTCCTTAAGGTGAGCCTCATGGTTGGGACTAGAATCCAGACAAAATATACACCTTGTGCCCTCAGATTTCCCAGCTGAAGATGTTGTTTTCTGGCAGACACACTGAGGCCAGAAGAGTAATGTCCTTTAGGTCAAGAGACCCAGGTTCTAATCATCTCATCAAGAACTTGGGCTTTACCATGTAGCCTTGGGAACATCACTTTTCTGGACCTCAGTTTTCTGCTCTGTAAAAGATTAATAAAATGTATCTTGGATTACAATGTGCCAGAACCACTTCCAGCTCTGATGTTCTGAGATTCCCAAATGCCTTTGTGCAGCTACAGGAAGGCAAATATGACCAGTTTGTCAGTTCTTTCTAGCCAGGCAACAAATATGAGCCAACAGGCTCCCCCAGTCTGTTAAGAAAACCCTAAAGGTAAAGGTGGCTTATGGCATTGTATTTACCAGAAGCACTTGGAGCTTCTGGTCTTCTTGACACTTTATGTCTTCAATTTTGTCCCTCTCCCCACTCAGAGCTTCCAGCCGACTCCTGAGACGATCCTGTTGGGAGGAGAAGGGGCAGAGAGAGGTAAACAATTAATTACTCAATTCACAAATATTACCTATCAGGCTCTGGGCACAGCACTGAGTGTTAAGGATGCAAAGGTGACAAAGACCCAGTCCTTGTCCCTAAAGAGATCAGTATCTAGGACAGGAGTCTGTCAAGGGTGATTAGTGCACAGATAGACAAATTTGTAGTAGAGGTGTGCACAGTAAGATGGGAACACAGAGGAAGACCCCTCTGCCTGCAGGGTTGAGGGAAGGCTTTAGAAAGTAGATTCCCACCCCATTTCTGTCACCCACAATAGGACACTGTCCTGCCCCTAACAAGCAGGTAAAGCCACACTCCTTAGCTTCTTACCCTGTAGGGCTGGATGGCCTCATCAAGGAACCCCACGGTGTGGGCCTGGTGGGAGGGGCCCTCCCGGCAGAACACACATAAGAACTCAGCATCATTCTCACAAAAGAAGTAGATCTTCTCTCCGTGTTCCTCACAGTAGGTCTCCCCCAGAGGGCCCAGGGGCACAGGAGCCACCATGGTCTCTGGCTGCTCCTCCTCCTGGCAGAGTGGACAGAGCAAGACCTTGCTTGAGGGCTGGGATCCCATCTGGGCGGGCAGGGGGAGGCAGAGCCGGCAGAAGGTGTGTCCACAGGTGGTAGTCACCGCATCCTGTAGGGGCCCCGTGCAGGCAGGACAGGTAGCCCCTTTGTGGACCACCTTCAGGGATGGAGTTGAAGGCATTATGATGCCTTCCCCAGCCTGTCCATGAAAGCCTCTGCCTCTGTCCACAAGAATTTCTTTTCCTGAGATTAAGTCACTTTTAAGTGCGTCACTGAGGCAAAGGAGCATAAGGCAGGAATGTCAGCACAAGGAGTCACCTGACCCCGCCTCTTGAGCTCCCCAGAGAGCTGGACACCACCCATCAGCTATGTAGGTCCAAACTCCAGGACATCTTGAACTATGTAACGTTTCTCAGTGGCAGCCAGGTGAGCTGCTTCTCCACTCCTTCTGCTCCTTTCTGGTCCCTGGGGTGGGGAGTAGAGTGCATATAATGAGGTCACTGAGAGATGAGGTTTCCTGGAATCCTTCAAACACAGTAGGGTGGGAAGAATTGGGGAGGAGTCACTTCCTGTCACATTGAGCAGGTAGGAGCCATAAACTTCTGACTATGGGGTGTGCCTGCCACTTCAAAGTCCAGCCTGGTGTGGGAGGTGACACTCTGAGAGGACTTCGTTCAAATGCTATAGGGCAGCTTCTCTACTCTTCACCTCACCTCCTCTGGTCATCTGGTCTTTTCTGTACTTCTAAATCCTTCATTGCCGAGTACCATCACCCCCGCTGGAGCTTGGATAACATTGGATTTCAATTTTATTCTTTAGTTGCAGGTAGGAGAAGGCAAATAACCACGAGGTAAACATTGATAAGCTTTAGGAAACCCAATTAGCCAAAAAGATAAATGGGTTCAACCACATTTATCTAGGGTTTACTATTCCCATATTCTTACAACCAATTTTAAAAACAACTCTTTGGAACAGGTATTATTATCTTCATTTTACAAAGAAGATGTAAACTGAAAGGTAAAGTGACTTTCCAAAGATCGCAGAGCTTGACAATCACAGGCTGGGGACAATCCAAATCTTTGGCTCCAAACATTGTGCTTCCCCCACGCCAAAACAAAGATCAAGCAGTTTATGTCCATGGAAAAAAACAGGCCCCCTTCCACTCTGCCACTGAAGGACCATCCCAGCACCCCGATGTTCCTCCTTTGTGCACCAGCTCCCCTTCCAACCCTCTCCCCCTACCCCCAACCAAGAGCGCAGTGCTGGAGCAACATTGTCCAGTGAGCCACCAGTCACACATTGCTACTGAGCACTGAAACATGGTCAGTTCAGACTGAGCTGTACTGTATGTGTAAAATATATGCTGGATTTAAAAGATTTAGCATAAATAAAAAGAAATGTAAAATATCTCACTTAATAACATTTCATGCTGATTACATGTTGAAAGCATGTAATATTTTGGAACTCTTGGGCCAAATAAGATATATTATTAAAAGTCACTTATCTGCTTCTTTTTACTCTTTCTATGGCAACTAGAAATTTTTAAATTGCATATGTGGCTTGCATTGTGTTTCTGTTGGATGGCATTGCTCGGAAGATGTGTGGCTCCAACTACAAATCATGGTCACTCATCTTCCTATTTGTGTCCTTGGGCAAGCTGAGGTGACCTGGCTGAGCCTCAGCCTTCTGATTTGCAAAATGAAGGTCCTAACAGCATGACATTATAGAGCAGACAGATGGAATAAATATGATGATATGTTCAAAGTGTTTATATCAGTGTAAGGTGTAGAGTCATCATAAAGAAATGCTGTCAGCCATGACTATTTTTTTCTCCTCCCCCTCACATCCTCTTTTGAAGCCTATATGGCAGGCCAGCTGGGGCATCACTGGTGAAGCTGCCTGTGCTGTGCACACCCCAGCAAGAGGGCCTTATCTGAGTCCCCACACTCCCCTGCCTGTTGACTGACAAGTCCTGGGCTGGCTGATACCTCCAATCTCCCTGGAAACAGCTGGATACATTGTAGAGACTGTGGCAATCACCAGTCTGTGAGCCAGTCTCCCTCCTGCCCCTAAATAAGAACCATCGCTTTCAACAGTGGGCAGCTGAGGTACCAACACCTCCATCTACTGTGAGGGGTTGTGGACCCCAGTTCACCTACACTGGCCCCAAGAGTACCTGGGGCTGTCTCTGGAATGCTGTGAGACCTTCTGCCTCCCCTCCTCTGCTATTTCTCTATCTCTGCTGTTGGCAGGTGTGTCTGTTCCTGAGAGAGGACAAGGGACCCTGGTGCCAGAGATGCAAGTGGGTTCTTTGAGTGTGTGTGACTTTGCCTGTGGCTGGGCTTGGGCACATGTGGGTGTGTGCCTGTGTCCTTCCTCCTCAGCAGAGCAGAGACTGTGACCTCGAGGAGGCCACACGTCCAGCAGTACCAGCATGGCCTCAGCTGCCTCTGTGACCAGCCTGGTAGATGAGGTCAACTGCCCCATTTGCCAAGGCACCCTGAGGGAGCCGGTCACCATCGACTGTGGGCACAACTTCTGCCGTGGCTGTCTCACTCGCTTCTGTGAGATCCCTGGTCCAGAATCTGAGGAGTCCCTCACCTGTCCCCTGTGCAAAGAACCTTTCCGCCCAGGGACCTTCCGGCCTAACTGGCAGCTGGCCAACGTGGTGGAGAACATTGAGCGCCTCCAGCTGGTGTCCACGCTGGGCACAGCGGAGGAGGACGACTGTCCAGAGCATGGGGAGAAGGTCTACTTCTTCTGCGAGGATGATGAGGCGCAGTTGTGCGTGGTGTGCCGCGAGGCCGGGGCGCATGCAGCCCACACTGTGCGCTTCCTGGAGGACGCAGCAGGTCCCTACAGGGTAGGAGAGGGGACGGGGATCCCAGAGTGGAGCTGGAATTTGAATAAGAGAAGCAGAGCAGAGTTGTGGAGTTTTTCAGCCACCCTGATCTCGAAATTCTTTCCCTGTACTTATATAATCATCCAGACAATAGACCTAGGCACAGAAAATTACACGTTTGTGATTTAGAGTTAGTTCTGTATTTACTTGTGGCTTACATATATTAAGAGCTCAGTAATACTTGATGAATGAATGAATGATGAAAACATGAGTGTGTGTTTCTGTACCACCTATCGGTCAGTGTCTGACGTTTGTATTTCAGGGAATAATCAGTATGTAAATGTATTAATGTTTGCATGTTTACAAGAGTGAGTGATGTGTTGGGGGGTTGTAAGTATGTATTTGAGTGTGTAAGTGTAACTGTTTGTTCCTGTGTATGAATACATTAGTTTACATAGATAGGTTAGGAAAATGTATGTAGTATGCAATTTCATCTGTCATTAAATGTGTGTGCTGGTTGTAGTTTATGTACTGTATTTTAGTACAAGTTTGTATGCGTGAATGCCTCAAGTAGTCCATTAGCATTTGATGGTGAGTTCTGTGTGCATTTTTGAATATACATATAAGGACACTTGTATGTGTAGACCTGTTCTAATTCTATTCTAGAGGAAATAATTTCTTAAAACAACTTAGCAATTGTTTTTGCATATCCAGAATCATACCTAGATAATTGATTACAATAAAAAGGAAGGGTTTCTACTTATACATGTTCCCTATGGGACGTATTGGAAAGTTGGAATAATTTTAATGAGGCGCACGTCATGGTCAGGACAGATCCTACCCCTTACCAGATACAAAAGCAAGTAGGATGAAAGAAACAGGGAGGAACAAAGCTATAGCCGTTAATGGCACATGATAAAGGTGGAAAGCCCTGATCAAAAATCAAAGTGTGTGTTGGGGGGCGGTGAAGGGGAAAAAATTCAAAGGGGAAAGCCTAAATCAAGAGGAATAAGACCCAAAGAGAGTCACTGTCAAGGTGACAAAGGCTCAGGTACCATCAAGTAAGGGACAGACTCCTTTCCTGGGCATTTCCTTCCCAGAGGCAGAGGGTTGGATGGGATGATACTCCTTAATAAATCCTTTTTCCGTCTTAGTATTTTGTGCTCCTTGTTTCCCAGGAACAAATACAGAAGTGTCTTGCATGTCTAAGAAAAGAGAGAGAGGAGATTCAAGAAATCCAATCAAGAGAAAACAAAAGGATACAAGTCCTCCTGGTAGGTCACCACCCCTTTTCCAGACCCCTCCCCTTTCAGGGTCGGGGGTGAACTCCAGCATCTCCCTGAATCCCAGGCAATGTAGCAGACAGGGGTTTGAGTCATTCTGAGTTTGAATCCTGATTCTAACACCAACATATGCCTCAAGCAACTCTAACTTCAGTCTACTTATCTGTAAAATGGAGATTAAAAATTGTCACTTTCTCATTGAATTGCGGCAAGGATTAAGTAAGATCATGCTGGTAAGGTACCTTCCTGTGGATAAGAGTGTGCTTCCTACAAGGCAGGGAGGGGGTCAGGTGTCCCCTGCACCTCCTCTGAGCCCTCCCCCTTTTAGAAGCAACAGCAGAGGGTACTGAGGCAATGCTGGACTGTCTGCAGTGGAAAGGAAGCCATGCCAAAGTTCCAAATCTGTCTGGGGACCAGGGAGGTGGAAGGGGTTCTGATTTTACCACTAAACCTTGGAACATGTGGTTTTGGGCCTAGAAGGAGATGGGATTGAGTAAGGGAAAAGAAGGAAAAGAGAAGGAGATGTTGCTGATGGAGGAAGCAGGAGAGGAAAACATCTTCCTTGGCTCTCATCCTGCCTTCTCAGACTCAGGTGGCCACCAAGAGACAACAGGTGATTTCCGAGTTTGCACATCTGAGCCGGTTGCTGGAGGAACAGCAGGGCATTCTCTTAGCACAACTGGAGAAGCTAGATGGGGACATCTTGAAGCAACAGGAAGAGTTCGAGTTCCTCATCTCTGGGGAGATCTACCGCTTTAGTACCTTGGTTGAAGAGCTGGAGGAGAAGAATGAGAGGCCAGCAAGGGAGCTTCTGACGGTGAGGCCTGAGCCTGCCCACATGTGTTCTCTGGGATCACTGCATTTGGATTTTCTAAGCCATACTTCCTTCTCAAAGGCATCTCCACATCCCAGATTTGGGTCACAGGACCAGAGGTCTGAATTATTGTCCATTCTTTCCTAAGACTGTCCTGGTCACTATGTGCTCTGGTCTTGGTCTCTCCATCTACCATCTGTTGAATAGCACAGATACCACTGTGAAAGGGTGAGGATCCAACAGTAAAAAGAAAGTGAAAGTAGCACTTTGAAAAGTATCAGGTACAATGCAAACAAATGCCAGGTGCTATTTCCAAACCATTCTTTTCCAAATCATTCTATTTCTCTTCCTCAAACCAGAGTAGAGATATTGGGATCCTAACAAAGCATCAGAAAGGCAGCATGATTTAGGGAGATCCATTAGCAGGGAGTGGTCATTTTACCATCTAGGCTCTGATCCTGAAAGTCTGGTAAATCCTAACACTCTGTGACTCTGTGGATCTGGCTTCCCATTTCTGTCCAGGGTTAAGAATATGGTATTTTATCTTTTGTAGTCATGAGAAAAGCAGGAGAAAAAAATTGGAAGCTGAATCCCTGCTCTCTTTCTCTCTCTCCCCTAGGATATCAGAAGCACTCTAATAAGGTAAGTCATGTAACGCCTGTTTTCTTTTTCCACATAAACACACATACATGCACCGCCTGCTTAGTTATTGCCATACGATGTTCAACAGTCTCACATTAAGGACACACATTCACATGTAAACTGCCACACACCCAAATGCATTTCACAAGCATCTGTAGATACACATGTACTCCTGCAGCAGTTGGGTCAGTCCAAGAGAAAGGATGTCTTTGGGAACTGGGACTTCCAGGCCTTGTCAGATGATGACTGGCTGAGTCTGGAGGCATCATGGAGACTAATTGCCACACCCTATCATTTCTGTGCTAGATGTGAAACCAGAAAGTGCCGGAAACCAGAAGCTGTGTCCCCTGAGCTGGGCCAGAGGATCCGGGATTTCCCCCAGCAGGCTCTCCCACTGCAGAGAGAGATGAAGAAGTTTCTGGGTAAGAGGACCCAGGCCTCCACAAAGCACAGGTGGCAGTGAAGCTCGGGTTTAGGAATGACCTCCTTGCTTCATTCCCCAATAGTGGTAAATTTTGGTGAGGTTTATCCCCTTTCAGAGCCTCAACTTCCTTATTTGCAATTTTTTAAAGACATTCCTTCTAAAGATGATGAATAATAAAGGCAAATATTTCTGAAAAAAAGTTAACTGATTTGAAGAATTATTAAATCTGACCAGTTGGTATAACAATATAAAAGATAATGTTTAACAATATCTATCATTCTCAATAATTTAAAAATCCATAATAGTATCTGTAATACACCATAGATTTTTGGTAATGAACACTGTTAATTAATAGCCAGTAGCAATATTTATCTTTATCCTGTAGCAGCTGACTCATCCCTCACTCTCCTTCACTTTCCTTCTGCTAGCGTGGCTCTCAGAGCCACAGAGCCTGTGCCCCAGCCCTTTTCAGGAACAGGGTATGGTGATGGGAAAGAGGGAAGAGAAATTGAGATGAGAGCTGGGAATGCAATGTGACTTCTGCTCTTCCCCAGCCGTGACATTATGAATGATAGCATTTATTTCTAAATGTCCCACCCTCAAAAGCATCACTTGTCTCGTAAGTCTACTTCCTGCAAATATTCCTTGTGACTTGTTAGTGAAGGAAATTCTACTTTATTCAAAGGCTGACCTTTAACCAGTATGATGGTTCGTATTTGCAATCCCAGCTACTCAGGAGGCAGAGACAGGCGGATGGCAAGTTCCAGGCCAGCCCAGCTAAAGTTAGTGAGCCCCTATCACAGTATCTCCGAAACAAAACACAAAAACAAAAGGGATGGAGGCATGGCTCAGGCAGTAGAGCACTTGCAAAATTAAAGGCTGACCTTTGGCTAACTCCAAAATTATTTTCAAACAGAACAATAAAGAAATGAACCCACCTATTTATTCACTAAGCAGATGTTTATTGAGCATTTATTTAGGTGGGTGTGGGCTCTGTGGATATAGAGGTGAGCAAGGGAGACAGGTCTATGCCCGCTCAGAGCTAGGTCAGTGAGCCTCAAAGAGGGGCTCCCAGCCAGCAGCATCAGCATCCCATAGGGGTGCAGCCCCACCCCAGAGCACCTGAATTTGAAATGGGTGTTAGCCAGAGCTCCAGAAGGTTAGGGTGCAAGTACAAGCTTACCACCACTGGTCTAGAGGCTCCAGCTTTGATGCAGTGCTTTTTTGTTGCTACCCCCTTTTGGGCCTCAGTTTCCTCACCACTGGGTCTTTTCTGGTTTTAAAACTAATAAAATCTCACTTTGCCATCATTTCCTTTTTACAGAAAAACTCTGCTTTGAGTTGGACTATGAGCCAGGTAAGCGGCCTACATCAGGATGGGAGATAGTGAGGAGGCTCTAGAAAAGAGAAACAATTTTGCAAGGTTCTGTACAGGGTAGTACACTAGTCATATATACTCATGCACACCTGTCATATATACACATATGTATATGTATGTCATATATAGTTGTGAGTATGTGAGCACACACATACACAGAGTCAGCACTCCATATTCCTGGGTTCCACATCCAACCTCAGACAAAATACACAGAAAAAACTTGCATCTGTACTAAACTTGGGCAGACTTTTTTCCTTGTCATTATTCCCTAAACAATGCAGTGTAACAATGATTTACATCGCATTTATACCATATTAGGTATTATAACAATCTAGAGAGTTCAGGTCTACGAGGATGCGTGTAGATTGTATGTAGATGCCCTTTTACATAAGGGACCTGAGCATCTGTTTATTTGAGTATCTGAGAGGGTCCTGGCACCAATCTCCCATGGATACCGAGGGATGACTTGTGTATGTATATATGGCTTTGCCATGGGGGAAGACCCATGAAGAAAGGACAGGCACACCTGCATTCCTGAAGCAAGTGTGCCCTCGCAGGCAGGAGTCTCAGGCTTTAAGATGTGCGCCAGTACCCTGGGCATCCTGGGATGCAAATTCTGAGAGTCTGTATTTCTAACACGTTCCCAGTGATGCCGGTTCACAGAGGTGCTTTAACACTAGCAGGTGGAGGAAGAGGGTTTTCAAATCGTTCTTGAAGGTCATAGCACCTCAGCTGATATCTTTGTCTCTCTTTGCCACAGCTCAAATATCTCTAGACCCCCAGACTTCCCACCCCAAGCTCCTTCTATCTGAGGATCTCCAGCGGGCTCGCTTCTCCTACAAATGGCAGAATTCTCCGGACAGCCCCCAGCGTTTTGACCGGGCCACCTGTGTCCTGGCACACAGTGGCTTCACAGGGGGGAGACACGCTTGGGTGGTGAGTGTAGATTTGGCCCACGGGGGCAGCTGCACCGTGGGCGTGGTGAGTGAGGACGTGCGGCGGAAGGGGGAGCTGCGGCTGCGGCCAGAGGAGGGGGTGTGGGCCGTGAGGCTGGCTTGGGGCTTCGTCTCAGCTCTGGGCTCCTTCCCCACACGGCTGGCCCTGGAGGAGCAGCCCCGGCAGGTGCAGGTGTCTCTCGACTACGAGGTGGGCTGGGTGACCTTCGCCAATGCGGTCACTCAGGAACACATCTATACCTTCACTGCTTCCTTCACCCGGGAAGTCTTTCCCTTCTTTGGGCTCTGGGGCCGAGGGTCCAGTTTCTCCCTGAACTGCTGAAAGGGCACAGTTACCCTCCTGTAAGTTGAAGACTCCAATCAAGTATGGTGTGCACTTCACCCCTGGCTTGGTCATCTGGAAGACTTGAAGTAGAAATGACTTCAAGCCGGTGCTGTGGCTAACACCTGTAGTCCTAGCAATATGGGAGGCAGAGATCAAGAGGCTTGGTGTTCAAAGCCAGCCCAGGCAAATAGTTTCGAGACCCCATTTCAAAAATATCCAACACGAAAAAGCACTGGCAGAGTGACTCAAGTGGCAGAGAGCTTGCCTGACAAGCATGAGACTCTGAATTAAAAAAAAAAAAAACAGAAAGAAAGAAAGAAAAGAAAAAGAAATGACTTCTTTAGACTATGTAATGGTGCCATTTGGTAAGAGAGGAGGTGACATGGCCTTCAGCCCACTGATCAAGCCTGTTCTCAATGCCCAGTGAATGCTCAGGGTATCTGCAGACTCAGCTGTTGCCAGCTCTGCTCATCACCATTCCTGCCAAACATGGTGGATAATATCTGCAATCCCTGTACTCAGGAGACTGAGGCAGGAGAATCTGGAATTTCAATGTCAGGCTAGGCTATATATTGAGACCCCGTCTCAAAAAACCAAACCAGTCAACCAACCAACCAACCAACCAAAAAGTAGCTGTGTAGAAGTACTGGATTTGAGCCAGAAGACTTGGGTTCTAGACAAAGCCTTGTAACCAACCAATTGTATGCTTTCAAGCTCTTCATCTCATTTTTTTTCCAAAGACATTAGAGTTAATTTACTCATACCTTCAAGAAGCACTTATTGTGTGCTAACTATGAACCAATAGTGTGGTAGCCACAGGTGATTTGAAAATAAAAAGAAAAGAGCTTGTCCTGGAGGAGCTCTGAGAATTCCAGCATGGTGTGGTGGCTGCTGTGACAGGGGATACATTTGTCATTGTAGAAACTCAGAAGAGGGGCATAGTCTTGTCTGGAGGGAGACGGGGAGCCTGGACAACCTTCTAAAGCATGCATGTGGTGAGCTAGGAAAGAAGGGGAAGCTCACCTTAAGAAGAAGGAATGGCAGAGAACTGGGTGGATGTCTGTGACCTGTGGGCACTGAGTCATCTCCATGGTCCTTGTGAGCAGACATGCCTCACCCACCTATCTCCACACACTGACTTCTGGTGGTGTCACTTTCTGGCTGAAATGAAGGTGCAGAGCATTTTGGGGCAAGGAGACAGGGGAGTCTTGGCCATAAATATTACCCAAAGGACCGCCCCCCCCCAAGGGGAAACCGTCTTCCTGATCAGCAGATCACCAGCTGACGTCAAGATGGAACAGAACCAATCAAAAAGACCTCAGCTGTGGCAGAAGTAGTGCCATCTGCCCCTTTGCGCTGGGGAAAAGAATCCCACATAGAGGCTGGGGGATGATTTGGATGACCTGTGACCTTCAGACTAGAGTTAAGACTATTTAGAGCTGGGCAAAAAGTGACATTGGAGGGATGGGGTGGAAGAGGGGAATACTGGGGATTTGGAGAAGAGCAGATTTTGAGGTGGAGAACTTTGTGGAACACAGGAAGTCAGGCAGTGATAGGGAAGGCTGTGGTCATGCTGAGCCTGGCGAACTCAGGAAATGGCCCTGCCTGGTACTGAGTCTGGGACAGATATGGACACCAACACATGGCTGCCTAGAATTTGGAAAATGATATCCATCATCCCAAGGTGGGACTTAAAAATTCTATGCATAATAAAAATATTGATTGCCTTGAGTAACCATGATTTATTTCCTAGTTCTTGTTGGTGTTGCATTTTATTCTGCTTAAACATGCCTTCTGCTGATAGTCTCTTTAGCATCCTCTCTGTTGACTCTGTGCAGACATAAACTACAATATTCTACCATCTCCCTGATGGGTCTGCTTGTGAGGGTGCAACTGCAAAAGGTGAGGGCACCGTAGTATGTGGGGCCAGGCTTAGCAGCACCTGAGACATCCTGTTGTTCATCCTTAGCTCAGCAGGCAGAAAGGATCAGAAGCATGGATTAGAGGGGGACTGAATGGCTCTCCTTGGAAATCTTTCTATTACAATTAAAATGTTGTGTATTGCAAAAGCAATGACACACTCAAGTGCCCATACAATGATAAAAAAACAGTCCCCAAACTGCGATTCTGCTAAAAAGCAATCTGTATTTTTTCTGTCTATTTTTACTGGTTTTAGCAAAGTGTTTAAAAATGACTAAGCATCTCTAAAGTGTATGTATGTGTTTGAAGACCTTAGCTGGGCGGAGGGCTTTATTCACCTATGTCACCTGTGTTGGTCACTCTGTGAAGCAGGTCCTATTATTATCCCCCCTTTTAAAGGGAAGAAAGCTGAGGTCTGGTTAAGTTTAATTATCTGCTCAGTCAAGATCATATAGCCAAGATTTTAATTCATGTTTGACTCAAGAGTTCTTAACCACTATGCTACACTGCCTCATTCAGAAACAGATGTCTGGGTGGTCCTGATGAATATTTTAATGCTGGTTATGCTCCCTACAAGTGACTTAGATCCAGAAAAACAATTTCTGTTTCTTACACTGGGAAATAAAAATGCAAGTGAGTGAAAATACTCATGTTGACCTATCTGTACCTGTTCTTCCCCTAGGATAATTTTACTTGAATTTAACTTGCTTTTGGAGGAAGTGGGTAGATCCTGAAACACTAGGACTTCAAGATAAGATGGCCTATAGCCCACCAGACTCTGTTGCCTCCCCAGAAAGTTTGAAAGTCTGGAGGCCCCATAGTCCCAACGCCCTTTTTGCACCCAATGCCCCTTTTGCAGACTTCAGTGGAGTGTCACAGGCTTGTTATGATACCCACAATTTACACCTGTTTTTTTTTTCTTTCACAGCTTGCAATGTAGCAGCTCTTCCTTTTGCAAAGAAGGGAGACCTGCAAGCCAGGTAGTTTAAATAATAGGAAAGTTTACTATAGGAACAGACATGGAAATAAGAAAAATGAGATTTTCCCACCATTTTTCAGGCTTCATGGTACACTATCCAGAGGTAGGATAGGGAGTTGGGGGACACCACAGGTTCCCATGGGAAGAACTAGAAATTAAAAATGTTAGTAAAGAACAATAAACACACATCAAGCTCATTTTGGTCAGATTAAATAATAAATATTTTATACATTAACTCATGCAACCCTCACAACAACCCTATGAGGTAGGTACTATTATTTAATACCCCATTTTATACATCAGAACTGAAACATAGAGGTCAAGTATGGCCCCAAATCAGCTGACAGTGAATAGCAGCCCAAACATAGGTGGTTTGGCTCCCAAACCTGTGCTCACGCTTATTATACAATGGCACGTTGCGTGCCCAAGCACTGGTAGGAAGGGGGTTCAGGTCCAAGGAAGAGTGGAGACTGGATGTTCTGTGGCCGCTCAGCAATGAGTCATGGACACGTGCTTCAGTTCCTGCAGTGCAGGTGGCTCTACTGCTCTCTGCTGCTGTCTTCCTGCCACCTGATGATGTGGTCATCATGGATCCCCTTTGAATTTCTAAGGAGACCTGATGGTTTCAGTTAATTATCATTGTTACTCTTCAACCACATCTTTCTTGACAGGCTGCCTCATAGACTCAATTGGTCAACTATCTTCTGGCAAGATGCCCAATCTTCTGTGGTCATGTTGGTAGAAAGCAGAGGCCGTGGCTGCACCTGCAGTGCAGAGAGACCCTGCATCTCCTACCACTCCTGGAGGGGTAGTTCTGATGACTTCTCTGTGAGATGTTAACTCCATGGAGGGTGTGGGATTGTGAGCTGTTCTTGCCTTGATTAATGTTCTGAGACACTGAGTCTCAGATTGCTCTGAGATCTATAGTTTCCTGTTAAGTAACTATACTCTTCTTTTCCTGAACATCTATGCTAGCATTCTTCTTTTTCCACCTCTCTCTTATCCTCCAATTCCTTTTGTCCCAATCAGTCTTACTCAAAAGATCCACAGTAGTTTTCTTTTAACATCATTTCCTCCCTTCACCTTGATTCAAAAGCCATTGATGGTTCTCTATGTCTTGATGTCATCCATCTTGCCTGTTGGACTTCTAATCTTCCTCATTCTTGAACATTCTAGATTAACCAGTCAGTTATCCCTCCATCCTTGCCTACAGTTGTGCTGTGGCTTTTTCCTGTCTCCATGCCTTCATTTGTGTGGCTATCTTGACCTGGGATGGTCTTACCTTTCTCCCCCACTTATCCAATCCCTACTTCCCCACAAAAATTCCCTGACTTTCCTAGCATCACTTGTGTCTCTCATCAAATTCTCAAAGCATTTAGCATCTATGACACTTAATTTAATCCAGTCACTTTCTGGATAGGAAAGTGGAATTCATGTATTTGAATGTTTACAATGTTTAGACACTGCAGCAGACACTGGGTATGTATAATAACATTTGACTCTTACAACAATCCCAGGCAACAAGTACCATTGTCCTCATTTTATGGGGGCCAGTACTGATGTCCAGAGAGGCTAACATGTCCAGGGTTACAGAGGTCTTAGGTGTCACCACTTGGACTTAAACTCAAGTATGACACCTCAGTTTTCATCTTGCACCACATTACGGCACCTCCTTATGACCATGTTTTTCTTTTGTCCCTCAGACCCTAGTACAGTATCGACTGCCTCAGCAAGGGTTCAAGAAATACTGGTTAGAAGGCAACTGATGATTCCCTTTAAGCATGGAGGATGAAGAAGGGCCCTATTCTTTCTATTCATTCACTTGTGCATCCATTTAAAGTTATACTGAGCACTAAACTATGAGCTGGGCACTGTTCTAGACATTGGGAATACAGATAGAGCACTGCTTTTGCTCACCTAAAGAACTGGCACATATGCAGAAATAATTGATAAATAATTGTATTAGTTATCCATGTTTTCATAAAACTTACCAAAATTTATTGCTTCAAAGCAACCTATATTTATTATCTCACAGTCTCTATGGGTCAAAAACTGGGGGCATAGCTTACTGGGTCCTCCGCTTAGAGTTTTACAAGGCTACAGATGGACCAGGGTCTCATCTGTAGGCTCCACTAGGGAAGGATCTACTTGCAATCTTACACAGGTTGTTGGCAGAATTCATTTTCTTACAACTGTGAGACTGAGGACCCCTGATACCTTTTGGCTAGAGAATGGAGGCTGTTCTTAACAAATAGAGGCTGCCTGCAGATCCTCCCCACAGGGCTGCTAATTTCAAAAGACATCAAGGAGAGTCTTTAGTATGAATCTAATAGCAAGAAGTTTCGTGAAAGTTAACATAGCCACTGGAGTGACACTCCGTCACCTCTGTCTTATTCTACTGAAGCAAGTCACAGATTCCACTTCACACTCAAGGGGAGAGGATCACACAAGCATGGTCACCCAGAGGTAAGGCCATGAGGGCCACCCTTGAGTCTGTCTGCTGTAACAATGATGAATAAGTGCCAGTTAGGCAGTACAGACAGTATCTGCTACTGGAGTGTAGCAAGAATATTCCTTCAACAGACCTGCTGAGCTCCATGTGCTGAGGTGGCCTCACTGCTGGTGATCTTTGCCGTCCAGTGCTCCTGTTTCAATATGAGATGTGAGCAGTGGGTGCTACCACAGCTTCACAGGCAAAATGGAGGTTGTGCAAATGATCCTGGAGATCATGGATCTGACCACCACAGTGGGAGCCACAAGCATGAGTGTGGTTCAAGAAGGGGACTGTGTCCAAGTGTTGGAGGATAAGGTATCAGGTGATGGCTGTGAGGATGAGGAAGTAGGCAGGAATTCAGGAGACAGAAGACTTGAAGATGTACCAGGTAGAACTAATTGGGAGTTGGTCCAGTTGGAAGAAGGAAAGAGAGCAGTCCATTTAATTTCTGTGGAGCGCTCCTAGAAACAAAGAAATTCTTCCTAAATTCATACGCAATCACATATTCTGTTCAATTTGCACTGTCTGTGTAGCATTAGGGCACAAAAATGAATGGGGAAGAGGTTCTCCTTGACCTAGACAAAGCCCATGTGCACATCTACCTTGTACATGTTTGTATGTGTCTGCATAGGTGGGAAGGAGGAAGGGACGACTCATACCTGTTCAACAAGTCACTGACGTTCTAGGAGAGAAAAAAAGACAATGAGAATTACAATCCGTTCTCAGGCTCCTGTCACCTAATTCCCTTCCCAGCTCACTCTTGTAGGCCACTCTGGGGTGCCACCTCGGAAGCTGAAGGGGATAACACCCTACTTCTGCACCTCACTCTGCTGCAGCAGTATTGGGTGGCCCTGGACAAGCCATCACCATCACTTGTGACCATGTGTCAAGGGAGTGCCCCCACATGCACCTCGCAGAGGGGCACTGCAGGTGGGCTCCTATTGTTCAGGAAGAGACCCAGGATTTGGGAGATGTCTCAGCGTGTGCACCTTGAGCGTGTTGGCATCCAGCTCCCTGGCCATCTTTTCCAGATCAGCAACTAGGTTGCTGAGTTGTATTATTGCCTTAGAGAGGTCAAGGATTCTGGCCACCTCTGCTGGTGTGTCCTCCACCCTGTTCAGCTGCTGCTGAGAGAGAGCATCCAACTGTCCCTTGGTTTGGCAGTGGTTCTCCAGCTCAGCCTCCAGCCTAGGGCTCTGCAAGTCTACCTAAAACCAAAGAAAAGGGGCTTAAAGTTAGATGGAGTCCCTCCTGGCCCTCCAGGATCTGAAGAGCTGAGTGGGAATCCTGACAGTCCCCTTGCGGCATTGCTCACCTGCTACAGGCACGGCAGAGGCAGCTGTGTTCCTCATAAAGGTGGAGCACCTCCCCTTCTCACCTCACACTCTTGTGCACATCTTTCAGGTCAGAGGTGAGGAAAGAACTAACCCAAGTGAGTAAGAGGAACAAAGATGTGGACTGTCAGGGACAGAATGGGTATTCAAACTATCGTTTGTGTAGTAACTTTCAATTGATGGGACACTTGTCTCCTTTGATTCTCATCATGCAGCAGAGAGAACAAGATTTGTTTTTAGTTAACATGTAAGTCACATGAAGGTCAGAGGGCTTAACATGCTCCAGATCATTCTGCAAACTGACCCAGAAACCAACACTGACACGCAGGTTTCCAGCCTCCACAACTATCACTCCACATCACCCTACTCTGGGGACAGACAGATGTTGGGGGAAGGAAGAGAGGGGCTTGAGGACACTCTGACATAGGCTTCCCAGGATTCTGAGCAACGTACCTGCAAAGCACACAGCTTCTCCTCCTCCTGAGCCTTGAGCCTCTGAAACTCTCCTATGTCCTTTCTGAGCTTCCTACTCCGGCGGACGAGTCGTTCCTAAAGAGACAGGCACAACTGTTTTTCAAACTGGGGGCAAGGGCAACACCCACTGTGTGTGGGGTACTCAATGGAATACAGAGGGATCCTGAACCCAGGATTAGGCTAATGTAAAATTCTGCCTAAAAATAGGCACCTTTGAGTATCGTGCTTGGGGTACGGAACTTGAAGGTCATTTAAAGAATAATGAAGGGAAAAAAGTAATGAGTAGTTTTTAAGTCTTAGAACAACACAAAAGTAACATAACTACAGAGCCATTTTTACTTGATTTCAGGGTGTTTTCCTCCCCACATGTAAGCATCATATACCAATCTTCTTTATACGCGTTTATTTTTAATTGATGCATAAAAATTGTTCATGGGGTAAATGTGATGTTTGGATACAACATCGTACAACATATATGTATATGCATTGGATAATGTCCAAACCAGGATAAATATACCTAGCTCCTCAAAGAGTTATTTCTTCGTGGTGAAAACATTCAAAATCCTTTCTTCTGGCTTTTTTTGAAATATATGTATTTTTTATAGTCATGTTACTGTCAATAGCTCATCAGAACTTTCTCTTATCTAACTTTAACTTAGTACCCATTGGCCAACCTCGCCTCATATGCTGAGCTTCTGGCACTTCCTCCTACTTCACCCTAACAAATGGAGCACTGTGAAAAGAACAGCCTTAAAAAGGAGATGGAAAGCTTCTATACCACTCCCTGGCCCTACCAAATCCTGTCTCAGGATGGACAGCAAAAGCCCATTATTAGATGGAAATCCATAGTCGAGGCAGGCATGTCTCCGTCTCTTAATGTGAAATCAGAATTTAGGTAGGTTACTGAATCCCTGAAGCTATGGATAGAATGAATGATTTGAGTTTCTATTTTGTTTTTGTTTTCAGGTTTTTGATAATCTATGAGGAAAGCAAACATAAACAAAGCTGATATTGATATCAAGAGAAACTTATGAAGAGTCAAAGTGGAGAAAGGGAAGACTGTCAACCAAGGACTCTGGAAACATTCTTGTAATTACTCGCTAAACTAGTTACAGAATGTATTTGTCCTACCACATAGAAGAGCATTCAGAGTTGTAGTATAAATAGCATATGTACAAGAAGAAAAATGAAAAGAAAAAGAGAGCTGAGGGATGGATCATGCTTGTTAAGGAATTTTAAAAGAAAGGATAGCACATGAGTCAGTGGGAAAAGGAACCAAATCTGCGGAAGATGGTCAAGAAAAAACTGGCTTACACTAATAGAGTAATAAAACCAGGTCCCTTTCTAGAATCATATGTGAAGATGGATTTAAGATGAAATTATAAAGTTTGACTGAGGCTATAGCTCAGTGGCAGAGTACTTACCTAGCATGCTGGAGTCCCTGGGTTGGATACATCACAAAAACAAATTAAATAACTAAGTAATAAAGTTAATAGAAAATAGTGTTCAAGAACACATTTGTGAACAGGGAGTGTAAGGAAATAATGTCACTCCCCTAAAGTACAGAATCTGAGGGAATTGTTTAATTTAACTACATTAAAATTAAATATTCACAATTACATCAGCATGGACAAACTTAATAGAGAAGTGACAGACTAGGAAATGATATTGGTAATGTCTAAAACCAACAAGAGACATCTACAAAAGAGAAAAGAAATTCTGCAAGAAGAGAGGAACTCTACAGAAGAATTTGCAAAAAGTATGAATAGTTAATTCACAGAAGAAAGAGTACAAAAGACTATTGCACATGTGAATAAATGCCCAAATTGGTTAATGATTAGAGTAGACATGAACACAACAGTGAAATATTGTTTGACACTCATCATAGTAGTAAAAACTCGATAACTGGATAACACCCAGTGAGGGATGCATGAAGATCCAAGGGCTGTACACTGGGAGAGTCATTCTGGTTAGGGTCCAAACCACCAAGGGTGTTTCCTCTGGGATCCATAGGTCCTGTTTCTAGGTAAATGGTCCCCCAATTCCTCGCTTAATTCTAAGAGGATGTGCTGGCAGACAGCTGGAGTAGTGTAAAGTCCATTTCTGGGGAAAATTGGAGACATAGATAAATGTGTCATTCTGTAACTGTCGGAAACAATGGGCTGTGTGACACACAAAACGTGAATCGGTCTTAAAAATGTGGTACAGAGGGGGAAAGCAAGAAATAGAATGGGGCTTACAACATAATATCATTCTGTAAATTAAATACACAAACACACAATATAGCAATATATATTTAGATAAATGGTCTACAAATAAAAAAACAACCACAAATACTTAAATAGTTGCCCGTGAGAGGAGCGATAAAATGGAAAACAAGACAAGAAAGGGATTTGTGGGTGAGGCTGTCCATTGTACTATTTCTTTCTCAGGCATGGTTTGGCAGTGCAAGAACTCTGTAAAATTAACAAATTCAATAAAAAGCAAGTATATAGAAAAAAGGGATTTGTGAACTAAAGATAAGTTATTAATTGAAGAATATGTTTTGTTAACTAAATTCTTCCCACACCAGTTCAAAAATTTTTTTTTGAGATTTTGTTTTTGTTTATAGGGAAAAGTTTTTATTTTTTTTGTGTGTGTGTTTTGTTTTGTTTTGTTTTTTGCCTCATTCTTGTTACAAATTTTTGGTGGTACTGGGGTTTGAACTCAAAATCATGCCTGCCTAGCAAACTTGAGCTGCGGCCCCAGCCCTACTCTTATAAATTCTCCTCCTCCTCCTTCTCCTTTTTTGGACATACTAGGCTTTTTCGGATGTACTCAGGGAATTGCACTTGCTAGGCAGGTGCTCTGCTGCTTGAGCCATGCCTCCAATCCTCCTCTCATAAGTTCTTAAAATGGATTGCTTCAGGAAAAGAAGAAACCCACATTACTGGAGATGTACAGGTATGAGTCAAGGGCTGGGAAATACCTGAAAGTTCTTTCTAGCTGAGATTCTGTTGGCGAAATTGAGGTCTAGAGACTGGGCAGGTGAGAGGTCAACAAGAATGCTCAGGCAAACAAAGCCTCACTTGTAGAGGAGATACTGATGTCCCTAGGAAGTTAGTGAAACTTTGTCACCTCACTGGGTATTCCCTATAGGCATTTCTCAGCAGGGAAGAAGTAAATTTAAAAAAAACATTCTCCAGGTGTGCTGGTACACACCTATATTCCCAGCACTCCAGAGAAAAACACAAAAAAATTGCCAGTTCCAGATCCTGACCAAAAAAAAAAAGGAAGGAAGGAAAAGAAAAAGTGTGGCTGGGGTATGACTCAAATGGCTCAAATGGTAGAGCACCAGCCTAGCAAGTGCAAGGCCCTAAGTTCAAACTCCAGTACTGCCAAATAAAGCATAAATAAACAAATAAACACCTCAAAGGAGGAGTGGGATGGGAGGGAGGCAGGAAATGGGCAACCTAGAAAGGTGGCAGGTTGACATGGGCTGTGGAATTGTTTACAGTGAGCACAGAAGTTCAGTCTCTAAAAGTACAAACAGCTTTCACCCTCCAATCTACTCTCTCTGTGTGTCTCTCTCCTTACAATAAAACATCTACAAGAGTCTGTCCTTGCTGTATTCACTTCCTCACAGCCTTTCACTCCTCAGTTGTCTGCCTTGTTTCTCATCACATTTGGAACTCTTCTCTATGGTGACCTGTGATCTCCAGCAATGAAATCTGGAGCGGCTTTTTTCAATGTCGATGTCTCGTCTTGTCTTAGTAAGTAAAATTCCCATTTGAGCCATTCTGCCAGCCCTCTTAGCCCTTTTCTGTCCTTAGCTTTTCTTTCTGGTGGGTATTCCAATCTTACCATAATTCCCAAGCCAAATCTTTTTCCTAATAGTTTCCAGCTAAGTATCTCCTCTTGCTCTGTTAGCAACTCAAAAATCACGTGGAGCTAGGTGTGGTGGTACATGTCTGTAATTCCAGCACTCAGGAGACTGAGGCAGGAGGATTGTAATTCTAGAACAGCCTGGGCTATATAGTGAGACTCTGTTTCAAAAAACAGTCAAATAAAAAAATTAAACTGGTAATCTCCTTTCCCACCCATTTCTGCAATTCATTGCTCTTTTTTTTCTTTGTTGGTAGTATTGGGGTTTGAACTCAGGGCCTCACATTTGCTTGACAAATGCTCTACCACTTGAGCCATTCCACCAGCTTAACCCATTGCTCTTGACCTCTATAAGTCTGTCATTGGGCACACTTTCCATCTGCTATGCAGCTTGAAACCTCTCGTATTTCCCCTTTTATCTGTGCTACTCTTCCCTACAAAATGGCTTCTTGTTGACAAAAACAAACCTCAAACTCTCCCAACCAGGCATCTAAGGCTGTTGAGACAAACCACAATTTACATTTCCAGTGTTCTCTCTCTTGGTCCCTCCATACTCTGCCCCTGAGAACATACCAGGCAAGTCATGAGTCATGGCTTATTGACTTCCTCCTGCCAGAAACGCTCTCTTTTGCCCATTAAAATCAGACTTATTTTATTTTTTAAGACAGAGTCAAACTCCCTAGCCTCCTGCCTCCATCTCTGAGTGCTGGGGTTACAGAAGTGTACCACTATGCTTGGAACTATTGCTAAAGTCCAGTTCAAAAAGCAAGAGTCTTATCTTCTGGCAGTTTAAAATTCAATAAAGGGTTTTAAGTCAACTACAAACACTGTGTAAATGAATAAAGAAGCAAAGATAACAGCAATAAAGATAAGTGCGTGAAACAACTGAATACTGAGATAGTGTAGCTGTATCATTTACAGTGTTCAAAATGTGTAGGAAGAGTTCTCTATTTTTTAAGAAAATACTAATTTTTTATTTTTATTAGCATATAATAGTTATACATGGAGGAGACAGTGTGACATTTACATACGTGCTTACAATATATCTTAATTAGATTCACCTGTCGTTCTTTCTCATCCTTCCCCACCCCCAACCTTCTTAGAACAATTTTTTTTTCTTTTTGGTGATACTGGGGGTTTGAACTTAGGGCCTCATAGTTGATGGCAGGCACTCTACCACTTGAGCCACTCTGCCAGCCCTCAACAAGTTTCATTGTTCTGTTTTCCTACAATAGTTAATGGGGCCTGTCATGTGAATAAGGTACTCGTTAGAACTGAAAAGTAAAATTCTACAAACTCCTACCACAAATATTCCTGGGCAGGGTGGAAGTGGAGAGATAAACTGAAATACAAAGAATAGGCCAATGCCTGTTTTGTCTTTAGTGAACATTTTAAAAGTCTGTGATCCTATAGGCTATCAGCTAAACTATAACCACACAAAACTACTTTTGACAAAGAGGGCATTGAGCAGTGATGGAGCATGAGAACCTAGAAGCAATGAAATTTGTTCTGAAACAACATATTAATGAAAAGCATACAAGAAAAAAATAGTTAACAAAGGTACCATTCCCTGAGGATACAGTGAAAAAAAAAAGTTATCAGCTTTCTAAAGGCATGCTTCTACAGAACAAGAAATGTCCCAAAATATGGTTAGGAATGACCACACACAATCATCCTCTAGGAAATGTCAAGAAATTAACTTAAAGATTTATGAGTGAATGTATAAGCTAAGCAAAGACTCATTTGAATCTATGAGCACTGACTTCCAGAAAGCCAGTGTTATAAAATGTACAGCTGCTCTCAATAGTCAGGGTATCTGAAGTTTAAATACCGACAATTTAATTGTTGATTTAGAAACACAGAGGAAAACATTAGAAATACATCCAGCTATTCATCATGAAGATTAAATAAACCCCCAAAATTATGATTCTTACAGTACAGAAAGCCTACCTTATTTGCAGGCTTATTACATGCAGTTTTGACACAATGCAGACAAAGAAATCTCAAAAACAAACAATTTAAATTCTTACCCGTGCATTACGCAGCTCAGTCGGAGTGAAGATCTCAGTCAGTAGTGTTTAAATTGTGTGGTCTGCTGACTATTTCCTTGCCTTTAATTTTATGAAACTATTTCTCTCAAAAAACATATAGTGCCCCAAAACGAGGTGAAAGTTAATGTGCTTAATCAAAATGAAAAAGTGAAAACTTGCAATTTAGCCAAGTTGGATGGCGTACAGGAAAAATGAATCAAGCGCTCACAGTCCAGCATTGAACTCTATGGATCCTGAGCTTTCACAGTTTTCCTCAGTGGGTCTTCCTGACACGATGTACCCATGGACACCAAGGGTCTACTGTTGTCAACAAATTGAATGCAATGACATTAAAATATTAGGAAGATGCTTCATGACTTAGAAACATTGAGCTGGGTGCCTGTAGCTCAGGCCTGTAATCCTAGCTACTTAGGAGGCTAAGATCAGAAGAATTGAAGTTTGAGTCCATCTCAGGCAAATAGTTGGAAAGACCCCAATTTGCAAAATAATCAGAGCAAAATGGACTAGAAGCATGGCTCAAGGGATAGAGTACCTGCTTTGCAAACACAAAGTCCCTTTTACCAAACAAACAACTTTTAACCATTGTCTAAGAGCATTCCTTTAGCAGGATAATCAAAAAGACTATCAGGTTACAAAACGTACTAAATGGCAAACATGCTGCTAGATTTAAAAGTAAACCATAAAGCAAAAAGTATGAAAACCACATAATAACTTAAAAACAGAAACAATAATCAATGGACTGGAGTGAAAAACATTCCTATTCCACTATTACAAGAACTTGATTTATGTCCAACCAAAAACAACACAGAAATGTAGGTCTCTCTATTATAGAAATGCTTTTGCAGACAACTGGAGATCAGAATAAAGAAAAATTAATAAGGATTCATCCTTCACATCACACAATTAATAAAGATTTATTAATGCCAGACATTAATAAATCTTTAAAAATAAAACAGAACAGCATAATCGTATGAGACTAATTTCTGAATATTTGACATGGAGAGTTTACCTTTAAAAAGAAAAGAACTAATTTTAGCATAAAATTTCCCAAATAAGACTAGGTGCTGGTGGCTTATACCTGTAATCCTACCTACTTGGGAGGCAGAGATTAGGAGCATCATGGTTTGAAGCTAGCCCAGGTAAATATTTTTCAAAACCCTACCTTGAAAATAACTAACACAAAAAAAAGGGCTGGTGGAATGACTCAAGTGGTAGAGCATCTGCCTATCAAATATAAGACCCTGAGTTCAAACCCCATCACCACCAAACACAACAAAAATATTCTTGTTTTTACACTGGAACACCACTCTCCTTGTTTTTCTCCTGCCCCTCTGTGAGTCATTCTAAATCTCCTGTGCTGGGTCCTTCTCTACCCTACACACATCAGCATCATTAGCCTTTCCCAGAACATTCTCTGCAACTTCTTCTCTCTGCAGACTCTCTCCTGAGTATACTGCATTGATTCCCTTGGGTTTGAATATCATCTTCATTCTGGCAGATTCTTGTTCAAGGTTCTGGGAATACTATCTAAACTCCCTTTGAAGATCCAGAATTGATATCCAACCACATATCTAGGATCCTGCTTTGATGTGTTTCAACTTGGACTCAATTTGTCCAAAGTGAAACTCTTGAGGTTTCATTCAGACCTGTTCTCTTTGGTCCTTATCGTCCATATCATCACTTTAGTCTCTCAAACCAGAAACTCATGAGATCATCTTTATTATCCTCCTCCCTCACCCTACTTCTAATTATCAGTAAATCGTGTCAATCCAAACTCTGATTATAAAATCTTCAAATATAACAAGACTTCTTGAGACTTGGGTCTCTGTATCTGCTCCCCTCCCCCATCTTTGTGCTGGTCCCCTTCTTTTAGGTCTCTTCTTCAATGTCACTTCCCCCATGAAGCCCTGGTTGACCATATGGATGGGTCACCATCTCAGACTCTTGTTTATTTTCTTCCTGGTTCATGAAAACCTAAAGGCTGTTTGATTTCTTATTTACTGTCTTCTTTATTAAACTGCAAACTCATAGTAGTAGACTTTCTCACCATTCATTCCTGGCACAGTGATGTTGGTAGCATACATTCAATAGTGATAGAACAACAATGTCGCCATTTTGTAAATCAGTCAAAATGGCAGTCCCGCCCTTAAACAAATTCCCATGCTCTAAGACAGCCCCACCCCTACCAGAGGCTACTGCTCCTGTACTAACTTCCTTACTCTCCCCCTTCTATAAAAGCCACTGCTCTCCCAGACTCGGGGCTGTGCCATCTTTTCCCTGGCCAGCCTGGCAGTTTGGGCCCGCCATTAAACCTTGCTCTATGGACGTGAGCCTTTTCTGGTGAGCTTTCTTTGAGAGCGGCATTTTTCCTAACATTTGGAGCTGAAACCCAGGATCGGGTTGAGTTCCCGGCACTGACCTTGCTTTCCCAGCTTTCCTCTGGGATCTGAGCTGCTTTACCAGGACCCCAGATCCTAGAAAGTGACACTCTCTCACTAGCTCACAGGGAAGTTCCTCCACCCCAGTGCATCTCCAACCGCCATCCACCACCGGCCAATCTTCCCTTAAGGTCCTCTCTCCCTCGGTGAGTCCTCCTCGCATGCTGAGCTGTTGTCTCTCTCTCATTTCCTCGAAAACCCTAGTTCTAGGTCGCAGCTTGCTCTCGTCCCGGGAACTGGGTTCCCCACTTGGGACTGTGGACTCCTCTGGTAGTGAAGATGTTCTTTCTGGGGGGTTTTTTCTGCATTTCTCTCTCTCTCTCCTGAGGGCCTGATATTTCCGGGACGCCCGCCATATCTCTCCTCAGGTCAGGCCTTCACCATGGGAGTTGGACCGTCCCAAATTCCTTCAGACTCCCCAATGGGATGTCTCCTGGCCAACCTTGGGCCCCTCCACCTAACCCCTCATCTTAAGCCACGAAAGCTCATTTTTCTCTGTAATCAGGCCTGGCCCCAATATCCACTGGACAATGCCTCCAAATGGCCACTTAATGGCACTTTCAATCCCAATATTTTAAGGGATCTATGCAATCTCTGTGAGCATGCTGGTAAATGGAAGGACCTTTCCTACATCCAATCCTTTCCATATCTCTGTATCAAACCCTCCCTCTGTAATTTCTGTTCCCCTGTGCAGATTCTATTAGCCGGTAAACCAGTTTCTAAATCAGCTAATTCCTCTCCCAAACCTCCTCCTTCCCCATGTAAGCAGACTTCTTGCACTGCTTACCATACCTATTTCCTCCTATCTTCCTGAAAAACTTTCCCTGTCATGGAGTTAAGCAAGCCACTCCTTGCCAACTCTGGCCTTAAGGTGGTTACAGCTCTGGGAGAGCTGAGACCAAGCCTTGGATTTATTTGGCGACCAGAGAGTGGAGGTTTCATTTTGCTGAAAGCCTTCCAGTACCAATCAATGGGAGCAACCTGGAGACACAGGTGATGGCTAATCCCTTAAGTGTGTGTCATGCCTCCGGGCTCTGCCTTCCCCTCCCTTACCCAAGATGTCAGCACAACTTCTGCCTCCTCCATGGTCCCACCACATGTCCTTTGTCTCTGTCTGCCTTCCCCTCCCTGGGCTTACTGGGACCCTGCCTCCCATGAAAAACCTGTAGCATGGTACCTTATGACTTAAGGTATTCCAACTAGTTTGCCAGGCCTCAGTCTAAAGTAACTTTAAGTCAGCTGCTTTACAAAAGCACTTAAAAAAACCTGCAGCTGCCACACTGACGCTCTAACTCTGCACCCACAAGGGGAGGAGGGAAAGCAAACAGGCGCACCTGTGCACAGGATGCTGGCTCCTGGACACAGCAAAAATGCCTGCCATAGCTAAGAAAATCCATAGAAAGGACCCAGCACATCCTGGGCCACCAGCCACATATGGTGATGGCTGCAGCCTGCTGCCACTTCCCCTAGAATAAATGCGTGCAGAGTACACAGGAAGGGGGGAGGGGTGACAGGCTGCAGGATCAGGCCTAGGCAATCAGGGTCATTTGTCCCAGGTGTGTGTGGAGGGAGTGGCGCCTTTCGCAAGTCCTGCTCCTAGCCCCACCTCACACCTCAGGGCATTAGACCCAGCTCTTGTAAGCCAATTGTTAGCTCAAAGTTATAGTTCCAGAAGTAACAAAATAGACATTACTGTGGTCTCTAAACTTCTCATTTAGAATTTTCTATACTTTTGGCCTCAACATAAATTTTTCCCTCCAAATATTAACACTAGTTGTCCTGTATGGTACTTTTATTGGCCTGAAATGCCCTCTGAATGCTCTTCTCTAACTTTACAAATGATTTCTTTGTTAAAAAGGTAGCATTTTATTAAAGAGGCTGCCTGCTGTTAGCTAAAAGACAATATCCTAACGTTTTGATCTTTCTAGATGGGACCTGCATCTTCCAGTCTTCTGGCTGGCAGATGTTGGAAGCTTTGTACTGAGGCCTGGCCTCAGTATGCCTTGGGTGACCAAGAGAAGTGGCCTCCACAGGGTTCCTTAAATTACAATACCACACTCCAATTAGACCTTTTCTATAAAAAGTAAAAGTAAACTGAGGTCCCCTATACAAATTTCTATCTTCTAAGCCATCCCAATACTCAGAACCTCTTAATGAGTGCTTCCCTCTCCAACAGGCAATGGTAGGAAGAGGGCAAGTCATATGTCCCCTTCCAGTTATCAGATCTAAGGGAAATTTAAAAACATCTAAACAGCTGTACTGATGCCCAGACAAATACATTCAAGCATTTATCTCTGTGATCCAAACCTTTCAATTGACATGAAAGGATATTATGCTTCTACTAGACCAGACTCTTATCCCATTAGAAAAGCAATGGGTTCGGGCCCAGGCCACTCAGGTTGGAAATGATTATGTGGCTTAAGCAGTAGAGTGCTGCTTTACAAGCATAAAGTCCTGAGTTCAAGCCCAGTACAGCCAAAGTAAAAAATAATAATAATAATATTTGGGGCTGAGGAAGTAGCTCAATGGGAGAATGTCTGCCCAGCATGTGCAAAGCCCTGGGTTCACTTCCCCAGCATTACTAAAAAAAATAAAAAATGGTAAAGAAGATAAGTAGCAATAATGTCACTTCAGCCATCTCATAGTGGAAAAACATAGTTTAACCTAGACCAGATCCCTCATTCTTCAAGTGAGGAAACTGAGGCCCAGAACAGTTCAGAGACTTGCTCTCCAGAGCGTCAGGTGTCAATGTAAAATAACAACTTTACTTTACAGCAACAACTTAAAAAAAAAAATCCTCTTACCTTTCTAAAGTATCTTAAGGACGCTATCAGAAAGCATACCATGGTGGACTCAGAGTCACAGGTGAGAGAGGTTCTCCTCAAAGATAAATTTCTAACAGTCAGTCCCAGATATTCATAAAAACCTCAGACTGTGGCTGAAGGGAAAAGCCATTAAACCAAGTAATACAGCTAGCCATGTCTGTATTTATGGCTATGTATGTATGTCTGGGACCTTACTAACAAGAGAGAAAAAGATAAGAGACACCATGGCCTCATTGCTGCTCTCAGAGAGGGCCCCACCCAACTAGGGCCTGTATCCTGAACTTGCTCCCATGGTGTGCAGGAGGTGCACTTCTGCAGAGAATGCTTAAGGGGGGACAGCCTGGGAGACAGCCCCGCCCCCAACTGGGACCCTGCCCTCTGCAAGGGTAACCACTGGAGGTCTAAGTGCCCCGTCACCAGATGGAAGATGAGGTGCCACCTTCCTATGGATTGATGGGTCCAAGCCTCCTGGCCACACTCCACTTCTTGGCATCAATGTTGAGGAGCCATAATGGCAGAAAAACAAAAGGCCATTTTCCTCCTAGACAGTGGAACCCGTTTCTCTGTTTTACCTTTTTCTCCTGGTCCCTGGTCCAATGACAAAAGTTATCATTCGGGGCAAATCTGGCTAGCCCCTAGAGTGCTAGTTTACCTGGCCTCTGGCCTGCTCTTGGGGAGACCTCCTCTTCTGTCACTCTTTCCCCATAATACCTGAAACTCCAGTGTCCCTGCTGGGACAGGATTTACTATCTCAATTAAAGGCTCAAATTCTCCTCCCCCCAGGCAGCTATCTCTGCTGCCCCTCCTTCAGGAACAAAGAGACTCCACAGTGTGGACTGATGAGATGAGTATAGGGTTAGCCAGGATAGCCCTCCCTATTCAAATAAAACTCAAAAATCTCTCACAGTTTCCACACCCAAAACAATATCCTCTCAAGCCTGAGGAATGATGAGGCCTTATGTGTATCATAAATTCCTTAAAACAACAAGGGCTACTAATTAGTTGCTCCAGCCCCTATAATAAATTTAAAATTCTTATAAAAGTAAATTTTAAAATACAAGTTACAAAGTAAACAACTGGAAAGGATATAGATAGGTAATAAATGTATTTTTTGAGATGTTAAAGGAAAAAGGAATGGTTTTTTGGATGAGAAGGGATTTTGTAAAAAAGGGTTTATCCTAAAGATTGTCTTAAACAGGAGGGATAAAAACAAGCCATCAAAGGGGTTAGTATGTTATATAAAGATCTAAGTAAGTTTTAAAAGTGCATAATAAGAAACTTCAGTGTGTGAAAAAGTTAAAGTTGAATATAATGTAAGAGTTGCCTAAAAGATTTTTAGGGTCATGTCAAACTAAAATCAAATCCTCTATGTCTATAAAATAACAAGGTTAACTTAATATCGTTCTGCTCTGAGTAACATGTACAAAAAACCATTACAGAGAAAGATTATATCAAAGAAATTATTTGTGTTTTCTGCTGATCTTGTCAAGTTTTTAAGTACTACTAAATCAGAGTTCATTTATATATTTGCTTATGTGTCTTAAATGACCACCTTGTAACAGTGTTATGTTATACTTTATCTAAATATGGTACAAACATTTAAGTTAAAAGTGTCAATTTATATAAAATAATGAGCTAAAGCTCTCTTTTATCCAAGAGTGTTACATTTAAATCCTGACAGCCCCTGCCTCCCACAGGTCACCTACTTAGGTGTGGCCTTAAAGGGACAGACTCACTCCCTGAGTCATAAATGCATCAACCCAATCTTCCATTTCTCAACCCCCATACCATAAGACAGGTTACAGCTTTCCTGGCAGTTATAGGATTTTGCAGAATTTAGATCCCTAGGTATGTAGTCCCTGAACAGACACCTTTTTATGCTCCTCCTAATATTCCTATTTGGGTCTTAGATAATGTATGGCCACCCATTTCTCTCTCTGTAGTTGGAGGACTCTTGAAATTGTCTAGGGAAGAACATTTCACGGTGGTTCTCTGGCTAATGCCCATCCTAATGCCTATGTTTCTTGCTCTCCTATTCTTAAGCTTCCTCCCTTGTATCACACTGCATGTCTGCTATTGCTGATCAAAACTTTAACCAGTTGTACCTCCAGGGATACCAACCTCTCCAAAACTGTCCAGAGGACTGCTCTGAGGGCCCCCACCAGGACACAGGGGCCTGAGGACCTTGCCCCATTCAACACCCCCTGCCAGCAGGAAGCAGCTAAAGAGACCAATGCTTCGCCTCAATTCCTGATCCTCAGCCCCTACCCTCATCATTATTAAAGAAAAAATGGGGGAATGATAGAACAATAATGTCACCATTTTGTGAATCAGCCAAAATGGCAGCCCTGCCCTTAAACAAATTCCCACGCTCTAAGACAGCCCCACCCCTACCAGAGACTACTGCACCTGTACTAACTTCCTTACCCTCCCCCTTCTATAAAAGCCACTGCTCGCCCAGGCTCTGGGCTGTGCCACCTTTCCCCTGGCCAGCCTGGCAGTTTGGGCCTGCCATTAAACTTTGCTCTATGGACATGAGCCTTTTCTGGTGAGCTTTCTTTGAGAGCGGCGTTTTTCCTAACAAATAGGAACTCATTCTGTTTTCTTTAAATGAACAAATATTGTTGTTATTTATTTGTTCTACATTTCCTGTCATTATTTAAACATGAATTTGAAGTAACAATCATGAATCATTTTTGTACTTCCTCCAACGCCTAGCACGACATTCTACCCAAAGTGCAGACCTGAGTAAATCATTTAGTGAATGAGTAGGTTTTTCCCCCATGTCTGACTTGTCAGCTGTGGAAAGCTCCTCCCTGCTCTCCTGTGTACTCTATACCTGGAGGGTACAGAACTCAGGAGAACTTCACCTCGTTAACATTCTGAGTTGTGTCTACCTTTCTATAGTCATCCCAGTATGGACTCCCTTCTTTTTCATCCTGTATCATAACAATGTTCTCCAAAAGTCATGTGCTTAAAAAGAAGAATTTGGAAGTTCAGCATTCATTATTGGATAAAAAATCATCATGGTGTATATATTATCTGTCTTTCATACAATCAATTAGTAATTGGTTTGGGGTGGGGGAAAGATTGGTGAAAGTAATTCTAAATTGAATTGAAAAAATAAGCAAATGTGAGTATTCACAGAAATTCTGAGAAATAAGAGTATTATGAGGATTCCAAGACCCACCTGATATTAAAACATACTGTAGAGGAGGGAGGGGAAAGAGCAGGTTTTGATTCCTACCATAGGAACTGCTATCCTGTAGCTCCAGTTATTTAAAATTTGTATATTCCTATCAACAGTATTCTCATTCTCAAAGAGATTAATATGTAGATCTGGCAGAGAACAGAAAATGAGTGGAGACCAAATATTTTGCCAACTACAGATGACTCCTCATCAGTTCCTAAGTACACAGAAGTTGGAGAGTGGACTTCCTGGGAGAAGGATCAGCCACATGTATGAAGACTGAAGGAGAGAATGGTCATGTGGCAACACTAGGAGAGAATTCTTTGGAACGACTGAAATCTGAGTATTTGAAGGACATGATATTAAAGATAAGGAAAAGTCAGAAAATTGTTAAGAACAGAGATTTTGCACCCAGGTAGTAGCACAGGTTTCTCTAGTACATTAGCAATCATACAAAATATGCCTTTTTTTCATTAATCTTCTGAATTAGTTGAATTATATATGTGACAGGAAAATACCAGTGCAGAAAGTGCTTGCCTAGCATGAGTGGGCCTTTGTTTGATTTTCAGCTCTGCAAGAAGAAGGAAGAAGAGGAGGAGGAGGAAGAAAATGGGGAGGAGGAGGAGGAGAAGTGAAAGGAGAAAGGAGGAGGAAAAAGTAAAAGAAATAGCAATTCATGGGAAGAAGATAGGGCCTAGAAAGAAGTTCTGAGACAGCAGAAAAAATAGCAGAGAAAAGAGCAGTAGGACAGGAAAGAGAAGAAATGGAAAAGAATCATAACAGCTAATGAAAAAGCAACAGGACAAAATCTGAGCACCACAAATCAAGCGTCGTTTTAAGGATTTAAGAGCTTTTCAGAATACAAACACATTGCTTGATTTTAATACATCCATCAGGCCATCTAAGACACCAGGGTTCTCCCAAAGTATCTTGAACTTTTAGTGCTTAACATTCAAAAGAACAATAAAAGGTTTATGAGACAATATTTTCTTTTATGTGCTCCAATGTTTACTGGAGAGGAATCATAAATGGAATACACTAGTATCTCTTAAAAGACTTTTCTAACTAAATAAATGGTGTAAGTAATTTTATGGTGGAGAAGAGCTATGATGTCTATTATGCTTTCCTTCAATTGCATAATTATAAAACAAATCATCTGAATCCTCTGTTTCTACAATTACTTGATGTAAATTAGACAAATTATAGGATTTTAGCTTTTTTTTTTTCCTTTTTTTCTTTGTTGGCAGTATTGGAATTTGAATTCACAGTTGATAGGCATGTGTTCTACCATAGCTTTCTTATTTTTGTTGTCAGAGCTGGTATTGACATACACGTCCTCTAATTTGGACTGGTATTCTTTTATGTTTGGATTTTCAAGAAAATGTTATTAAGCTGGGTTGCTGGTGGCTCACGCTTGTAGTCCTAGCTATTTGGGAGGCTAAGATTAAGAGGATTGCAGTTCAAGAGCTCCTAGCTCCAAAGTAACCAGAGCAAAATGGACGGCAGGCATAGCTCAAGTGTAGAGCACCTACTTTTTTGAGTGCTTGCTTTGCAAGAGTGAAGCCCTGAATTCAAGACCCCAGTCCCTATGGAGCTGGTGGAGTGGCTTAAGTAGTAAGAATACCTGCTTAGCAAACATGAGGCCCTAAGTTCAAACCCCAGTGCTGCCAAAAAAAAAAAAGAGAAACAAAAAAGACCAAAACCCAAGTCCAGCAAAAAAAGATATTAAATGCAATAATTTTATCATAAAGATTTTGTGTATCATTTTTTTCTTTTGGGTGGTAATATAATGTGATACATATTTGTAATTTGTATTGCATGTAATAAACATTGAAAGATTTTAAACCACATATTACAAAGGTATAATGTTTAAAATGGTTTGGCACATAGACAGAAATGCACAGAATAATAGGACAAGGTAGAGTCAAGAAAATATGTAAACAAATTTGTACATATAACACATTATGAAGTTGATATGTAATTAGTGAGGTAA
The DNA here is from genome assembly GCF_047511655.1 of Castor canadensis. Taxonomy (NCBI): domain Eukaryota; kingdom Metazoa; phylum Chordata; class Mammalia; order Rodentia; family Castoridae; genus Castor; species Castor canadensis. Next base: position 26,086,359 of record NC_133393.1, read on the forward strand.
CCACATGGAGTACTCAATAAATAGGACAGATATGGACAAGTTTACCATAAGTCAGGAAAAGTGAAGTTAGATTCCTACCTTTTATGAACCAAGCCTTGTATGCACATATGAATAATAAAAGAAAAAAAAAAGGTCTTATTATAACAATTTTTAAATAAAAAGTTTTATTAAAAAAAAAAAAGATTCCTACCTTTCACCTTCACCAAAATAATCTTGGATATTCTACGTTCTCCAAAATATATGTTGAAAGCTGTTCATTGCAACATTCTTTGTAATCTCAAAACAGAACAATAACTTGGAAATAACTCAAACTTTACCAATTTATGGTATATTCATAGAATTGAATACCATGCAGCCATTGATAAGAATTCAGAAGATCTGGATGTCTGAAACATATTTGTAAATGATAAAAACAAGATACAGAAAAACCCTTGTGGGTTTTTTGTAAGAGTGCATAGTCTCTCTCTCTCTCTCTCTCTCTCTCTCTCTCTCTCTCTCTCTCTCTCTCTCTCTTTCTCACACACACACAATTTTCTGGAAGGACACACAAAAATCTAATGACAGTTACCTCTGGGGAATGAAAATAGGGGGAGACAGGAAGAAAGAAAGATACCTAGTTTTGATGCTATACCTTTCAGTGTTGTCTGAATTTACTACCAAAAGCATGAAGATTTTCGATTTGAAAAATAAATATAATAAGAGCTGGAGCTGGGTATGGTGGTGCATGACTAGCGAGTAGCTGGGTATAATCCAGAAGCAGGAAGATTGAGAGTTTGAGGCAAGCCCCAGCAATTTGGCGAGGCTCTGTCTCAAAAACAAAAATAAAAACAAAAGGCTGGGGTGGTTGAACATTTGCCTGATAAATGAGACCCTGGGTTTAATCCCCAGTGCCACACACAAATAAATTAATAAATAAGGTAAAAGTAATCATGACAAAAAGGAAAAAGGGGGAAAGACAATGGAAAAAGGAATGGAAAGACAAAGGAAAGGTGGAAAAAGAATCATGTGCTAATTTCCAGGTTTCTGTATATTTGCAGGATAATTGTTGTTAGCACAGGTAAAGCCCGATTATACTTCTAGTCAAGTTTCTAGTGGTAGGGAGCCATGTGGTCTTAGTATGGAAAGGGTTTTGTGTTATCTAGTGCAGCTTCCTCAGTCTACAGAGGAGCAGAGTGGCCCATGCTCCCTGGAAATCTGCCATCACAGTGACAGATTCCCATGAATGAGTCAGAAGTACAACATCAGTAGCAAAATATACACAGAAAAGCAAAGACAGGAATCCAAACAGGATGAAGAAGAGAAAGGAAGAGGGGTATCAGTTATTGAGGCTCTATGCAGTGCCAGGAATAGGAAGGAGTAACTTGGGGAGCCAGTAACGGGGAGTGGCCATGATGACCTGGCTTACCTTGTAGTGGCTGATGGCATTTTCAATGGTAGGCTCAGGATGAGACTGGTGTTCAGGCAGCTCCAGGCATTCCACACACAGAAGACTTCCTGTCTTCTCACAGAACCTGCACACCCTCTTCTGGTGGAGGGGGCAGATGTAACCTTCTCCCAGCACCTCCTCAGAACAGGGCTTCCGGCAGACGGGGCAGCAGAGGACTCCAGAGGTTAAGGTCTTCTCCACATGCTGAATTAGGCACATACGACAGAAGAGGTGTGCGCAGTTGGTGCTCACTGCCTCCTTCAGGAGTTCCAGGCAGATGGGGCAGATGCCTTCCTCCTGGCTGTCCTTATGCAGAGAGACCATGGTCTCCACCCCACCCCACCAACCTCCCCACTAGGTCTTCTGAAGGTCTGGCACTCCACAGCCCCAGATGAGAAGGTTCAGCCAGAAGCAGCCCTGGAGCAGCCTAGAGGGCAGGACTCAGGCTCCAACTTCAGGCAATTTCCACTCTCCATCAAGAGGACCAAAGCATGGATCACACAAACCACGATTCTGCATGAGTTTCAGAAACATCTTATCAGCTTTGGGGTACACCCTCTGGTTTCCCTGTATTTGCTAAACTTGAAGTTCCTCTATTTTTCATACACCTGGAGGAAGCAGGTGATTCCAAAACCAATTCAGTTTTCCTTTTGTGGGTTTTCTGTGAATATTTTTATAGTTCCAAGTTAAAAGGCCAAGGTGTCACATCGCAGCCGGAAATGAAACCATCATAGCTTTCAAGTTAAAAGTCTTCTCTGATTTGCTGTTGGCTAAGAGAACTTGGCAGGCGTTCCGAGTGTTCTCTCCCTTGCCATAGTCTGAGATGGCTTAACGCTATTGACTATCACTCCAGCCATTTACAGTGGCACATTGTCAGCAAGTCATTTTCCTTACCCGCAACCATTGTAGAATTATACCAATTCCATTGTGAAAGAGAAAGAGAATAAGACAGGGAAAAGGGCAAAGACTTGCGTAATGTTTGAAGCCATCTTGTTCCTTCCTTTCAAACCACTTCCAAAGATTACCCAAAGCAAGAAGTACCCCCCTGCTCACTTCCCTTAAATACTGTACTCTCATTGCCTCATCCTACTCTTCTTAAAAAGTGGCACCCCTGTGAGCACCCCATTCTTGCTGCCAATAAAGCTCTCTTAGTATCCTACCTCAATTTCTCCCTTTAAATTTCAGGTTGTTTTCTTGTACTCCAGACCTGGAGAGAAGGCAAGCAGGTGAATGGTTCTTCTTCAATCATTCCAATTATATATGCTCATGTGTCAGTAAAACTGAGGAAAGGTGGGGAGACATGCCCTATCATAGAAACACTGAATTGCCAGGAAAATAAAAGTCCTCATGACTTAGGGTAACTGAAAGGTGAGATGAACTTTGGTTGCTGCAAGGTGTGGCATGTTTGCTCATAGAAAAGGGGAAAGTCTTGGTGCCTCAATGCATATGTCACATGACCTGAGAGGTAGGTGACTCACAGAATGGAGGTCCCCAGAATACCAGTTTGTGGAACCTCAGGATCCAGAAATCACAGGACCATGACAACTACTGCTGGATGATACTGGAGCATCAATTGTTCACCCTGCTGTCCTCAAACTGGAGAACCTCCAGTCAGGCTGGTCTCAGCACTACCATTGGGGGTGCTTATGGGGGTATCACTAATAAGGGTTGACACTTCAGGGTCTAAGGACCTGAAATTCTTATTGCCTCCCCTCAATCCCACTTTGCCTCCATTTGTGCAGGATTGTACGCTATTGTGATATAATAGCTGTTTATTTAGTTTTCATCCCCAGTTCCTGACACAAAATTCCTACAACCCTTGTAGTTGATAGGGGTGCTGGATGTCTTTTGTTATCCCTTTCAATTATACCTGAGTTTATGCTAATCAGGTGACTCTTAGAAGATGGGAATTGATTGACAGAAGAGTCAGCTACATGATTAGAGGAGCACCTCTGATGAATTTACAGCCCCACTCCTAATCTCTCGGGAGGAAAGAGGGGTCTGGGGTCTGAATAATCACCAGCGGCCAATGATTAGATAAATTGGGCCTACGTATTGGAATCTCTGTAAAAAAGTCCAAACAAAAGAGTTTGGAGAGCTTTCAGATTGGGGAATTGCAGGCACATGCTGGGAGGATGGCACACTCCAAACTCCACGGTCACAGAAGCTCCTGTGCCCAGGACACTTCTGGACCTTGTTCTGTGTACCTTGTCATTTGCTATGCATTTGTGTATCTTTTATACTGAAGCAGTGACAGTAAATAACAGTGTTTTCTTGACTTCTGTGAACCATTATAGCAAATTGTTAAACTTAAGGAATGGGTTGTAGGAACTTTCAGTTTGTAGCCATGTCTGCTAGTTGTGTGAGTGAACTGGGACTCACTACTTGTGATTTGCATTTGAAGTGAGGAGCAGTCTTGTGGGATGAGATACCTGTGGTATCTGTGCCAACTCCAGGTAGTGCTATACCTGAGTCAAATTATGGAAAATTAGTTGATGTGAGTGAGTGAGGAAAACTGATATATTTGGTGTATGTATGTTGAAACAGTTTTTCTTTTAGGGTTGCTATCTTAGTCACACTTTTCACCACTGTGACAAATACTTCAGAAAAACAACTTAAAGGGAGAAAAGATTTATTTTAGCTCATGGTTTCAGTTCATTGCTTCTGGGCCCATGGTGAGGCAGAACACCATGGCAGAAGGGCATGGTGGAGCTCTAGTTGCCCACTCTACCTCCTCTTGGGAACTCTCCACAGAGGCATCTTCCTTAATTCATTGAGGACTGGCTCTCCGGCTTTTTCCTACCCCATATACTGCCATTATCCAGTGGAGGACTATATAAATGGCCTTCCAACACTGTGACCTTTCAGTTCCTCAATCTGTTCACATCGAATTACCTTCACTTTTGCCACCTACCCTGTGACCGTTCTGTGAACCAAGTCACAATTTAGATTTCATGACCTGACATCACAAATCTAGGCTCTTCCTAATCTAGTTCTTTCCCTAAGCTTCTCACTGCCTGCCACACCTATTCTATAACCTGTAGTCCCTGGCCCCTCGACCCCTGGCCTATCTCATGGGCTAATATGAGAAGGGGAAATCTCATATCTGGATGTCTGTTATCCCAGCCCAAGAGCTTCATCAACACAAAATGTTATCTTTCCTCACACCTTTACTTAGAAAGAGTTCAGTAAGGGTTTCCAGAATGGATGAGTGAATGCACAGATGGACAGACAGACTGATAAGTGAATGTATGGTCAAACAGATGAAGAAATAACACTTTATGCTAACTTGGAGTGATAATCAAGTAGCAACTTTTACTACAATTTTTAGGTACTTCTCTTGATTTCCTACAGGCTTATTGAGCAACTTAAAGGAAGGAGTCCACTCTAATTAAGTTATACTCACTTAAAAAGAAGAAAAAAAAGGCAAATAAGGCAGGAAGGTTATGAAGCAAGCATTCTTATAACTATCACAAAAGACTCTGCCAGACCATACGCTTGCACACAGGTCACTGTTACCTTACACAAAACATACTTCTACAAGGATGTCTATCTATTCCAAAGTTGTCTGTGCAAATTTGGGCTGATGTTACTCTTATTATTAACCATTGTGAGCAAGACTTATTTTTTCAAAATGTCTGATGTAATCCTCATTTTCATCTTTAAAAAACTTCCCCTTTGCCTCAGCCTCACTGAATACCTCTTTGAATATGGTATGCTTAGTCTCTTCGCAATGTTCTGCTACTCCTATTTTAGTGAGAGTCCCAAGTAAACATTCTTTGGAGAACCTCTCTGAATTATAAATTTTAGAGTGACAATTCTAAACTTGAATCCCAGTGATACTTTCTCAGTTCACATCTTAACTGATGATTCTCAAACTTTAGTTCTCTAGCAATCCCCTCTGAAATTCTCTCTCCATTGGCCATTAGTTCCTTCTTACCTCCCTGAATATCCATAAAAGAAAGCCCACTCCTTTCTGGTGCAGCAAAGAGTAACTATATGAACTTTGAAGGCAAAGTGGCCAAGTTCAGATCACCACTGCCTTTTTGCTGTGGTTAACCCTACGCAGGTCCTGTAACCTCCCAGAGACCCAATACATTCAAATCCTCCTTTCTGGTCTTCATCTCCTTATGGAGTTTAAATTTTGTCCATCCTTGGATGTCCCCTCAACCTCTTAAATTCAATGTACCATCTAAATTATTCTTATTTAGATTATCTGCCTCTCTGCCCAGAACAGGCAATGGAGAAAGCCTTTTCAGTTTAGTATTTTTTGAGCAGCTGTCTGTTGGTGGACAGTAAGTGGCGCTATCTCCCAGGGCAGGATGGGCTTCTTCCTTTTATCTCTAGAAGATAAACAGCTACTGCCATGACCTGAGAGCACCAAGATATTTCTTTTAAAAGTGGTGGTTTTAAAACTGGCAGTGTAACTCCTCAGGGTAAGGAATATCCATCTGTGGAAAGTTAGCCCTGAAAATATGCTGATGAAGGTTGGAGGAGGAAAGAAGGCACCAGGGCACAAAACCATGTAAAAGGAAGAGGGAGACTGTGAGAGGCAGAGCCTGCAGGGCAGCAGAAGGCAGTGGAATTGAGGAAAGTTTGCCAGTGAGAACTGTCCCATGGTAGAAATAGTCAAAGAATGTTGAAGACTGGAAATGCCCAATATCTGCTCTGCAATTGTGTCCTTTGTTGAAGTGAAACACAGCCTCCACTCCTTGGTCAACACCATCTGTCCTGGATCTCTAGGAAAGTGAATAGATTACAGACAACTACTTAAGTGAGAAGCAACCACAGAAAAGGTGCAAGTCTCTGTGTTTGATGATATGGTTTTTAGAGAAATGAGGTGATTTGTGAGACTCAGGAGACATGGCGAACTTAGCAGAGACCTTTTGAGCTGCTAGTAAAAGAAACAGGTTCATGGTGGAAACCCCTGAATTCCACCCAATGGCATGGAGAAAACAACCTCAAATAACCCCATGATCTTACTTACCTTTGGAGTTCAAAAAGTTGCAGAGAATACAATGATTACCAGGGCTAGGAAGAAAGGTGGATTCAATTAGGAGGAAGAAATTCAAGAGACCTACAGTACATCATGGGGACGACAGTTAATAATAATGCACTTCATTCTTAGAAATTGATGAGAGTAGACTCAAGTATTCTTACCAAGCCACAAAAGCAACAAGCAAATGAAATCCCAATTAGCCTGAAATGTACTGAGGCAATTAGTCATTCACCAAGTTGATAAAGAATTCTTATTTAAAGTTAAACAAAACTCTTGAGAAGCACAGCCAGATGTGACCAGTGTGGATGTTTTAGGTATAGAGTTTGTGAAAAAGGGATGAATCCAGCCCCTGACTGGAATGTGCTGGTTGTCTGACTGTAAGTATTACGTCGGACACACCTATTTCAATAAAGGAGAGGGCTACACTGTTCTATACTTCCTTGTAATAGGGGAATTTATGAATTTCTAATTCTACACTCACTGAGGCACAAAGTAGAACCAAAAGGCGTAAGCAAATGCTGAGAGTGAAGTAGATAAGGCCCATGGTGAGAATCAGCCTGAAGTGGGAGACCATCCCAACAGAAACAGTAGGGTGTGAAGAGGAGCATCTACCAGGAACTTCATCACTCTTGCACTGCCTCTTCTCATGGCTCTGGGATGGGCTCCAACAATGTGTTCACATGATTATACTATTTTATAAATTTTGCAAAGATATAAAAAACATCTTTTGAACTATGGGTAGGATTGCTGTCTCTTTGCATTCCATCTTACCTCTGTCCTAATTTCCCTTGTATCTATTGGTGTTTAGAGGGATCAAGCTAAAGGGAAACTCGAGCTAAGGGTTAGGCTTATATGGTTTAGGCTTACTAATATGTGTGGCTCATAAACACTTCTGTGTATAACCAAGTTATTGCTCACTGTCTCTGCATAGAAGTGGCTTCCAGGAAAACCTCTGTCACCCACTGAGACAACTCACCTGACATCAGGGACCAAAGTTCAAGGTCAGAAGACCTGTCAGGATAAGAATGTGTCCTGTGACATGAGGCTCAGAAGACTCTGGACATTGGGGCCAAAACTTCCAATCTCTGGATGTAGAAAATTGTAAGTACAGCATCCTTCTCATCAATGTCTAGTCAAATTGAAGCTCTCTTCTTCAGGAATAAACTTACAATGCAACATGCACCATATGCAGCAGGAGATAAAATTATTGATAAAATTCAATAGAAGTTACTCTGACATTAAAAGTAAATGGTAATGGGCTGGCAGAGTGGCTCAGTGGTAGAGTACCTGCCTAGCAAGTGTGAGGCCCTGAGTACAAACCCCAGTACTGCCCACCCCCCAAAAAAAAGTCATTAGAAAAAAAGCAAATGGCAAACATTTTTTTCAACTCCAACCAAAGCTGGTAATTTATTGAAGAGAGGAGATTAATTTTACAAAGAACAGACACCTCAGTTTGGGGTTGATCACTTGAGGAAGAATGAACAATCTAAATAAACATGTGGAAACTTAATTATTTTGTGTTGGTTTGGGATAAAATATTAGCATCTATAAGGATAATTTCATAATACAATCTTTACAATAAGGACTTAGCAATAAACAGATCAATGCCCTGAAATCTTGTTTTCCATCAGAAACTCTTAGCAGAGGTTGCAACAAAATTAACACTAAAAACTGACATGGTAATACCAGTGATGTTTATGAAATAGAAATCAATTTTCCTAAGCATAGTAATTTTTTGAAAAGTTTTATTAATCATGCTACAGGAAATAAAATATTTATTCCCAAATGAGAAATTACATGAGAAAACCACTGTCAAATGAAGAGTGAATCAGCATTGGAAAGCAAGCCAGGCATGGTGTCACACTGCTGTAATCCTAGCACTCAGGAGGCTAAAGAAGGAGGATCAGGAGTTCTAGGCCAGTCTGGGATACATAGTGAGACCCTATCTCAAAAACAAAACAATGGGCATGAAGCATGGCTCAAGTGAGCCATTTCCTAAGTTCAAATCCCAGTACAGAAACAAACAAACAAATCTAAAAATAGGGAAAATATAACTCTGGATCAGGTAGCTATTATTTATCTGGATTTTTAAATGTTTGTGACATTTGTCACTTTTTAAATTTATAATGTGTTAGCAATGGTTTTCTCATTGTTAGTCAATAGTTACTTTGGATCCTAATTTTGCATCTTTTTTTGTAGAACTAGGATTTGAATTCAGGGCCCTGTGATTTCTCTGTACCACGATAGCCACACCAGTAGCTACTTTTGCTTTAGTTATTATTTTTTAGATAGGCTCTCAGCACTTCTGGGGGCAGGCTTTGACCAGAGTCTCCTACCTATGCCTCCTGTGCCTCTCATATAGCTGGGATGACAGGTGTGAACCACTATACAATTTGTTTTTGTTGAGATAGGTAGGAGTCCTGCTAACTTTTTGCTCAAGCTGGCCTCTAAGCATGATCTTCCCACATGGCCTGGCCTGCTTCCTTTTTCTTAAAGAGGTGTAATACTGCAAACTTCAGGCCTCACAAACCTGGACAGTCTTGTCATCTACCTGAGGGAATTTGGGAGCAGGCTGTGGAGGTCGTGGCCCAGATGGGTAGTTTTCCATCAGGAAGCTCTAAAGAAAAGTGAAACACAAAATGATTTGGTTGGTAGCACTGGCTAGCGATGTCCAACAGATGAAATGACAGATAAGAAGCAGAGTTCCAGTTCAGGTATATCTCTGTATCCAAGCGTCAGTCCACCTAGAAGTCCCCACTGAGTCCAGAGTCACAAGGAGCTGCAGTCCCCATGCACAATTTACTTTCAGTTTCTGTCTCTGCAGTGGCTCCAGGATTCCAGAGGCTAGTTCTACACCCTGCCTTTTGCTGAAAACTGTCCACAAGGTGCACCTGAGCCACAGGTGTTTTGTAGTTTCATGATGAAGATGTGCTTTAGGACTTTAAGAAAACTACAGAAACTCACCTCAACTGAAATTGGGGTAACACTACTCAGAGCTACTCCCAGATGCAAAGTTTTTCAAATATGTCTTTAAAAAATTCTATCAAGGGCTGGGTGTGTGGCTCAGTGGTAGATCACGTGACTAGCATGAGCAAAGTCCTGGTTTCCATCCTCAGCACTGCAAATATAAATACATAACACATACACAAACCACAAGTCATTCCTAGTGGGTGAGTGTACCAACTCCTTCCTGAGTGCCCACTCAGCAATCCTGCCCCAACGGCCACCAGAGCTGCCCCACTTCCTCACATGAGATTTAACAAAGAGGCTTCCATTGTAGCCTCTTCCTGCACAAAGCCAGGCATAACAGCTTAACCTGAAGCCAGGATCCAAGTACCCTCCATCCTCCATGGGCCACTCCTCTGAATCTCTGCATGGCATCTCGGCTCCCTCTAAGACTGCAGTCATCAGGTCCTGTGCACCTCCCATCTCAGAATAATCATCCCCATTCTATAAATGGGGAAAACAAAGCCCAGAGACCCCAAAGCCTCTGACAATGTAACCAAATGTCAAGTACTATGACTCTGGAAGGATTCCTGTTTGATTTCCTACAGCAAAGGCAGCTTCAGAAAACTAGCCTGCAACTCCTTTTGTCCTGCAAAAATGTCCCCTGGGGACCTTCCTGATTCCTTCAAATCACCTCATAGCAATTCACTGAACAAAAGCTCTTGGAACAGTTTGAAGGACTGAAGGACGGACTGCAGGAGGTTCCAAAATGTGATAAGTGGTCAAGGAGACACTTCTCCTCCCTAGGAAACTTCTGTCTGCACCTGAGAGACATCTCTGCCCCCAGGCAATGGAAAAAAAGGCTATAAAACCCATTCCCCACCCTGACTCAGGGGATCACCAGTTTCCGGGTCCCCCTGCATTCTCCAATATGCAGTCTTTCTCTTCTCTTTTCTCCAACTAAATTCTCTACAAATAAAATCTTTCTGACCTCTGCGGTTAGAGTCTGTCTGTGCTTTCATTCTTAGAGCAGGCTCAAGAACCCTGAGCACCTGAAATTCCTGTGTGTGTTGTTGGCAATAATGGCACCGATAGGTTTTGGTTCTTACTACACCATTAAGCTTCTGTTTTCCAGGGTCACAGTCCTGCCTCAAGTCTAGCTTGAATTCTCCTTCTGCCCCAACCTCCAATCAGCACGAACCATAAGATCTTAACCAATCAGATCATGCCGAGTCTCACTGAGTGTGTTTAAGCCCCTGCCTCTCTCTCTCTCTCTCTCTCTCTCTCTCTCTCTCTCTCTCTCTCTCTCTCGGCTCTCTCCCTCTCCCACCCAGCAATAAAGAATCTCTTGGCCAGATCACTCCTCTCCACATGGTCACTTTTGGGGCCTATATTTGCCTTACATTTGGTGCCATGACTCAGATCGGGGCTCCCTACTAATCCTGGTGGGACCCCAATTCAGACTTACCCCACGAACACTCTGAGGATGTGACTGGCCAGGACTCATCCTCCCAATTGTCCTTGCTCGCATCCAACACCAGACATTCTTTGGTAAGTCCACATACCCTTCTTGGACAACCTTTGCAGTCTCTCCCTTCGGTGTCTCCGGGTTTTCAAACACCCCGCCGTTTGGCTATCTCTGGGCGGCTCAGATGGTAGAGGGATTCCCTTCACTGCCGGGCTTCGATCCAAATGTCGCAGGTCTCCTTGACCTTCCTCAAAAAAGCCTAGGCCTAGGTGACCTAAGCCCCTGGCCCTTCAGATTTGCATGCCACTAGAACTCAGTGACGACTGATTCTCGTGTACCTTGTGCTGTTCTCGGGGATTTGAGTCATGCAGGGACACCCCACAATTCATAATACCCTCCTCCCCCATTACGGGACTGGGTCCCACACAATGGGTGACTTTACATCCTCTTTGCGTCTGACTCCCCACTGAGATGCCTCCTCAATAATTTAGACACCTTGGGTTTGACCCCAGACATAAAACCAAAAAATTTAATCTGCTTTTGCACTCAAACCTGGCCCACTTATCCTTTAGACAACCAAAGTCACTGGCCCCCTTTCGGATTTTTAGATCCCAACCTTTTACAGGACATATAACTACTGTGAGCGATTGGAATGATGGGAAGAGATTCCATATGCCCAGGCTTTTCATACCTCCATCTAAATCTGGCTCTCTGACTTCAAACCCTCAAACCCTCACTCTGTACTTTCTGTTCCCCTGTGCAGATTCTATCAGCCTGTAAACCAGTTTCTAAATCAGCCAATTCCTCTCCAAACCTCCTCCTTCCCCATGTAAACAGACTTCTTGCACTGCTTGCCATACCTATCTCCTCTTATCTTCCTGAAAAACTCTCCCTGGCATGGAGATAAGCAAGCCACTCCTTGCCAATTCTGGCCTCAAGGAGGTTCCAGCACTGGGAGAGCTCATGCTCCCTTCCTGTGGGCTGAGACCAAGCCCCGGATTTATTTGGTGACTGGAGAGTGGAGGTTTCATTTCCTGAAAGCCTGCCAGTACCAATCAATGGGAGCAACCTGGAGACACAGGTGATGGCTAATCCCTTAAGCGTGTGTCATGCCTCCAGGCTCTGCCTTCCCCTCCCTTACCTAAGATGTCAGGACACTTTTTCTGCCTCCTCCATGGTCCCACCACGTGTCCTTTGTCTCTGTCTGCCTTCCCCTCCCTGGGCTTACTGGGACCCCGCTTTCCATGAAAAACCTGTAGCATGGTACCTTATGACTTAAGGTATTCCAACTAGTTTGCCAGGCCTCTCAGTCTAAAGTAACTTTGATTCAGCTGCTTTACAAAAGTGCTTACAAAAACCTGCAGCTGCCATGCTTACGCTCTAACTCCATCCCCACAAGGGGAGGAGGAAAGCAAACAGGCGCACCTGTGCACAGGATGCTGGCTCCTGGACACAGCAAAAACACCTGCCATAGCTAAGAAAATCCATAGAGAGGACCCAGTACATCCTGGGCTGCCAGCCACACATGGCGATGGCTGCAGCCTGCTGCCACTTCCCCTAGAATAAACACACGCAGAGTACACAGGAAGGGGGGAGGGGTGACAGGCTGCAGGATCAGGCCTAGGCAGTCAGGGTCATTTGTCCCAGGTGTATGTGGAGGGAGTGGCCTTGCACAAGTCCTGTTCCTAGCCCCACCTCACACCTCAGGGCATCAGACCCAGCCCTTGTAACCCTATTGTTAACTCAAAGTTATAGTTCCAGAAATAACAAAATAGACATTACTGTGGTCTCTAAACTTCTCATTTAGAATTTTCTATACCTTTGGCCTCAACATAAATTTTTCCCTCCAAATATTAACACTAGTTGTCCTGTATGGTACTTTTATTGGCCTGAAATGCCCTCTGAATGCCCTTCTCTAACTTTACAAATGATTTCTTTGTTAAAAAGGTAGCCTTTATTAAAGAGGCTGCCTGCTGTTAGCTAAAAGACAATATCCTAACGTTTTGATCTTTCTAGATGGGACCTGCATCTTCCAGTCTTCTGGCTGGCAGATGTTGGAAGCTTTGTACTGAGGCCTGGCCTCAGTATGCCTTGGGTGACCAAGAGAAGTGGCCTCCACAGGGTTCCTTAAATTACAATACCACACTCCAATTAGACCTTTTCTATAAAAGAAAAAAAAGTAGACTGAGGTCCCCTATACAAATTTCTACCTTCTAAGTCACTCCAATACTCAGAACCTCTTAACGAGTGCTTCCCTCTTCAACAGGCAATGGTAGGAAGAGGGCAAGTCTTATGTCCTCTTCCAGTTATCAGATCTAAGGGAAATTTAAAAACATCTAAACAGCTGTACTGATGCCCAAATACATCCAAGCCTTTATCTCTGTGATCCAAACCTTTCAACTGACGTGAAAGGATATTATGCTTCTACTAGACCAGACTCTTATCTCATTGGAAAAGCAATGGGTTCAGACCCAGGCCACTCAGGTTGGAAATGATTATGTGGCTCAAGCAGTAGATTGCCACTTTACAAGCATAAAGTCCTGAGTTCAAGCCCGGTACAGCGAATGGAAAAAATAATAATAATAATATTTGGGGCTGAGGAAGTAGCTCAATGGGAGAATGTCTGCCCAGTATGTGCAAAGCCCTGGGTTCAATTCCCCAGCATTACCAAAAAAAAAAAAAATTAAAAAATGGTAAAGAAGATAAGTGGCATCAATGTCACTTCAGCCATCTCATAGTGGAAAAACATAGTTTAACCTAGACCAGATCCCTCATTCTTCAAGTGAGGAAACTGAGGCCCAGAACAGTTCAGAGACTCCAGAGTGTCAGGTGTCAATGTAAAATAACAACTTTACTTTACAGCAACAACCTATCAGAAAGCATACCACGGTGGACTCAGAGTCACAGGTGAGAGAGGTTCTCCTCAAAGATAAATTTCTAACAGTCAGTCCCAGATATTCATAAAAACCTCAGACTGTGGCTGAAGGGAAAAGCCATTGAACGAAGTAATACAGCTATCCATGTCTGTATTTATGGCTATGTCTGTATGTCCAGGACCTTACTAACAGGAGAGAAAAAGATAAGAGACACCATGGCCTCATTGCTGCTCTCAAGAGGGCCCCACCTGACTAGGGCCTGTATCCTGAATTTGCTACTGTGGTGGACAGGAGGGGCACTTCTGCAGAGAATGCTTAAGGAGGGACGGACTGGGAGACAGCCCCACCCCCAACCAGGACCCTGCCCTCTGCAAGGGTAACCACCGGAGGTCTAAGTGCCCCCGTCACCAGATAGAAGGCGAGGTGCCTCCTCCTATGGATTGATGGGTCCAAGCCTCCTGGCCACACTCCACTTCTTGGCATCAATGTTGAGGAGCCATAATGGCAGAAAAACAAAAGGCCATTTTCCTCCTAGACAGTGGAGCCCGTTTCTCTGTTTTACCTTTTTCTCCTGGTCCCTGGTCCAATGACAAAAGTTATCATTCAGGGCAAATCTGGCTAGCCCCTAGAGCGCTAGTTTATCTGGCCTCTGGCCTGCTCTTGGGAAGACCTCCTCTTCTGTCACTCTTTCCTCATAGTACCTGAAACTCCAGTGTCCCTGCTGGGATGGGATTTACTATCTCAATTAAAAGCTCAAGTTCTCCTCCCCCCAGGCAGCTATCTCTGCTGCCCCCTCCTTCAGGAACAAAGAGATTCCACAGTGTGGACTTATGAGATGAGTGTAGGGTGAGCCAGGACAGCCCTCCCTATTCAAATAAAACTCAAAAAATCCCTCACAGTTTTCACACCTGAAACAATATCCCCTCAAGCCTGAGGAATGATGAGGCCTTATGCCTATTCCTGAAAACAATAAGGACTACTAATTAGTTACTCCAGCCCCTATAATAAATTTAAAATTCTTATAAAAGTTAATTTTAAAATACAAGTTACAAAGTAAACAACTGGAAAGGACATAGATAGGTAATAAATGTATTTTTGAGAAGTTAAAGGAAAAAGGAGTGGATTTTTGGATGAGAAGGGATCTTGGAAAGAAGTGTTTTCCTAAAGATTGTTTCAAATAGAAAGAATAAGGACAAACCATCTGAAGGGTTTTGTATGTTGTATGAAGGTCTGAGTATGTTTGAAAAGTGTATAATAAAAGCTTTGGTGTGTGATAAAGTTAAAGTTGAATATAATCTAAGAGTTGCCTAAAAGATTTTTAGGGTCATGTCAGACTGAAATCAAATCCTCTATGAAATAACAAGGTTATCTTAATATTGTTCTGCTCTGAGTAACATCTACAAAAAACATTACAGAGAAAGATTTTATCAAAGAAATTATTTGTGTTTTCTGCTGATCTTGTCAAGCTTTAAGTACTACTAAATCAGAGTTCATTTACATATTTGCTTATGTGTCTTAAATGACCACCTTGTAACAGTGTTATGTTATACTTTATCTAAATATGGTACAAACATTTAAAAGGTTAAAAGTGTCAATTTATATAAAATAATGAGGTAAAGCTCTCTTTTACCCAAGAGTGTTACATTTAAATCCTGACAGTCCCTGCCTCCCAAAGGTCACCTACCTAGGTGTGGCCTTATAGGGACAGATTCACTCCCTGAGTCATAAATACATCAACCCAATCTTCCATTTCCCAATCCCCATACCATAAGACAGATTACAGCTTTCCTGGCAGTTATAGGATTTTGCAGAATTTAGAGCCCTAGGTATGCAGTACCTGAGCAGACACCTGTTTATTCTCCTGCTAATATTCCTATTTGGGTCTTAGATAATGTATGGTCACCCCTTTCTCTTAGAAAAACTTGCCTCCAACAGACTCTGCTCCTCTGGCTGACTACCTGCCTTCTCAGGGAACTTCTCAGAGAGCATGCAAACCAGATCCTGCCCCACCCTATAACAATTTCTGTTAAACCAGGGCATCTTGTTCTCCAAAAAGGATCTTCTACCCTCTCCATTGGGACTTTGATGGACCAGCCCTCATCTGGTCATTCTCATGACATCCACTGCTGTCAAGCTCAATGTGTTCCCCCAATGGTTACACCTCTCAAGAAACAATTAGAAAAATGGAGAAGGGAATTGGAGGACTCTTGAAATTATCTAGGGAACAACATTTCACAGTGGTTCTCCTGGCTAATGCCCATCCTAATGTCTATCTTTCTTCTTGCTCTCCTATTCTTAAGCTTCCTCCCTCATATCATACTACATGTCTGCTATTGCTAATCAAAAATTTAACCAGCTGTACCTCCAGGGATACCAACTTCTCCAAAATGCAAGGATAGTTGGCTGATACCCACCATGCGGAGGTCGGAGGATTGGCTCAAGACTCTTTACGACCTATGGCTACAAAGGACCTTCATCAACTTCAGGGAAGAGGAAATCTTCATTTTCGGAGCCTGAGTGTACACCATCATGAGGCTCAGCACCCCAACATTGTTTGCCAACTAACCCTCCCTTCCTCTATGCTGCCCCTTGCCAGCTCGAAGAAGCCAGAGTGAACACAACGCCCCCCTTCCTTAACAAACAAAAAAGGGAGGAATGTTGGCAATAATAGTGCTGATGGGTTTTGGTTTTTACTGCACCCTTAAGCTTCTGTTTTCCAGGGTCACGGTCCTGCCTCAAGTCTAGATTGAATTCTCCTTCTGCCCCAACCTCCAATCAGCATGAACCATAGATCCTAACCAATCAGATCATGCTGAGTCTCACTGAGGGGTATTTAAGCCCCTGCCTCTCTCTCTCTCTCTCTTTCTCTCTCTCTCTCTCTCTCAGATCTCTCCCTCTCTCACCTGGCAATAAAGAATCTCTTGGCCAGATCACTCCTCTCCACATGGTCACTTTTGGAGACTACATTTGCCTACATGTGTTATCTGTGCATCATATTTGGTGATGCATGACCAGTATAGGTTGTGCCAAACTGGGAAAGACTGCCTAGGAATGTGACCGTGAGCATCCGGCACTCAGGTGGAGTCTGTTTTCCAGGAGAGACCCCCCACCACGGCCTAGCTACGGTGGAACTCTCAGGTCGACTTTTTCTCCCTCTCTCTCTGTCTTGTTAAGGAGGGTTTCTTCCTTGGGAAACTGAGGAAAAGGCCTGAGCCCACTACAGCTTTACGGCAGGCAATCTGAGGAAACTCAGAGGCTGGGCAGGGGTTTGTATTGCACTGCCAATGCTATGTGGGTGGAACTCGACTTCAGTGCACTGAGGCTTTTTCTTTTTTCCTTTCCTTAAATGCTAAGACTCTCTTTCAAGATCTGACCTGCTTAAGGGGAGGTCCAAAAACAGCCAGTGGAAAGGAAAGTTTGTCTTCAAGCCACAAAAGGTGTTCTGGCTGGGGCACTCCCTGGTGTCACCCAAAGGCTGGAGACACAACTTTCTCACCTGCCCTGAGGCCCCAAAGGCAGCTAAGTCTTGGACCTCCCCAGCCATGCCCGCGGCAAACAGACAATCAGATCTCTTCATGGTTTCCATGGCCCGAGAGTGGAGGTCACCTCTTGCTTCCAGTGCTCCAGTACTGCCTTTGTCAGGAACGACCTGGACAGCAGGGATGATCAATAATCCCTCATGCTTTGAGCCTGGAAAACTCTCTTTTTCCCCAACCCTCAGCCTCTCCTTCCTCTTTCCCATGCAGTTCAGGATGAGTGTCCCCCTCCCTGCCTTTGCTGTAAATAGCAGTGAGCTTCTTTCTTCAAGGAGTTGGGAAAAATCCCTACAGGCATCAGAAAGTGCTAGTCTCCAATTTAGGTTTAACTGTCTTTGTCAATCATCAGATTAACTGGTTAAACAGGTTCTGCAGCCTGCTCACAAGGGGGGAAAAAAACAGTTAAAAGGCAAAAACTCAGGTCTCCATTTTTGCCCCTTATCAGAGCAAAAGCCTCCAGAAGCTTGCTCTCTCTCTCCTTTCATAGAAAGCATATATGCCTCACAGGATATATAGGGAAACAAAAGTCTACTTCATCAAGAGTCCCCATCCATGCTTCTAAAGGGGTCCATCTTCTGGCCATGCAAGCCCTCTTGTTACTTTGATAGAGTTATTTTTAATTACAAGCGTTCAACTGATAGAGGAGAACTAGGCCTACCTGGGTCACAGGGGAAAGAGGTGAGTCAAAGTAGATGAGAGATTGGTCCAAGATCATCTCGGGGGGGTGGGTGCAACTGAGATGTCTATCTGTAAATCCTCCACGACTCTACCCATGAGTGGCCAGTGGAAGGAGCAAGGGAGAGTGGGACGCCCTCTCCCACTGGAGTTTCTCCTCATCTGGGGATGCTTAGATAAAAGGAGAAACCTCTGTTAAGGTGACCAATTTTCCCTTGTTTCCCTTTTTAGATGGGAAATCAAGCCTCAAGGATCCAGGAAGGATCCCCCCTTGCCTGCTTATTAAAACACTGGAAAGATCTTGATCCAGAAAGTCTTCAGCAAAAGTGACTCAAGTTTTACTGTACCCAGGCTTGGCCACAGTATCCTCTGGGAGATGAGGAAAGATGGCCAGAAGGAGGGAGCATTAATTATAATACCATTCTTCAATTAGATAGGTTCTGTAAAAAGGAGGGAAAGTGGACCGAAGTTCATACGTTCAATTGCTCTTTTTCCTAAGAGACCACCCAGAATGGCTAAACAAATGCAGGCTAGATACCCAGACCATGGTAACCCTTTGCAAAAAGCCCCCAAACTCCCTTGAGCAAAAAAGCCCATCTAATGCTCCATCAGCTCCCCCTCTTCTCCCTTACCCAGCTACCTCACACACTAGATGCTGTCCCACAGGGCTCTACCTCCTCCAGTTAATTCCTGGAGGGGACAGAGCTCTTGTTCCTTTTAGAGTGAGTGAACTTAAAGAAATAAAAAAGGATTTAGGAAATTACACAGAAAATCCAGATCAGTACATCCAAGCATTTAGAGAAGTCAGCCAAAACTTTGAACTGAGCTGGAAAGATGTGATGCTATTGCTATCTCAGACCCTCACTTCTCTGGAGAAACAGCGGGTTCTAGAGCAGACAGTCACAGCTGGAGACAATTATCACTTAGATAAAAGCGGCCCTACAGGCCTGTCTCATACTGGGCCCTCACAGGAGGAGGGAGAGGAAGAAGAAAGACAAAGGCACTGGATACCTAGAAGGGAGCCTCAATTTCCAATTCCAACAGGAGATCAGGCAGTGCCTAGGTATGACCCTAAGTGGGACCCTGAAAATGACAAGGATGAATGGAGTTGTAGCCATTTCATCCACTGCATTCTTGAGGATCTAAGAGGAGCCAAGGTAAAACCTCTTAAAATTACTCCCAAGTCACAGCTGTACAGCAAGGACTCTTAGAAACTCCAGTAGCTTTCCTACAGAGACTTAAGGATGGTTTACAAAAGCATACCAACATTATACCAGAGTCACAGGAAGAGGAAATCGTCCTAAAAGATAAGTTTCTAACACAGTCAGCACCAGATATCCGTAAAAAGCTTCAGAAATTGGTGGCTGAAGGGAGCAGAGACCTGGACCAATTGGTCCGTGTAGCCACATCTGTATACTATAACAGGGATTAAGAAAAAGAAAGGAAGGACCTGGAAAGGGAAAAGACAAAGGATAAGTGGCAGGAAGCTCTGATCGCAGCGCTCAGAGAGGCTAACCCGGAGCAAAATCCAAACCCGAGGACATGTTTTCAATGTGGACAGGAAGGCCATTTTAGGGGGGAGTGCCCCCAGAGAAAGCTACCTCCGGGACCCTGCCCCATGTGTTGGCGAAAACATTGAAAGGCACACTGTCCCCGGTTCTCAGGGGAACCGAGGTCAGAACCTCCCACCCAATTATGGGTCCCGGGGCCTCCCATACAGGCTTCTCTGACCACCATAAAAGCAGAAGAGCCCCAAATTAAGCACAAGGTCAGCCTCCTTATCAGTACTGGAGCCAATATCTCAGCTATTCCTTTCTCTCCTGGACCCAGGTCCTCCAAGAAAATTACTGTTCAGGCCAGCCTCTAGAGCGTTATTTCACTCAATCTTTAGCCTGCTCCTGGGGAGATTTCCATTTCTGTCACTCCTTTTTAATTGTCCCAGAAACCCCTACTCCTTTGCTAGAGTGAGACCTTCTATCCAAATTAGGGGTACAGCTACTTTTACCCCCAGGAGACTACTTTTGCTTGCCCCTAATAGAGGAACAAGTAGACCCCACGGTGTGGATGGATGGACACACTGTGGGATGGGCACGAACAGCTGCCCCAGTCCTAATTCATCTCAAGGACCCCTCCTGGTTTCCCCATCAAAAACAATATCCTTTAAAGCCAGAAGTTAAGGAGGGGCTAATTCCCATAATCAAAGACTTAAATAGAATGCTCCAGCCCATATAATACTCCTATTCTCGGTGTCAGGAAGGGACCTAACAAATGGAGGTTAGTCCAGGATCTCCGCCTGATCAACGAAGCAGTAGTGCCTCTTCATCCCGTAGTTCCAAATCCCTATATGCTTTTAGCCCAAATACCTCCGGGTACTACTTACTACTCTGTCCTGGATTTAAAAGATGCCTACTTTTGCATTCCTTTACACCCTAAAAGTCAATCTATCTTTGCCTTTGAGGACCCCACAAGAAAGTCTGGACAGGTCACTTGGACTGTCCTCCCCCAGGGATTCAGAGACAGCCCCCACCTCTTTGGGTTAGCTCTAACCCAAGACTTGGCAGAATGGCAATATCCACAAGCTACTCTGCTACAATATGTAGATGACCTCCTGTTCTGTGGACCAAGTGAGCCTGTCATTTCACGAGCCACTGAGTCCTTACTAAACTTCTTAGCAGATAGAGATCTCTAAAGAAAAAGCCCAACTGTGTCAGTCTAGGGTTACATATTTAGGTCTTGTCCTGGAGAAAGAAATGAGGTCTCTAGGAGAAGACAGAATCTGTCCAATCCTGATGTTTCCTCTACCTAAAACTCTAAAACAATTGAGGGCCTTTTTAGGGGTCACAGGATACTGTAGAATTTGGATCCTGGTATATGCAGATCTAGCCAGGCCTTTATATCAAATCCTTAAGGAAGCCCAGAAGGATACCCAGCCCTTTATTGAATGGGATTACAAGTCAGAAAATGCACTCCACAGTTAAAGAAGGCTCTTATAATGGCTCCCGCCCTGGGTCTCCCAGTACAAGACAAGTTATAATTATATGTCTATGAAAAGGGAGGACTCTCCTTGGGCATGGTGACTCAGCTCTGGGGCATCACTCCCCAGCCAGTAGGTTACTTAAGCAGAGTTAGATCAGGTAGCCAAGGGATGGCCCGGATGCCTTAGAGCAATGGCCGCAGTAAGCTTCTAGTGCTTGAAGCTCAGAAACTTATCCTAAACCACCCCCCTAATGGTTTATACCCCACACGACCTAGGGAGAATTTTAAACTCAAAAGGAGAACTTTGACTATCTGACAGCCGTCTACTTAAATATCAGGCCCAGCTTCTGGTAGGGACAGAAATAACTTCAAGGACCTGTCAGAGCCTAAATTCTGCATCCCTTCCACCAGAGGCAGAGGGAAAACCTGAACACTCATGTGAGGAGGTACTTATGGAAAGTTATGCTGTCTGACCTGACTTAACTGATCAGCCCTTAAAAAACCCAGATCTAGAATTATACACTGATGGCAGTTCCTTTGTCAAGAATGGTGTCAGACATGCAGAGTTTGCAGTTGTGACAGAATTTGGGACCCTCACATCAGGTCCTCTACCTCCTAATACAAGTGCTCAATTGGCAGAATTAGTGGCCCTAACAAAAGCCCTAAGACTGTCAAAAGAACAGAGAGTCAACATCTATACAGATTCTAAGTATGTCTTCCTGATCCTGCATGCTCATGCAGCCATCTGGAAGGAAAGGGGAATGCTAACTACAACAGGCTCTCCGATTAAACATGCTAGTGACATACTAGCCCTCCTAGATGCTGTTCTATTGTCTAAAGAGGTCTCGGTGATTCATTGTAAAGGTCACCAAAAAGGGGAAGATAAGATAGCAAAGGGAAACAAAGCAGCGGATAAGGCAGCTAAACGGGCAGCCATGCAGGAATATATAGCTGGCCCTCTCCTCTGGGAAAGGACTCTCCTTTCCCCAGAGAGACCACACTATATAGGTCAGAGGAACATAAACAAGCCTCAGAGCAAGGGTACAAGTTAGATCACCGAGGCTGGTGGGTGTCACCCAGAGGAAAGTTATGGCTCCCTGAGGCACTCCAATGGAAAATTCTTAAGTCTCTCCACCAACTCTACCATTTGGGCTTAGACAATACTTTGGTTTTGGTCAATAAAATGTTTGGGGGAACTAAATTAAGGGATACTGTCCAACAAGTTGTACTGGGATGTGAAACCTGTCAAAAAAATAATCCCAATAATAAGAGTCTCCAGGTGCCAGGGGCACAAAGACAGAAATCCTATCCTGGGGAAGACTGGCAACTAGACCTCACCCATATGCCAGGGGGACCAAAGTCAAAACTACTGTTAGTATTTGTGGATACATTCACTGGGTGGTTGGAGGCTTTTCCTTGCAGTACAGAACATGCTAGGGAGGTGGTCCAAATTCTAATCACAGAAATAATCCCTTGCTTTGGCCTCCCCAAAAGCCTTCAAAGTGATAATGAGCCTGCATTTAAAGCAGAAGTAATTCAGGGACTCTCTAGAGCACTAGGCATAGAATACCACCTCCACTGTGCCTGGCGCCCCCAGTCATCTGGAAAGATAGAAAAAACAAGTGAACTTTTAAAAAGACACCTGGCTAAATTGACCCAAGAAACCCACTCCCCCTGGACCAAGCTCCTCTCTATTGCTCTCATCAGGCTCAGAAACACTCCAGGCAAGCAGGGACTGATCCCTTTCGAATCTCTATATGGCAGGCCCTTCCTGACCAATGACCTCCTTCTTGACAAAGAGACAGCTCAGTTAATTTCCCATGTCACTCAACTTGCTAAATTCCAACAAGCACTCTCAGAGATCAAACAAGACTCCCCCAGGGAGGATATAAAGGACGCCCTTTCTTTTGCCCTGGTGACTTAGTCCTAATAAAGTCTCCAAATCCAACCCGGGATTTAAATAATCCATTCTGGAAGGGGCCATATCTAGTTATTCTGTCTACTCCAACGGCAGTGCGAGTGGCTGGCCTGGATTCCTGGATCCATCACTCGAGAATCAAGAGCTGGAATTCCTCTGCAGACATCACATCTCCACCTCCAGACCCAGAATTGGAGCCTGCCTTCTTCTCATGTGAACCTTTGGATGGATTAAAACTGCTGTTCAAAAAGAAAATGTCTACAGATACAGCTAAGTCACCTTTATAAGCCTTCTTTATCCAAACCTCCCAATCAGTCTATTCATTCTGCTTAGAATTACTTTAAAAATAGGGTTAACTCCCCCCTAGCTAGATTAGCATGTTCCTTTTATTTGCTAACTATATTACTATGGGGCTTGGTCTTTTGCGTACACTAGCACCCCTATATGGGAAGAACTACAGCCCTTTATGGAAAACCAATGGGTTCTTAAATCTCTCTTGAGCATTTACCCTTCCAAAATCTCCACTGAAAGACTCCTGGGTTTGCTATGAGAGCCCAATAGCCACTCACCTACCAGCATGGGTCCTATTAAACTTCACTCAGGGTCCCTTCCCTTCATTGATATTCAGGCCAGACAATTTCTCCTATGCCATGGTTCCTCTTACAGGGGTCCCATGGAAGAACCAGCCTACTATGTCTTACTCTTGGCTTGGGTTCATTTCTCAGATGAAAATTTGGATGTTTAACGTTTCTGTCCCAGACAGCTATATGCCAGTCTGTCATTCGACAATAAGAGACCTAGGGCCTACATCCCAAAATGACATTTTTGACTTCACCACCCTTAAAGGTGACTATCATCTCACTGCCAGTTGGTGCTGTATGAATAACTCTAAGAGCCCCACTTTTATGAGTCCCGATATGCTTAGGGCTAGTGCTTGTAATGGGAGCCTTGTCTCTGGGCTAAACGAGTCCTCAAACCTCACTGGTAAAAACTCTTATTGCATACTATGACTGGCCATCACAGATGTATCTTAATGAAATATACAATGGGATTAGGAAAGCTGTGTAACTCTACCTTTCCACCCCCTGCATCTCCATTTTTACCAGCAGCCTTAATGTCTCTGACTACTTGTTTCCAGGAGACACCTCCCAGGCCCAGGCTAACAACACCCAAGGTATCTTATGCCGCGAGGAAGGATATCTCTTTGTAGGGAGGTCATGGAAAAAGGACCAGGTATGGGGGTTGCCATGTCTACACCCAAACCATACTAGAGGAAATTGGGCAATTGCCCAACTAATACCTAATCCTGAACATATCTCTTTTTGGAATAGTACTATAATACAACAAACTGAATTTTCCCAATGAACAGGAACAGCTTCCCACAGGGATAAAAGGGAGATTACTCTAATAGTTTTAGGGATAACAGCATTAGTTGCAGCCCTTGCTGGAATCAGCTATGGGGTAACTGCCAATCATGTAACTGCAAAAAACCTAACCAAAGTGGTAGAGGACACCTCATACTGTTGTGGCAATATAGTCAGGAGAAACCAAGCGACACTCAGAGGAGTGGAGAACTCAGATTTTAATTTTACGCCAGCGGGCCCAGACGTGTACCTGTGTCTGAGCCCTGAACAAAGGATTCACAGGATATTTAAAAGGCAGTGCAGGGTATCAGGTTACAAGGAATGTGCTCTCCCATAAAGTAGGGCTAGTAGTGGGTTAGAGATCTAAGGTTTAGATAAGAACAGCAGGGGAGTCCTGCTTTGGAAAGTTTATTTACAAGTGGAGACAAAGAAAGGCAGGAATGGGTGCTTATCTGTGCATGATGTCTTTCATGTTGGTCCTGAACTCTTGCATGGCTCTAATGAGCAATTTCTCACAGCTCTGTCTGAGGTTATAGCTTTTAATTGACAGTTTACCATGTTTTACAACCCTGTTTCAAGGCTATCTTCCTCTTCATCCCCCCCTTTTGATGCTTTTTCCACTTGTGGACAAGCATCAACACTAGACTTTAGAAATTTTATAAGGTTTTTTTTTGTCCCAAAGACCAATATTGTGTTTAGTTATGGCGTTAAGAAGGCACATGCAAACACAAGTGCCAATAGAAGCATAAGGAGAGGCCAGGTACTGGAATGAGCCACGGCTCTGACTATTTCCATCTGCTTTACATAAAACAACACTCTGTGTTTAAGAAAAGTCAAAGCTCTCCTTTTTGGCAGTGAGTAAATTCAACCCTGTCTGGTTCTGGAGGACCATTGATGCTAGAGAGTTCAGCTGGTCCTGCATGGTCACTATAGACCTAGCCACTTGTTCTATGTCATTTGTTAGGTCCACAGATAATTGATTATAGTAGGCAACTGATGAGGCAGTCCCTCCTATGCCTGTTCCTTTCCCAGTCATTATCCCCAGTCCGATTAATAAAGGTATGAATTGGATAGCTCTCTTCAACCGCATATGAGCCGTTAAAGGTACAGTGTGTGTGTGTGGGGGGAGGTCTGACTGTTAGGTACTATGCTTATCTGGGGTGAGGAATGTTAATGTACAAACGCCCTTCCAGTTAGCTGGCAAGTACTGATAAGCAAGGGTCCCTCAGACAAAGAAGATTCCCAGGCTGGTCCACCATAACCTGTCAACTGTACATCTAATGGCAGTAGCTATACAGTTGAGATTCCAAGTTAAGGTTTCCTGTCCTAGAAGGAAGCCTTAATGGGGGTCATGGTGGTGGCAGATCAATGTCTTTTACTG
Source organism: Castor canadensis (assembly GCF_047511655.1). Taxonomy (NCBI): domain Eukaryota; kingdom Metazoa; phylum Chordata; class Mammalia; order Rodentia; family Castoridae; genus Castor; species Castor canadensis. The sequence goes on from NC_133393.1 coordinate 26,111,924, forward strand.
GCCCAGGTCCACCTAGGTAATCACCTCTGGGTGGCCTCCCTAGATCTGCAGCTCTCCCCTTAGTAAACTGATATGGGAGTGTGGTGGAAGGGTAGGGTGACACAAGGAGGTTTATTTCCTCCACTGTTTTATGACTTTAAGGGGTCCTTGTCATTCTACCATCAAACCATCTGCCCTATACTGCCTTTGTTTTTGTAATCCAGTTAGGCCTATCAGCTTTCTTTATAGTAAATTGTTCCTCTCCTGGTGCATTCAGAGATTGATATGCTACACATGAGTAACAGATACTGATAAAAGGTGAAGGCATACCTCAGTTTTCCCTGGAAGGAAAGCAGCTTTACGCAGGCTGAGCAGTCATCCCAGCCTCCCAATTGGACAACCTCAAAATGTAGCAGAGTCAGAAGGCAATAACACATCAGAGACCTCATGCCTGAGACTGGGGTCTGGGCTACAGACAACACCAAACAGCAGTAAGGCTTCCTACTATGAGGAGATAACAGAAGGCCAGCAGTAGTCTCTGGCCTACATTCCAAACTTGGGGAGCAGTGACAGCCAGTCCTAGTGCAAACAGATTGCATAATGCTAATCAGCAGGATAAGGTATGGGTGACAGAAAAGAGGATACATTTGTGTCCTGGTGAATGAATCCTCAGGCTTCTGCCATGCATTGACCAACCAGCTTCTAGGATGTGGCTGGGGCAGGGCTGGAGATCTCTCCAGTGATGGCATGCTGTTGTGAAGTTCTCTGGAACCTTAATCTCAGGGGGGTTAGTTGAGTCACAGACAGCCTGTCAGACGCTGGGCTCTGCAGGGGCAGCTGTCCTTTTATCCAGGAGTGATGAGTCCCGGGAGTGACACCTGTAACTTCAACAGCCATAAGAGCTGCTAACATTACTAGATGGGGACCCGTCCAACTGGGTTGGAGTAGTTCTTTTTAATCTTTTATGTATCATCTCTCTCTTTTTTTTTAAACTGAGTAGAATTACCTTGGCAATAATATACTGTCAGTATATATGTCTAAGAAAACTTATTTTTTTAAAAGGTTAAAAACACCATCTTTAAGTATTAAAGGACATGTTTAGATCCAGTAAAAAAAGTTATTTTGTCTCTATTTTAGTAGAAGACCCTGTCTAAAAATGTGAGTTTGTGTCTGGAAAAGCTTTAATGTCAGATAGCCACACATGCATAAGAACCATTTCTTTAATCCTCTCAGCCTTGGTTATCTTTGAGAGGTCTGGCACCAATGACTCCATTGGAACTTTGATGGCATTCCCCCCTTTGTCTACAAATTGTTAGTCTCTGAGCAGTCTCTTCTGAAGATCTGTCTTCCATCCAAGTACTAACCAGGCCTGACCCTGTTTAGCTTCCAAGATCAGACGACATTGGGCGTGTTTAGGGTGGTATGGCTGTAGACTGAAGATGTTTCTTGATTGGCTGGTTTTTTTCCTGGATTCTGTTTGTTTGGTTTCAGTCCCACGTTGGAGGGAATAATGAGAAGATCATGTGGGAGTCAGTGCCAATTAGACCCTTTTGGCCAAATTTAAGCAACAAAGAGGCTTAGAAGGAACAGCTCTTAGGCAGTGGTCTTTTAGATAAGGACAACACAAAACCAAATCTAACAAAAGCAGATGTCTAAATAGTTAGCTTGGTTGACACATAAGCACTTATTAGAGTCATTTTTATGGACTTGATTCTAAATGTCCCAGGAGGATCAGACTGAAATGACAAAAACTCAAAAGAGCCATGGTTAAAATTTTGATGTACAATTTAGCAACTAACAGAACAGTACATCAGTACCACTAATTTTTTGTTACCATGTTTATCTAAATTTTGTATTGTAGAAGGCTTGATATACTTGAAAAATACAAATATATTTAATACACAGGAACCAGCAACAGCATCACAATTCTATAGAGGTTAATACACATATTAATTTAGTTGTTGCTCTTGAAGTAAAACTTTAGATTTTTTTATCAGTTGTAGGGGGAAAGAACAATTTTAGTAAACCCAAACAGCCCAGTCACAAACTAACCTAGGGAACAAACTGTGTTAGAATCATCCAAGACAATAGTTGTTTAACCATGAGGTCATCTAGAAAGTTTTACATAACTGTTAGAAAATAAGAGGCATGGAATAGGCACAGAGACAGCTGAAACACTGGTACAGGGTTTATTATTTAGGCAGGAGCCCTGTGGAGGGGGACCCCAGCAAGAGAGCAAGAGCTCATTGCCATATACAGACTTTTGGGCTAGACATAGGGGGCTAGTGGAAAAGTACCAGGAAGGTCACTGTCTGCCCAGCTGTCCCTGGCATATATCCAGGATGACAAAGGTGAGCCATCTGCAAGGTGGAGGGTCTAGTCCTAACATGGCTGTCCTCATTGTTAACCCCAACATAAACCAACTCTTAAATGAACATGACTCAGTTACCTTAGTAGTTAAACCTTGATGAAATCACCAGAGAACACAGGTAAATATTTATGGAGACTAAGTGTGGAGTTAGGAATCATAGTGGCCAAGAATCATGGCTCAGATGTTGATAAGAAATCATATCCCAGATTGTTGACATTAACAGATGGCTCTTGACATATAGCAGGATCCCATCAACCTGCATTCAATGGAGCCCCCTAAAATAACAGGCCCAATCTGGTCATCTCAGGGAAAAATTCCCTCCACCTGCCATGTGGAAGGAGTAGGACTAACACCTCTACTCTTTTATGTCTAATAAAAACTGGAGATCTTGACTTCCAGTGTAGTGCTCCTTTTGGAGTTTTTATTTATTTATTTACTTACTTTTATCCTATCTGGAGGGTGCACTTTGGCTTTACATAAGTAAATCTGTCTTAACCCTCACATCAGTGCAGCAGTACTCCCTGTGTTCAGCTGCCTCTTGTCTCTGTTTTAATAAACTCTTGTTATCTTGACAAATTTATGGATTAACCTGTAGTATCAAAAATTTCTGAGTTATCTTGACAAAACAAAAACCATTATAAGACAATTTTTTTGTAAATGTTATCTAGACCAATATAATATTTTTAAGGTAGCCTGGTTGTTATGAGCTTAGAGACTTAAGTTTTAGTTTAACATCAGTACATTAAATTTTGAAGTTATAAAACCTTTAATGTAACTGGATTTCAGTTAACTTTAACCAGTTATATACCATCTATAAGCTTTATCATTTTATGACAATTTACTCTGTATCTTTGTGACAATTTATTTCACATCCTCTGGGGAGCTGGTCTTTATCCTCCTCTTTATCTAAAAGTATTCTTTTAACCCTTTATTTATTTTGAAAAAACCATATCCTTAATATCTTTTATATATTTTGTTACTTGTTGAAAATAACTCATAAAATCTTTTAACTTAGAGCCTTACATTTTCATGAAAAAAAGAAAGAAAGTAACCCTGAAATTATTTTTTTGTATAAAAGCAATTTATAGAAAGCTCATTTGTTAATAGACCCATATATTATAAGAGAGAATTAAATCCCAGATTTTATTTATGACAGAATGAAACAGGCTAAGGTCATTTTAACTACCTAAATTCCAAGATTTTGTTACAGACTGTAGCCTCTTTTTTTTTCTTCCTGGCTAAGCCAGAGTGTTAACCCCTGAATGTCTGCATCCTAGTGAGACCTGACTGAAATAAGTTTGAAAGCTTATTTTGTTGTTGTTTAAGGTAGCAGTAGAACAGAGTAATAACTTTTACATTTACTCTATAATAAGAATTGTCCTTAAGATGTTTACATATTTAAATGTAAAAGCCTAGGCAGTTTATAACAAAGATCTTTAAAACAAATATCCTGGTTTTGTTACCTTGAGTATCATATTAACCTTATAGTAGCAATTTAAGAACCATTTTTATGATGTTTACATACACACAAAAAAACGTTTTATAAATTAAGCATGCCAGAAAAAATGTCAACTTAAGCGTGCATAAAATGAGCTGGAATTCCAGGAGCAGATTAAATGTTGCCCATGCTTTAAACAAATTCACAAACACACACACACACACACACACACACACACATTCACACCGAAGTTATAACAGTTTCCTTCCCCACTCTGGGAGAAGTCCCTGACCTGTGGAACTCCTCTAGGAGGTTCCCAGGAGTGGATTAAACTCCCTTTCTGTCCAGTGGGACAGGACCTGACTGAAGACCTGTGGAATGCCTCTCGGAGTTTCCTGGGAGTGGATCAAGCTCCCCTTCCATCCAGTGTGACGCGACCTGACTTAGGACTGATTTCCTGGGGGTGGTGCTTACTGAGTCTGGATGAGACTGCCAGGTGAGTTGGTCCACTTCTCCTTGAGTCCAAGCCGGGTCAAGACTGCTCAGAAAGTTGGGGCACTGGGGCGAAGGAGGACCCGGAATACCATTGGGTGGCGTGCCACCTCGTTCAGTCCCGTGTCCCTCCCTACTTAGATGCAGCCCAGCCACCAGCTGGTGGCACAAGGGGCCAGTCGGTTGGAATCTCGCTGGGGCCTCCATATGTTGTGGCAATATAGTCAGAGGCGAAACCAAGCAACACTCAGAGGAGTGGAGAACTCAGATTTTAATTTTACGCCAGTGGGCCCAGATGTGTACCTGTGTCTGAGCCCTGAACAAAGGATTCACAGGATATTTAAAAGGCAGTGCAGGGTATCAGGTTACAAGGAATGTGCTCTCCCATAAAGTAGGGCTAGTAGTGGGTTAGAGACCTAAGGTTTAGATAAGAACAGCAGGGGAGTCCTGCTTTGGAAAGTTTATTTACAAGTGGAGACAAAGAAAGGCAGGAATGGGTGCTTATCTCTGCATGGTGCCTTTCATCTCGGTCCTGAACTTTTGCATGGCTCTAATGGGCAATTCCTCATGTTTTACAGCTCTGTCCAAGGTTACAGCTTTTGATTGACAGTTTACCATGTTTTACAACCCTGTTTCAAGGCTATCTTCCTTTTCAATACCAGATAGGCCTTGCCATTAAGGACACGCAAAGGTCTTTGTCGTCCCTTGCCTGTATGGTAATGGACCACCACCTGGCCCTAGATTTTCTTTTGGCCAAGCAAGGGGGGGGTATGTGCCATCGCCAATATTTCCTGTTGCACATATGTAAAAACTTCAGACATTATAGAGGAACGTGAAGATTACATTCTCCAACAAGCTAAATGGCTCTGGGAGCAATCTCTTGAAACTCAGGTTTCTACTCAGGTGTGGGAACAAATAAAATCCTGGCTCCCCTCCAGGACTTGGTTCCTACCCTTTCTGGGGCCTATAGTTGCTCTTATTCTCTTGCTTGTGTTTGGGCCTTGCATTTTAAACTTACTTGTCAAGTTTGTTTCTTCTCGCCTAGAATCCATTAAACTACAAATGCCTCTGGTGGAGATGAAAACGACCTACTACCGTGGTCCCCTTGACAACCCCTCTCGTGGTCAGCCCTGATGCTGTGGGCCCCTTCATCGCCCCCTGTCAGCAGGAAACAGTTACTGAACAGACTTGGTTGTCCCTGTCCCTAACAGCAGTTAGGGCGACCATTGAGAGGGGGGAATGAAGGACTGAAGGACAGACTGCAGGAGGTCCCAAAAGGTGATAAATGATCAAGGAGACACTTCTCCTCCCTAGGAAACTTCTGTCTGCACCTGAGTGACATTTCTGCCCCCAGGCAATGCAAAAAAAGGCTATAAAACCCACTCCCCACCCTGACCCAGGAGATCATCGGTTTCCGGGTCCCCCTGCATTCTCCAATATGCAGTCTTTCTCTTCTCTTTTCTCCAACTAAATTCTCTACAAATAAAATCTTTCTGACATCTGCGGTTAGAGTCTGTCTGTGCTTTCATTCTCAGAGCAGGCTCAAGAACCCTGAGCACCTGAAATTCCTGCATGTGTCATCCGTGCATCAAGTTCACCACAAACCAATGGAATAAAAAAGCTTTGTTTAAAAGTGAAGCCTGTGGAAACTTTTAAGTTAAAAACACACAGGTTAAAAAACAACAATATAGCACATTTTACCTAAATTAGAAGAAAATTTTGAATAAATGTCCTGTATAACCAAAGCAGTTTCTTTACTGTGAAAAATTTTGGACATTCGCTATTTACTTGACTCCTAGGTCAGGGTCTTCTGACCAAAGGCACATTCTTTATTGAAAGGGAAGTCACAAGCCAAGGTCAACAAAGAGCCCTTTTAACTTACAGTTGTCCTGTTCCACTGATTAATTCTAATAAAGGAATTGACAGGCAGTGTTTCATTCCACATACTCATACTTCTCCTCCCCACACTCAGGTTTAATTCAAAAGATCTGGGAAAATGAAAAGGAGATTACAGTATTCCAGGTGACAGGAGGAGATCACATGTAGGTTAAAGTATGCTCAGTGAAACTTGAATTTCAGGTAAATAACTTTCAGAGTGTCTCAAATGTTACATTATTCATTGTGTTTCTAGAATTTAAATTTTGCTGGTGTCCTGTACTTTTATTTGCTAAATCTGGCAAACCTTCTTGGCTAATCTGGGTCACAGAGTATCAGTCTGAATGGAAAAGACAACCTTGAGAACTAAAGGTAAGTTTAGATGGACAGGTAGAAGTCCTGTGAGGAGTTCAGACTTCGCCCTGTAGAAAATGGGGGCCAACTGAAAGTGTTTCTAAAAATAATACACATCATGAGGCTTTTTCCTAATTATGAAAACAAGTACGTTAACTGTAATTGTAAACAATATAAGAAAATAGCTATAATTCTACCAATCAGCAGTTACAGCTGAGGACTTTTTGCTATAAACTGCCTTTAAGTGGAAGCCCGGTTATCATCTTTTGCAGCCAACTTGACTACCCTAAAGAAAACTGCAGTCTTACTACCAGCTCCTCACACCCTGTTGTAGAGGAAAGTCCCCCATTTATGGAGACAAGGTGGGAACAGAACACCAAGAGCCATATGGAATGAGGAAAGAGGGGCTGATCTCAGGAGGTGGTCCTCAGCCATGTAAAATTCAAATCATGGTCCAAGAGAGACAACCAGTCAGTTCCACAAAAAGAGGACACCAATCAAAATCATCTAATTTCAGATATAAAACAGTTCTCAGCTCTATCTCAGTACACCACTCTCCTTTGCATAGCTGCCCACCGTTCTACCCCCTTTCAGTGGCATCCTAGTAAATCTTTGCTTTCTCCTACTCTGTCTCAGAAATTTCTTTTACTAATCTGTGTCCCCCCAAATCTGCAACACCCTTCCTATTTTGTTTTTTATCTGTAATTATTATCTTGTAAGATTTATTTGGTATTTTAAATTTTAATTTTATTGGTAGTCCTGCGGTTTAAACTCAGGGCCTTGCCTGAGTTCTCTACCATTTGAGTCATGCTCCCAGCCCTTTTTGCATTTACTTTGTTTTTTGATAACATCTCCAGCTTCTGCCTGGGGCAGCCTCCTACTTCAGTATCTGAGTAGCTGGGATTATACACAGGAGCTGCCATGCCTGGCCCTGCAGGAAGTTTTAACAAGCTCCATACATAGAAGTTATGACTCTCTGATTAACACACAGTATCATCTATCTTTTAAGACCTCATTCAATGGAATTTGGAGGCATTTTAGTATCAGGTTACTGAAGATTAAAGTATTCATTCAATCCAGAGGATGGATCATCAAAGGATAATAAGGACAACTCCAGGAGAGTAAAGCACCTTTACAACACTACATATTCCCCTTTTTTATGTATAAATCTCTATCCCAAAACTGAAGCTGTCAGTACCTATTTGATGATTCTTGTCTGCAACTCTCCACTGGCATTCATCTGAGTACTTCCCTTCTATCTGCTGGCTTTCCTGCCATTTGTTTTGGTTGGTGCTCTGAGGAAGAAAGCTCACTTGCTGTGGAATGGATCAAGTCTCAGTTCTCTCACTTATCAGCAGGAGCAAGATGTGTTTCTCCCTAAACTACTGGTTCTCAATGTGTAGCAGCATCACCTCTCCTGGGAATTCACGTAAACTGAAAAGTATCAGGTCCACCATGGGCCTATTTGAAACATATTCTCCGCCGGGGCACACAAATGTGTGTGTGTGTGTGTGTGTGTGTGTGTGTGTGTGTGTGTGTTTATGTGGTACTAGAGTTTGAAGTCAGGGCCTCACACTTGCTAGGCAGGCACTCCACCACTTGAGCTGGGAAAATAACCACCCTCTCTAAGGCCTTCAAAGTGTCATTTTTGGTTGACTCACTACACCAATCAAACAGAATCTGTCTAAAAGTTAAACTCTGCCTCTAGGGGTCAGGTCTTTATAATGAGTATAAACTATAAAGCCTATACAAATGTTAAACTGTTTTAATTTGACCTTAAGGTAAACTGCCTGAAAATTATATTTCTGAAAATCTTTGGCTTCCAAAGATTGATATAATTAGGGTAACCATATAATTTACTGGCCATCTTTGAGAATGAAAAGAAGTACTATTGATATTTACACCAGGACAGAGATGAAACCCAAGGGTGTGCCAGGCAAAGCAGAATGATTAATCATTCTAGCTATAGTGATAAAATCACTCACCATCCCTGCTTGTCCTAAGATTGAAACCAGAAAAATGAACTGACTATGTGCTTCTTGGTGGGGACAAAGGGCAGATGCTGGCAACAGGTATGGGAGGGTAGAAGATACAACCCAGATAGATGGGACGGGAGGAAGTACTCTTGTCTTCTGAGAAAAGAGGGAAGAGAAAGGGTTAAGACATGAATGTGTTGAGCACACATGAGATGACATGATAGATATTTTCCTGTTCAGAAGAAAGCTATAGACAAAGTAAGTCAGGGATCAGGGAAGTACTGACAAGGAGGAAGACACATATATAAACCAAACAAAGCAAAAAATGGCAGACATGCAACACATGCTTAAAAGCTGCTTTTGCTGAGGAGCACTGACTCCTTATTTGAGTACATGAATTAACTAAAGGCAGGAAGCAGTTAAACAATTGTGATGCACCTTTTCCATAGAAGTGAAGGTTATAAATTGATAGGAGTGGGGTGGTGGGGAGGTAAAGAACATAACCAAGACTGAAAAAGGAAACACTTTCTGGTGTAGCCAGTTTGCATGCTGGTCAGTTTACTCAGCTTACTTATGGAACATGCATTCTGTCATGTACACAAACTGAATGCCTGAATTCCCCTTTAAAAAGTGAACATTTTCTCTCAGAAGGAGCATGGCAGAGCATGTACTCCTCTTCATCTGACAAATAATAAAACTTACTTCATTTTTCTCAAAACCATGCTTTCCTTATTTGTAAATTGTCATTGAGGCCAGGGAGTCTGAAGATGTAAGGGAAAAAACAACAGAGAACAAACTGCTACAGGTGCTGTGGGGAAGTAAAATATCCACAAGGGTCGAGAACCTTTCAGGAGATGCCAGTCAGGCCCTCTACTCCCTACCTGCAGCTGATAGGAAGTCCTCCTTGAGCAGACTTTGGTCTCAGTCAACTGACTAATAACATATGTTTAATGAGCCCAAGGCTCAGGACAATTTACTGCATTTTATAAGTAACATAAATACATTTACCATACCTATTTGTTCTCAAGAAGTAGTGAGATAGGATTACCTCTCTTTATACCATTCTCTGTATTTAAAATTTTACTCTTTTCTATCATTCATTTGCTTTTTTCTCACTCTTCGTTTCCTCCCTTCTTGTCCCTCTAATTGGTAGAATCTCTGACCTCTACCTCCTCTGTTTCCTTCTTCTCTAGAGCCAGTGGCCACTTCAGACCTTGAGACTTTCAACACTGCTCAGTCATGGCCACCAGAAGCTCACCAGCACACTGCAGAAAGAATTGGTCTGCCCCATCTGCATGGACATTCTGAAGAAACCTGTCACCATTGACAGTGGACACAATTTCTGCCTCACATGCATCTCTCAGATTGGGAAAGCACCAGACAGTTCTCTCAAGTGTCCCCTCTGCCAGAATTCTGTGAAGAGGACCACATTTAGACACAACTGGCTGTTGGAAAGTCTGATGGAGAAAATCCAAGCTGTTGATCCTGCTGAGATCCAACCAGAAATGGAAGAAGGGAAATGTAAGAGACATGGGGAAAGGCTCCATTACTTCTGTGAGCAAGATTGGGAGCTCCTCTGTGTGTTCTGTCGTGAGTCCAAAGACCACAAATTCCATACTACTAGCTTGATAGAACAGGCTGCCCAGAAGTATCAGGTAGGCATGGGGGACCCCTTCTCTGAATTCCTCTATCCCCATCAGAGGAGTTTAGTGGGGATTTGAGAACTGTCAACTGCTCCACTTGGTTGACACCCATTGGCCCACCCCTTGCACTTGAGCAAGTTTAAAGTCAGGCACAAAGAACTGAGTCTGGCAAATGCTGCAAGCAAGACAGAAGGGATAATGGTCAGAATTCATATATTTGGTGATAGAACAATAATGTCGCCATTTTGTGAATCAGCTAAAATGGCAGCCCCGCCCTTAAACAAATTCCTGTGTTCTAAGACAGCCACACTCCTACCAGAGGCTACTGCACCTGTACTAACTTCCTTACCCTCTGCCTTCTATAAAAGTCACTGCTTGCCCAGGCTTGGGGCTGCGCCATCTTTTCCCCAGCCAGCCTGACAATTTGGGCCTGCCATTAAACTTTGCTCTATGGACATGAGTTTTATCGTGAGCTTTCTTTGAGAGCGGCGTTTTTCCTAACATTTGGTGCTGAAACCCAGGATCGGGTTGAGTTCCTTGCACTGACCTTGCTCTCCCAGCTTTCCTCCAGGATCTGAGCTGCTTTACCAGGACCCCCAATCCTAGAAAGCGCCACTCTCTCAATAGCTCACAGGGAAGTTCCTCCACCCCAGTGCATCTCCAACCACCATCCACCACCGGCCAATCTTCCCTTAAGGTCCTCTCTCCCTCGGTGAGTCCTCCTCACACGCTGAGCTGTTGTCTCTCTCTCATTTCCTCAAAAACCCTAGCGCTAGGTCTCAGCTTGCTCTCCTCCCAGGAATTGGGTTCCCCACTTGGGACTGTGGACCCCACGGTTATGAAGACGTTCCTTCTGGGGGGGTTTTTCCACATTTCTCTCTCTCCTGAGGACCTGATATTTTGGGGATGCCTGCCATATCTCTCCTCAGGTCAGGCCTTCACCATGGGAGATGGACCGTCCCAAATTCCTTCAGACTCCCCAATGGGATGTCTCCTGGCCAACTTTGGGCCCCTCTGCCTAACGCCTGATCTTAAGCCATGAAAGCTCATTTTTCTTTGTAATCAGGCCTGGCCCCAATATCCACTGGACAATGCCTCCAAATGGCCACTTAATGGCACTTTCAATCCCAATATTTTAAGGGATCTATGCAATCTCTGTGAGCATGCTGGTAAATGGAAGGAACTTTCCTACGTCCAATCCTTTCCCTATCTCTGCATCAAACCCTCCCTCTGTAATTTCTGTTCTCCTGTGCAGATTCTATCAGCCTGTAAACCAGTTTCTAAGTCAGTGAATTCCTCTCCCAAACCTCCTCCTTCCCCATGTAACCAGACTTCTTGCACTGCTTACCATACCTATCTCCTCCTATCTTCCTGAAAAACTTTCCCTGTCATGGAGTTAAGCAAGCCACTCCTTGCCAATTCTGGCCTCAATGCAGTTCCAGCTCTGGGAGAGCTCATGCTCCCTTCCTCTGGGGTGAGACAAAGCCCCGGATTTATTTGGCGACCAGAGAGTGGAGGTTTTGTTTTGCTGAAAGCCTGCCAGTACCAATTATTTGGAGCAACCTAGAGACACAGGTGATGGCTAATCCCTCAGGTGTGTGTCATGCCTCCAGGCTCTGCCTTCCCCTCCCTTACCTAAGATGTCAGCACAACTTCTGCCTCCTCCATGGTCCCACCACATGTCCTTTGTCTCTGTCTGCCTTCCCCTCCCTGGGCTTACTGGGACCCTGCCTCCCATGAAAGACCTATAGCATGGTACTTATGACTTAAGTTATTCCAACTAGTTTGCCAGGCCTCTCAGTCTAAAGTGTCTTTAAACCAGCTGCTTTACAAAAGCACTTACAAAAACCTGCAGCTGCCACGCTTATGCTCTAACTCCATCCCCACAAGGGGAGGAGGGAAAGCAAACAGGCGCACCTGTGCACAGGATGCTGGCTCCTGGACACAGCAAAAACACCTGCCATAGCTAAGAAAATCCATAGAGAGGACCCAGTATATCCTGGGCCACCAGCCACATGTAGTGATGGCTGCAGCCCGCCACCACTTCCCCTAGAATAAACACACGCAGAGTACATAGGAAGGGGGGGAGGGGCAACCGGCTGCAGGATCAGGCCTAGGCAATCAGGGTCATTTGTCCCAGATGTGTGTGGAGGGAGTAGCACCTTGCACAGTCCTGCTCCTAGCCCCACCTCACACCTCAGGGCATCAGACCCAGCCCCTGTAAGCCAATTGTTAGCTTGAGGTTATAGTTCCAGAAATAACAAAATAGACATTACTGTGGTCTCTAAACTTCTCATTTAGAATTTTCTATACCTTTGGCCTCAACATAAATTTTTCCCTCCAAATATTAACACTAGTTGTCCCATATGGCACTCTTATTGGCCTGAAATGCCCTCTGAATTCCCTTCTCTAACTGTACAAATGATTTCTTTGTTAAAAAGATAGCCTTTATTAAAGAGGCCACCTGCTGTTAGCTAAAAGACAGAATCCTAACGTTTTGTTCTTTCTAGATGGGACCTGCATCTTCCAATCTTTGGCTGGCAGATGTTGGAAGCTTTGTACCGAGGCCTGGCCTCAGTATGCCTTGGGTTACCAAGAGAAGTGGCTTTCACAGGGCTCCTTAAATTACAATAGACCTTTTCTATAAAAGTAAAAAAAGTAAACTGAGGTCCCCTATACAAATTTCTACCTTCTAAGTCACTCCAATACTCAGAACCTCTTAACAAGTGCTTCCCTCTTCAACAGGCAATGGTAGGAAGAGGACAAATCGTATGTCCCCTTCCAGTTATCAGATCTAAGGGATATTTAAAAACATCTAAACAGCCATACTGATGCCCAAATACATTCAAGCCTTTATCTCTGTGACTAGTCCAGACTCTTATCTCATTAGAAAAGCAATGGGTTCAGGTCCAGGCCACTCAGGTTGGAAATGATTATGTGGCTCAAGCAGTAGAGTGCTGCTTTACAAGCAGAAAGTCCTGAGTTCAAGCCCAGTACAGCCAAAAATAAAAACAATAATAATAATATTTGGGGCTGAGGAAGTAGCTCAATGGGAGAATGTCTGCCCAGCATGTGTAAAGCCCTGGGTTCAATTCCCCAGCATTACTAAAAAAAATAAAAAATGGTAAAGAAGATAAGTGGCATCAATGTCACTTCAGCCATCTCATAGTGGAAAAACATAGTTTAACCTAGACCAGATCCCTCATTCTTCAAGTGAGGAAACTGAGGCCCAGAACAGTTCAGAGACTTGCTCTCCAGAGCGTCAGGTGTCAATGTAAAATAACAACTTTACTTTACAGCAACAACCTATCAGAAAGCATACCACGGTGGACTCAGAGTCACAGGTGAGAGAGGTTCTCCTCAAAGATAAATTTCTAACAGTCAGCCCCAGATATTCATAAAAAACTAAGACTGTGGCTGAAGGGAAAAGCCATTGAACGAAGTAATACAGCTAGCCATGTCTGTATTTATGGCTATGTCTGTATGTCCAGGACCTTACTAACAGGAGAGAAAAAGATAAGAGAAACCATGGCCTCATTGCTGCTCTCAGAGAGGGCCCCACCCGACTAGGGCCTGTATCCTGAACTTGCTCCCATGGTGGACAGGAGGTGCACTTCTGCAGAGAATGCTTAAGGGGGGACAGCCTGGGAGACAGCCCCGCCCCCAACTGGGACCCTGCCCTCTGCAAGGGTAACCACTGGAGGTCTAAGTGCCCCATCACCAGATGGAAGATGAGGTGCCACCTTCCTATGGATTGATGGGTCCAAGCCTCCTGGCCACACTCCACTTCTTGGCATCAATGTTGAGGAGCCATAATGGCAGAAAAACAAAAGGCCATTTTCCTCCTAGACAGTGGAGCCTGTTTCTCTGTTTTACCTTTTTCTCCTGGTCCCCAGACCAATGACAAAAGTTATCATTCGGGGCAAATCTGGCCAGCCCCTAGAGTGCTAGTTTACCTGGCCTCTGGCCTGCTCTTGGGGAGACCTCCTCTTCTGTCACTCTTTCCCCATAGTACCAGTGTCCCTGCTGGGATGGGATTCAGTATCTCAATTAAAAGCTCAAATTCTCCTCCCTCCAGGCAGCTATCTCGTCTGTCCCCTCCTTCAGGAACAAAGAGATTCCACAGTGTGGACTGATGAGATGAGTGTAGGGTGAGCCAGGACAGCCCTCCCTATTCAAATAAAACTCAAAAATCCCTCACAGTTTCCACACCTAAAACAATATCCCCTCAAGCCTGAGGAATGATGAGGCCTTATGCCTATTCCTAAAAACAATAAAGGATACTAATTAGTTGCTCCAGCCCCTATAATAAATTTAAAATTCTTATAAAAGTTAATTTTAAAATACAAGTTACAAAGTAAACAACTGGAAAGGATATAGATAAGTAATAAATGTATTTTTTTGAAAAGTTAATGGAAAAATAAATGTTTTTGGATAAGAAAGGATTTTGTAAAAAAGGGTTTATCCTAAAGATTGTTTCAAATAGGAGGGATGAAAACAAACCATCAAAGGGTTTAGTATGTTGTATGAAGGTCTAAGTAAGTTTGAAAAGTGTATGATAAAGCTTCCGTGTGTGATAAAGTTAAAGTTGAATGTAATCTACGAGTTGTCTAAAAGATTTTTAGGGTCATGTCAAACTAAAATCAAATCCTCTATGTCTATGAAATAACAAGGTTATCTTAATATTGTTCTCTCTGAGTAACATGTACAAAAACTCATTACAGAGAAAGATTTTATCAAAGAAATTATTTGTGTTTTCTGCTGATCTTGTCAAGCTTTTAAGTACTACTAAATCAGAGTTCATTTATATATTTGCTTATGTGTCTTAAATGACCACCTTGTAACAGTGTTATGTTATACTTTATCTAAATATGGTACAAACATTTAAAAAGTTAAAAGTGTCAATTTATATAAAATGAGCTAAAGCTCTCTTTTATCCAAGAGTGTTACATTTAAATCCTGACAGCTCCTGCCTCCCACAGGTCACCTACCTAGGTGTGGCCTTAAAGGGACAGACTCACTCCCTGAGTCATAAATGCATCAACCCAATCTTCTGTTTCCCAACCCCCATACCATAAGACAGCTTACAGCTTTCCTGGCAGTTATAGGATTTTGCAGAATTTAGATCCCTAGGTATGCAGTCCCTGAGCAGACACCTTTTTTTGCTCCTGCTAATATTCCTATTTGGGTCTTAGATAATGTATGGCCACCCATTTCTCTCTCTGTAGTTGGAGGACTCTTGAAATTGTCTAGGGAGAACATTTCACAGTGGTTCTCCTGGCCAATGCCCATCCTAATGCCTGTGTTCTTGCTCTCCTATTCTTAAGCTTCTTTCCTTTTATCATACTGCATTTCTGTTATTGCTAATCAAAAATTTAACCACTTGTACCTCCAGGGATACCAACCTCTCCAAAACCGCCCTGAGAACTACTGAGAAGGCCCCATCCAGGACACCACAGGAGCCTGAGGACCTTGCCCCATACAACGCCTGCTGCAGCAGGAAGCAGTTAAAGAGATCGATGCTTCACCCCAATTCCTGATCCTCAGCCCCTACCCTCATCATTATTAAAGAAAAAATGGGGGAATGATAGAACAATAATGTCACCATTTTGTGAATCAGCCAAAATGGCAGCCCCACCCTTAAACAAATTCCCGTGCTCTAAGACAGCCCCACCCCTACCAGAGACTACTGCACCTGTACTAACTTCCTTACCCTCCCCCTTCTATGAAAGCCACTGCTCGCCCAGGCTCGGGGCTGCGCCATCTTTTCCCCGGCCAGCCTGGCAGTTTGGGCCTGCCATTAAACCTTGCTCTATGGACATGAGTTTTCTTGTGAGCTTTCTTTGAGAGCAGTGTTTTTCCTAACATTGGGTAAAAGTCTAGACTCTTGAGTTTATGTATGCCCTCCAAGTAATCATTTTGAACCAGTAACCACCACCATGCGGAGGATGGAGCTCAGGACCTGGAACATGCTAGCCAGGCAAATGCTCTACCACTGAGCTGTGTCTTTAACCAGTGCCTCCTTTCAAATGGGGCAAACAAGGCTGGGAGGACAGCTTAGGGCACATGCTTGCCTACCATGATGTGTGGCCCTAGTCTCTATCCCAGGTACTTCCAAAAAAACCAAATCAAACCAAAAACAACATACAAAACCTATCCCTTAAAGTTGTTTTTAGGATGAGGGGAAATTTTTGAGAGCTGTTTTATAGTCCCAAAGCACCACCTACCTGTTAATTATAATTAGTCATAAATAACAACATTCTTTACATTTAGGTCACTAAATTCCAGATTTCTATCATGCCGTCACTCTTCCCCCAGTATGAGAAAGAATAAGGGGTTCCATTAATAATTACGCCAGTCCCTACCCCTCCAGAGAGTCTCATCCTCTCACCTGAGAGACCCTGAGGGTGTTATGAGGCAGGAAGAACTCCAAGCACCTGTGGGGAGGTGCAAATGCAGTCACATGTGGAGGTCTTGCTTCAAAAGGAGAAAGAAATTGTTCAAGATAAGATACACAGCCAACAGAAGCTGTATGTGTTCAAGGTAAGGAAAACCTCTATCCTGTCTTGGAAGCAGAAACATCTCTACCCACACTTCTAGAATCCCCTATCACACTTGCCCTCAAAAAAGACCCTGTGACAAAGAAACTGGCACAGGGCAAGACTGTGTATAGGAAGATCAGGCTAGGGACAGGGATGGAGCTAGAAGGTAGCATCAAGGACTAGAGGCATGGCAAGCATGAGGCCCTGAGGTCAAACCCCAGTCCCACCCAAATGAGAGAGAGAGAGAGAGAGAGAGAGAGAGAGAGAGAGAAAATAAAAGAAAGAAAAGAAAGAAAGAAAGAAAAAAGAAAGAAAGAAAGAAAGAAAGAAAAAGAAAGAAAGAAAGAAAAGAAATAGAATAGAAGGAGGCATCAGAGTTAGATGTGTTCACACCCTGGCTGCACTGCTGCATTTGACCTGCGTGGGCTGCAACAACTCCATCCACCTTGGGTTAGCAGAGCAGGAGGGCAGCTTTTCTTCTCCACCTGCCCACAGGTGGTATAAGGAAAACACACACTGGTTTTAGAATGGGAACTACTGGTTTCAAAATATGCTCTATGCTCCTCCCAGGTCCTAACTGGAGACTGATTCTCCAGGTAGAAAGAAAAGGAAAGACTGTAATGCCACCCAACACCATTACCTTTGTGTGTGTGTGTGTGTGTGTGTGTGTGTGTGTGTGTGTGTGTGTGTATCCAAGGGGAAAAATCTAAATGAAAGCAGATTACAAACTGATAAGCCTTCTGAAAATGTGAGTTTTAGACACCCAAGTCCTTGAAGGCAAAAGTGATAGAACATAATTTAACCCAAAACTGAGAACATAGGAAATGTTTTTAAAGTTTGTTCTCACCTCTGCTTTCCTGCAGGACTACCACAGCACGCTGTTCTGCATTGGTTCTCACTATAAACTTTATACACTTAAAAGTGAATAGTGGCTAGAAGGACCCTCTCATCTCTGCATCCTCTTCCCTTGACCCAGGCCCATATGGAGCTTGAGAGGAGAAGGATCCTCATGGAATTCAAGCACCTGCACCAGGAACTAGAGGAGGAGGAGAATTTCCTCCTGTCCAGGCTCTGTTGGCTGGGGCATGAGGTTGCCAAGGGTAGGAAATTCTACACGACTTCCACTGAGGTGCAGCTGAACTCTCTCAGGAAGCTCATTGATTCCCTGAAGGCCACACAGCAAATGCTACTCAGACAGATGCTGAGGGTGAGTCCCCTGGGGGCAGAACTGCAGGCAGGCAGCAGCCCATCATTAGTCTCAGGCCAGAGCATGGACCACCTGGCAGATTACCTGAGATTGCCCCAGTCATCTTACCTCTACCCAGCACTGACCAACAGAAATATGTGAGCCACACGCAATTTAGAATTATAATGTGGGCCATATGTGTCATTCAGAAATATAGTGTGAGTCACATATGTAATTTAAATTTATTTCAAGTAGCCATATTAAAAAGATAAAAATAAACAGATGAAATTAATTTCTTCAAATTTTATTTAACCAGTATACCCAGTATGTTATCATTTCAGCCTATAATCAACATTTTTAAGGTACAATAAGATAATTTACATTTTGGGGTTTTTCTTGGTACCGAGTCTTTGAACTCTAGTAAATATTTTGCACTGGAGCACATCTTAATTCTCATGCTAAATTGTCAATATTGAAACAAAATGTAGTATTTCAGAATCAAAATAATTGTGCTTAGCATATAGAAACTGCCTCAGTTTTTTAAATTTAAGTTTGAATTAGTGAAAGTTCAATTAAATTAAAAATGCAGTGGCTGGAGGAGTGACTCAAGTAGTAGAACACCTCCCTAGCAAGTGTGAGGCCCTCAGTTCAAACCGTAGTACCGAAACAAGCAAAACCAATCAACAACAAAAATCCAGGCTGGACACAGTGGGGCACGTCTATAATTCCAGCAGCTGGGAGGCAGAAGCAAGAGGATACTTTGTTTAAGGCTAGCTTGGGCTACATAGTGAGACCTTCTCTCATAGAAAAAAAAAATGGTACCCAATCACACTGGCCATATTTCAAGGGTGCAGTATCTATGTGGCTGTCCAATGGCTACTCTATTAGACAGTACAGGTATAGCTGATGCACAAAATAAGCTGAGATAATCTCTCTGAATTCATCTCTTAATCTCATCAATTCAAGAGTCTGTTTCTTTCCTTCAAGAAAAACCATGCAAAGCCATTCCAACCTTCCTCATGACTCTGTTGGCAGGGTACCCCTGGTTCAATCTCAGGGACAAAATTCATGTTCATAATATCACTTTCGGGCTGGCAGAGTAGTAAGAGTACCTGCTAAGCAAGTGTGGGGCCCTGAGTTCAAATCCCAGTGCCACCAAAATAAACAAAACAAAACAAAACCGAATAGTCCTCTTTCTACTCCTCTCTTTTTTTTTCTTTTATTATTCATATGTGCATACATTTCTCCCCCCTGTCTACTCCTCTTCATTCAGTTCCTCTTGAGGTCTAACTACTGTCCTGTCTACTGGTGTATTGGGTGCTTCTTGAAGAAGCCTTCCACGGTAGGTGGGGTGGGAAGAGAGCCAGAGAGAGAGTGAAGGAGAGAGAGAGAGAGAGAGAGAGAGAGAGAGAGAGAGAGAGAGAGAGAGAGAGAGGAGAGAGAGAGAGAAAGAGAAATTCCAGTAGAGTCTAAACCTCCTCCTTGGCTCCCATGATTCAGCCATGCACTGAGGCAGTACTGACTCTTTCTCTTCCAGGACATCAAAGCAATCCTGTGCAGGTATCATGGGCCAACCCAAGTGCATTGTGCTTACTGACTCATGAATACAGCACTCACATATATCCAAACATTCCCCCCTCACAAACACCCACACTCTCTTTGCAACCAAGTATTGAGGCTGCAGTTGGGAAAGACTGAGTTGATACATGTGCATGTGGGTTGGCTTGTATAAAGACCAGCTGTTGTCTCCAGCGCAGAGTCCATTTCCTAGTACTTCCTAGTGCACCTTTGCTCAAGTGGGTGGGGTACTGAGTCCCTTATTCAATATCTCTGTCCCCTTTCCCTTCTGTCCTCTCTGCCTCCATCTACCATCTTCATTTCCATATCTCGTTATGTACTGATTCACTTGCCCCCCCATATCCCTAGACCTGGCCTCCTTTAGCTCACTACCTCCTTACTAGCATCACACCCCCCCACCCCTGGTCTCCATCTCACATGCCTAGGTCATAGGTCCTCCCTCCCCCATAACCTATCCTCTTAGCTCATCAACCATGTCTTCATAGGAGTAGAGAATTTCAGTTTCTCAGACCAACCATGTTTCCTCCCAGCCTGGAGAAAAAACTCAGTGAAGCAAAATCAAGTAACAAGTCCATCATAGAGAGCCTGAAGGAATTCAAAGGTAAGGAAAGGGCTGTCACCACCTCCACTCACTTACCTCCAGAGGGTTCTTTCCCTGTCACCCAATAGAAACTGATCTTTAACTCATAGATGCCAATAATAATCACTGAGCCATTAAAATGTCAGGCTTGGCTTGGAGGAATGGTTCAAGTGGTAGAGTTCCTGCCTAGCAAGCATGAGACCCTGAATTCAAGTTCCAATACCACCAAAAAAAATTTTAAGTGTCAGGCTCTTTGCTTCCTCTCAGGGATTTCTTGCTCTCTTCTTTATCATGTGCTACTTGTTTGCATCTCTAACGCTCTTGTGATAGCCAGAGTGGAGGCTTGCATTAGTGGAGAAGGTTGGAATGAGAACACTCCAATAACAGAGGCAAGTTTGCTACCCAATTTCCCAATTGCTATTAGAATTAAGGTCTTTGAAATTCAAAATGAGAAGCATTCCAAAGGGTTCCACAAAAAGGACTCTCACAAGGTGTCAGGGCAGCAAAGATTTATTTAGCAAACCAGGAAAACTCAGGAAAAAATAGAAAAGGAAAAAGGAATGGAAAAAGAGCAGAAACAGGAATTTGGAGAGACCATCAGAGGGGCTGGGAGTGGGAAAAGGAGGTTTGTGAAACCTATTGTTCCTGAAGACTTCAGGTGCCAGAGGTGGCCTGGGCAGATATGGGGTTGGGGCAGGCATCTCATCCACCTCCTCTGCCTCCCAAAGTACGTCTCCCAGGAAACACCAGCATCCTACCTCTCGCCCCTTTCTTGTTTAGCCTTTTCCTGCTGCTGGATCCAGAGCGCAGCAGCACTTTCTGGCCATGGAGGATTGTTGCTGACTTGTGCCACTGACCTCTCATTTCTCTTTTCCTTCTCCCTCAACCACCAGGAACTACTAAACTCCCTAATCCATTTCACCACCTATTTGGGGCCTCATGTGCTGGACAGCCGCCCCTTCAGCTTTACTCCCAGGGCGAACCAGGGCCTCTTATGTTGAGGTCCCCGAGACCGAACCCGCTCTGCGGACGCGGACGCGGGGGGCACTGAGGGCGTCCAGGCTGCACTGAGTGAGTGGCTGAAGGCTGGTGGGGCTCCTATTAGGCAGAGTTGGGTGGAGCGAGCGGAGCGTTGGGGAGAGGCTGGGTACCGACAGTGGAGATGGAGCGGTGGTGGTGAAGACCTGGAGGTGACGTGATCGCGTTCTCGAGCAAAATGGAAGGAAGACGACCCAGGACCGCAGGCTCTCCCCGCACTCCACCTTATGTCTTTGGCTGGGTGCTCCCTAGTGGACAAAAGAAGTCCCTATAACTATCTGCCTCTGGTTTCCTATCTCCTCCCCCACACTACTTTTAAACAACTATTTAACAGTTCAGCTGTGCATGGGGGCCAGAGATGAGTAAAGCTTGCCTGGATTACGACTCAAATCAGTCTCCATGAACCTGACCACTGTAGCACTTCCCCACATCCTCCATCTCTTCCAACCCTCACAGCCATCAGGGAAAAGTAATATCGCACCAAACATTGGGATTACATAAATCAGAGGACAGAATGAGGTCCCCATTCCTAATTGTTTACCAAAGACAGGAAGGTAGGAGGGGACCATCCTAACCTTGATAAATTGTGACTCAATGTCTGAATCCTAATAAAAGTGGGGCGGGAGGGTCTGAATATTCCTCCTTCTGTATTCTAACCCTCCCCCTCTTTCTTGTGTTTGAGCGACCCACTTAAGAAAATTTCTTGAGCTCAGAAAGTCTGAGCCTGGACTTCTCCTACAAGGCCCAACTCTTGTTTTCCATATGGGAATCAGAGAACCCCTGGAAAAGGAAGAAAGAGATGGTCTCATTTTTGAAATGACACCCACAATTGTAGGCCCCAAAGTGACCCCTTGGAGAGGAGTGATCTGGCCAAGAGATTCTTTATTGCCAGGTGGGAGAGGGAGAGAGCCAAGAAGGAGACAGAGAGAGGGCAGGTGCTTAAATACCCTCAGTGAGACTCAGCATGATCTGATTGGTTAGGATCTTATGGTTCATGCTGATTGGAGGTTGGGGCAGAAGGAGAATTCAAGCTAGACTTGAGGCAGGACCGTGACCCTGGGAAACAGAAGCTTAAGGGTGCAGTAAAAACCAAAACCCATTGGCGCCATTATTGCCAACATTCCTCCCTTTTTTGTTTGTTAAAGAAGGGGGGCGTTGTGTTCACTCTGGCTTCTTCGAGCTGGCAAGGGCCGGCGTAGGGGCAGGGAGGGTTAGTTGGCAAACAATGTTGGGGTGGTGAGTCTCGTGATGGCATACACTCAGGCTCCGAAAATGAAAATTTCCTCTTCCCTGAAGTTGATGAAGGTCCCTTGTAGCCATAGGTCATAAAGAGTTTTGAGCCATTCCTCCAAGCTCCGTATGGTGGGTAATAGCCATCCATCTTCGTGTAGGGAGTCGAGGAATTGAAGCAGGTGTTCTGTGAGGGGTCCATGATGCTTATAACCCATTGTCCCGGTAGGATCCATCATAGGTGTCCTCTGGTTGAGCTATGAGGGGTTGGTATCCTTGGAGGAGAAGCTGGTTGAAAGTTTGATTAGAGATTTTGTTTACCTGGGATCTGAGAAATTGTAGTAAACAGGGTAGGAGAGTGCATAGAGTAACGAGCATGAGCAAAGGGCCCAAAAAGGCCGGAGCCAGGTGACGAGAGGAGAGTTTAGTAGGTCGGTTAAGGTGTTTTTAGTGGGTCTCTTTAGGAGGTCCTCGGCCAAGTCTATTAATTTTTTGACATTCTGTTCTACAATCCCAGACTGATTGACATAGTAGCAACATTCCTCCCGGAGGAAGAAGCAGGTTCCCCCTTTTTCAGCTGTTAAGAGGTCTAGGGCCCTGCGATTTTGTAGGGCCACCTGGGCTAGAGAAGTGAGCTGACGTTGAAGGGAAGCCAGTGAGGCTGAGGTGGACTTGAGGGTGATCTGTAAGTGATCTTCAAAGTCTTTTGCTGAAATAAAACTATGGCCAAGGGTTCCCCCCCGCGAAGCCTGCGGCAACAATGGAGGTTGCCAGACTTATACCAACCATGATGGGCAAGAAGGCAGCACGTTTTGGTGGAGCGCCAAATAGGAGGGAGAATTCAGCTTTCCTGTAGAGAGTGAGTTGGGGGACTATAACTACCAGTGTGCAGGGCCCAGGAGTAGCTTGAGCTATGCAGGAGTGTAGGGTGTTGTGGCACCAGAAATATAGCCCCGGGGGGGATGCCAGTTGTTCTGCAATTGCAAGATTTGTATGACAGGAAAGAGAAAAGTTGGACCGAGGTGCTGAGGACTGGACATAGTAGGTGTATGTGGGAGGAGGACCTGGTGTAAATTCAGGTTCCCATAAAGGTACAGAGGGCAAGGGAGGAGCACATGAGAAGTTCTGCAAGGCAGGGGAAGCTCTGATAGAAGATGAAACATTAATGGGAACTGCGGCCAGTAAAGGATGCTGGAGGGAGGCACAAAGAAAGCAGTCAGTGACATTAATGGGCATGGTCAAGTTTAGGAGTTGTAGTGAGGCCTGGAACAGTTGGAGCCAGGTTGGGGGGGTGGAGGGCTGGTGAAGGGATTTATGTAAGTTTTGTTCAGATTGTAGAACATTAGTAGCGACCTCCTTTTGAGTGGTAATTGGAAGGGTTAGCTCCCTGGATATCATAATGTGAGCCAAGGGTTTTGAGGAGTCACCCTGAGCATAAATGGCTGCCTGTTCACCCTGAACCCATCTGTTGTCCCATAGGTCAGGGATGTGGAGCATGGTAGTCCCATTTTTTCCCACATAAAGGTGAAATTGGTTGTCTGGTCCCTTTGATCCTAGTACCCAGTGGACCTGACAAGACCAATAGGGACATCCCCCATACCCCTGGGTCCGTTTTGCTTCCCTTTTACAGTAATTTTTTGTTTGGGTGAAGAAAGGGCAAGCAAATGCAAAGGAGCCACTCCTTAGGGTAGAACCAAACCTGGGTTTGAAGGGGATTGAAATAGGGACCTGACATCCCTTAGGATGACAGTCACCAGTGCCAACTAGGCTGGTAATAGAAGTTTGTGAGATGGTGTAGGTTTCCCATATCTTAAATCTCCAGAAGTACCCTCCAGTGCTAGTCAGCCCACCCACAAATAGGAGGTTGAGAACAGAGAACAAAAGGGGAAGTTAATGCACATCCTTAGGGATGGGGGAGGGAACACGAAGCCGAGAGATGTGGAGTTTTAAGGGGTTTCCAAGGGGGAGGGTGCAAACAAAGCCAGGAGAGGAAGCAGGAAGTGGAGATGGAGGACTGTTGGGGTCGTCCTGCTGGATGTCCCCGGGGGGTCGGGCTGGCTTTAGCCTGGAAATATGAATCCAAGATGTTAGTTTTCCTGGGGTTTCTTCTAACTGGGCTGTGGTAGGAGTACAGAGGATGATTTTTAGGGGCCCTTTCCATTTTGGGGTAAGGGGTTTCTTTTCAGGGAAAGGGGGAGAGAAGTAGACCCAGTCCCCTGGGTTTAAAGGGAAAGAGAGATGGGTGCATGAAGGGTCTGGAGATAAGGTGTCATGGTGTCGCCATAACTGGGTTCGAATGAAGGAGAGAAGAGGAAAGGAAAAGTGTCCCAGAAGGGGGCCCGGGAAGGAGGTGATTTCTGGAGGCAGAGCTGGGTGACCAAACATCACCTCAAAAGGGGATATTTGTGTGGGTTTCCATGGGAGTACCCGTAGGCGGAAGAGGGCTAGTGGAAGGAGTTGAACCCAATCCAGGTGTAGTTCCAAGGTGAGTTTAGTGAGAACCTCCTTTAAAGTGCGGTTAGTGTGCTCTACCTTTCCTGATGAGGGGGGATGATAAGGGATATGGAAATGCCATGAGATATTAAGGGCCTTGATAATTGTTTGTGTTTCCTGGGATGTGAACTCTGGGCCATTATCTGATTGGAAGGAGGTAGGCATCCCAAACCTAGGGATGATGTGGGTTACAGTAATAGAGGCCACAGTTGGTGCCCTCTTATTGGAGGTTGGGAAGGCTTCTACCCATCCCAAAAAGGTATCTACTAGGACCAAAAGGTAATTGTGTTTCCTTACTCTGGGCATATTTGTAAAGTCCACTTGCCAGTCCACCCCCAGGATTTGTCCCCTGGCCTGGTGAGTAGGGAATGAACCAGGCCTCAAGGTGGTGTGAGGGTTAGTCCTCTGACAGGTGGGACATGTGGAGGTGAGGTGGCATAGGTATTGGGAATCCTCTGGGGTGAGAGGGAAAAATGAATTTAAGAAGAGCTTGAGATTTTGAGTGCTAGTGTGGAAGATGGAGTGTAAATACGAAAGGAGAATGTGTCTAGGGAGTGACTCATGGGCCGGTTCAGGAGTCTGGTCCTGAGGTTGTGCAAGAGCCAGAGTGGAGTAATTCTCCCTTGCCACCTGTCAGGCAGCCTGATCTGCCTTAGAATTGCCCATAGTTATGGGTGATGAATCCATTTGGTGGGACCGGCAGTGGGCAATCCCAATCTCAGAAGGAAGGAGAGAGGCCCAGAGAAGGTTGGTAATGAAAGTGGAGTTGGTGACAGAGGTCCCTCTCATGGTTAATAATCCCCTTTCCTTCCAGATAGCTGAGTGGGAGAGGAGGATGTGGAAGACATAGTTAGAGTCAGTGTATAGAGTGAGAGAATGGTCAGCTGCCAGCTCAAAGGCCCTTGTAACTGCAAACAGTTCAGCCTGTTGATTGGTGGTACTGGAAGGGAGGGGCTGTGCCTCCATGACTTGGGTTAGGGACACTATAACATAACCCGCTCTCCATACACCCCCCTCTACATATGAGCTGCCATCAGTGAACCAGGTGTAGGTGGAGCCCTGCAGGGGCCCCTCCTGGATGTGTGAAGGGCAGGGGAGAAGGGCCTCCAGGGTCTCGATGCAGTAGTGGGTAGGCATGGCAGTAGAGGTGGGCAGGAGGGTGGCGGGATTTAAGGAAGAGCAAGCACGGAGAGTAATGGAGGAGTCATGGAGGAAGGAGACAAGAAGCAACAAGATCTGGCAAGGGAGAAGGGTTCTTAAGCCCTTATATGTCAGGAGTTCCACCAGGTGATGGGGGAAATGATTGTGATTGACCCTCTGAAAGTAAGATTTTTTGCTTCCTGAACTAGAACATAGGCTGCTGACAAGGCCCGTAGACAGGGGGCCCATCCCTGGACTGTGGAGTCAAGTTTTTTTTGATAGATATGCTACCGGGGCAAATGTTGGACCCTTGTCCTGACCCAGAACTCCCAAGGCTAAGCCTTTATTTTCATGGACATAGAGGGTGAACAGTTTTTGGGTATCTGGCAAGTGGAGGGCCGGGGTCTGGAGAAGTGCCTGTGGAAGGTGCCAGAAAGGGGTGTTGACAGAAGTAAGTAGGGGTTCAGAGGGGTCTTCCTTAGTGGCATCATATATGGGGGCTGCCAAGAGGGAAGAGTTGGGAATCCAGACACGGAAGTATCTGGCTAGCCCCAAAAAGGAAAGTATTTCCTCCTTTGTCTTGGGAGCCAGTATTTCCCAGATGAGCTGCTTTCTGTCCAGAGTAATTGCCTTGGAGTCATGGGATAACTGAACTCCCAAGTATGTGACTGTAACTTGGGAAAGTTGGGCCTTATGGAGGGAAGCCCGGTATCCTTTGTCAGCCAGAAAGTTTGAGTAGAGTGGTGTCAGATTGAGAGATGCCCAGAGAAGGGCTACACAGGAGTAGATCATCTACATATTGGAGGAGGGTAGACCTAGAGAGGTGGAGGTCCCTGAGATCTTTGGCAAGTGCCTGTCCAAACAGATGTGGGCTACCCCTAAATCCCTGAGGGAGGACCGTCCAGGTGGTTGTTGTGAGTGATGTGTGTGTGGGTCCGTCCAGGTAAAGGTGAAAATGTCCTGTGACTCGGGGGAGAGGGCAATGGTAAAAAAGGCATCCTTGAGATCAAGGACAGAGAAGTGAGTGGAAGAGGCAGGAATAGAAGAAAGAATGGTGAAGGGTTAGGGACAAGGGGGTGTATAGGTTTAACAGCATTATTGATGAGTCTAAGATCTTGGACAAGGTGGTAGGTGCCATTTGGCTTTTTTACAGCTAGGATGGGAGAGTTGTATGGGGAATGGGTGGGTCTGAGGAACCCCTTGTGGAGTAAATCAGCAATGATTAGTTGTAACCCCAGCAGACTGGAAGTAGGGAGAGGGTACTGAGGCTGGCACAGAAAGTGGTGAGGGTCCTATAAGGGGATCTTAATGGGAGGACAAGTTGCCAGAGAAGGACTGTCAGTGTCCCATACTTTAGAGTCCACCCCCGAAGGGAGGGTTTGACTGGCGGAATCAGAGGGACCATCCATAGCCACAAGGGAAAGAAAAGGGATAGCTCTGAGGTTAAATGAGATGGAGGCCTGGAATTTGGTTAAGATATCTCTTCCCAGCAAAGGGGTGGGACACTGGGGCATGAACAAAAACTGGTGGGCAAAAGGATGACCTGAAAAGGAGCAGGAAAGCATGGGAGTCTTTCTGGGAAAAATGGTTTGTCCCCCCCACCCCGACAATAGGGGTTTGTGATGGGCTGGTGGCCCCCCAAAACTCTGTCAGGACCAAGAAAGTGGCACTGGTGTCCAAGAGGAGGCAGATGGGGCATCCATCAACCAAAAGGCTTACCTTGGGCTCCAGAAACAAGATGGTAGTCACTGGGAGGGAAGACTCAAGGCCCCTTCAATCATCTGTTGCTAGCCCTATGAGGTTGGGACTGGAGCGAGAGTTTGATCCAGCCCCCAACAGGAGCCGGGGCAATCAGTCGCCCAATGCCCATGAGCATGACATCTAGGGCAAGGCCAAGGTGACATCCTGGGATAAGGACAGAATCTGGCCCAGTGTCCCTCCTTTCCACATTTGAAACAGGGGCCTGGTGGGCTCCTGTTTGGTGGGTGTTGATTTCCCCATTCAGGTTCAGGGTTTGGGCTTCTCATAGCCTGAGCCAACATCTGGTATTTTTGGCATTTCACCTTTTCATCCTGGGAGTGGAACACTTTGAAGGCGGTTGCCAGTACCTCAGTCTGAGGAGTGAGGGGGCCTCTAACGATTGCACTAATGTCAGGGTAACTTTGGGAGAAAAAATAAGTCATAAGGAGTTGTCTACTGTCTGTGGATTCTGGGTCAATGTTAGTGTATTGTTGGAGAGCCCTGGTTAACCTGTCTAGGAAGGTGGGGGCAGGGGTTTCTGTTCTATCCTGGATAATTTCCTGGAGTTTTTCAAAATTAATGGCCTTTTGTGATGCCCGTTTTAGTCCTGCCAGGAGGCAGGTGGCAAATTGGTCCCAGAGGGTAAGTCCAGCCTGGGTATTGTAGTCCCAATTGGGATCATGGTCAGGCACCGCAAGGGCACCTGTAGGGTGAGAGGGAGTTGTCTGATGGACATCATCTGCAATGTGCAAGCCTGTTCCCAAACCCTTCTACGTTCCTCGGGTAGGAGGGTATTAGAGAGAATGATATATATATATATATATATCATGGTAGGTTAGGCTGTAAGACTGGAGTAAATACTGAAATTGTTTGACATAGGCTGAGGGGTTAGTTGTATAGGAGCCCAGGCGGGCTTCAATTTGGGAGAGATCAAGCATGGAGAAGGGGACATGGACCCTGACAATTCCTTCTGATCCAGCTACCTCCTGAAGGGGTGCCAGGAGGGAAGGGGGGGAGGCTGGGCAGCGAGTGTGTGTGATCGAGTAACAGGGGGTCTGAAGGAGGGGGAGGGAGGAGAAGGGGCAGAAGGTGCAGTGGGGATAGGAGGTGGTGGCGATGAAGGAGATGAAGAAGAAGGAAGTGGAGGAGCCATTAAAGATGACGGAGCAGGTTGCGGAAGAGGAGGATTGGGCAGAGCCTGTCAGCAGTATGGAGGAGGTTCATCGGCCAGGTCAAAATCTGAAGAGAGGGTGGAGGTTGAGGTTGAGGGCATCAGAGCAAGAAGTACATGTTTCGGCTTCCAAGTGGTGCAGAGAGCCAGATTTAGACAGAGGTATGAAAAGCTTGGGCATATGGAATCTCTCCCCATCATCCCAATCACTCACAGGAGTTATATGGGTCCCTCAGGAGATTGGGATCTAGAGACCCGAAAAGGGGCAGTGACTTTGGTTGTCTAAAGAGTAAGTGGGCCAGATTTGAGTGCAAAAGCGGATCAAATTTTTTGGTTTTATATGTGGGGTCAAACCCAAGGTGTCTAAATTATTGAGGAGGCATTTTAGTGGGGAGTCAGATGACAAAGAGGATGAGGCCCCCATTTTGGGACCTGGTCCCAAAAAGGGGTTGGGAGGATATTATGAATCGCGGGGCATCCCCACGCAGCTCAAATATCCGAGAATGGTAAAAGACGCACGAGAAGCAGTCATTACTGCATTCTAGTGGCTTGTAGGGTCAAAAGGCCGAGGGGGCTGTGGGTCACCCGGTGCTGGGATTTTCGGAGGGCGGCCTCTGAGACTGAGAATGACAAAGATAGACCCAAGCCAAGGCTAATTGGGAAAGAGGTCTCTCCTCTACCGTCTGAGCCCCAGAGATGATCGGAAAGGGGGGGACGCTGGAATCCTGGAGACACCAAAGAGAGAGACCATAAAGGGAGCCCAATAAGGGTATGTGGACTCACCAAAGAATGTCTGGTGTTGGATGCGAGGAGGGCAATCAGGAGGATGAGTCCTGGCCAGTCTCGTCCTCAGGGTGGTCGTGGGGTGAGTCAGAATCAGGGTCCCACCAGGATTAGTGGGGAAACCCAATCCGAGTCAAGGCACCAAATGAAGGCAAATGTAGGCCCCAAAGTGACCACACTGAGAGGAGTGATCTGGCCAAGATATTCTTTATTGCTGGGTGGGAGAGGGAGAGAGCCAAAAAAGAGAGAAAGAGGGGCAGGGGCTTAAATACCCCTCAGTGAGACTTGGCATGATCTGATTGGTTAGGATCTTATGGTTCATGCTGATTGGAGGTTGGGGCAGAAGGAGAATTCAAGCTAGACTTGAGACAGGACTGTGACCCTGGAAAACAGAAGCTTAAGGGTGCAGTAAGAACTGAAACCCATCTATGCCATTATTGCCAACAGGTCCCCTTTGCACCTACAGGACAGACATAGTGAAACTACAGATTAATTTTAAGGAGAGGACAGGGCCTGGGACTTCTCTGGGAATTTGAGCTGTGATTGGGATGAGAAAGCCTCCCCCCAGCTGCATCAAAGGAAGCAGGAAAAGTAGGGGCTGGGCAACTTCGGGAGGCTATCACTCTTACTTTTCCTTATCTTCTCACAGCCTCTATGACCCTGGTTGTGACTTCTGCCCACCCAAACCTCAACTGTTCTGAAGATCTGAAGACAGTGATGCTGTACTCTGAACCTTCTAGTGGTTCGAAAGAGCCCGCTGACCCCAGGTGCTTCTACCCTGTCTGCTGCTTTTAGGGCTTACCTGGCTTTTCCTCAGGGTACCAGGCCTGGGAGGCGGAGCTCCAAGGGCCCCTGGGCGGGGCCTGTGTGGTGGGCGTGGCCTCAGAGCTAGTCAGCAGACAGGGCTATCTGACTCTGGAACCCTTGTCAGACTTTTGGGCATTGCTCATATATGGTTCCACCCGTCAAGCCCTCACTGAGAGAGGAACCCCAGGAAATCTGCTCATCCGTCCGAGGAAAGTGGGCATCCACGTGGATCACAACTGCAGGAAGGTCGTCTTCTACGATGCCACCACCAGCAATCACATTTACACCTTCCACACCTCCTTCCCTGGGCAGATCTTTCCCTTTTTCCAGCTCCTGTTGCCTGGCACTCAGATCACCCTGAGTCCCTAGAGTTGTGCTGCAGCTGGTAGGGTTGAGCGAGGCTTCCTGATGTAGGTTTTACACATTTCCTCCCCTTCCATATGCCGAGTTGAAAAGAAAGTCTCAATACCCAACAAGACTATGCACAAGGCTATTCACTACAGCACTGTTTGTAACAGGATAAGGCAGGAAGCAGCTCAACATCCATCAACAGGTAAAGGTTGAAAAAGCCACGATGAGAAGGAATCCAGCTGCATCCTGACTCAGATACAGATGCAGGGGACTGAACAGCTGACCCCAGGTGGTTCCTTTCTCCTCCACCTCATTTTCTGCAGTTCTGTGACTCTGAAAATGGCCTGGGCCCATCTAGACCCCATCCTTTCCTGAGACCTGAAAACCATGACGTTTTGACTCTTCAGAATTAGCCAAACCCGATCCAACACCATTTTGCAAATTAGGACTGTATATTGCAGAATGGTCTTCAAATTTGGATGAAATTTAAGGTGGAGAGCCATGCACACGGTATGCTACATTCATATAAGAAAAAAGAGGAATATGTCTGGCAGAGTGGCTCAAGTTGTAGAGAACTCAAGTGCAAAGCCCTGAGTTCAACCTGCAGTACAGGGAAAGATCTGTATGTATGCATGCTTGTTTGTTTATATTTCCCTTTTTAATTAGGAGAATAAACCAAACCTAATAAAAAGTTTCCTAAGTGGAAATCAGCCTTTTCTGAATGTGTCTTGTACATTTGACTTTGATCCCATGTAAATATTTTGCATCATTATAATTAAATGAGACAAAATGAATCTGTCTGTGCAGTTGGCATTTACACAGCAGAGAGAAGTTATTTTAAATGATTTCAGCCAGGCCTTTGGTGTGGGCCTGTAGTTGCAGCCACTCAGAAGGGTGAGGCAGGAGGATCACTTGAGCACAAAAGTTAAGACTTGTCCAGGAAACATAGTAAGACTCCCATTCCAAAAAAAGGAAAATAGAAACTTTGAAATGCAGAGATTTGACTCTGTCCCTAGCAGGGTGTGTCTTAAGGACAAAATAATTCCAAATAATTCTTAACTTCTCAGTTATATCAGTAATAATAGCATTACTGTTGTTATTCTGAACCTATTAGGTCTGTGTATATACACACAGTAGGATAAAGCAAATAATGAATTATATCAATGTTTCTAATATATTTTTATGAATATGACATTAAAGAAGAGAAAAATGCATAATAATCTTCAGTTTGAATAGGAAAATCAATATAAACTTATACTGTTTTTTCTGGAAATAATAAAACTTATTTTTTTTTACTTTATTCAAAAAAAGTACCTAAAAGTAACCAATCTAAAACCCATTTGATCCTCATTTATCAGAATCACTTTAAAAACACCATGGAGATGCAGTCTGATGATCCCAGTTTGGAAGAATTCACAGGGCAAAGAACTAGGTTTCTTCATTAAAAAAAACAAAACTTGTTGGAGCCTTTGTACAATCAATATACTCAAATAAAAAGACACTTGATGGGGGGGAAAGGAGAAAAGGTACAAACTAAAAGAGACTAAAGAACATATCAACAACAATCTACTGCTTATCAGTGTATCTTTAGTTCAAGGTTCAGGATACCTTACTCATTTCATAAGCAGCAACATCCATATGTTCCCAAGAGGTAGTGTGTGGAGAGTAGATTATGAGAAGCCTATGAGAACTGGACATTAGTGTAGCTGTACCCAATGTTCTGCAGGTTGAGATCGACATAGCCCCAGCCACAGAAAAGGAAAATGCAGAACAGCTGCTTTTCCTAAGTTGTTTATGTTCAGAGAGGTAGAATGCAGGTTTCTCCTGTTACAACGTCACACCCCTCCCTGAGAACTGCTGCTCCACCTTTTTTACCACTGGGTATAAAAGACTCACTGAAGGAGGATGCAAGGCTTTTGGACTTTTGGCTTTTGGGCTTTTGGTTTTTGGCTTTTGGATGAAGGGAGGCTTTTTGATGTGGGAGGCTTTGGAAGGGAAAAGGATTGCTGAAGGGAAAATGAATTGCTGAAGGGAAAGTGCTGGAGGGAGATTGCTGAAGGGGGAAATGAATGACTGAAGGGAAATTGCTGAAGGGAGGATTGCTGAAGGGAAAAGGATTACTGAAGGAAAACTTTATACATAGACTTTAAAAAAGCTAAGCTAAAAAGAACATGGGACAGTGCAGAGTGCAAGTCTGGGGGCAAAGACTTTAAGAGAGATTATGCTAAAGAAAAACTAAGAGAAAACATGGGACAGAGTGAGTCTAAGGAAAGAGGTTTTAAAGAATAGTGGAGCAAGGTTTTAAAGAAGACTTTAGAGGCAAGATTTTAAAGAACTGTAAAGGAGTAAGACCTTAAAGAATAAAGATAGAGAAAAGAAGCAGAGTAAATGAAGAGAATAATAAAGAAAAGAAGTAATGAGGTTGCTGTGCATCTCCATCTAAGCGCCTAGAACACCTGGCCCTAACTTTCTGTCTGTCTGTCTATCCTTTGTACTTTCTGCATCTCCTGTCACTGCCCAGTTAGGCCCAGTTAGGCCCAGTTAGGTTCAGTAATAACCAGAAGCATGTAAGAGCTCATTTCAGTAGTGAGGAAGGATTTCCTGTTTTTCTCTCTTATAATATTCCCTACATTTGAATTTTACTGTTTCCTGTCATTTTTCCCTCTTTGTTTCATTCCCTCCCTGTCCCTCTAGGTAGGTGTTGTTATCAGCAATTTACAGTAAGGCCCCTGGAGCTCCAGGTTGAGAGGTATTTCCCAGGTCATGTGATGATTAAGTAAAGGGACAAATTAGAACTCATTCTCCAAAGTCAGGAAATACATCAGGCATTCCAGAGCCAGACAGCAGGATTTTAGGGATTCTATTTGACCAGTGTTTCTGCACAAGACTTGCTGCTAGAGTTTGGACAGGTGTTTCTTGTTGTGCCCTATGGGGTGTTTAACATCCCTGGTCCCAGCATTATTGGCCAGTAGAGGACCCACTCCAGCTGTCATGGAGACAACCTCCATACTTCCCCAGGAGTGGGGGTGATCCCTACCTAGAACTAACTACTGACTGTTGTTACTGATAACAGCTTCTGGTTATCAAAACCAAAATATAATTTTTTTCTCTGCAATTTCTAGGGTGACTTTTAGAAAATAAAATAATCCAGACTCACCCTCTCCAGGTAGGAGTCCTGCCAGACACACTGGACTATTCCAGCAGATGTGAAGAGACCTTCAGGTTTACAGGTCAAAATGCTCTAGCCACCCAAAGCGTAGGTGGGAGTGCACTGGACTGATACAGCACAGAAAGGTGAAGAACTTCCTAACAGACAGTTCTCAGATGAAGTACAAATGGCTGATAAATGCATGGAGAAACATTCAACATCCTTGGCCATAAAAGAAAAGCAGCTCCAAATATCATTGAGCTTCCACCTCATCCCAGTCATAATGGCAATCACCAAGAAAGCAAAAAACAGCAACTAGTGGTGAGGATGGCAAGGAAAGGGGACCATTCATTACAGACCGTTGGTGGGAATGAAAATTAGTGCAGCCACTGTGGAAATCAATATGGAGGTTCGTCAAAAACTAAAAATGTACCTGCAATGTCACTCCTGGGATATACCTGAAGGAATCTAAGTCAGCATACAAAAGCGATACCTGCACGCCCATGTTTACAGCAGCACTATTCACAATAGCCAAGCAATGGAAAAGCCTAGGTACACATCAACTGATGAATGAATAAAGAAAATGTGGTATATATACCCTATGGGGTATTATTCAGCCATTGAAAAAGAATTAAATTGTGTTATTTGTAGAAAAAGCCACACTCATAAAGGCAAACATCCCATGTTTTCTCTCAAGGTCAGAATCTAGACCCAAACAAAACAAAACGGGCTGGCAGAGTGGCTCAAATGGTAGAACAGCTGCCTAGCAAGTACATGCGCTTGGCCTCAAATAAAAAAACAAAAATAAAACAAAACAGATATGAATGTAAAACAGTCACCTATGTTTTCGTTGGGGAGCCATTGGAAGAGGGAGGGCAAAAGGAGAGGGTGTATATGTATGCTTGAAAATAGAACAATGAAACAATCAAAACTGTAAAGAGATAAGAAAGTTGTTGGAAATGTAAGCCCCAAAATGACCACATGGAGAGGAGTGATCTGGCCAAGAGATTCTTTATTGCTGGGTGGGAGAGGGAGAGAGCAGAGAGAGAGAAGCAGGAAGGGCAGCGGCTTAAATACCCCCCTCAGTGAGACTCAGCATGATCTGATTGGTTGGGATCTTATGGTTCATGCTGATTGGAGGTTGGGGCAGAAGGAGGATTCAAGCTAGACTTGAGGCAGGACCGTGACCCTAGAAAACAGAAGCTTAAGGGCGCAGTAAGAACTGAAACCTATCGGCGCCATTATTGCCAACAAAAGTAATCAAGGGAGTGAATTTGATCAAAGTGCATTATATGCAAGGATGGAAATATCGCAATAAAACCCATTGTACAATTAAAATTAAATTTTAAAAAAAGAATCTCCTAACATACAGATCGCTCTCCTGGTTAGAGACAGGTAGAATGAACGATTGCTCAAAGTGGGGAAGAGCAGAAAGAGGGATTTGCAGAGACCATAAGAGGGACTGGGTGGGGAAGGAGGTTGTGAGACCTATCGTTCTTGAAGACTTCAGGTGCCAGAGGTGGACGGGCAGACACTGAGTGACCACATCCTCTGTCTCCCAAAGTACGCCTCAGAAGGAAGCATCAGACCCACTGACCGGCGCACCCCTTTCGTGTTTAGATTTTCCTGCTGCCGGATCCAGAGCTCAGCAGCACTTTCTGGCCATGGAGGATTGTTGCTGACTTGTGCCACTGACCTCTCATTTCTCTTTTCCTTCTCCCTCAACAGCGATGGAACAACTAAACTCCCCAATCCATTTCACCACCTATTTGGGGCCTCATGTGCTGGACAGCCGCCCCTTCAGCTTTACTCCAGGCGCGAAGCAGGGCCTCTTATGTTGATGTCCCCCGAGACCGAACCCGCTCTGCGGACGCGGGGGGCACTGAGGACGTCCAGGCTGCACTGAGTGAGTGGCTGAAGGCGGGCGGGGCCCCGATTAGGCAGAGTCGGGTGGAGCGAGCGGAGCGTCGGGGAGAGGCCCGGTGCCGACAGTGGAGATGGAGTGACAGTGGTGAAGACCTGGAGGTGACGTGATCGCGTTCTCGAGCAAAATGGAAGGAAGACGATCCAGGCCCGCAGGCTCTCCCCGCACTCCACCCGACGTGCTTGGCTTCTCCTTATGGCTTTGGCTGGTTGCCCCCTAGTGGACAAAAGAAGTCCCTACAACTGTCTCCCTCTAGCTCCCCATCTTCTTCCTCACCCCACCCCCGCCCCGCGTTTATAATCTTTTGCTTTTTCCAGTTGCTTTATTATGTGTGACAAAGACCTAGAATCTGGAAACCATCCACCTTAATTTTGCAAGAAGACCTCTCCGCTTCACATTTCCCTTGACCCCCATTGGAGAGAAAAGAAAATTGAAAAACGAAGATGGGGTTTGGGTGACTGTAGGGGGACCCTCAATAGGTGATCTGGTAGATAAAGGCTGTCTTCGGACACCATAACAATCAGTCAGTTGCTTGAAGACAGATCCCGCACATGGTGGAGGACCTGGAAGACCTTTGCTCCGTGGGCAAGCTGTGGATGCTGGCAAGCTTGCCCATCCCAAGGCTCATCCTCCACTGGCCCTCCAGGAAGATGGGGTTACTCTATTATACACTTCCTTGTGATAGGGTTATTTGTGAATTTTCAATTCCAAACTCACCGAAACTCTGAGAGGAATCAAAAGGACTAAGCAAACGCTGAGCATGATGAAGATGAGGCTGATAGTGAGCATCAGCCTGAAGTCGGAGACCACCTCACAGTTACAGTCGCTGAGTTAGAGCATATATATACCATGAATGCATCACTTTTGCACTGGCATTTCCCAAGACTCTGGGATCAAACTATTTTGTAAAATTTGCAAAACTGTATTTTGACCTGTAGAGTCAAAATTATCTTTTGCCTATAGGTAGGATTTCTGTCTCTTTCCATTCCAACCTCTCTCTGTCATAGTTTCTCTTGTATCCATTGGTTTTAGGGGGATCCAGCTAAGGAAAAACTGAGTTGGGCTTACATGGTTTGGGTTTTCTAATGTGCATGGCTCATAAACACTTCTGTGTATAATCAGGTTATTGCTCACTGTCTCCGTGTAGAAGTGGCTTCCAGGAACACCTCTGCCACCCAGTGGGACAACACACCTGACAACAGCAACTGAAGTGCAAGGTCACAACACCTGTCAGGATAAGAATGTGTCCAGTGGAGCCAATAAATCCTTCCAATCCCTGGATGTAGAAGATTGTAAGTATCAAATCCAATCTTATCAATGTCTAGTCAAATGGATGCTCTGATCTTCAGGAAAATACTTACAATGCAACATGAACCTTTAGGCATCTGGAGATCAAATTATTTTTTTTACATATTTCTCCATAAACCCAATAGAAGTT
This sequence comes from Castor canadensis, assembly GCF_047511655.1. Classification (NCBI taxonomy): domain Eukaryota; kingdom Metazoa; phylum Chordata; class Mammalia; order Rodentia; family Castoridae; genus Castor; species Castor canadensis. The sequence goes on from NC_133393.1 coordinate 26,149,201, forward strand.
CTTCTGACATGAAAAGTAAACAATTGCTGGGCTCAGGTGATTCATGCCTGTAAACCCAGTTACTTGGGGGGCAGAGATCAGGAGGATCAAAGATTAAGACCAGACTGGGCAAATAGTTATTGAGACCCCCCCCCATCTCCAAAGTAACAAGAGAAAAATGGACTGGAGGCATGGCTGAACCAGTATAGCACCTGCTTTGCAAGTGGGAAGCCCTGAGTGAAATCTCCATTACAACCAAAAATAAGTAAATAAATATTTTAAGTTTTATTGACCATGTCAGGAAATAAGGAGGTATTCATTCTGAACTAAACTGTTGTCACTGCCCTTTGACATAGAGGCTTCCAGTGTGGCCTCTCTCTGCACCAAACTGGTTTCAGCAGTAGAGCCTGCAACCCACAGGCAACTGCCCTCCATTCACCACCAGCCTCCTCCTTCTGTTCTGTTTAACCCTGTAGTCTTCAACTCACCAGAGCCTCACTTGGTTCCTGTATGCCATGGATCTCAGATCTCTCACAGTGCAGCCATCCTCATTCTACTGATGCAAAACTGAGTACAGAGCCCTGAGAGGCAGGCCCCACAGGCCTGTGGTTCTGCAAAAGATTCATGTTTGTTTTCCTACAGCAGAAGAAGCCTCAGAAAACTGGCTTCCTACTCTTCTTCCCTGGGAATCTTTCTCAATCCTAGCAATTCAATGAGCAAAAATCTGGGAACAGCCCCCCCTACACACACACACACAACAATGGAATGAAAGGCTGTGTTTAAAAGTGAAGCCTGTGAAAATCTTAGTGGGCTTACAGGTTTTTATTATAACATTTAGCACCTGAGTGCTTTCTGCTTGGCTCCTCTCTCTACCTGGAGAGGTGGCTGCAGCTGCAAACTTCTTGTCACATTCTGGTCTCCAAACTGGGAACTATCAGTGGCCTTGATATGCAGGGCAACAACTTGTGCTGGTGTGACCCTGAAGCTCGAATCCTCAAAGCCTCAGCAGCCTGCATCTGCCTTACAGAGGTCCCAGCCAGAATATCTGTGAAAGCATGTTCTCTGTGAGCCTGGTAATGACTGCTCTGACTCCAGTTCCCTGGGATATCAGGTGTGTGGGATGCAGGGTGCTCTGTTAACCAGAAATGGGGGGCCAGGGAGATAGTGTGTGTGTGTGTGCAAGCAAAATCCATGCAAACTTTACTACTAAAGGAAAACAAACCTAGTAATCAACTGATAAACAGCAGCAGCAAAATACAAATGTTTTCTGAAAGCTAAGGGTACAGAGAAGAGCAAACCACTGAAAGACTGAGGCCTGGATCACAAGGACTAATTAAGGAGTAATTCAAACCAACCCTCCAACTGAAGAAACAACTAAAAAAGGTGGACAAAATGTTCTAATATCTTTCTAAAAGGGCTACTGAGAAACCGCTGAGCCAAAATTTAGGAAGGAAAGGAGTCTTTTGGAGGGGAGCTGAGACTTGTTGTTGCTTCTGTTCTGAGACCATTTGCTGACCCTGAAGAAGACTGTAGAACTCAAGCTGCATTTCTGGATGTTAAGGGCTTAAGGAAACATGAGGTGGAGTCTCAAGCCATGAAAAGTAAAATATTGAACTTGGGTAAGGATACTCTTAACTGCTAATATCAAAAACTAGAATTCTTTTGGGGGGAAGAGAAGATTGTCCTAGGCCTTGATTTATTTCTACAAAATTTTGTCCCAAATACATCTAGCAAATAAGCAAAGATAACCAGGAACCAGATAGGTAAGAGACTGTCAGTTTAAAAATCAGAAACAACAGATAACAGAATGAGACCCACAGGATCTCCAGAGACAGGGATAATTGGAAACAGACTCTATAATATCTATAATAACTATGTGTATGCTGTGCCCAAGGAGATTAAAGCCATGCTTGAAAAACTAAGAACTCAAATTGTAACAAGTGGAAGTGGCACAGCATAGTTTTGGGGAAAAAAAATCCTACAATGAGGAAGTGATGGGCACAAGTGCTATAATGTCATGAAAGTCAAGTATGACAGCCTTGGGCCACATTTGAACCCAGAAAGAAGTGAAGATGAGACACTCTTCAAACCACCTGCTCATATTCACATGTCTACCCCACAGGGAAATATTTTTATTAGTCTCTAGTGTATGCATTCAAAGCAAGAATGTATAGTAGCATCTCTGTCTTTTATTAGGCAAAATTTCACAGGCTAAATACCATTCTGTTTTTCACATAGTAAATAGAGTTTAAAGATTTTTGTTTGGTTAGTTAGTTGACTTAGTTTTGGCTTTCTTGTTTTGTTTTGTTTTTTAGACAGGGTATTTCTATGTAACCCAGAATGACTTCAAACTCATGATCTTCCTGCCTCAGCCTCCCGAGTGCAGGGATACAGCCATGCATCACCAAGACCAGGTGCTATCCAGCTTTGTGCCTTGAGGTTGCTGGATGTCACCCTGTCTTTCTGGCACCTTAGGTCCAGCAGATCTCCTGAGGCAGCTCTGGGCCAGGGCATAATCAGTCTGCAGAAGATGCAGACATAAGAGGTTAGATTTCAGATGTGAGTTGACCTTGTGCCACGACCCTGACTCTGACTCAGAGATCAACTTTAAGGTGCTGTCAGGTCTCTGTAGAGCTAATGGACAGGGTAGGGAGCTGGAAACACACGCAGAGGCACCCTCATTTGAAACAAAAACTGTCCAATCTTTAAGGGTCCTTTAAATCGTTCAACATTGAAAATAAAAAATACTAACAAATTTTAAAAACACTTGGGGTAAAAAACAAGGACATTTAACTTAAGTTAAAATCAATGAAAATTTTGAAGAAATGCCTGGTATTGCTAAAATAGAGTTTCTTTTCCTTGGGAGAATTTTAGACATTCATCTATTTACCCAATTCTCAGTCAGGGTTCTCTGATCAAAGATGCATTCTTTGTCTACAGGACAGTCATCAGCAAGGTCAAGAAAGAGCTCTTTTATCTATGATTCCTCCCCCAAGTTTACTCTCTTATTCTAATAGGGGAATTGATAGGCAGGTTGTCTTTCATTCCACTTACCCATACCCGTCCTTCCCACTCAGGTTTACTGAATGATTTGGGAAAATGGAAAAGAGATTGCAGTATTCCAGCAGACAGGGGAAGGAAGAGCATGTGCAGGTTGTCAGCTAACACATAAGATGCTAACTTAAACTTGAATTTCACATAAACAAATAACTTTTACTGCATCTCAGATATTGCATTATTCATTGAGAATCTGGAGTTCATATTTAACTAGGTGTCTTGTGCTTTTATCTGCTGAATCTGGCAACCCTTCTTGGCTAATCCGGGTCACAGTGTATCATTCTGACTAGAAAAGACAGATATGAGAACTAAAGGTAAATTTAGATGGAAAGGAGGAGGAATGTGGAGGAGTAGTTCAGACTTTAACCTATAGAAAAAGGGGGTTCAATTGAAAGCATTTTCTAAAAATTAATACTAATTGTGATTTTTTTGTTCTTGTCTTTATTTTGTTTATTATGACTTTTTTAAATTGTAAAAGCAAGTATGTTAATTGTAATATATATACATTCATATATATCCAAAATTTATATATATATATAAAATCTTCAAAATTTCAACAAACTGCAGTTACAACTGTTGACATATCACTATTAACTACTTGATTTCACCTTCTCTGACCCATTTTGAGTTCCCTACAGAAAACTGGATCCTTACCACCTGCTCTTCACACTCCTATCTGTTTTCTGTCTGTCCATAATTACTATCTTGCATGATTCATTTTGGGGTTTTGTTCTTACTGGGAATACTGGGCTTTAAACTCAGGGCCTTGCACAAGTATGTTAACATTGAGTCACTCTGGAGCCCTTTTTGCCTTTAGTTTATCTTTCAGGAAGGTCTCCAGCTTCTGCCAGGGACAGCCCTAGACTTCAATCCTACTACCTCTACCTTCTGGGATAACAACCTCCATGCCTGGCTTGTTGTTTGAGATAGGAACTCCTTAAAATGTTTTTCTTGGGCAGACCTTGAACCTCAATACTCCTATATGTGTCTCCCACATAGCTGGGATTACAGATTTGGACCCCAGCAGGTTTTTATAAACTCTATTTTTGGAAATTATAAACCTCTGGAACTAACACACACTATCAGCTCTCTTTTAAGAGCACAGCCCTTGAAACTTAGAGGCATTTTGGATAAGGGTACAACACCAGTGGACAGATAATCCAAGGATAACAAAGATAGCTTTAAAAGAGTAAAACATCTTTGCATCACTAGTCCCCTTTTTTTATATCTAAACCCCCCACCCCACACTGAAGCTGGCAGTAATATTCCATGAATTTGAAAGTCTCCAGTGGGGTTCATCTGAGTACTTCCCTTCTCTGCTGGTTTGCCCAAGTTGTAATACCAAATTTTCTTTGAAAAGATTTTTTTTATAGTTTTTAAAATCACAAATGTTTTCATTCATACTCTGTAGAAGAAAGTTCACCTGCTATGGAATAGAAAACCTGAGATAAAATCTCAGCTCTCTCAATTATCAGCAGGAGCAAGATGTGGTCTCTAAACGAGTGGTTTTCAATGTGTAGCAGCATCACCTCTCCTAGGAATTCCCTTAAACTGTAAAATCTCAGGTCCACCATGGACCTGTTTGAAATGGTGTCTCTCCTGGGGCTCATGAATGTGTGTTTTAACAAACCCTCTAGGTGATTCTGAAATATACTGAGTTTCCTGGACAGAGATCATTTACAGGTGAGGCTTATATGAAATAGTCAAAAGAAACCTGTAAGTAAGGAAATGCCTTCAGGGACTGGGGAAACATGAGATAATAGGGAATGCTGGGGAAAATAGCCACCTCTAAAGGCACTTAAAGTGTCATTCTTGGTTAAATCACTATACCAATCAAACTCAACCTCCAGGAGCCAGAAGTTTAGGAGGAGTAAAAATTCATACAAATGTTAAGCTGCTTTGATTTGACCTTAAGACAAACAGAAATGCCTGGAAGCTGTATTTCTGAAAGTCTTTGGCTTCCAAAGCTTGCTGTAATTAGGGTAATCATGTAATTTACCATCCAAACTGGGTATATTTGAGAATAAAAGGAATGCTATTGGTATTTACACCAGGACAAAGGTGAAGCCCAGGACTGTCCCAGGGAAAGCAGAATGTAAAATCACCCTGGCTATAGTTATAAAGTCATTCACTATCCCTGCTTGACCTAAGATTGAGACCAGATAAAAATTAATCAACTGTGCTTCTTGGTGGAAATACATGGCAGATGTTGAAGAGAAGGTGGAGAGGGTAGAAGATATAAACCAGACAGATGGGAAGAGTTGTCTTCTCTCCTGAGACAAGAGGGAAGGAGAAAGGGTTCAGACATGAATGTGCTCTGCTACAGAAGGCATTGAAGTGACAGTGGTGGATATTTTCTTATCAGGACAAAGACCATAGACAATATAACTCAAGGATCAGAGAAGCACCAAGAAGGAGGAAGACACATGCATAAGAGACACAAAAGAATGCATATAGGACAGCAGAGTAGTGAAGACATGTGGTAGAAAACTCCCAGCAAAGTACTGAATGCTACAAGTGCTGTGGGGAAGTAAAATATCCACCAGAGTCAAGAATCTCTTGGGAAGTGCCAGTCAGGCCCTCCACTCCCTACCTGAAGCTGACAGGAAGTCCTCCTTGAGTGGATTTGGCACCCTGCTCCTTTTGACTTTAGTCATCTGTCTTATAAAAATATCTTTAATTAATCCAACGTTCAGGATACTTTACTGCATTTTATAAGCAACATACATACATTCATCATATCCATTTGTTCTCAAGGTAGTGAGATAGGAGTGCCTCTCTCAGACCGGATCCTCACCTTTCTTTTTTTGCCTCTCTTTATGTCATTCTATACATTTGAATTTTTACTCTTTTCTATCATTCATTTGCTTTTTCTCTCTCTTCATTTCTACCCTCCATGACCCTCTAATTGGTAGAATCTCTGACCTCCACCTTCTCTGTTTCCTTCTCTTTCTCAAGAACCAGTGTCCACCTAAGACCTGGAGACATTCAATTCTGGAAACAGCCCTGCTGCTCAGTCATGGCCAGCCAGCAGCTCACTAGCACACGGCAAGAAGAGCTGGTGTGCCCCATATGCACAGACATTTTGAAAGAGCCTGTCACCATTGACAGTGGACACAATTTCTGCCTCACATGCATCTCTCAGATTGGGGAAGCATCAGACAGTTTTCTCAAATGTCCCCTCTGCCAGAATTCTGTGAAGAGGACCACATTCAGATACTACTGGCTGTTGGCAAGTCTGGTGGAGAAAATACAAACTGTTGATCCTACTGAGATCCAACCAGAAGTGGAAGAGAGGAAATGTCAGAGGCATGGGGAAAGGTTCAATTACTTCTGTGAGCAAGATTGGGAGTTCCTCTGTGTGTTGTGTCATCACTCCAAGGACCACAAAACCCATAATGCTAGGTTCATTGAAGAAACTGCCCAGAAATATCAGATAGGCATTTGGGCCTCCTCTCTGCATGCCTCTACCCCCTTCCCCCGTCAGAGGAGTTCAGTGGGGATTTTAAGAACTGTCACATGCTCTAGTTGGTTGAGGCCCACTGGCCCTCCTCTTGCACTTGAGTGAGCAGTTCAGAGTCGGGCACAGTGGGTTCAGAGCTGAGTCTGGCAAATGCTGCAATGAGGAAAGAGGGAGAATGGCCAGAATTCATATTTTGGGCTCAGGTCCAGATTTCTGAGTTTATAGATGACTTCCAAGAAAACATTTTACCTACCTGAACCAGACACCACCACCATGCTAAGGATGAAGCCCAGGGCCTGGAATATGCTTGCCAGGCAAATGCTCTACATCTGAGCTGTATCCCCAGGCCTGATCCTCACCTTTCTTTTTTTCTTTGTGTTTTGTTTCTGTTTTTATGATTCTCACCTTTCAAATGGGGCAAACAGAACTGGGAGTGTAACTCAGTGGTGAAGAACATGCTTGACTACCATGTGTGATGCCCTGGGATCCATCTTCAGCATGGGGAGGTGGAGGGAAGCAAGAAATTGGGGTGAATAAAGCCCATCTCTTATACTTGTTACTGGGACAGATGAGATCAAGTTTGTGGGAGTCATTTAATAATCCCAAAGTACCATCCAAATATTTATCATAATTAGTCATACATAACGACATTCTTCTTTTAAGTCACTAAAGTTCCAGATTTCTCCATTCCTATCACCCCATCCTTGTCCCAAGTGTGAGAAAGAACAGGGAGATCTATTACATAATTACACCAGTCCCCACCCCTTCAGAGAGTCTCCACTGCTCCCATGAGAGATAAGAAGAGTTTTATGAGGCAGAGAGAACTCCAGGCACAGCTAACCAAAAGGCTCACCACAGAAGCAGATTCAGTCACATGTGCAGATCTTGCTGCAAAAGGAAAAGGAAATTGTACAAGAAAAGACAAGAGGGGAACAGAAGATTGATGACTTTTTGGTAAGAGAAGTGGTCCCAGAAGCAGAAGCATCTCTGCTTACACTCCTAGAATCCCTTATCACACTGACCCTCTGAAAAAGACCCAGTGACCAAGAAAATGGTTCAGAGTAGGACCCTTTGCAGGAGGAACAGTCTAGGGTCAGAGATGGACCTAGAAGGTGCCATCAAAGTTAGTTGTATTCACACCCTGGCTGCACTGCTGCACTTGACCTGCTTGGGCTGCAGCACCTCCTCCCCCTCCCCCTCCCCCCAACTTGGGTTAGCAGAGCAGGAGGGCAGATTTTCTCCTCCACCTGCCCACAGGTGGTATATGGAAAACCCACACTGACCTAAGAATGAGAAATACGGGCTTTAAAACTATGTTCTGCCTTCCCAAATCCTAACTGGAGACTGATTGTCCAGGTAGAAAAGAAAGACTGTAATGAGACCCAACACCTTTACCTATTTTTTTTTTTGATGTATCCAAAGTGTATCTATGTGAAAGTAGATTATAAACTGATAAGCCTTCTGGAAATATGAGTTTTTGACACTGAGGTCCTTGAAGGCAAAAGCGATAAAACATAATGTAACCTAAAACTGAAAACATAGGAAATGCTTTTAAAGTTCATTCTTACCTCTGTTTTTCTGCTGCCACAGCACGCTATTCTGCACTGGTTCTCACTATAAACTTTATACACTTAAAGTTGAATAGTGGCTAGAAGGACCCTCTCTTCTCTGCATCCTTTTCCCTTGACCCAGGCCCACATGGAGTTTGAGAGAAGAAGGATCCTCATGGAATTCAAGCACCTGTGACAGGAACTAGAGGAGGAGGAGAATTTCCTCCTGTCCAGGCTCTGCTGGCTGGGGCATGAGGTTGCCAAGGGTAGGAAATTCTACACCACTTCCACTGAGGTGCAGCTGAACTCTCTCAGGAAGCTCATTGATTCCCTGAAGGCCGCACAGCAAATGCCACCCAGAGAGGTGCTGAGGATGAGACCTTTGGAGGTAGAACTGCAAACCGGAAGCAGCCCATTCCTAGGTTCAGGCCAGAGCATGGACCACCTGGGAGATTACCTGAGATTGCCCAAAGCATACACTACCCCAATTGTGTCCAACTCTGTCCCACAGAAATATGTGAACCACACTACAATTTAGAGTTACAATGTGGGCCACATGTCATTTGGAAATATAATGTGAGCCACATATGGAATTTAGAAATATATTTTAAGTAACATAAGTGATTTAACTTTTTCCTAGTGTCAACATTAAAAAGATAAAATATATAAAATAAAATTTAAAAAACCATTTAACCCAGTATGCCCAAAATGTTATCACTTCGGCCTCTAGTCAACGTTTTTTTTTTTTTTTTGATGGTTCTAGCTTTTGAACTCAGGGTCTCATGCTTGCTAGGCAGGCAACCTATCACAACACACACTCTGCCAACCCTTTTTTGTGTTGGATAGAGAGATAGGGTCTCTCAAACTGTTTGCCTGACTGCTTTCTAACAGCCATTCTCCTGATTTTGGCCTCCTGACTAGCTAGGATTATAGGCATGAGCCACCAGTGCCCAACTAGTTATTTTTCAAATAAGATCTTATCTTTATGTCCCCCCTGGCCTGGACCCCATCCTCCTACTTAAACTTTCCCTTGTAGCTGGGATGACAAGTATGTGCCAACACATACAGTTCTTATTGGTTGGGATGGGTTGCCTTTTTGCTGCTGGAGAGGGCCCTAATGGAGACTCTCCTGATGGTAGGTGTGACCTATCACCAGTGGCTGAATTAACATTTTAAAGTATTAGTGAGATATTTTACACATGTGGGTTTTTTGAGTACTGAGTCTTTGAGCTCTAATATATATTTTGTATGAGCCATGGTTCAAGTGTACAATAGTCACACAATGCACAAAATAAACCAAGAAGCTCCCTCCTGAATTCATCTCTTAATAGCATTACCTCCAGCACCTACTTCTTTTTTTTTTTTCCAAGAAATACCATGCAAGCCATTTCAGCCTTTCCCATGACCCTGCACACAGGACCTTGGTTCAATTTCAGAGATAAAAATTAATCTTCATAATATCATCCTTTCTTCCCCTCTCACTCATTTCATCTTGAGTTCTAACTACTGTCCTGTCCTGTCTACTGGTGTATCAGGGGCTTCTTGAAGGCAGACAGACAGGCTCACCACCCCCCACACACACACAGTGAGAGAGAGAGAGAGACAGAGAGAGAGAGGATCCAGAAGGGTCTGAACCTCCTTCTTGACTCCCATGATCCAGCCATGCACTGAGACTGTACTGATCTTTCTCTTCCAGGACATCAAAGCAATCCTGTGCAGGTATGATGGGCCACCTCAAGTGTATTATGCCTACCATATTCATGAATACAACACTCAACGTACATCCAAACCCACTCCACATACACCCTCACAAATAGCCACACACTTTGCAACCAACTATGGAGACTGCAGTTGGGAAGACAAAGTTGAGCACATGAGCAGGTGGGATGGTTTTTGTAAAAACAAGCTATTTTCTCCAGCTTCCTGACTGTTCACCATGAAGTCATTTTTTGGTGCCTCCCTCATGCCCCCTTGCTCATCTGGGTGGGTCACAGGTCCACTACTCAATCTCCCCACGCCCTTTCCCTTCTTTCTTCTCTGCTTCCATCTACCATCTTTATTTCTACCTCTCCTCAAGTCCCACCTCACTCAGGCCCCATATCCCTAGTCCTGGCCTCCAGACTCCCAGCTCACTAGCTCCTGATTGGCACTAAGCCTACTCGCCCCAGATCTCCATCCCACATGTCCATGCCACTGGCCCTCCATCCCTCACCACCTCATCTATGTCTTTACAGGCACAAAGGATTTCAATTTCTCAACCCAACCCCAGTTCCTGTGGAGTTGAAGAAGAAACTCAGTGAATCAAAATCAAGTCATGCTTCCATCACAGACAGCCTGAAGAAATTCAAAGGTAAGATAAGGGCTTCACCTCCTCCATTCATCTACACTAGGGAATTCTCTCCCCATCACCTCATAGAAAGTGACCTGTAACTATGATGCCAGTGATAATTTCTGGGTCCTTCAAATGCCAGACCCTCTACTGAGCATTTCCAAGCATTAATCTTCTTCCTTCTCATGAAATTCTTCTCTCTGCAGCTATCATGTGGTGCTTATTTGCTTCTCTAATTGTCTTGTGACAGCTATAAGAGGGGACCTTGACTTATTCCCCAAGTGGTCCCCTAGACTTAGTGCAATGGCTGTCAGCAAGTTGGCATTGAGTTGTCTGGGGACCAAAGAAGAGACAGGTGGTGCTTTTCCATGGCCCTCAGGCAGACACTATGTGATGTCCAGCTATTGGGCCTTACTGACTACAGAAGAAGAGAGAAATGATTGAAAGTTGATGACAATAGTGAGGAAATCCTTCTTCTTCCAGTTCAAGGAAACAGAAATTACCAGAACACAAATGGGTGATTTAGGATGTTCAGTAAGATATTTTTCACAAACTTGTCTGAATTTGCATTTAGGAAGCAGGGTTGGCCTTTGTAAGGACTCCCTTGACACAAAGGCTCTGCTGTCTCAGCTGGGAATAAAGACACCTGAATGGAGTCTTCTTTCTAGAAATATGACAGGAGCTCCACACTCCCTCCACACACAAAAACTTCCTGACACCTACAGACAAGTAGGACTAGAGCAGTGCCCAAAAGCCCACCCCTTCCAACAGGACTCTCTAGGCACACATAAGCAGCTATAAGTGGAACTGTATTTTGTATTTCTCAACTTTGGTGTTTGAGCTTTTCTTTTCAGCAGTAACTGCTCAGCTTTGCCCAGCTCTCCCATCCCACTGAGTAAAACTGCAACCAATCCAACAATCTTTTAGTCACTTCAAGTCTAAAATCGTTTGGTTGTTGTTTAGAATTTCAGTGAAGGGACCCTCTGCTCTGCTGTTCCATCCAGCACAGGGTAGATTTGAGAGTGAGTAGGTAGGCATGGTATGTTTTGTTTTTTCCTCTCTCCCTCTCTCTCTCATGCATACAAACACACCCAGAGTCTCCCCTCACCATTCCTAAAACCCAAGGAATGAGGGAATGGAAGGGTGATAAGGAGTCCACTTACAGTAGGCCAATCTCCACCATTTCCTCGGCTGAAGGTTGTTGGAGGATGAATAAGACTGAAAATTCAGGGTTGGAAGTTGAGGTGCCTGACCCCAAAATGCCTGAATACCTAGTAGATAAAGTGCTCCCAAGCATTGTTTCCTGTCACCCTAGGTGTGCCAACCTACCATGTGAGGGTCACTGTGTCTCTCCTAATTGTTTCCCAAAGCTGGTCTATTAGCTGTCAAGAGAGCTGCTCATGATTCTCCCTCTGCCTACCTCCACGGCTGTCAGGGCACAGGACCCACAAGGAATCCCTCATCTAGTGTCCCCACCCTACAGATCTTCACTTAGTCCAGCACCACTAACATAAATAGAGGCCAGGAAGGAACCTTTGTCACGGGCTTCTGAGTTCATCCTCTAATTGTGCAGAGGAGTCTCTTGCCCCTGCACAGAGGTGATGTGGACAGGACAGGACATCCATGTCTGTTTGGGGAGAGAAGGGGGCCATGCTTCTGCTTCAGGAGCATGTTCCTTTCTCCCTCAAGTCCTCTTTCAGGGAGAACAGGGTGGAATTTCCATCCAGTGCCATCCCTGTTCCCAGATGGCTAGCCTCACAGCAGGCATTTTTCTGCAACTAAATGGCTAGACCACAAAGTGTCTTTTGTTTCAGCTTTTTTTTTTTTTTTTCTTAATCAGGTAGTGAGTGACTAGATGTACCAGTCTGGTAGCTATAAGCTCCATGTGCCATCCAGCACTGAGATATAGTTTGAATTCCAATGTGCTTTAAATGTGGATACATTTGGATCCCACAAGACACAGTGAACATAGAGTGTAAAATACAGCAATAAGCTTTTGTGACATAGGATCTTGCTATGTTGCCTTGGGTAGTCTTGATTTTGTCAAATGAACTTTCTACTTTAGCCTCCTTAGTAGCTAGGACTGTGGGTATTTGCCATGTTGCTCAGCTAGCTATATTTTTTTTCTTTTCTTTTTCTTTTAAGCAATACTGGGGGTTTAACTCAAGGCTCCATGCTTACTAGGCAGGCACTCTACCAATCTAGCCATGCCCTGCAGCCCTCTTTTTCTTTCAGTTATTTTTTCAGATAGGGTCTCTCATTTTTCCCCAGAATGTGAACTTCCTATTTATGCCTCCTTGTAAGGCTGGGATCATAGGTCTCACACCACCATGTTGACTGAGATGGAGTCTCACTAACATTTTGGCTCTGTCTGTCCTTGAATGTCTGTCTTCTTGATAACTGCCTACCATGTAGCTAGTAAAAACTTTTTTATATTTTATATGTTGGAATAACAATATTTTAAAATTTTTTATTTAAAATAATAATTAACATTTTTACTAGTTTCTTTTTACTTATTTTGGAAACAGGATCATTTTAAATTCATAATCCATCTTCCTCTACCTCTCAAATGGGCTGGGATTACAGGTGTGATCACCATGCACAGCTCTTTTTATTTATTCATTTACTTTTTGGTGGTACTTAAACTCAGGACTTCACACTTGCTAGGCAGGAGTCTACCATTTCAGCCACTCTGCCAGCACTTTTTTGTCATGGGTATTTTCAAGATTGGGTCACATGAACTATTTGCATGGGTTGGCTCTGAACTGAGATCCTCCTAATCTCTGCCTCCAGAGTAGCTAGGTTTAGAGAACTGACACATGGCTCTTTTTGCTTTTTTAATGTGACTACTAGAAAATTATAAATTAAGAAGTTCACATTTATGAATCCTACTGTACTTCTTCTGGAAAGTCCTGGGGTAGAGAGCCACTGCAGAGAAGCCCAAAGGGCATTTCTCAGTGTTTTGTATCATCTTGGTCCCACTGAAGGAGCAGAACATCAGGGAGAGGCCTGGGCTACCAACAGTGGAGAATATAAGGGAATACAAGAGAAAAGATATGAGAAAATATACAGCTCCCACTTCTCCCAGGTATTTCAAGTCAGTGCCTGACTGTGTGATCCAGGTTTCCTTGCTTCCCCTTTCTGACTTTTCATTTCCTTCCATTTCTTCCCCTAGACAAACTCCAGGCTGATAGGAAGAATGATAAAAGCAGATTCCTCAAAAGCATGAGTGAAAAGGAAAAGAGCTGTAAGTGGGGCTGGTGGCTGCTTTCTGCCATTTGGGGAAGTGAGAAATGCAAAGGGGAAGAATTCTCTCTCTCTGGGAACATGAGGCCCCATATGGGTGAATGACAAGAAAGCCAACTGAGAACAGACTTTATGTAGATGTGTGCTATTACTTTATAATCAAGGAACACACTACAAAGCAACAAGTTCAAAAACATTCCAGAGAAATTTGTAAACTTATTTCTTCATTGATCAGTCAGAGGGGGAAATGGGACAAGGAGGAGGTGGAGCAGCTCAGTCTCTTAGTGACAGCTGAGGGATGGAGACCCTCTGTCATAATAGCCTGTGATGAATGATGTCATTAGGGATGAGACCCTCTGTCATTACAGCCTATGACGATGTCACTAGAAATGGCTCTGTCACCTGATGATAACACTGGAAATACAGTTTCTTAAAAGCCTATTATGTCTGGTCATCCCAATAGCTGGTATTTCAAAATCCTACAACTATCTTCCAAACAATTTAACTTGCAGTGAGGGCCTTGGAGCTCTGGGGGGTGGGGTAACATTTCCCTAGTCATGTGTTGATTGCGTGATAGGAAAAGAATAGAACTCATTTTGCAAAGCCAGGAACTACTTGCTGCATTCCAGAGCCAGAGAGCAGGATTTAGATTTCTATTCTGCAGCATTTCTTCACAAGAGGAGAGTGTTTAACATCCCAGGTCCCAGCATTACAGGCAAGTAGGAAGCCCCTCCAGCCGTCATGGAGAAAACTTCCATACATCCCCATTAGTTAGAAAAAGTCCTCGTGAAAACCACTGACTGCTGTTACAGATAGCAGCAGAATGTTTGTTTTTCTGGTCATCAAGACCAAAATATGTTTTTTCTTTCCAATTCCTAGGGTGCCTGTTGGAGAAAATAATCCAAACTCATCCTCCTCACATAAGAGTCCTGCCTGGCACAATGGCGACTCCCTGCATGGTAGTGGAGGGGACCTCCCAGGGCTGCAGGTAAATGCACTGAACTGACACTGAAGGGAAAGGTGGAGACTAGACTGCAGAAGGAACTTCGTAACATGCAGATCGATCTCTCTGGCTAGAGAGAGTAGAATGAATGATTGTTCTCATTTCCCATCTCAGAGGAAGGGAAAGGAGACAGAGCAGAAAGAGGGATGTGGAGAGACCATAAGAGAGACTGGGGAGAGAGGAGGTTGTGGAACCTATTGTTCTTGAAGACTTCAGGGCCAAAGGTGGCCTGGATAGATATGGGTTGGGGACAGGCATCTCATCGACCTCTCCCAAAGTACTCCTCCTCAGGAAGTACCCAGCCCCATGACTGGCCCACCTCTTTCTTGGTTTAGCCTTGTTCCTGCTGCTGGATCCAGAGCTCAGCAGCACTTTCTGGCCATGGAGGATTGTTGCTGACTTGTGCCACTGACCTCTCAATTCTCTTTTCCTTCTCCCTCAACCGCAATGGAACAACTAAACTCCCCAATCCATTCCACCACCTATTTGGGGCCCATTTGCTGGATAGCCGCCCCTTCAGCTCTCCACCTGGCACAAAGCAGAGTCTCTGACATTGAGGTCCCCCGAGACCAAACCAGCTCTGAGGACGCAGGGGGGCACTGAAGACCTCCATCCAGGCAGCACTGAGTGAGTGAGTGGCTGAAGGTGGGCAGGGCCTCCATTAAGTAGAGTCGGGCAGAGCAAGTGGAGCAGAGGGGAGAGGCCTGGTACCAACAGTGGAGATGGAGTACTGGTATTGAAGATTTGAGTAGACACGATTACATTCTTGAGCAAAATGAAAGAAAGACATCCTAGAACAAGTGGCTCTCCCCTCACTCCATCCCACATGCATGGTTTCTCCTTATTATTTTGGCTGAGTGCCCCCTATGAACAAAAGAAGTCCCTACAACTGTCTTGCTCTGGTTCCAAGTCCCCTATCCCCATATTTTTAAAACAACCATTAAACAGCTCAGCTGTGCATGGGGGGCAGATATGAATAAGGCTTGCCTGCAATATGGCTCCAATCCATCCCATGAACCTGACCTCTGTAGCACTTCCCCATATCCTCCATCTCTCCCAACCCTCACAGCCATCAGGGAAAAGTAATATCGCAGCAAAGACTGAGATTACATAAGTCAGAGGATAGAATGAGGCCCTGTTTCTAAATCTTTACCAAGACAGAAACCATTACTATTCAAACCTTTGTGGAGGTGGACAGGGACCATTTCAACCCTGATAAATTGTGACTTAATATCTGAATCCTAATAAAAGTGGGGGTGAGAGGTTCTGAATATTTCTCCTTCTGTATTTCAACCCACCCCTCTTTCTTGTGTTACTTGAGCTAAGAATGTCTGAGCCTCTACTCTTGTTTTCCATATGGGAATCAAAAGACTGCTGAGAAAGGGAAAAAGAGATGGTCTCATTTTTTTTTAATGACACCATCACAACCAGTGGGGAGCTCCTCTGCACCCACAGGACAGCACATAGTGAAACTAGGGATTAATTTTAAAGAGCGGACAGGGCCTAGGACTTCTCTGGAGACTTGAGCTGTGATTGGGAAGAGAAAGCCTCCCCAGATGCATCAGAGAAAGCTCCAAAGTAGGGCTGGGTGGCTTCACTAAAGGCTGTACCTCTTTCTTTTCTTTAAATTCCCACAGCTGCTGTGACCCTGGACGCGGCGGCCTCGGCCAACCCAGACATCACCCTTTCTCAAGATCTAAAGACAGTGACGCTGGACCATGTCCCTCCAGGTCGTTTTAGCGAGCCCGCTGACCCCAGGCGCTTCTACCCCTTTCTGCTGCGTGCTGGGTTTACCTGGCCTTTCCTCAGGGCGTGGCCTGTGTGGTGGGCGTGGCCTCGGAGCTCGTCCCCAGGCTGGGCTATCTGCATTGGAATCCTTATCAGGCTTCTGGGCACTGCGCATTCTCTGGCTTCACGTGTCAAACCCTCACTGAGAGAAACACCCGGGAGAATCTGCTCTTCTATCCAAGGAAAGTGGGCGTCTACGTGGATCACGACTGCGGGAAGGTCGTCTTCTACAATGCCACCACCAGCAATCACATTTACACCGTCTATGCCTCCTTCCCTGGGCAGATCTTTCCCTTTTTCCTGCTCCTGTTGCCTGGCACTCAGATCACTCTGAGTCCCTAAGGTTGTTCCCTTGTGCTGCATTGGTAGGATTGAAGCTAGGCTTCCTGATGCTGATTTTAAACTTTGTCTTCCCTTCAGTATGCCAAGTCCAAAGAAAGACTCAAGTGCCCAAAAAGACTGTGCACAAGGTTATTCACTGCAACACTGTAACAAGACAAGAAGCAACTCAACATCCATCAGGGGACTGGACAGCTGACCCAAGGTGGCTCCTTTCTCCTCCAGCTCATTTTCTGCAGCTCTGTGACTTTGAATTGACCTTGGTACTACTGGACCACATCCTTTCCTGAGAGCTGAAAACCATGACTCTATGTCTCTTCAGAATCAGCCAGGCTCGATCCAACACCATTTTGCACATGAGGACTATATATTATTATAGAATGGCCTCCAAGGTTTGATGAAAAAGTAAGGTGGGAAACCATGCACACGTTTTGCTACATTCACCTAAGAACAAGAGGAATATGGTCTTGCAGAGTGACTCAAGAGGGACA
Source organism: Castor canadensis (assembly GCF_047511655.1). Taxonomy (NCBI): domain Eukaryota; kingdom Metazoa; phylum Chordata; class Mammalia; order Rodentia; family Castoridae; genus Castor; species Castor canadensis. Next base: position 26,166,446 of record NC_133393.1, read on the forward strand.
GCACTCCAGTACCAGGGCCCGAGTTCAAGCCACAGTACAAGGAAAAATATATATGTATACATACTTTTTTGTTTATACTTCTCTTTTAAGTAGAAGAATAAACCAAACCTAATAAAAAGTTTCCTACAGGGGAGGTAAACTAGGTGGAAATAATTCTTTTCTGAATGTATCTTGTATATTTGACTTTGATCCCATGTAAATATTTTGTATTGTTATAATTAAATGAGACAAAATGAATCTGTCTGTATAGTTGGTGCTTACAAACCAGAAAGAAGTTATTTTAAACAACTTCAGCCAGGCCTGTGGTGTGGGTCTATAGTCCAGTCACTCAGGAGAATGAGGCAGAAGGATTACTTGAGCACAAAAGTTTGAGACTATCCAGGGAAACACAGTAAGACCCCATCACAAAGGAAAAAAAAGAACTTTGAAATGCAGAGATTTGACTTTATGTCAGCAGAATGTATCCTAATGACAAAATAATCACAATAAATCTTAACTTCTCAGTTATATCAGTAATAATAGCATTAGTGTTGGTATTCTGAACCTATTAACTCTGTGTATATTCACATACTAGGATAAAGCTAATAATGAATTATGTTTATGCTGCTAACATATTTTATGAATATGACATAAGAATAATAAATTCATAGAAATCTTAAATTTGAATAGGAAAATCAATATAAACATATTGTGCTTTTTCTTAAAATAACAAAATATATTTCTTTGCTCACAAAGAAGGCCTAAAAACAACCAATCTAAAACCCATCAGATACCTGCTTATTAGAATCACTTCAACAACCCTGTGGAGATGCAGTCTGATGATCCCAGTCTGGGAGAATTCACAGAACAAAGAACTAGTTTTCTTCACAAAAAAACTTGTTGGAGCCTTTGTACAATTAATATGCATGAATAAAAAAAAAGTAGTTGCTGGGGGGGGGGAAGGAGAGAAAAGGAAAACATAAACTACAAGACACTGAAGGAAACATCAACCACAATCAACTGCCTTATCAATGTATCTTTAATTAGCTCAAGGTTCAGGACACCTTACTCATTTCATAAGTAGAATACATGCATTCACTATATCCATTTGTTCCCAAGTGGTAGTGAGATAGGATTACCTTTGTTTTCTCTCTTTACAACATTCCCTACATTTGAATTTTTACTGTTTCCTGTCATTACTACCTCTTCCTTTCCTCCCTCCCTTTCCCTCTAACTCTGATCTCCACCTCCTCTGTTTCTTTCTCTTTCTCTAGAGCCACTGTTCACCTCAGACCTGGGGACTTTCAACACTGGAAACAGCCCCACAGCTCAGTGATTGTCAGCCAGCAGCTCACCAGCACACTGCAGGAACGGGTCTGCTCCACGTGCATGGACATTCAGAAGGGTCCTGTCACCACTGACTGCAGACACAATTTCTGCCTCACATGCATCTCTCAGATTGGGGAAACATCAGACAGTTTTCTCAAATTCCATAATACTCTACCTGAATTCTGTAAATAAGACCACATTCAGGCACAACTGGCTGTTGGAAAGTCTGGTGGAGAAAATCCAAGCTGTTCATCATGCTGAGATCCAACAAGAAGTGGAAGAGGAGAAATGTCAGAGGCATGGGGAAAGTTTCCATTACTTCTGTGAGCACAGTGGGGAGTTCCTCTGTATGTTGTGTTGATACTGGATTGTTGATTCCAAGTTCTTGTCCTGGGATAGTCAATGATTAAAGGCAGACCAGGATTTTAGAATAAAGCAAGCACAAAGTTTATTGAAAGGAAAGCAAAATCTCCCAAGGGTGGGAGGTGCTTAGGAAAGATAAAGCCATAGGATAGCTAAAGCCATAGTATAGCTGAAGTCTAGGAATGATACAGGGTTTTGATTGGCTTAGGTCCAACTATCTACCTTGAAATTATATTTGTGATTGGCTAGTCAACTTCTCATTGAACCTGAACACTTGCCAGTCCCCCTTCTTATTGAACAGAATACTTCTAGACAGTCTGGTCGGCTCATCCTGGCCTTGGGGCCCACATCTTACAGCTGCATTTTGTTATTTTGGTGAGAGACTTGTTATTGCTGTGAGAAGCCTGTTGTTCCCCTTGTCTCTTTTACATGTATGCTTCTAAGGTGCCTCTCTCATCCAAAATGGAGTCACGTCTGTCACTGTTCCCCTTACAGTATTGTCACTCCAAGGAAAACAAATCCCATAATGCTAATTTCATAGAAGAAGCTGACTAGAACTAACAGTCAGGCATTTGGGACTCTATCTTCACATGCCTCTACCCCCCTGCCCCCCACCCCATCAGAGAAATTCTGTGGGAATTTAAGAAATGTCACCTGCTCCAGGTGGTTGATATTCATTGGCCACCCCTTGCACTTGAATGAGCAGTTCACAGTCAGACACAGTGGGTTTAAAGAGTTGAGTTTGGTAAACTCTGCAACCAATGCAGGAGGGAGAGTGGTCAGAATTTGTGTTTGGGATTCAAGACCACACTTCTTCTGAGTTTATGTATGACATTCAAGTAATGATTTTGCCTCTCTGAACCAGCCCCCCACCACAATGATGAGGATGAAGCCCAGGACCTAGAACATGCTAGCAGGCAAATGCTTTACCAGTGTTGCATCCTCAATCCAGTGCCTCACCTTCGAAATGGGGCAAACAAGCCTGGGAGGGCAGCTGGGGAGCATGCTTGCCTACCATGTGTTACCCTGGGCTCCATGCCAGGTACTTCCAACAAAACAAAACAAAATAAAAAATAAAACATTACAAAACCTATGCCTTAAATTTGTTGTAATGGTGAGGAGAAGGACTGAGAGGAAATTTGTGAGAGTTGTTTGATAATCATAAAATACCACACACATATTACTCATAATTAGTCATAAATAACTTTTAGGTCACTAAATTCCAGATTTCTAACTTGCCATCATTCTCCCCCTCCCTCAGTGTGAGAAAGAACAGAGGGGGTCTATTAATAATGCACCTTCCCTTCCCCCTCCAGAGAGTCTCATCTGCTCCCTGGAGAGATTACAAGGGTGTTATGAGGCAGAGAGAACTCCAAGCACAGCCTGTCCAAAGGCCCCTCTCCACACATGGGCAGATTCAGGCACAGGTAGAGGTCTTGCTGCAAAAGGAAGAAGATAGTGTACTAGATAAGACATAAGGCCAGCAGAAGGTAGATGTGTTCAAGGTAAGAAAAACCTGCATCCCATCCATGGTCCTTGGAAGCAGAAACATCTCTAGCCACATTCCTACATCCTCTTATCACTCCAACCCTCCGAAAAGACACTGTGACAAAGAAAATGGCATGAAGTTAGGCCCTTTACAGAATGAAATGTTAGGGGCAGGTCTGGACATAGAAGATTGCATCAGGGACAAGAGACATGGCTCAAGCAATAGACCACCTACTTTGCAAGCACTAGGCCCTGAGTTCAAACCTCAGTCCCACTGAAAAATAAAGGAACGAAGAAGGAAAGAGAGAAAGAAAAGAAAGAAGGAAGGAAGGGGAAAAAAGAAAGAAATAGAAGGTGGCATCAGGGTTAGGTTGTTCACACCCTGGCTGAACTGCCGCACTTGACGTATTGGGCTGCAGCAACAACACCCCTGCCTTTGGCTAGTAGAGCAGGAGGGCAGCTTCTCTCCTTCATCTGCTCACAGGTGGTATAAGGAAAAACCACACTGGTCTTAGAATAGAAGGGGAAATACTGGTTTTAAACCATCCTCTATCCCTCCCAGGTCCTAACTAGAAACTGATTGCTCAGTTAGAAAAGAAAGACTGTAACACCACCCTACACCTTTATCTGTTTTGTTTGCTTGTTTGTTTTGCTTTTGTTTTGGTTTTGATGTGTCCTAGAAAAATCTAGGTGCAAGCAGATTATAAACTGATAGGCCTCCTGAAAATGTGACTTTTAGGCACCCATGTCCTTGAAGGCAAAAGTGATAAAACATAATGTAACCTAAAACTGAAAACATAAGAATTGCTTTTAAAGTTGTTTTCACCTCTGCTTTCCTGCTGCCACAGCACGCTGTTCTGCATTGGTTCTCACTATAAACTTTATACACTTAAAAGTGAATAGTGGCTAGAAGGACCCTCTCATCTCTGCATCCTCTTCCCTTGACCCAGGCCCATATGGAGCTTGAGAGGAGAAGGATCCTCATGGAATTCAAGCACCTGCACCAGGACCTAGAGGAGGAGGAGAATTTCCTCCTGTCCAGGCTCTGCTGGCTGGGGCATGAGGTTGCCAAGGGTAGGAAATTCTACACCACTTCCACTGAGGTGCAGCTGAACTCTCTCAGGAAGCTCATTGATTCCCTGAAGGCCACACAGCAAATGCTACTCAGATAGATGCTGAGGGTGAGTCTCCTGGGGGCAGAACTGCAGGCAGGCAGCAGCCCATCGTTAGTCTCAAGGCCAGAGCATGGACCACCTGGCAGATTACCTGAGATTGCCCCAGTCATCTTACCTCTACCCAGCACTGACCAACAGAAACATGTGAGCCACACGCAATTTAGAATTATAATGTGGGCCATATGTGTCATTCAGAAATATAGTGTGAACCACATATGTAATTTAGAAACACAGTTCAAGCTACATATGTAATTTAGAAACACAGTTCAAGCCACATATGTAATTTAGAAACATATTTTAAGCCACATATATAATTTAAATTAATTTCAAGAAGCCACATTAAAAAGCTAAAAATAGATGAAAATAATTTTTTCGAATATTATTTAACCAGAATACCCAGGATTTTATCTTTTCAGTCTATAATCAATATTTTGTTTTATTTATTTTTATTATAAATTTTTTATTAAGATATATTCACTATACAGGGGGAGTTCATAGCGACAATTTCGATTAGGTTTATATTGTACATTGGTTAGATCACTCCCATTATCTTTCCCCTCAACCACCTACCTGTTCCACTTAAAGCAATTGGAGAGGTTTTCTTTCATATAAGTATATGAAGTCCATCAACTAATCAACATTTTTAAGGTATAATGAGATAATTTACATTTTGAGGTTTTTCTTAGTACTGAGTTTTAACACCAGTATATTTTGCATTATAGCACATCTTAATTCTGATGCTAAATTCTCCATTGTTGAAATAAAATGTAGTCCCATATAATCAAAAGAATTGTGCAAAGATAGAAACCGCTTCAATTTTTAAATTTAAATTTGAATAGTGAAAGTTCAATTAAAGTAAAAATACATGTGTGGGATATGTGGCTCAAATGGTAGAACACCTGCCTAGAAAGTGTAAGACCCTCATTTCAAACCATAGGACTGCCAAAACCAAAACCAAACAAACAAAAAAAAACCAGGCTGGACATGGTGGGGCACACAGATAATCCCAGCACTCAGGAGGCAGAAGCCTGGAAGGATACTTTGTTTAAGGCCAGTTTGGGCTACATAGTGAGACTGTCTTTCCTAGAAAAAACAAAATGCTTCCTGATCACACCAGCCATGTTTCAAGCATACAGTAGAAACATGTGGCTGTCCAGTGGCTGCTCTGTGGACAATAAAAGTCTAACTGATGCACAAAATAAGCCAAGATGATCCCTCCTGAATTCACCTCTTAATCTCATCAGCTTGAGTCTCTTTCTTTCAGGAAAAACCATGCAAAGCCATTCCAGCCTTCCTCATGACTCTGTCTACAGGGTTCCCCTGGTTCAAACTCAGGGAAAAAAATTCATCTTCAGAATATCACTTTTTGGCTGGTGGAGTGACTCAAGCAGTAAGAGCGCCTGCCTGGCAAGTGTGAGGCCCTGAGTTCAAACTCCAGTGCTGGCAAAACAAAACAAAACAGAGTATCATTAGAATAGTCAGGGTGTCCATCAACTGTTGAATGAATAGAGAAAATGTAGTATATATATACTGTGGAGTATTATTCAACCATTGAAAGAAGAATGAAACTGTGTCCTTGGTAGGAAAATGTGGCATATATATACTACAGCAACCATTGAAAAAAGAATGTAATTGTGTCATTTGTAGGAAAATGGAGATCATCTTGTTAAGTGAAATAAGCAAGATTCAGAAAGACAAATATTCCATGTTTTCTCTGAAGTGTAGAATTAAGCCATAAACAAAACGTTCTGGCAGAGTAGCTCAAAAGTTCTAATCCCAGTACTACAAAAAAAAAAACCCCAAAACTAAATATAAATGTAAAAGAGTGACTATTTTTGGGGGTGAGAGCCATCGGAAGGAAAGGGCGAACGGAGAGGGTATATATGCATGTATGCTTGAAAATAGCGCAATGAAACAAGCAAAACTGTAAAGACTTAAGAAAGAATCAAGGGGGTGAATTTGATCAAAGCGCATTATACGCAAGGATGGAAATATCGTAATAAAACCTATCGTATAATGAAAATTAATTTTTTAAAAAGGATCTCCTTCAAGGGCAAACACAACAAGGGGATTGGACTATGAGCACATGATAAAAGCGAGAGCACACAAGGGAGGGGTGAGGATAGGTAAGACACCTAAAAAACTAGCTAGCATTTGTTGCCCTTAATGCAGAGAAACTAAAGCAGATACCTTAAAGCAACTGAGGCCAATAGGAAAAGGGGAACAGGTACTAGAGAAAAGGTTAGATCAAAAAGAATTAACCTAGAAGGTAACACCCACGCACAGGAAATCAATGTGAGTCAATGCCCTGTATAGCTATCTTTATCTCAACCAGCAAAACCCCTTGTTCCTTCCTATTATTGCTTATACTCTCTCTACAACAAAATTAGAGATAAAGGCAAAATAGTTTCTGCTGGGTATTGAGGGGGGGAGCGGGAGGGGGTGGAGTGGGTGGTAAGGGAGGGGGTGGGGGCAGGGGGGAGAAATAAACCAAGCCTTGTATGCACATATGAATAATAAAAGAAAAATGAAAAAAAAATAATAAAAAGGATCTCCTAACATACAGGTCGCGCTTCCTGCTTACGGTCAGGTAGAACGAGCGATTTCTCAAAGTGGGGAAAAGCAGAAAGAGGGATTCCGAGAGATCTTAAGAGAGACTGAGGGGGGAGAGGAGATTGTGGAACCTATTGTTGTTCTTGAAGATTTCAGGTGGCCTGGATAGATACTGGGTGGGGGCAGGCATCTCATCCATCTTTTCTACCACCCAAAGTACGCCTCCACAGGAAACATCAGGCCCCTTGACCGGCGCACCGCTTTCTTGTTTAGCCTTGTTCCTGCTGCTGGATCCAGAGCTCAGCAGCACTTTCTAGCCATGGAGGATTATTGCTGACTTGTGCCACTGACCTCTGATTTCTCTTTTCCTTCTCCCTCAACAGCGATGGAACAACTAAACGCCCTAATCCATTCCACCCCCTATTTGGGGTTTCATGTGCTGGACAGCCGCCCCTTCAGCTTTATTCCAGGCGCGAAGCAGGGCTTCTTATGTTGAGGTCCCCGAGACTGAACCGGCTCTGCGGACGCTGGGGGCACTGAGGACGTCCAGGCTGCACTGAGTTGAGTGGCTGAAGGCGGGCGGGGCTCCTATTAGGCAGAGTCGGGTGGAGCGAGCGGAGCGTCTGGAAGAGGCCCGGTACCGACAGTGGAGATGGAGTGGTGGTGGCGAAGACCTGGAGGTGACGTGATCGCGTTCTTGAGCAAAATGAAAGGGAGACAGACAACCTAGGACCGCTGGCTCCCCCACACTCTGCCCCACCCGCTTGGCTTCTCTCTATAGCTTTGACTGGGTGCCCCCTAGTGGATAAAAGGAGTCCCTACAATTGTCTCCCTCTGGTTCCGCATCTCCTATCCCCGCTCCCTCCCTACAACTTTTAATTATTTTCTTTTGCTTTTCCAGTTGCTTTATTATCCATGACAAATATCAAGAACCTGGAAAACATCCACCTTAGTTTTGCAAGAAGACCCCTCCGCTTCATACTTCCCTTGACCACTGTGTACCATTGGAGAGAAAAGAAAAATGAAAAACAAAGCTAAGGTTTGGGTGACTGCAGTTGGACCCTCAATAGGTGATCTGGTAGGTAAAGGCTGCCTTCGACCCTGTGACAATCAGTCGGTTGCTTGAAGACAGGTCCCGCATATGATGGAAGACCTGAAAGACCTTTGCTCCGTGGGCAAGCTGTGGATGCTGGCAAGCTTGCCCATCCGGAGGCTCATCCTCCACTGGCCGTCCAGGGAGACGGAGTTACACTATTATACACTTCCTTGCATAGGGTTATTTATGAATTTTCAATTCCAAACTCACTGAAGCATGGAGAGGAATCAAAAGGACTAAGAAAATGCTGAAGTGATATAGGTGAGGCCAATAGAGTACTTCAGCCTGAAGTCGGAGACCACCCACAGTGATAGTCTCTGTGTCCAGGAGCATCTACCATGAGGCCACTACTTTTTCTCTGGTGTTTCCCAAGGTTCTGGAATCAAATTGGTTTGTAAAATTTGCAAAACTGTATTTTAACCAGTAGAGTCAAAATTATCTTTTGCCTATAGGTAGGATTGCTGTCTCTCCATTCCAACCTCTCTCTGTCCTAGTTTCCCTTGTATCCATTGGTGTTTAGGGGGATCTAGCTAAGGGGAAACTGAGTTGGGCTTACATGGTTTGGGTTTTCTAATGTGTGTGACTCATAAACACTTCTGTGTATAATCAAGTTATTGCTCACTGTCTTCTTGTAGAAGTAGCTTCCAGGAACACCTCTGCCACCCAGTGAAACAACACACCTGACATCAGAGACGAAAGTGCAAGGTCAGATCTGTGAGGATAAGAATGTGTCCTGTGACACTAGGCTCAGACGTTTCTGGACAGTGGAGCCAAATAAATCCTTCCAATCCCTGGATGTAGAAAATTGTAAGTACAGCATCCTTCTCATCAATGTCTAGTCAAATTGAAGCTCTCTTCTTCAAAAATATACTTACAATGCAACATGCGCTGTCATACATCAGGAGATAACATTATCTTCACATATTTATGCATAAACCCAATAGAAGTTCTGCTGACTTTACAAGTAAACGATTGCTGGGATCAGGTGACTCATGCCTGTTAACCAAGTTTCTTGGAAGGCAGAGATCAGAAGGATCAAAGTTCAAGACTGTAGTAGAGAGGAGGATCAGAAGAAAACAAACTAGGCCTGAGTTCTGATAAGGTAGCATGGGGGAAGAGATGGCATAGCAGAGAGATAAAACCTAAAGAATTCAAAGGTGAAGAAGGTCACATAGCACTAGGGGTAGAAGGGTACTTAGCACTAGGCTGAAGTAGCCTATTGCATTGCATGTAACCATATATGGGTTAAACCTTGTTCTTTAATTTTATTGCCTCTGTAACCTACTTGCAAGGGTACATAAGGTGAGACCCCCTTTGTTCTCGGGACTCAGCCTTTGAACGCGAGTCTGCTGGGTCTGTGCTGGCACAATAAAATGTTGCTTCCTGCTAAACTGCGTCAGTGTCCTGTATCTCAGCTAGCAACTTCCTGCAACCAGACCACACTGGGCAAATAGTTCCTGTCACTGCATCTCCACAATAACAGAAGAAAGTGGACTGGAGGCATGGGACAAACAGTAGAGAACCTGCTTTGCATGTGGGAAGCCCTGAGTTAAATCCCCGGTACCACCAAAAATAAATGAATAAATAAGTAGTTTTCTAAAGTTTTATCAATCATGCCAAGGAAATAAGGAAGTATTTACTCTCAACTAAACTGTTGTCAAATGAAGAGTGAGTCAAAATTAGAAATCTAGCCCAGTGTGGTGTGCAAACCTGTAATTCCAGCACTCAGGAAGCTAAAGCAGGAAAATCAGGAGTTCAAGGCCAGCCTAGAACATGTAGTCAGACTCTCTCAAAAACAAAACACACAGCTGGCAGAGTGGCTCAAGTGGTAGACAGTCTGCCCACCAAGCATGAAGCCCTGATTTCAAACCCAAAGTACTGCCAAAGAAAAAACCAAAACACAAGACTAAAGCTAAAAATATAAAGAAAATATAGCAGTGATCAGGCAGTGATTAGAAATGTTATTTGTTTAGATTTTTTGTTTGTTGTATTTGGCACCTTATTAAAATTTATAATTTGTTGTCACTGCTTTTATCATTTGAAGTCAATATTTACTTTGATTCCTTTTGGCTTGAAGAGGCTCAACACTGCAAGCTTCAGGCCTCACAAACCTGGATGGTCTCCCCCGCCCCACATGAGGGTTTTTCAGCTGCAGGTCATGGCTAGATGGGTGGTTTTCCATCAGGAAACCCTAAAGAAAAGTGAAACACAAAACAGGCAGCTTGAAACCTTGTTCAGCAACACCCAACAATAAAAGGTGAGAAGCAGAGTTCCCCCCAGGCAGATTCAGTCACATGTGCAGGTCTTGCTGCAAAAGAAGAAGGAAATTGTACAAGAGAAGGCAGGAGGAAAACAGAAGATTGATGTCTTCATGGTAAGAAAAGTGGCCCCAGAAGCAGAAGCATCTCTTTTCATGCTCCTAGAATCCCTTATCACACTGATGCTCTGGAAAAGACCCAGTGATGAAGAAAAATGGCACAGAGGAGGACCCTGTGCAGGAGGAATAGGCTAGGGGCAGGGATGGACCTACAAGGTGGCATCAGGGTTAGGTTGTTCGTGCCCTGGCTGAACTGCTGCACTTGACACACCTCGGCTGCAGCAACCCCACCCATGCCTTGTGTTAGCAGAGCTGGAGGGCAGCTTCTCTCCTCCACCTGCACACAGGTGCTATAAGGAAAACCACACTGATCTTAGAATGAGGAATGCTGATTCTAACTGATTCTCCAGTTAGAAAAGAAAAATTATAACTCCACCCAACACCTTTACCTGTTTTGATTCCTTGTTTGTTTGTTTGTTTTTGTTTTTATTTTTGATGTGTCCTAGAAAAATCTACATGAAAATAGATTACAAACTGATAAGCCTTCTGGAAATGTGAGTTTTAGACACTCAGGTCCTCGAATACAAAAGCGATAAAACATAATGTAACCTAAAACTGAGAACATAAGAAATACTTCTAAAGTTGGTTCTCATCTCTGCTTTCCTGCAGGAATGCCACAGCACACTGCTCTGCATTGGTTCTCACTATAAACTTTATACACTTAAAAGTGAATAGTGGCTAGAAGGACCCTCTCATCTCTGTATCCTCTTCCCTTGACCCAGGCCCATGTGGAGCTTGAGAGGAGAAGGATCCTCATGGAATTCAAGCACCTGCACCAGGAACTAGAGGAGGAGGAGAATTTCCTCCTGTCCAGGCTCTGTTGGCTGGGGCATGAGGTTGCCAAGGGTAGGAAATTCTACACCACTTCCACTGAGGTGCAGCTGAACTCTCTCAGGAAGCTCATTGATTCCCTGAAGGCCACACAGCAAATGCCACTCAGACAGATGCTGAGGGTGAGTCTCCTGGGGACAGAACTGCAGACAGGCAGCAGCCCATCGTTAGTCTCAGGCCAGAGCGTGGACCACCTGGCAGATTACCTGAGATTGCCCCAGTCATCTTACCTCTACCCAGCACTGACCAACAGAAACATGTGAGCCACACGCAATTTAGAATTATAATGTGAGCCGTATGTGTCATTTAGACATACAGTGTGAACCACATATGCTATTTAGGAATATATTTTAATCCACATATATAATTTAATTTATTTCAGGTAGCCACATGACAATGATAAAAATAAACAGATGAAAATAATTTTTTCAAATTTTCTTTAATCAGCGTATTCAGGATGTTATCATTACAGCCTATAAACATTTTTAAGGTATAATGAGATAATTTACATTTTGGGGTTTTTCTTGGTACTGAGTCTTTGAACTGGAGTTAATTTTGCACCTTAGCACATCTTAATTCTAATGTTAAATTGTCCATTGTTAAAATAAAGTGTAGTCCTATAGAATCTAAAGAATTGTGTTTAGCAGATAGAAACTGCTTTTTATATTTAAATTTGAATTAGTGAATGTTCAGTTAAAATAAAATACAGGGACTAGAAGAGTGGCTCACTTGCCTAGCACATGTGAGGACTTCAGTTCAAACCAGTGTACTGCAAAAAAAACAAAAAGAAACAAACAACAACAAAAAACAGCTGGACATGGCAGGGCTCACTATAATCCCAGCACTCAGGAAGCAGAAGCATGAGGATACTTTGTTTATGGTCAGCTTGGGCTACACAGTGAGACCTTCTCTCATAGGAGAAAACAACAACAGCAAAGAAAACCGGTCCCGATCACACTGGGCATGTTTCAAGAGTACAGTAGAAACGTGTGGCTGTCCAGTGGCTGCTGTATTAAACAGTACAGATCTAGCTGATGCACAAAATAAGCCGAGATGATCCCTCCTGAATAGACCTCAATTCATGAGTCTGTTTCCTTCTTTCAAGAAAAACCATGCAAATCTCCTGGTTCGATCTAAGGGACAAAATTCATCTTCATAATATCACTCTTGGGCTGGCAGAGTGGCTCAAGTGGTAAGGGCAACTGCTTAGCAAGTGTGAGGACCAGAATTCAAACCCCAATGCCACCAAAAAGCAAAATAAAACAAAACAAAAAATACAGTATCACTCTTCTCCTCTTCACTTAGTTCCTCTTGTGGTCTAACTACTGTCCTATCTACTGGTGTATCAGGTGCTTCTTGAAGCAGCCTTCCATGGTGGGTGGGATGGGAAGAGAGAGAGAGAGAAGAAAGAAGAGGGGAGAGAGAGAGACAGAGAGAGAGAGAGAGAGAGAGAAAGAGAGGGAGAGAAATGAGAGAACTTCTAGGAGGGTCTAAACCTCCTCCTTGGCTCCCATGATTCCGCCAGGCACTGAAGCAGTACTGTCTCTTTCTCTTCAGGACATCAAAGCAATCCTGTGTAGGTATCATGGGCCAACCCAAGTGCATTGTGCCTACTGATTCACTCAAGCATACAGCAGTCAATATATTCAAATGTACCCCATATTCCCCCTCACAAATATGCACATACTCTCACTTTGCAGTCAAGTAAGGAGGCTGCAGTTGGGAAAGACTAAGCTGAGCACATGAGCACGTTTTAGTTTGTACAAAGACCAGCTGTTGTCTCCAGCACAGAATCTATTTCCTAACACTTCCTACATGCCCCCTTGCTCATTAGGTAGGGTACCAGGTCCCTTATTCAATATTTCTTCCCTCTTTCCCTTCTGTCCTCTGTGCCTCCATCTAACATCTTCATTTCAATTTTTTTTGTCTTTTTTATTGCTTTTGCATTTATTCATATGTGTATACATTCTTTGGGCCACCTTTCCCCCCTTCTCCAACTCCCCCCTTCACCCAAACCTCCCTCCTCTCCCCCATCGTCCCCTCCTTGCTTCTGGGCAGAACCTTTTCTGCCCTCTTGTTCTCCAATTTTGTTGCAGAGAAAATATAAGATAATAAGAAAGACAGAGCATTTTTGCTAGTTTGAGATAAAGATAGCTATACGGAGAGGTTCCTAGCATTGCTTCCATACACATGTGTATTATAATCCACATTGGTTCATCTCTACCAGATCTCTTCACTACTTACTAGTCACCTTCCCATAGTGGCCTCTGCCAGTTTAAGATTACTATATTTGCGTGCCTATAGTGGGCTCATCAGCCACATTCAAGTTTTAGGTTTTCTTCCCTTTCTCTATTCCTCCCATGCATGATCTCCCCTTAGTATGTGACCCATTTACAATAATATTACTGCATTTGCATATGAGGGTAACCTACAATTTTTGACTTCTGAGCCTGACTAACTTCGCTTAACATGATGTTCTCCAGTTCCATCCATTTACTTGGAATGACAAAATTTCATTCTTCTTTGTGTCTGAATAAAATTCCATTGTGTATAAATACCACATTTTCCCAATCCATTCGTCAGTACTGGGGCATCTTGGCTGTTTCCATAACTTGGCTATCATGAATAGGGCTACAATAAACATGGATGTGCAGGTGTCTTTGTAATAACCTGAGTCACATTCCTTCAGTTATATCCCTAGGAGTGGTATTGCTGGATCATATGGCAGATCTATGTTTAGTTTTTGAAGAAGCTTCTATATTGTTTTCCAAAGTGGTTGCACTAGCTTACATTCCCACCACTAGTGTATGGGGGTTCCTTTTTCCCCACATCCTTGTCAACGTTTGTTGTTAGTGTTGTTCTTGATGATAGCTATTCCAACAGGACTGAAGTGGAATCTTAGTGTGGTTTTGATTTGCATTTCCTTTATGGCCAGGAATGGTGAGCACTTTCTCATGTGTTTTTTGACCATTTGAAAAAGTTCTGTTTAATTCAGTTGCCCACTTCTTTATTGGTTCATTGATTTTGGGGAAGTTTAGTTTTTTGAGCTCCCTGTATATTCTGGTTATCAGTCCTTTGTCTGATGTATAGGTAGCAAATATTTTCTCCCACTCTGTGGGTGGTCTCTTCAGTTTAGAGACCATTTCTTTTGTTGTACAGTAGCTCTTTAATTTCATGTAGTCCCATTTGTCTATCTTTTCTTTTAGTTGCTGGGCTGCTGGAGTTCTACTGAGGAAGCCTTTGCCTATACCTATTGCTTCCAGAGTATTTCCTGCTCTTTCCTGTACTAATGGCAAGATTTCAGGTCTAATATTAAGGTCCATATCCACTTTGAGTTGATACTGGTACAGGGTGATAGGCGTGGATCTAGTTTTAGTTTTCTCCTGGCAGATAACCACTTTTCCCAGCAACATTTGTTAAAGAGGCTGTCTATTCTCCATTGTACATTTTTGGCACCTTTGTCAAAAATAAGGTGGGCATAGTTGTGTGGATTCATATCCAGATCTTCTATTCCATTCCACTGGTCTTCATATCTGTTTTTGTGCCAGTACCATGCTGTTTTTATTGCTATGGCTCTGTAGTATAGTTTGAAGTTGGGTATTGTGATACCTCCAGCATTGCTCTTTTTTGCTCAGTGTAACATTGGCTATTTGCAGTCATTTTTGTTTCCAAATGAACTTTAGGGTAGATCTTTCAATCTCTGTGATGAATGTCAATGGGATTTTGATGGGAATTGCATTGAACATATAGATTGCTTTTGGTAGTTCAGCCATTTTTACTATGTTGATTCTGCCAATCCATGAGCATGGGAAATCTTTCCACCTTCTGTAGTCTTCCTTGATCACTTTCTTCCATGGTTTATAGTTCTCTTTGTGGAGGTCATTTACATCCTTTGTTCAGTTTATTCCTAGGTATTTGATTTTTTTTTGAGGCTATTGTAAATGGAATTGTTTTCATACATTCTTTCTCAATTTGTTCATTGTTGGTGTATAGAAAGGCTACTGATTTTTGTAAGTTGTTTTTGTGTCCCACTACGTTGCTGAAGCTGTTTATAGTGTCTAGGAGTATTTGAGTGGAGTTTTTTTAGGTCTTTGAGGTATAAGATCATGTCATCTGCAAACAGGGATACTTTGACTATTTCTTTACCTATTTGTATTCTTTTTATTTCTTCTTCTTGCCTTATTGCTCTGGCTAGGAATGCCACGACAATGTTGAATAGGAGTGGGGAGAGTGGGCATCCTTGTCTCATTCTTAAGTTTAGGGGAATAGTTCCAGTTTTTCCACATTAAGTATAATATTGTCTATAGGTTTGCCATATATAGCCTTTATAATGTGGAGGTACATTCCTTCTATACCTAGTTTTCTTAAAGCTTTTATCATGAAGTGGTGTTGAATCTTATCAAAGGCTTTTTCTGCATCTATTGAGATGATCAAGTGGTTTTGTCTTTGCTTCTATTAATGTGCTGTATTACATTTATAGATTTGCGTATGTTGAACCACCCCTGCATCCCTGGGATGAAGCCAACTTGGTCGTGGTGAATGATCCTTCTGATATGTTGGATTTGGTTTGCCATTATTTTATTGAGGATTTTCGATCGAAGTTCATTAAGGAGATTGGCCTGTAGTTCTTTTTGGATGTCTTTGGTTTGGGGATGAGTATAATACTGGCTTCATAAAATGTGTTAGGCAGTGTTTCTTCCCTTTCTATTTTGTGAGAAAGTTTAAGGAGAGTTGGTATTAGTTCTTCTTTAAAGGTCTGGTAGAATTCAGTAGAGAATTTTTCAGGTCCTGGACTTTTCTTTTTTGGGAGACTCTTTATTGCTGCTTCAATTTCATTTTGTGTTATAGATCTATTCACATAATTAATATTCTCTTGGTTCAGTTTTGGGTGGTTATAAGTATCTAGAAATTTGTCCATTTCTTCAAGATTTTCCAATTTATTGGAATATAGGTTCTCAAAGTAGTCTCTGATGATTCCCTGGGTTTCCTTGGTGTTTGTTGTTATCTTCCCTTTTTCATTTCTGATTTTACTGATCTGGGTCTTTTCCCTCCTCATTTTAGTCAGATTTGCCAGGGATCTGTCAATCTTGTTTATTTTTTCAAAGAACCAGTCTTTTTGTTTCATTGATTCTCTTTATGGTTTTTTTTGTCTCTATTTTATTAATTTCAGCCCTTAGTTTTATTATTTCTCTCCTTCTGCTTGTTTTGGGTTTGCCTGTTCTTGTTTTTCTAAGAGTTGGAGATGGAGCATTGAGTCATTTATTTGAGATCTTTCTGTGCTTTTAATATATGCACTCATGGCTATAAACTTTCCTCTTAGGACTGCCTTTGCTGTGTCTCATAGGTTCTGGTAGGTCGTGTTTTCATTTTCATTAACTTCCAGGAATCTTTTAATTCCCTCTCCTATTTCTTCTGTGACCCACTGATCATTGAGCAATGTGTTATTCAGCTTCCAATTGTTTGCATGTTTTCTGCTATTGTTTTTGTTGTTAAGTTCTAGTTTTAATGCATTGTGATCAGATAGAATGCAGGGGATTATTTCTATATTCTTATATTTGCTGAGGCTTGCTTTGTGCCCTAAGATATCAACTTTTGAGAACTTCCCTGAGCTGCTGAGACAAATGTTTATGTGCAGATATTGGATGAAATATTCTGTAGACATTAGCTAGGTCCATTTGATCTATGGTGTGATTTTGTTCTAGAATTTCTATATTGATTTTTTGTTTGGATGACCTATCTTTTGGTGATGGGGGGGTATTACAGTCTCCCACTACCACTGTGTTGAAGTCTATATATGCTTTTAGGTCCTTCAGAGTATGTTTGATGAAATTGGTTACACTGATATGCATATAGTTTGATCATTGTATTTCGTCTTGGTGTATTTCCCTTTTATTAGTATGGAATGACCTTCTTTGTCTCATTTGATCAATGTAAGTTTGAAATCTACTTTGTCTGATATAAGTATTGCTACTCCTGCCTGTTTTTGGGGCCCATTGGCTTGGTAAATCTTCTTCCAAGCTTTCACCCTAAGCCAGTGCTTGTTTCTGTCAATGATATGGGTCTCCTGTAAACAACAGATTGTTGGATCTTTCTTTTTAATCCAGTTTGTCAATCCGTGTCTTTTGATAGGGGAATTGAGTCCATTGACATTGATAGGTGTGTGGTGTTTCTGTTATTTGGTTTTTGTTGTTTAAGCATTTGATTGTGTGCAGCTGAATCAATGCTAGTCTCTACTTTCTTGTCTTTTCTTCTCCTGTGGTTTGGTATTGCCTGTGCTTTCATGGTTTTGTTTGCTTTCATCATCTGTGCACAGAATTCCTTATAGAATCTTTTGTAGTGGTGGCTTGGTGGTCATATATTGTTTTAGTTTCTACTTATCATGGAAGATTTTTATTGCTCCATCTATTTTGAATGATAGTTTTGCTGGGTAGAGTATCCTATGACTGAAATTATTTTTGTTCAGTGCCTGAAATACCTCACTTCTTGCTCTTCTTGCTCTTAAGGTTTCCATTGAGAAATGTGCTGTGATTTTAATGGGTTTACCTTTATATGTTATTTATTTTTTCTCTTTTACAGCCTTCAATGTTCTTTCTCTGTTCTCTGTGCTTGTTGTTTTAATAATAATATGCCATGGGGAGGTTCTATTTTGGTCAAGTCTGTTTGGTGTCCTAGAGGCTTTCTGTACCTGAATGAGCAAAACTTTCTTAAGATTTGGGAAATTTTCTCTCTGTTGTTATTTTATTGAATATATTACGAATCCCTTTGGCTTGCATCTCTTCTTCCTCAATGCCCATGATTCTCATGCTTGGTCTTGGGTGTTATGTGATTTTATCTGCTGAATCTGGAAACCCTTCTTGGCTAATCTGGGTCACAGCATATCAATCTGACTGGAAAAGACAGACTTGAGACTAAAGGCAAGATTACATGAGAGGGGAGGAGGTCTGTGGAGGAAGAGTTCACACTTCATCCTGTAGAAAATAGGGGCCAATTGAAGGTGTTTTCTAAAAACTGATACGTATTGTAATTTTTTTGTTCTTGTCTTTATTTTCTTTATTGTGACTTTTTTAAATCGTAAAAGAAAGTATGTTAATTGTAATATATTACAATGTTTTATATATATATATATATATATATGCAGGAAAGTATGTAAGAAAATAGCCTTAATTTTACCAACTAGCAGTTATATAACTGCTGACATTTTGCTGTTAACTACCTTCAAACTGGTGCCTGATTATCACCTTCTTCTGCCCATTTTGACCATCCTACAGAAACTGGAGCCTTGCCACCCTTCCTATATTCTTCTTCATAATTATTATCTTAGATGGTTCATTTGGTAGAGTTTTTTTTCATCAGCAATACTGGGGTTGAAACTCAGGGCCTTGCACAAGCACACTATTATTGAGTCACACTGGAGCCCTTTTCGCTTTTAGTTTTTTTTCAGTTATGCTCTCCAGCTTCTACCAGAAGCAGCCTTGGACATCAATTTTCCTACCTCTTCCTTCTGGGATAACAGATTCTATGATTGCATTGTTTTTTGAGATAAGAATGCCTTAATATTTTTTTCTTGGCAGGCCTTGAACTACAATACTCTTATATCTTCCTCCCACGTAGCTGGGATAACAGACCTGAGCTACAACACCTGGTCCTCAAGTAGGTTTTTTATAAACTCTATGCTTGAAAGTTATAACTCTCTGGAACTAACACACAGTATCAGCTCTCTTTCAAGAGCTCAAGCATTGCAAATTAGAGGCATTTTGGTTCAGGCTACTGATCCAGTGGATGGATACCCTCCAAGCATAACAGGAGGGTAAACCATCTGTGCACCACTACATATTCTCCTTTCATGTCTAAATCCCCACCACAATACTGGAGGTGTCAGTTCTACCTATTCCATGAGTTTGAAACTCTCCACTGGTGTTCTTCTGAGTACTTCCCTTCTCTGCTGGCTTGCCCAGTCTCAGTGAAATACCAACTGTTATTTGAAAAGATTTTTTATAGTTTTTAAAGACCACCAGTGTTTTCATTCATGCTCTGTAGAAGAAATGCATTGGCTTGGAATGGAAAACCTGAGATCAAGTCTCAGTTCTCTTACTTATCAGGAGGAACAAGATGTGGTCTCTCTAAACTATTGGTTCTCAATGGGTAGCAACATCACTTCTCCTGGGAATTCTCTTAAACTGAAAAGTCTCAGATTTACCATGGGCCTGTTTGAAATTGAGTCTTAACTGGGGCTCATGAATCTGTGTTTTAACAAACCCTCTAAGTGATTCTGAAACATACTCAGTTTCCTAGACAGAGAAAATTTACACATGAGACTTTCGTGAAATATTATATTCAAAAGAAGTCTGTAAGGAAATGCCTTCAGGGACTGGGGAGACATGAGGTAATAGGGAATGCTGGGGAAAATAACCACCCTCTCTAAAGGCATTCAAAGTGTCATTCTTGGTTAAATCACTATACCAATCAAACAAAACCTCCAGGGGCCAGCATTTTAGGAAGAGTAAAAATTCACATATATACTTTAAATTAACCTTAAAACAAACAGAAATGTCTGGGAGATATAATATTTCTGAAAGTATTTGGCTTCCACGGTTGCTATAATGAGGGTAATTACATAATTTACCAGCCAAACTGGACATCTTTTAGAATGAAAGAACGAGCTATTGATATATACACCCATACAAAGGTGAAGCCTACAGCTGTCCCAGGGAAAGCAGAATGTAAAAATCACCCTGGCTATAGTTATAAAATCACTCACCATCCCTGTTTGACCTAAGATTGAGACCAGATAAAAATTAATCGACTGTGCTTCTTGGTGGAAATACATGGCAGATGCTGTAGAGAGGGTGGGGAGGGTGGAAGATACAACCCAGACATATGGGAAGAGTTGTCTTCTCTCCTGAGACAAGAGGGAAGGAGAAAGGGTTCAGACATGAATGTGCTGAGCTGTAGAAGGTGGTTGAGGTGACACTGGTGGGTATTTTCCTGTCAGGACAAAGGCCATGGATAACTCAGGGATCAGGAAGCACCACAAAGGAGGACACGTACATAAGAGAAACAAAGCAAAGAATGGTCACAGGGCAGCAGAGTACTGAAGACATATGGGGTAAAAAAACCTAACAGAGGAAGACTGCTACAGGTGCTGTGGGGAAATAAAATATCCACCAGAGTCGAGAAACTTTTGGGAAGTGCCAGTCAGGCATTCCACTTCAAGCTGAAGCTGACAGGAAGTCCTTCTTGAGTAGACTTTGACATGAGAACTTTGGTCTCAGTCAACTGCCATATAAGCATATCTTTAAATAGTCCAAGGTCCAGACCATTTTAGTGCATTGTAAAAGCAACATATACACATTCGCCATATACATTTGTTCTCAAGAGGTAGTGAGGTAGGATTGCCTCTCTTTATAGCACTCCCTGCATTTGAATTTTTGCTCTTTTCTAACATTTGTTTACTTTTTCATCCCTCATCATTTCCTCCCTCCTTGTCTCTATAATTGGTAGAATCTACGATCTCCATCTCCTCTGTTTCCTTCTCTTACTCTAGTGCCAGTGTTCCACCTCACGCCTTCAGAATTTCAGCACTGGAAACAGCCGTGCTGCTCAGTCATGGCCAGCCAGCTGCTCGCCAGCACACTGCAGAAAGAACTGGTCTGTTCCATCTGTAAGGACATTCTGAAGGAGCCTGTCACCATTGACTGCGGGCACAATTTCTGCCTCACATGCATCTCTCAGATTGGGGAAGCACCAGACGGTACTCTCAAGTGTCCCCTCTGCCAGAATTCCGTGAGGAGGACCACATTCAGGCACAACTGGCTGTTGGCAAGTCTGGTAGAGAAAATCCAAGCTGTTGATCCTCCTGAGATCCAACCAGAAGTGGAAGAGAGGAAATGTCAGAGGCATGGGGAAAGTTTCCATTACTTCTGTGAACATGATGGAGAGTTCCTCTGTGTGGTGTGTCGTGAATCTAAAGACCACAAATTCCATTCTAGTAGCTTGATAGAAGAGGCTGCCCAGAATTATCAGGTAGGCATTTGGGACCCCTTCTCTGCATGCCTCTACCCCCAATCAGAGGAGTTCAGTGGGAGTTTGGAAACTGTGACCTGCTCCATTTGGTTGGTATCCATTGGCCACCCCTTGCACTTGAGTGAGCAGTTCAGAGTCAGGCACAGTAGATTCAAAGAGCTAAGTACGGCAAATGCTGCAATCAAGGAAGGAAAGAGAATGGTCAGAATTTGTCTTTTGGATTCAACTCCAGAATCCTAAGTTTATGTATGACCTCCAAAAATTATTTTACCTCCCTGAACCAGTCAGCACCACTATGCTGACGATGGAGCCCAGGACTTGGAACATGCTAGCTAGGTAAATGCTCAACCACAGAGTTATAAACTCCAGTTCTGATCCTCACCTTACAACTGGGACAAACAGAACCAGGAACGTAGCTCAGTGGTAGAGCACATGCTGGCTGCCATGTATGAGGCCCTCGGTTCCAAGCTCAGCACGGGGAGGCAGGGGAAAGCAAGCAATTGAAATGAACAAAGCCTATCTCTTATACTTGTTGCTGGAAAAAGTTGATGAGAATAAGTTTGTGGGAGTCATTTAATAATCCCAAAGAACCACTGAAATAGTTATCATCAATACCAATTACAATATTCTTTTCTTTAAAGCCGCTAAAGTTCCAGATTTCTCTCTTCCCATCACCCACCCCTCCTCCACTGTGAGAAAAGGGGGTCTATTAAATAATTACACTAGACCCACCGCTTCCAGAGAATCGCACCTGCCTCCCTAAGAGACCATGAGGATGTTATGAGGCAGAAGGAATTCCAGACAAGCCTGCCCAAAATGTCTCCTCTCCACAGGGGCAGATTCAGTCACATGTGCAGGTCTTGCTGCAAAAGGAGAAGGAAATTATGCAAGAGAAGATAGGAGGGGAACAGAAAATTGATGTCTTCACGGTAAGAAAAATAGTCCCAGAAGCAGAAGCATCTCTTCTCATGCTCCTAGAATCCCTTATCACACTGATGCTCTGGAAAAGACCCAGTGATGAAGAAAAATGGCACAGAGCAGGACCCTGTGCAGGAGGAACAGGCTAGGGCCAGAGATGGACCTACAGGGTAGCATCAAGGTTAGATTGTTCATGCCCTGGCTGAACTGCAGAGCTGGAGGGCAGCTTCTGTTCTCCACCTGCCTACAGGTGGTATAAGGAAAAACAACACTGATCTTAGAATAGGAAATGCTGGTTTTTAAAACCATGCTCTGCCCTCCCAGGTCCTAACTACAGACTGATTCTCCAGGGAGAAAAGAAAGATTGTAACTCCATCCGACACCTTTATCTGTTTTGTTTGCTTGTTTGGTTTTTGGTTTTGTTTTTATTTTTGTTTTTTTTTTTTCCCGTACTGGGGGCTTGAATTCAGGGCCTTCTCCTTGGGCCACTCCACCAGCCCTATTTTTGTGATGGATTTTTTTCGAGATATGATCTCTCATCAAACTATTTGCTTGAGGCTGGCTTCAAACCACGATCCTCCTGATCTCTGCCTCCTGATTAGCTAGGATTACAGGCGTGAGCCACAGGTACCTGGCTCTTATTTTCATTTTTGATGTGTCCTAGAAAAATCTACATGAAATTAGATTACAAACTGATAAGCCTTCTGGAAATGTGAGTTTTAGACACTCAGGTCCTTGAACGCAAAAGTGATAAAACATAATGTAATCTAAAACCAAACGATAGGAAATGCTTTTAAAGATCATTCTTATCTGCTTTCCTATGGACTGCCACAGCAGGCTGTTCTGCATTGGTTCTCACTATAAACTTTATACACTTAAAAGTGAATAGTGGCTAGAAGGACCCTCTCATCTCTGCATCCTCTTCCCTTGACCCAGGCCCAGGTGGAGTTTGAGAGAAGAAGGATCCTCATGGAATTCAAGCACCTGCGCCAGGAACTAGAGGAGGAGGAGAATTTCCTCCTGTCCAGGCTCTGTTGGCTGGGGCATGAGGTTGCCAAGGGTAGGAAATTCTACACGACTTCCACTGAGGTGCAGCTGAACTCTCTCAGGAAGCTCATTGATTCCCTGAAGGCCACACAGCAAATGCCACTCAGACAGATGCTGAGGGTGAGTTTCCTGGGGGCAGAACTGCAGACAGGCAGCAGCCCATCCTTAGTCTCAGGCCAGATCATGGACCACCTGGCAGATTACCTGAGATTGCCCCAAACATACACTACCCCAATCTTGCCCAGAGCTGTCCAAAAGAAGCATGTGAACCACACTACAACTTTGAATTGTACTATGGGCCACATATCATTTGGAAAAAATAATGTGAGCTACATATATAATTTAGAAATATATCTTAAGTCATATATGTAATTTAAAAATGTATTTTAAGCACATATGTAATTTAGAAATATATTTTAACTGGCATATGTGATTTAACTTTTTTCTAGTGTCCACATTAAAAAGGTAAAAAGCAGCAGGTAAAATTAATGTAAAAAATATTTTATTTAATGCAGTGTACCCCAAAATGTTATCATTTTGGGCTGTAGTAAATTTTTAGTTTTGTGATACTGGGGTTTGAACTCAGAGCCTCATCTTTGCTAGGCAGACATTTTACCACTTAAGCCACTCTGCCAGCCCTTTTTTGTGTTGTGTATTTTCAGGATAGGGTCCTGAGCTATTTGCCTGAATTGGCTTTGATCCTCAATCGTCCTAATCTCTGCCTCCTGAATAGCTAGGAACAGGCAGAAGTCACAGCTCCTGGCCTATTATTTTTCAAATAAGGTCTATCCTTGGCCTGGACCCCAACCTTCTATCTAAACTTCCCTCGTAGCAGGGACGACAGGCATGAGCCACCATGCCCAGCTTTTACTAGTTGAGATGGGTTGCCTTTTCTTGTGGCAGGGGAAGGGCAGTGTCCCTAATGGAGACCCACCTCTGTAGCTGGGATTACAGGTGTGAGCCATCACCACTGGCTGCAATTAACATTTTTTAAGTATTGAGATATTTTACATACTTGGGTTCTTCTTGGTACTGAGTCTTTGAGCTCTAACACAAGTTTTGTAGTAGCCATGTGTAAAGTGTACAGTAGCCACATAGGCTGAGATAATTCCTCCTGAATTCATCTCTTAATCTCATTGGTTCAAGTGTCATTTCATGCTTTAAAGGAATACACTGCAAAGCCATTCCAGCCTTTCTCATGACACTGGCTACGGGGCTCCTTTGGCTCTATCTCAAGGACAAACTTCACCTTCAGAATATCACTCTTTCTTCTCTTTATTCATTTCCTCTTGAGGTCTAACCACTGTCCTGGCTACTGGTATATTAGGTGCTTCTTGAAGCAGCATTCCATGGTGTGTGTGTGTGTGTGTGTGTGTGTGTGTCAGAAAAAAAAGAAAGAGAGAGAGAGAGAGAGAGAGAGAAAACTTCCAAGAAGGCTAGAATATCCTTGACTCCCATGATTTAGGCAAGAACTGATGCTGTACTATTTCTTTCTCTTTTTCTTGTCTAGGATGTAAAAGCTCTCCTATGCAGGTATGAAATTTCCAGTGCATTCTGCCTACTAATTCACTCATTTATACAGCATTCAAATAAGTCCAAATGCACTCCACAATCCCTCCTCACAAATACTCGCACACTAAAATTTGCAGCCAACTATTGAAGCTGCATTTGGGAATGCTTAAACTGAGCACATGACACATGGGTTGGTTTGTACAAAGACCAGCTGTTTTCTCCAGCTTCCTGGTTCTTTAGCACAAAATCTATTTCCTGGCTCCTCTTTCATGCCACCATGCTCAACTGGTTGGGTCTTGGGTCCACTACTCAATCTCCTGACCCCTTTCCCTTCTGTTCTCTCTACTTCCATCTACCGTCTTCATTTCCACCTTTCCTCATGTCCCACCTCACTCAGGCCCCGTATCCCTAGTCCTGGCCTCCAGACTCCCAGCTCACTAGCTCCTGATTGGCATTAAGCCTATCCACCCCAGATCTCCATCCCACATGTCCATGTCACTGGCCCTCCATCCCTCACCACCTTAGCTATATCTTTGTAGGAGCAAAGGATTTCGATTTCTCAACCCAACCCCAGTTCCTGTGGAGTTGGAGAAGAAACTCAGTGAATCAAAATCAAGTCATGCTTCCATCACAGACAGCCTGAAGAAATTCAAAGGTAAAATAAGGGCTTCACCTTCTCCATTCATCTACACTAGGGAATTCTCTGCCCATTACCTCATAGAAAGTGACCTGTAACTATGATGCCAGTGATAATTTCTGGGTCCTTCAAATGCCAGACCCTCTGCTGAGCATTTCCAAGCATTAATCTTCTTCCTTCTCATGAAATTCTTCTCTCTACAGCCATCATTTGCTGCTTATTTGCTTCTCTATTGTCTTGTGACAGCTATAAGAGGGGACCTTGACTTATTCCCCAAGTGGTCCCCTAGACTTAGTGCAATGGCTGTCAGCAAGTTGGCATTGAGTTGTCTGGGGACCAAAGAAGAGACAGGTGGTGCTTTTCCATGGCCCTCAGGCAGGCACTGTGTGATGTCCAGCTATTGGGCCTTACTGACTACAGAAGAAGAGAGAAATGATTGAAAGTTGATGACAATTGTGAGAAATTCTCTTCTTCCAGTTCAAGGAAACAAATTATCAGAACACAAATGAATGACTTTGGATGTTCAGTCAGCTATTTTTCACAAACTTGTCTGGATTTGCATTTAGGAAGCAGGGTTGGTCTTTGTAAGGACTCCCCTGCCACAAAGGCTTTGATGTCTAAGCCGGGAGACTTAGTCAACAAAGACTTAGATTCTAGATGGATGGAGTCTTCTTTCTACAAATATGACAGGAGCTCTATACTCCCTCCACACACAAACACTTACCCTCACCTATGGACAAGGAGGACCAGGGCAGCCCACTCCTTCACCAGGACTCTCCACTAGGCACACATAAGCAGCTATAAGTGGAACTGTATTTTGTTTTTCTCAACTTTGGTGTTTGAGCTTTTCTTTTCAGCAGTAACTGCTCAGCTTTGCCTGGCTCTTCCATCCCACTGAGTAAAACTACAACCAATCCAGCAAACTTTTAGTCAGTTCAGTCTAAAATCGTTCAGCTATTGTTTAGAAGTTCAGTGAAGGGACCCTCTGCTCTGCTGTTCCATCCAGCACAGGGTCTCTCTCTCTCTAATACAAACACACACACACTGTCTCCCATCACTCACCTGGCCCTATTAAAGCCTAAGGAATGAGGAAATGGGGGGTTGATAAGAAATCACAGTGGACCAGTCTCCACCATTCCCTCTGCTAAAGGGGGATGAATGGGTCTGAAAACCCAGGGTTGGAGTTTGAGGTACCTGGATCCCAAAGTGCCTGAATGCCTAGTAGGTAAAGTGCTCCAAGGCATTGTTTCCTGTGGCTCTAGGTGTGCAGACACCCCCCACTCATACCCAGGGTCACTGGGCCTCTTCTGAATGTTTCCCATAGCTGGGCTGTCAGCTCTCAGGGGAGCTGCCCACGATTCTCCTCTAACTACCTCTATGGCCATCAGGATACTGGTGGGGACACACCATCCCAAGGAGCCCCTCATCTAATGTCTTAACCCTATAGATCTTCACTCAGTCCTGCACCGCTACAAGAAATCCAGGTCAGGATGCGCCATTGTCCCCTGCTTCTAGCTCACCCTCTAGTTTGACAGAGGAGTCTCTGGGTCCTGCCCTCTGC
Organism: Castor canadensis; assembly: GCF_047511655.1. Taxonomy (NCBI): domain Eukaryota; kingdom Metazoa; phylum Chordata; class Mammalia; order Rodentia; family Castoridae; genus Castor; species Castor canadensis. The sequence continues at coordinate 26,193,335 of NC_133393.1, forward strand.
AGCAGGAGTGCCATGGACAGAACAGGCTGTCCATATCCACACTAAAGAGAAGGGGACCATGCTTCTGCTTCAGGAGTTTGTTCCTTTCTCCCTCAAGCTCTCTTTCAGAGGGAGCAGGGTAGTACTGCCATCCAGGTATCAGGGGAGTGGGACCCCCCTCTTACTTTTTTACTTTGTTTTTTGAGACAGAATCTTCTTGTGTTGCCAAGGCTGGCCTGGAACTTGCTATGTATCCCAGGTTGGCCTTGAATTCATTATCCTTCTACCTCCACCTCCCAATTGCTGGGCTTACAGGTGTGCTCCAACATTCCCAGCTGTTTTTACCTTTTTTTGTTAGGACTGGCGTTTGAATTCAGAGCATCACGCTTGGTAGTCAGGTGCTCTACAACTTAAAACACTCTGCCATCACTTTTTTGTATTTGGTATTTTGGAGATAGGATCTCCTGAACTATTGGTCCATGCTGACCTCCAATGAACATTCTCCTAATCCCTGCATCAGGAGAAGCTAGCATTACAGGCATGAGCCACTGGCTCATTTTGCTTTTTAAATGTGACTTAAAGAAAATTTAAAATTAAGTGATTCACATTTTTTAATCTTTCTGTACTTCTTCTGGACAGTGCTGGGATAGAGAGCCACCGCAGGGAAGCCCAAAGGGCATCTCTCAGTGTTTTGTACCTTCTTGGTCCTGTTGAAGGAGTGGAACATCAGGGAGAGGCCTGGGCTACCAACAGTGAGAATATGAGGGAATATGAGAGAAAAGATATGAGAAAATATCCAGGTCCCACTTCTCCCAGGCATTTCAAATCATTGCCTCCCTGTGTGATCCAGATTTCCTTGTTTCACCTCTCTGACTCTTCATTTCCTTCCATTTCTTCCCCTAGACAAACTCCAGGTTGTTAGAAAGAATGATAAAAGCAGATTCCTCAAAGGCATGGATGAAAAGGAAAAGAAAAACTGTAAGTGGGGACTGGTGGCTGCTTTCTGCCATTTGGGGAAGTGAGAAATGCAAAGAGGAAGAATTCTGTCTGTATGGGAACATGAGTCCCCAAATGGGTGAATGGCAAGTAAACCAACTGAGAACAACAAGCTTATGTGGATGTGTATTATTACTTTATACTGAGGCAATGCACAACACAGAGATAAAACAATACAAAGTTCAAAAACATTCAAAAGTAATAAAATTTATTTCTTCATTGCTCAGAATCAGAGAAGGGAAAGTGGGCAAGGAGGATGTGGAGCAGCTCAGTCTCTGTAGTGTTAGCTGATGTCCTGGGCACAGCTAGGTTCTGGAGAGACTCCTCTTGATGTGAGGTGAGGACAGCTGAGGAATGGAGACCCTCTGTCATAACAGCCTGTTGTGATGTCATGAGAGATGGCTCTGTCTTGTGATAATAACATTAGAAGTATCATTTCTTTCTCTCTCTCTCTCTCTCTCTCTCTTTTTTTTTTTGGTGGTACTGGGGTTTGAACTCATGCTTGCTAGGCAGGCACTCTACCACTTGTGTCATTCCAACAGCCCCTAGAAGTACCATTTTTTAAAGGCCCATGTCTGAACATCCCACAGCCCATATTTTAAAATTCTACAATTATACTCCAAGATAATTTACAGTGAGGTCCCTGGAGCTGCAAGAGGGAGAGGTACATTTCGCAGGTCATGTGATGATTAAGTGAAAGGGACAAAGTTGGGACTCATTTTCCAAAGCCTTGAACTACCTTCTCCATACCAGAGCCAGAGATCAGGCTTTAGGGATGAGGATTTAGGAATTCTATTCTGCCAGTGTTTGTCCACAAGAGGAGAGTGTTTGACACCCAAGGTCCCAGCATTTGGGCCAGTAGGGTACTCCCTCCAACTGTCATGGACACAACCTCCATACTTCTGCATGAAGGGGGAAATGGTCCCCACCTAGAACCACTGTCCATTGTTACTGATAGCAGCAGAGTGTTTGATATGCAGTTCCTGTCATCCAGACCAAAATAAGTTTTTTCTCTTCAATTCCTAGGGTGCCTGTTAGAGAAAAATAATCCAGACTCATCCTCTTCAGGTAGGAGTCCTGCTGGCACACTGGAGTCTCCCTGGAGGGTAGTGAGGGGAACCAGGTCTGCAGGTCAAAATGCTCTACCCAAAGCATGGTGGGGAATGCACTGGACTGATACTGAAGGGAAAGGTAGAGACTAGACTGCAGAAAGAACTTCCTAACATGCAGATCCCTCTCCCTGGCCAAAGAGGGTAGAATGAATGAATGCTCTCTGTTCTCATCTAAGAGGAAAGGAAACAAGAAAGAGTAGAAAGATGGATTTGGAGAGACCATCCAAGAGACTGGGGGTGAGGAGAGGAGGTTGTGGAAACTATTGCTGTAGAAGACTTCAGGTGCCAGAGGTGGCCTGGGCAGACATGGGGTGGGGGCAAACATCTCATTCACCTCCTCTACCTCCCAAAGTACACCTCCCAGGAAACACCAGGCCCGCAGACTGGCTCACCCCTTTCTTGTTTAGCCTTGTTCCTGCTGCTGGATCCAGAGCTCAGCAGCACTGTCTGGCCATGGAGGATTGTTGCTGACTTGTGCTACTGACCTCTCATTTCTCTTTTCCTTCTCCCTCAACCACAATGGAACAACTAAACTCCCCAATCCATTCCACCACCTGTTTGGGGCCTATGTGCTCGACAGTCTCCCCTTCAGCTTTACTCTGGGCGCGAAGCAGGGCCTCTTACATTGAGGTTCCCCGAGACCGAACCCGCCCTGAGGACGCGGGGGGCACTGAGGACCTCCGGGCTGCACTGAGTGAGTGGCTGAAGGCGGGCGGGGCCCAGATTAGGCAGAGTAGGGTGGAGCTAGTGGAGCATCAGGGAGAGGCCCGGTACCCACAGTGAAGATGAGGTGACAAGATCTCGTTCTTGAGCAAAATGGAAGGAAGGCAACCCAGGACCACTGACTGTCCCTGCACTCCACCCAGCGTGCTTGGCCTGTCCTTATTGCTTTGATTAAGTGTCCCCTGGGGCAAAAAGAAGTCCCTACAATGACCTTCCTCTGCTTCCCCAGTCCCCTTCCCCACCCTACTTTTAAACAACTATTTAACAGCTCAGCTGTGCATGGGGGCCAGAGATGAATAAGGCCTGCCTGCAATATGACTCCAATCCATCCCATGAACCTGACCTCTGTAGCACTTCCCACATCATCCATCTCTCCCAACCCTCACAGCCATCAGGGAAAATTAATATCGCAGCAAATATTGAGATTAGATAATAAGTCAGAGGATACACTGAGACCCTCCCCATTCCTAAATCTTTATCAAAGACAGGAACGATCACTATTCAAACCTTTGAAAAGATGGACGGGGACACTTCTAGCCTTGATAAATTGTGACTCATTATCTGAATCCTAAGAAAAGTGGGGTGAGAAGTTCTGAATATTCCTCCTTCTGCATTCCAACCCTCCCCTAATTCATGTGTTTGAGGGACCCCACTTTAGAAAATTACTTGAGCTCAGAATGTCTCAGCTTCAACATCTCACACTAACCCCAACTCTTGTTTTCCATATTGGAATCAGAGAGCCGCTGAAAAAGGAATAAAGAGATGGTCTCATTTTTGAAATAATACCACCACAACCAGTAGGGACATTCTCTCTGCACCCACAGGACAGCACATAGTGACACTAGGGATTAATTTTAAGGAGGAGACAAGGCCTAAGACTTCTCTGGGGACTTGAGCTGTGATTGGGAAGGGAAAGCCTCCCCCCAGATGCATCAGAGGAAGCTCAAAAGTAGGGGGCTGCCCGGCTGGACTGGAGGTTGTACATCTATCTCTTCCTTATCTTCCCACAGCCCCTGTGACCTTGGACGCGACCTCGGCCCACCCAGACCTCACCCTTTCCAAAGATCTAAAGACTGTGACACTGGACCATGTCCCTAGGGGTGATTGCAGCGAGCCCACTGAGCCAGAGCGCTTCTACCCTTTCTGCTGCTTGTTGGGTTTACCTGGCCTTTCCTCAGGGCGCCAGGCCTGGGAGGCGGAGCTCCAAGGACCCCTGGGCGGGGCCTGCGTGGTGGGCGTGGCATTGGAGCTCGTCCCCAGGCGGGGCTATCTGCCACTGGAACCCTTGTCTGGCTTCTGGGCACTGCGCATCTCTGGCTCCACCTGTCATGCCCTCACTGAGAGAGGCACCCGGGAGAAACTGCTCTTATGTCCAAGGAAAGTGGGCGTCCACGTGGATCACGACTGCGGGAAGGTCGTCTTCTACGATGCCACCACCAGCAATCACATTTACACATTTCTCGCCTCCTTCCCTGGGCAGATCTTTCCCTTTTTCCGGCTCTTGTTGCCTGGCACTCAGATCACCTTGAGTCCCTAGAGTTCTTCCTGTGCTGCAGCTGGTAGGGTCGAAGTTAGGCTTCCTGATGTTGGTTTTAAATGTTGTCTTCCCTTCAATATGCCCAGTCCAAAAGAAAGTCTCAATACCCAAAAAGACTATGCACAAGGCTATTCACTACAGCACTGTTTGTAACAGGATAAGGCAGGAAGCAGCTCAAACATCCATCAACAGGTAATTGGTGAAAAAGCCGTGAGGAAAAAGCATCCAGCTGCATCCCGACTCAGACACAGATGCAGGGGAACGAACAGCTGACCCCAGGCGGTTCCTTTCTCCTCCACCTCATTTTCTGCAGTCCCGTGACGCCGAATGTGGCCTTGCCCCAATTAGACCCTATCTTTTCCTAACAGCTGAAAACCATGACTTTCATATTCAGAATCAACCAAAGTCCACAAAACCATTTTTCACATGAGGACTGTATATAATTATAGGATGACCTCCGTGGTTGCACTGAAAAAGGAAAGAGGGAACCATGTACATTTCACATTTTTAAAAAAGAGGAATATGTTCTGGTAGAGTGGCTCAAGTGGTAGAGCACCTGCATACAAAGCCTACAGCTCAACCTACAGTACAGGGAATAGATTTGTATGTACACATACTTGTTTGTTTATAATTCTCTTTTTAAGTAAAAGGATAAACCAAACCTGATAAAGAGTTTCTTATAGGGGAAGTGAAAGCTAGGTGGAAATTAGGCCTTTCTATGTATCTTGTACATTTCACTTCGATACCATGTAAATGTTTTACATCATTAAATTAAATTAAACAAAATGAATCTGTCTGTGTAATTGGTGCTTACACACCAGAGAGAAGTTATTTTAAATAACTTCAGCCAGGCTGGTGGTGTGGGCCCGTAGTGCCAGACACTCAGGAGGGTGAGGCAGGAGGATCCCTTGAGCCCAAAAGCTTGAGACTTCTGGAGAAGCATTGTAAGACCCCATGCCAAAAAAAGAAAAAAAGTAGGGCTGCTGGAGTGGTCAAGTGGTAGAGTGCCTGCTTCAAAAGCATGAGGCCTTGAGTTCAAACCCCAGTACCACTAAAAAAAAAAAAAGTGACTTTAACAGGGCGAGATTTGACTCTATGTCCTCCACAGGGTATATGCTAAGGACAAAATAATAACACACAAATCTTAATTTTTCAGTTATATCAGTAATAATAACTTTAGTGTTGTTATTTTGAACCTATTAGGTCTGAGTGTATGCACACACTAGGATAAAACAAATAATGAATTGCATTAATGTTGCTAATACAGTTTTATGAATATGACATAAAAAGAGAAGTATGCATAGTAATCTTAACTTTGATTAAGAAAATCAATATAAACTTACACTGTGGGTTCTTTTAAAATAATAAAATTTATTTATTGGTTTTGGTCACAAAAAGGGCCAACTGAAAACCCATCAGATCCCAGTCTATCAGAATCATGTTAACAACACCATGGAGATGCAGTGTGATGATCCCAGTTTGGGAGAATTTACAGAACAAAGAATTAGTTTTCTTCACCAAAAGAAGACCTTGTTGGGTCCTTTGTACAACTATTATACACGAGTGAAAAAATGTAGTTGCTGGGAGGGAAGGAGAAAAGGGAAACATACAAACTAAAAGAGACTGAAGGAAATATCAACCACAGTCAACTGCTTTGTCAACATATCTTTAATTAGCTCAAAGTTCAGAACCTAACCCATTTCATTTCAGCATACATTCATTCACTATGTCCATTTGTTCCTAAGAGGTAGTAAGGTAGGATTGCCTGTGATTTTCCCTCTTTGTAACATTTGCTACATTTGAATTTTTACTGTTTCTTATCATTTCTCCATCTTCATTTTCCTTCTCCCTGTTCCTCTAATTGGTAGAATCTCTTACCTCTACTTCCTCTGTTTCCTTTTCTCTAGAAGCAGTGTCCATCTCAGACCTGGAGACTTTCAAAACTGGAAATAGCCCCAGTGATCAGTGATGGTCAGCCAGCAGCTCTCCAGCACATTGTAGGAAGTACTGGTCTACCCCATTGGGATGGACATTCTAAAGGAGCCTGTCACCATTGGCTGCGGGTACAATTTCTGTTTCACGTGCATTTCTCAGATTGGGGAAGCATCACACAGTTTTTTCAAATGTCCCCTCTGCCTGAATTCTGTAAATAAGACCACATTCAGGCACAACTGGCTGTTGGCAAGTCCAAGCTGTTGATCTTGCTAAGATCCAACCAGAAGTAGAAGAGGGGAAATGTCAGAGGTATGGGGAAAGTTTCCATTACGTCTGTGAGCACAATGGAGAGTTCCTCTGTGTGTTATGTTGATACTGGATTGTTGATTCCGAGTTCTTGTCCTGGAGTAGTCTATGACTGAAGACACAGAACCTGGAGTTAAGAGTACAGCAAGCACAGAGATTTCTGAAAGGACAGCAAAAGCTCCCAAGAGTGGGGAGGAGCTTAGGAAAGCTAAAGCCATAGTATAGCTGAAGTCTAGGAATGATACAGGGCTCTGCTTGGCTTAGGTCCTACTATGTACCTTGAAATGACATTTTGATTGGTTGATGCTTAATCAGTTTCTCAATGAACTGGACCACTGATCTGTCCTCCTCCTTATAATATTTGTAGACGGTCTGGCCTGTTCATTCTGGCCTGCATTTTATTATTTTGGTGAGAGGCTTGTTATTTCTCTAGTCTCTTTACATGTATGTTGCTAAAATGCCTCTTTCATCCAAATGGAGTCAAGTCTGTCATTGCTTCCCTCACAGTGTCATCACTCTATAAGGACAACAAATCCTATAATACTAGTTTCATAGAAGAAGCTGCCCAGAACTATCAAGTAGGCATTTGAGGACCCCTTTTTCATGCCTCTCCCTCCCCCATCAGAGGCATTCAGAGGGGATTTGAGAACTGTCACCTGCTCCAGTTGATTGACACCCATGGCCCCATCCCTTGCACTTGACTGAGCAGTTCAGAGTCAGGCACAGTGGGTTCAAAGAGTTGTGTCTGGCAAATGCTGCAATCAAGACAGGAGGGAGAATGGTCAGAATTTGTGTTTTCGGTTCAAGTCCAGCCTCTTGAGTTTATGTGTGTCTTACAAGTAATGATTTTACCTCTCTGAACCAGTCACCACCACCATGCTGAAGATGGAGCCCAGGACCTGGAACATGGTAGTCAAGCAAATGCTCTACCACTGAGCTGTGTCCTCAACCAGTGCCTCACCTTTCAAAAGGGGCAAACAAGGCTGGAAGGGCAACCAGGAAGCATTCTTGCCTACCATCTGTGGCCCTGGGCTCCATGCCAGGTACTACCAAAAAAACAAAACAAAATTAAAAAAAAAAACAAAACTACAAAACCTGTGCCTTAAATTTGTTGCTAGTGTGAGGGAAAAGTTTGAGGGGAAGTTTGTGAGAGTCATTTGATAATCCCAAAGTACGACCAACTATTAATTATAGTTAGTCATAAACAACAATATTCTTTACTTTTAGGTCACTAATTTCCAGATCTCTAACTTGCCATCACTCTTTCCCTCCGCCATTGTGAGAAAGAATGGGGGAGTCTATCAATAATTGCAGGAGCCCCCACCCCTCCAGACAGTCTCATCTGCTCTCCTGAGAGACAAGGGTGTTAAGAGGCAGAGAGAACTCCAAGCTCAGCCTGTGCAAAGACCCCTCTCCCCACAGTCACAGATGGAGGTCTTGCTGCAAAAGAAGAAAGAAATTATACTGGATAAGACATAAGGTCAACAGAAGGTGGATGTGTTCAAGGTAAGAAAAACCTCCATCCCATCCACGGTCCTTGAAAGCAGAAACATCTCTACCCATGCTCCTAGAATCTCTTATCACACCAACCCTCCAAAAAAGACACTGTGACAAAAAAAAAATTGCACAGAGCTGGACCAACTGCAGGTGGAACATGTTAGTGGCTGGGACAGACCTAGAAGGTGGCATCAGAGACTATAGGCATGTCTAAGCGATAGAACACCTACTTTGCAAGCACTAGGCCCTGAGTTCAAAAACCAGTCCCACAAAAACAAAGGAAGGAAGGAAGGAGAGAGAGAGAGAGAGAGAGAAAGAAAGAAAGAAAGAAAGAAAGAAAGAAAGAAAGAAAGAAAGAAAGAAAGAAAGAAAGAAAGAAAGAAAGAAAGAAAGAAAGAAAGAGAAAGAAAGAGAAAGAAGGAAGGAAGGAAGGAAGGAAGGAAGGAAAGAAAGAAAGAAAGAAAGAAAGAAAGAAAGAAAGAAAGAAAGAAAGAAAGAAAGAAAGAAAGAAAGAAAGAAGAAAGAAAGAAAGAAAGAAAGAAATACCAGAAGGAGGCATCAGGGTTAGGTGTCCACACCCTGGCTGCACTGCTGCACTTAACCTGTCTACCCTGCAGCACCTGCACCCCTGCCTTGGGTTAGCACAGCAGCTTTTCTCCTCCACCTGCCCACAGGTAGTGTAAGGAAAACCCACACTGGTCTGGGAATGGGAAATACTGGTTTTTAAAACCATGCTCTGCCCTCCCAGGTCCTAACTAGAGACTGATTCTCCAATTAGAAAAGAACAATTGTAACACCAACCAACACTGTCACCTTTTCTTGTGTGTGTGTACCCAAGGAAAAAATCTACATGACAGCAGATTACAAATTGATAAGCCTTCTGGAAATGTGAGTTTTAGACACTCAGGTCCTTGAACATAAATGTGACTAAACATATTGTAACCTAAAACTGAAAGCATAGGAAGTACTTCTAAAGTTTGCTCTCACCTCTGCTTTCCTGCTGCCACAGCACGCTGTTCTGCACTGGTTCTCACTATAAACTTTATACACTTTAAAGTGAATAGTGGGCTAGAAAGACCCTCTCATTTCTTTATCCAGGCACAGGCCCAGGTAGAGCTTGAGAGGAGAAGGATCCTCATGGAATTCAAGCACCTGCACCAGGACCTAGAGGAGGAGGAGAATTTCCTCCTGTCCAGGCTCTGTTGGCTGGGGCATGAGGTTGCCACTGAGGTGCAGCTGAACTCTCTCAGGAAGCTCATTGATTCCCTGAAGGCCACACAGCAAATGCCACTCAGACAGATGCTGAGGGTGAGTCCCCTGGGGACAGAACTGCAGACAGGCAGCAGCCCATCGTTAGTCTCAGGCCAGAGCGTGGACCACCTGGCAGATTACCTGAGATTGCCCCAGTCATCTTACCTCTACCCAGCACTGACCAACAGAAATATGTGAGCCACACTACAATTTAGAATTATAATAATTATAATATGGGCCGTATGTGTCATTCAGAAATATAGTGTGAACCACATATATAATTTAGAAACATATTTCAAGCCACATATGTAATTTAGACATATATTTTAAGCCACATATATAATTCAAATTATTTCAAGTATCCACATTACAAAGTAAAAAACAGATGAAAATAATTTTTTCAAATTTTCTTTAATCAGTATACTTAGGATGTTATCATTTCAGCATATAAGCAACATTTTTAAGGTATAATGTATAATTTACATTTTGGGGGGTTATCTTGGTACTGAGTCTTTGAACTGGGGTTCATTTTGCACCTTAGCACATCTTAATTCTAATGCTAAATTGTCAATTGTTGAAATAAAATGTAGTCCAACAGAATCCAAAGAATTGTGTTTAGCAGGTAGAAACTGCTTAAGTTTTTATATTTAAATTTGAATTAGTGAACACTCAAATTAAAATACAGGGACTAGAGGAATGTTCAAGTGGTAGAACACCTGCCTAGCAAGTGTGAGACTCTCAGTTCAAACCATAGTACATTAAACACAAAAGCAAACAAACAACAAAACAAAAACACAAGCTAGTCAAAGTAGGGCACACCTATAATCCCAGCACTCAGGAGACAGAAGCATGAGGGTATTTTGTGTAAGGCTCATTTGGGCTACATAGTGAGATTTTCTCTCATAGAAAAAAAAGTATTTCCTGATCACACTGGCCATATTTCAAGGGTACAGTGGAAACGTGGCTGTCGAGTGGCTACTTTATAACACAGTACAGGTCTAGCTGATGCACAAAATAAACTGAGATTCACCTTTTAATCTCATCAGCTTGAGTCTGTTTCTTTCTGTCAAGAAAAACCATGCAAAGCCATACCAGCCTTCCTCATGACTCTGTCTACAGGGTTCTCCTGGTTCAATCTCAGGGATGAAATTCATCTTTTGAATATCACTTTTGGCTGGCAAAGTGGCTCAAGTGGTTGAAGCACCTGCCTAGCAAGCATGAGACAGAGAGAGAGAGAGAGAGAGAGAGAGAGAGAGAGAGAGAGAGAGAGAGAGAGAGAGAAACTATGAGAACTTCCAGCAGGGTCTGAACCTCCTCCTTTGCTCCCATAATTCAGACAAACACTGAGGTTGTACTGTCTCTTTCTCTTCCAGGACATCAAAGCAATCCTGTGCAGGTATGATGGGTGACCCCAGGTGCATTGTGCCTACTGATTCACTCATGCATACTATGTATACAACCAAACGTGCTCCTTATTCCTCTCTCACAAATACCCACACACTCTAACTTTGCAGTCAAGTTTTGTGGCTCCAGTTGAGAAAGACTAAGCTGAGCACATGAGAACCAGCTGTTGTCTGAAGCACAGTCTGTTTCCTAGCACTCCCTACCTGCCCCCTTGCTCAACTGGGTAGAGTACTGGGTCCCTTATTCAATATCTCTGTTCTCTTTCCTTCTGTCCTCTGTGCCTCCATCTACCATCTTCATCTCCACTTCTCCTTATGTTCTGCTTCTCTTGGCCCCCATATCCCTAGACCTGGCCTCCCAAGTTCTAGCTCACTAGCTCCTGACTGGCACCACGAATTATCACCCTTGGCCTCCATCTCACATGCCTATGTCATAGGTCATCAGCAAGGTCAAGAAAGCCCTTTTAACTGCAGTTCCTTCCCCACGTCTACTCTCATATTCTAGTAGAGGAATTGATGGGCAGGTTGTCTTTTATTCCACCCATCAACCCCTACTCTCCACTCAAGTTTAACTGAAAGATTAGGGAAAATGGAAAACAGATTACAGTATTACAGCAGGCAGGGGGTTGGAAGATCATGTGCAGGTTACCAGATAACATCTAAGATGTTCAGTTAAACTTGAATTTGAGATAAACAAATAAGTTTAAGTGCATCTCAGATATTGCATTATTCATTGTGTATCTGGAATTCGTTTTTAACTGGGTGTCCTGTGCTTTTATCTGCTGAATCTAGAAATCCTTCTTGGCTAATATGGGTCAGAGAGTATCCATATGACTGGAAAAAGCAGACTTGAGAACTAGAGCAAGTTTACATGAGAGGGGAGGAGGCTTGTGCAGGAGGAGCTCAGACTTTATCCTGTAGAAAACGGGACAATTGAAGGTGCTTTCAAAAACTATACTTATTGTAATTTTTAGTTCTTGTCTTATTGTCTTTATTGTGACTTTTTTAACTTGTAAAGGCAAGTGTATTCATTGTAATATATATGTATATGTGTCTATATAACTATGCACAAAATTATGTAAGAAAATATTTCTACCAACCAGTAGTTATATACTGCTGACATTTTGCTGTTAACTACCTTCAAGCTGATGCCTGATTATCACCTTCTCCCATTTTGACCATACTACAGAAACTGGAGCCTTACCACCTGCTCTTCACACCCCTCCCTCTTTTCCTCTTCTTCATAATTATTATCCTGTATGATCCTTTTGGTGGGGTTTTTTTGTTGGCAATACTGGGGTTTAAACCAGGGCCTTTAACAAGCTCTGTAACACTGAGTAATGCTGGAGCTCTTTTTGCTTTTAGTTTACTTTTCAGGTAGGGTCTCCAGCTTCTGCCAGGGGTAGGCTTAAACTTCAAACTTCCTACCACCACCTTCTGAGATTACAGCTTCCATGCCTGGCTTGTTTTTTGAGATAAGATCGCCTTAATATGTTTTTTTCTGGGCTGGCCTTCAACCTCGATACTCCTGTATCTGCCTTCCTCCTAGCTGGGATTACAGACCTGAACCACAAAACCCAGTCCTATAGTAGGTTTTTATACACTCTGAGTTTGGAAGTTATAACCCTCTGAAACTAACACACAATATCAGCTCTCTTTCAAGAGCTCAACCCTTGCAAATTAGAAGCATTTTGGTTCAGGCCACTGAACCAGTGGATGGATAATCCCAGGATAACAAAGATAGCCTTAAGAATAAAACATCTCTGCAACACCATATATTCTCCTTTTTTATGTCTGAATCCCCATCTAACACTGACGCTGTCAGTACCTATTCCATGAATTTGAAATGTTCCACTGGGGTTCATCTGAGTATTTTCCTTCTCTGCTGGTTTGTCCAACAAGTTGAAATACCAAATGTTCTTTGAAAAGATTTTTTTTATAGTTTTTAAAATCACAAATGTTTTTGTTCATTCTCTGTAGAAGAAAGCTCACCTGCTATAGAATAGAAAACCTCAGATCAAATCTCAGCTCTCTCAATTACCAACAGGAGCAAGATGTGGTCTCCCTAAGCTGGTGGTTCTCAATGTGTAGCAGCATCACCTCTCCTGGAAATTCCCTTAAATTGTAAAGTCTCAGGTCCACCATGGGCCTGTTTGAAACTAAGTCTTTGCTGGAGCTCATGAATGTGTGCTTTACTTTAACAAGCCCTATAGATGATTCTGAAACACACTTAGTTTCCTGGAAGAGATAATTTATAGGGGAGACTTACATGAAATAATATATTCAAAAGAAATCTGTAAATAAGGAAATGCCTTCAGGGACTGGGGAGTCATGAGATAATAGGGAGTGCTGGGGAAAATAACCATCCTCTCTAAAGGCATTCAAAGTGTCATTCTTGGTTAAATCACTATACCAATCAAACAAAACTTCCAGGGGCCAGCAGTTTAGGAAGAGTAAAAATTCATACAAATGCTTTAATTTGACCTTAAAGCAAACAGAAGGGCCTGGGAGATATAATGTGTCTGAAAGTGTTTGGTTTCTAAAAGTTTTTAAAATTAGGGTAATTCATATAATTTACCATTCAAATTGGACATGTATGAAAGTGGAAGGAAGTGCTAATGATATTTACATTAGAACAAAGATGAAGCCCAGGACTTTCCCAGGGAAAGCAGAATGTAAAATCACCCTGCCTGTAGTTATAAAATTCCTCATCATCCCTTTTGACCTAAGATTCAGATCAGATAAAAATTAATCGACTGTGCTTCTTGGTGGAAATACATGCTGTAGAGAGGGTGGGGAGGGTGGAAGATGCAACCCAGACAGATGGGAAGAATTGTCTTCTCTCCTGAGACAAGAGGGAAGGAGAAAGGGTGCAGAAAGGAATGTGCTGAGCTGTAGAAGGTGGTTGAGGTGACAGTGGTTCATAATTTCTTGTCAAAACAAAGGCCATAGACAACACAACTCAGGGATCAAGAAGCACCAAGAAGGAGGAAGACACATATATAAGAGAAACAGCAAAGACTTGGCACAAGGATAACAGAGTACTGAAGACATATAAGGTGAAAAAAAAAAAAAACCACAGAGAACAGACTTCTACAGGTGCTGTGGGAAAATAAAACATCCACCTGGATCAACAACTTTTTGGGATCTATAAGTCAGGACCTCCATTCCCTATCTGAAGCTGATAAGAAGTTCTGCTTGAGTGGACTTTGGCAGCAGGACTTGGTTTCAGTCACTGCCTTATAAACATATCTTTAATTAGTCCAAGGTTCAGGACACTTTACCACACTTTAAAAGCAACATACATACATTCACAATATCCATTTGTTCTCAAGGTAATGAGTTAGGATTGCCTCTCTTTATAGCATTCCCTGCATTTGAAGTTTTGCTCTTTTCTATCATTTATTTGCTTTTTCCTCCCTCTTCATTTCCTGCCTCCCTGTCCCTCTAGTTGGTAAACTCTCTGAAGTCCACCTCCTGTGTTTCCTTTCTGTAGACCCAGTGTCCACTTCATACCTCTAGACTTTCAACACTGCTCAGTCATGGCCAGCCAACAGCTCTCCAGCACACTGCAGGCAGAACTGGTCTGCCCCATCTGCATAGATATTTTGAAGAAGCCTGTCACCATTGATTGCGGGCACAATTTCTGCTTCACATGCATTTCTTAGATTGGGGAAGCATCAGACAAGTTTCTCAAATGTCCCCTCTGCCAGCATTCTGTGAAGAGAACCACATTCAGCCACAACTGGCTGTTGGCAAGTCTGGTGGAGAAAATCCAAGCTGTTGATCCTCCTGAGATCCAACCAGAAGTGGAAGAGGGGAAATGTCAGAGGCATGGGGAAAGGTTCCATTACTTCTGTGAACATGATAGAGAGTTCCTCTGCGTGGTGTGTTGTGAATCCAAAGACCACAAATTCCATACTACTAGCTTGATAGAAGAGGCTGCCCAGAAAAGTATCAGGTAGGTATTTGGGACCCCTTCTCCAATGTGCCTCTACCCCCCCATAAGGGGAGTTTAGTGGGGATTTGGAAACTGACCTGCTCCAGTTGGTTGATATCCATCGGCCCACCTTTTGCACTTGAGTGAAAAGTTCAGAGTCAGGCACAGTGGGTTCAAAGAGCTGAGTCTGGTAAATGCTGCAATCAAGATGGGAGTGAGAATGTCAGAATTTGTATATTGGCTTCAAATCCAGATTCTTGAGTTTACATATGACCTTCAAGTAATTATTTCACCTCTCTGAACCAGCACCACAAATGTGCTGAGTATGGAGCCCAGGACCTGGAACATGCTAGCCAGGCAAATGCTCTACCACTGAGCTGTATCCCCAGTCCTGATTCTCATTTTTTTTGTGTGTGTGATCCTCACCTTTAAATGAAACAAACAGAACCCAGAGCATAGCCCAGTGGTACAGCATGTGCTTGCTACCTTGTGTTAAGCTCTCAGTTCCATCCTCAGCATGGGGAGGTGGGTAAAGTAGGAAAAGGGATGAACAAAGCCTGTCTTTTATACTCGACGCTCAGTAAGATGAGAACAAGTTTTGGGGAGTCTCTTAATCCCAAAGGACCATCCAAATATTTTTCATTATTAGTCATAAATAACAACATTCTTTTCTTGTAGGTCACTAAAGTTCCAGATTTTCTCCCTTCCTATCACCTCTTCCTTCCCCTCAGTGTGAGAAAGAATAGAGGGATCTATTAAATGATTACAACAGCTCCCATCCCTTCAGAGAGTCTCACCTAAGAGACTGTGAGGGTGTTATAAGACAGAAGGAATTCCAGGCACAGCCTGCCCAAAGAGTTCTCTCCCTACAGGGGCAGATTCAGACACAGGTGGAGGTCTTGCAGTAAAAGGAGAAGGATAGTGTACTAGATAAGACACACAACCAAAGAGAAGCTGAGTGTATTCAAGGTAACAAAAACCTTCATCCTGTCTGTGGTCCTCAGAAGCAAAAACATCTCTGCCCACACTTCTAGAATCTTTTATCACATTGACCAGCCAAAAAAGACACTGTGGCAATTAAAATGGCACAGAGTTAGACCCTGTGCAGAAGGAACACGCTAGAGACAGATATGAATGTAGAAGGTTGCATTTGGGACTAGAGGCCTGGCTCAAGCAATAGAGCACTTACTTTGCAAGCAGAAGGCCCTGAGTTCAAACCCCAGTCCCATCAAAAAGAAAGAAGGGAGGGAGAGAGGGAGGAGAGAGGGAAGGAGGAAGGGAGGGAGGGGGAGAGAGAGAGGAAGGAAGGAAGGAAGGAAGGAAGGAAGAAAAAATTACATATGTAATCTAGAGACATATTTTAAGACACATATATAATTTAAATTAAAAGTAGCCACATTAAAAAGATAAAAATAAATAGATGAAAATATTTTTTTCAAATTTTATTTAACCAGTATACCCAGGATTTTATCTTTTCGGCCTATAATCAATATTTTTATTTTATTTGTTTTTTGTTATAATTTTTATTAGGATATATTCATTATAGAGGGGGGAATTTGTAGTGACAATTCTGATTAGGTTTATATTATACATTGATTGGTTAGATCACTCCTCATTATCTTCCCCCTGAATCCCCTTCCTACCCCACTTAAACCAACTGGAATTGGAAAAGGTTTCTTTGTTCTATTTCAAATAAGTATATGAAATCTTATCATTAATCAACATTCTTAGGGTATAATGAGATAATTACATTTTGGGGGTTTTCTTAGTACTGAGTCTTTGAACTCCAGTATATTTTATATTATAGCACATCTTAATTCTGATGCTAAATTCTCAATTGTTGAAATAAAATGTAGTCCCACAGAATCAAAAGTATTGTGCACAGATAGAAACTGCTTCAATTTTTCAATTTAAATTTGAACAGTGAAAGTTCAATTAAATTAAAAAATGCAGGGGTAGGAGATGTGGCTCAAGTGGTAGAACACCTGCCTAGCAAGTGTAAGGCCCTCAATTCAAACCATAGGACTGCCAAAACCAAAACCAACCAAACAAAAAAAACCCAGGCTGGACATGGTTGGGCACACAGATAATCCCAGCACTCAGGAGGCAGAAGCATGAGGATATTTTAAAGCCAACTTGGGCTACATAGTGAGACCTTCTCTGATAGAAAAAAAAAAATGGAACCTGATCACACGGGCCAAGTTTCAAGGGTGCAGTAGAAACATGTGGCTGTCCAGTAACTACTGTATTACACAGTACAGGTCTAGCTGATGCACAAATCAAGCTGAAATTCATCTCTTAATCTCATCGGCACGAGAGTCTCTTTTTTCTTTCAAGAAAAACCATTCAAAGCCATTCCAGTCTTCCTCATGATTCTTTCTACAGCGTTCCCCTGGTCCAATCTCAAGGACAAAATTCATCTTTAGAATATCACCTTTCAGCTGTGGAGTGACTCAAGTGGTAAGAGTGCCTGCCTATATACCTTAAAAGCAACTGAGGCCAATAGGAAAAGGGGACCAGGAGCTAGAGAAAAGGTTAGATCAAAAAGAATTAACCTAGAAGGTAACACACAGGCACAGGAAATTAATGTGAGTCAACTCCCTGTATAGCTATCCTTATCTCAACTAGCAAAAACCCTTGTTTCTTCCTATTATTGCTTATACTCTCTCTTCAACAAAATTAGAGATAAGGGCAAAATAGTTTCTGCCGGGTATGGAGGGGGTGGGGGGGAGAGGGAGGGGGTGGAGTGGGTGGTAAGGGAGGGGGTGGGGGCAGGGGGGAAAAATGACCCAAGCCTTGTATGCACATATGAATAATAAAACAATAAAAAAAAAGAGTGCCTGCCTAGCAAGTGTGAAACCCTGAGTTCAAACCCCAGTGCTTACAAAACAAAACAAAACAAAAAACTCCAGAATATCACTAGAATAGCCTAAGTGCCCATCAACTGATACATGAATAAAGAAAATGTGGTATATATACACTATGGAGTATCATTCAACCATGGAAAAAGAAATGAAATTGTGTAATTTGTAGGAAAATGGAGATCATCGTGTTAAGTGAAATAAGCAAGATTCAGAAAGACAAACACCCCATGTTTCCTCTGAAGCACACAATCTAGACATAAACAATACAAAATGCAGTGGCAGAGTGCTCAAGTGCACCTGCCAAGCAAGTGCAAGGGTTTGAGTTCTAATCCCAGTCCCACCAGAGGGCTGGGGGAGAACTGTAACAGATAAAAATGTAAAAGAATGGCTGTTTTCTGGGGGGAGAACCATCGGAAGGAGAGGGCGAATGGACAGGGTATATATGTTGAAAACAGAGCAATGAAACTGTAAAGACATTAAGAAAGTCATCAAGGGAGTGAATTTGATCAAAGTGCATTATATGCAAGGATGGAAATATTGTAATAAAACCCATTGTGCAATGAAAATTCAACTTTTTCAAAAAGAATCTCCTAACATACAGGTCGCTGTCCCTGGTTAGAGTCAGGTGGAATGAAGGATTGCTCCACGGGAGGGGAAGAGCAGAAAGAGGGATTCGGAGAGACCTTAAGAGGGACTGAGACCTTAAGAGAGACTGAGGTCTCTTAAGGAGAGACCTTAAGAGGGAGAGGAGGTTGTGGAACCTATTGTTGTTCTTGAAGACTTCAGGTGGCCTGGGCCGATACCGGGTGGGGACAGGCATCTCATTCACCTCCTCCACCTCAGAAGTACTTCTCCCCAGGAAATACCAGGCTCCCTCACCGGTTAATCCCATTCTTAGTTTAGCCTTGTTCCTGCTGCTGGATCCAAAGTTCAGCACCACTGTCTGGCTATGGCGGATTATTGCTGATTTGTGCCATTGACTTTTCATTTCAATTTCCTTCTCCTGGGGCCTCCTTTGCTGGACAGCCGCCCCTTCAGCTTTACTCCCAGGGCGAACCAGGGCCTCTTACGTTGAGGTCGCCGAGACCGAACCCGCTCTGCGGACGCGGGGGGCACTGAGGACGTCCAGGCTGCACTGAGTGAGTGGCTGAAGGCGGGCGGGGCCCCGATTAAGCAGAGTCGGGCGGAGCGAGCGGAGCGTCGGGGAGAGGCCCGGTGCCGACTGTGGAGATGGAGCGGTGGTGGTGAAGACCTGGAGGTGACGTGATCGCGTTCTCGAGCAAAATGGAAGGAAGACGACCCAGGACCGCAGGCTCTCTCCGCACTCCACCTTATGTCTTTGGCTGGGTGCCCCCTAGTGGACAAAAGAAGTCCCTACAACCGTCTCCCGCGGATTCCCCATCTCCTACCCACCCCCTACTCACCGCTTATAATTATTTTCATGTGCTTTGTTACACGTGACAAAGACCTAGAACCTTGAAAACATCCACCTTAAAATGCAAGAAGACCCCTCCGCTTCACACTTCCCTTGACCACTGTGTACCATTGGAGAGAAAAGAAAAATGAAAAATGAAGCTGGGGTTTGGGTGACTGCAGGGTGATCTCAATAGGTGATCTGATAGTTAAAGGCCGTCCTTGTCCCCATAACAATCAGTCGGTTATTTGAAGTGATGTCTCGCACAAAATGGAGGAGCTCTGGAGGACCTAGAAGACCTTTGCTCTCAAGGGCATGCTTATAAGGTTGCCCATCCCGAGTCTTATCCTCTACTGGCCGTCTAGGGAGACGGGGTTACACTATTAAACACTTTCTTGTAATAGGGTTATTTATGAATTTTCTGTTCCAAACTCACAACGCTCCAAGAGGAATCAAAAGGACTAAGCAAATGCACATAGTAATGGAGGTGAGGTCGATAGTGAGTGTCAGCCTGAAGTCAGAGACCATCCCACAGCGATAGTCTTTGAGTTAGAGCATCTACCATCACTTTTGCACTGGCATTTCCCAAGGCTCTGGAATCAAAGTAGTTTGTAAAATTTGCAAAACTATATTGTGCCTGTAGGTAGGATTGCTGTCTCCATTCCAGCTTTCCTCTGTCATAGTTTCCCTTGTATCCATTGGTGTTTAGGGGAATCTAGATAAGGGGAAACTGAGTTGGGCTTACATGGTTTGGGTTTTCTAATATGTGTGGCTCACAAACACTTCTGTGTATAATCAAGTTATTATTCACTGTCTCCATGTAGAAGTAGCTTCGAGGAACACCTGTGCCACCCACTGGGAAAACTCACCCTGCATCAGAGACAAAAGTGCAAGGTCAGAAGACCTGTCAGGATAAGAACATGTCCAGTGGAGCCAATAAATCCTTCAATCTCTGGATGTAGAAAATTGTTAGTATAGCATCCAATTTCATCAATGTCTAGTCAAATGGATGCTGTTCTTCAGGAAAATACTTACAATGCAACATGCAGCATTATACATCAGGAGATAAAATTATTTTTTACATATTTCTACATAAACCCAATAGAAGTTCTTCTAACATTAAAAGTAAACAATGTTGGGCACTGTGACTGGTGCCTACAAACCCTGTTGCTTGGGGAGGCAGAGATCGGGAGGATCAAAATTCAAGACTAGACTGAGCAAATAGTTCCCAAGACCCCATCTCCAAAATAACCAGAGCAAAATGGACTGGAGGCATGGCTCAACAGGTACAGCACCTGCTTTGCAAGAGGGAAATCCCCAGAGTGAAATCCCCAGTACTGCCAAAAATAAATAAATGAATAATCTTTTTAAAGTTTTATTGATCATGCCAAGGAAATAAGGAAGTATTCATTCTCAACTAAACTGTTGTCAAATAAAGAGTGAATTAAAATTAGAAATCTAGCCCATTGTGGCATGTAATCCTGTCATTCCAGTACTCAGGAGGCTGAGGCAGGAGGATTAGGAGTTCAAGGCCAGCCTAGAGCATATAGCCAGACCCTGTCTCAAAAACAAAAAATAGAGATGGCAGAGTGGCTCAAGTGGTAGAGCCTTTGCCCAGCAAGTGTAAGTCCCTGAGTTCAAACCCCAGTACTGCCAAAGAAAAACCCAAGACACGAGATTAAAGCTAAAAATATAAAGAAAATACACCAGTGATCAGGCAGTGATTAGAAATGTTATTTGTTTATATTTTTCATGTTTGTTGTATTTGTCACCTTTTTAAAATTTATAATTTATTGTCACTGCTTTTATCATTTGAAGTCAATATTTACTTTGATTCCTTTTGACTTGAAGAGGCTCAACACTGCAAGCTTCAGGCCTCACAAACCTGGATGATCTCCCCCGCCCCACATGAGGGTTTTTTACAGGAGCAATGGGTGGTTTTCCATCAGGAAGCCCTAAAGAAAAGTGAAACACAAAACAGGTGACTTGAAGCCTTGTAGAACAATGCCCAATAATGAAAGACAAGAAGCAGAGTTCCCCCCACCCCAGGGAAGTTCCTGTGTCCAAGGGTCAGTCCACCTAGAAGTCCCTGCTGAAAGTTTAGAGTCACAATGGCCCAAGATCCCCATGCACAAGCTGCTTTCAGTTTCTGTCTCTGCAGTGCCTCCAGGATTCCAGAGCCAAGGGCTGTACTCTGCCTTTTGCAGAAAACCTTCCCAAAGCCTCACCTGAGACTGCAGGTGTTTTTTTGCTTTCATGATGAAGATGTGCTTTAAGACTTTAAGAAAACTATAGAAACTCACCTCAACTGAAATTGTGGTAATACTACTGAAAACTATTTTTCAGATCCATAGTTTTTCAAAACTAACTTCAAAAAACTCAGTGGCTGGGGCTCAGTGGTAGATCACCTGACTAGACACACTGGGTTGCATTCGCAGCAACACAAAACTGATCCATACATACACACATACATAATACACACACACACACACACACACACAAGCACATACATACACACACATACATACATACACCTTAAGTCATTCGAGTGGGACAGGCACCCAGCTCCTTCTGAGCACTGTCACCTGGCCTTTCTGCCCCAACCTCCCTAATGCTGTGGAATGATCTCCAGAGCTGCTCCACTCCTTCACTGCCCTTTGACATAAAGGCTTCCATTGTGGCCCCTCTCTGCACCAAACTGGTCACAGCAGTAGAGCCTGCAACTGCCCTCCATTCACCACCAGCCTCCTCCTCCTGTTTTGTTTAACCCTGTAGACATCAGTTCACCAGGGCCTCACTTGGTTCCTGCATGCCTTGGATCTCAGACTTCTCACAGAGCAGCCATCCTCATTCTACAGATGCAAAACCGAGACACAGAGCCCTGAGAGGCAGGCCCCACAGGCCTGTGGTTCTGCAAAAGATTCATGTCTGTTTTCCTACAGCAGAAGGAGCCTCAAAAAACTGGCTTCCTACTCTTCTTCCCTGGGAATCTTTCTCAATCCTAGCAATTCAATGAGCAAACTTCTGGGAACAGGCCACAAAAAAACCAATGGGATGAAAAGACTGCATTTAAAGTAAAGCCTATAAAAATCTTAGTGGGCTTACAGGATTTTACTATAACATTTAGCACCTCTTGAGTGTTTTCTGCTTGGCTCCTCTTTCTACCTGGAGAGCTGCAGTTCCAAACTCCTTGTCACATTCTGGTCTCCAAACTGAGACCTATAAGAGGCCTTGGTATTCAGGACAACAACTTGTGCTGGTGTGACCCTGAAGCTTAAATCCTCAAAACCTCAGCAGCCTGCATCTGCCTTACAGAGGTCCCAGCCAGAATATCTGTGAAAGCATGTTCTCTGTGAGCCTGGTAATGACTGCTCTAACTCCAGTTCCTTGGGATATCAGGTATGTGGGATGCAGGGTGCTCTGCCAGCCAGAAATGGGGTCCAGGGAAAGAGTGTGCATGTGTGGTATGTGTGTATGTCAAGAAAAACCCATGTATACTTACTTTATTAATAAAAAAAAAAACAACCAACCTAGTAATCAACTGATAAACAGCAGCAGCAAAAACACAAATGTTTTCTGAAAGTTAAGGATGCAGAGAAGAGCAAACCACTGAAAGACTGAGGCCTGGATCACAAGGACTAATTAAGGAATAATTCAGACCAACCCTCCAACTGAAGAAACAAAGAACTTTAAAAGCTGGATAAAATGTTCTTAAATATCTTCTAAAAGGGCTACTGAGAAATTGCTGGGCCAAAATTGATAAGGAAAGGAATCTGTGAGGGGAGTCTGAGGCTTAGGGTTGCTTCTGTTCTGAGACTGTTTGCTGACCCTGAAGAAGGTTTGAGAAACTAAGCTGCATTTCTGCCTGTTTTTTAAGGGCTTAAGGAAACTAGAAATGGAGTCCCAAGCCAAAGAAAGCTCAAATATTGAACCTGGGCAAGAGCTTTCTCAACTGGTAATGTCAAAACTAAAATCATTTTGGGGAAGAAGAGAACATCATCTTAGGCCTTGATTTATTTCTACAAATATGGTCCCAACACATCTATCAAACAAGCAAAGGTAACCAGGTCCCATAGAGGTAAGGGGCTATCAACTTAACGAGCAGAAACAACAGATGACTTAATGAGACCCACAGGATGTCTCAACACTGAGATAACCAGACACAGGCTCTACAGTAACTACGTGTGTGCTGTGCCCAAGGAGATAAAAGCCATGCTTGAAAAACTAAGAACTCAAAATTGTAACACAGCATATTTTGGGGGGGAAATTTTACACTGGGACAGTGATGGGCACTAGAGCTGCAGTGTCCTAGAAACTCACGAATGGTACCCTTGGGCCACTTGTGAGCCCAGGAAGAAGTGAAGATGAGGCACTGTCATCACAGACAGAAACGAGAGGGAAGCTTTCTGTTCTCCAGCTCAGCTTTTGCCACCGCAAAATGGCAAAACTAAAATGAATAAATAGGGAACTGGCAGTGGCTCAAGTCGTACAGCACCTGCTTAGCAAGCATGAGGCCCTGAGTTCAAACCTCAGTGCTGCCAAAAATAAATAAATAAATAAGTTTAAAAAATTAATAAACAAATAATAATTGAACTGTATTTTGTAATTTTTAAAGGGCTAGGCATTCACTTGGCTAAAAAATAATATAAAAAACACATACATCATGATATTTGCAACCGCCCCACCTCTATTCTTACCATCTCCTCCTACTTACATTTCCAGTCCACAGGAAAACATTTTTAGTAGTTTCCTAGGTATCCTTTCAATGCAAGTATATATAGTAGCATCTCTGTCTTTTATTAAGCAAAATTTCACAGGCTAAATACCATTCTGTTTTTCACATAGTAAATAGAGTTTAAAGATTTTTGTGTGGTTGGTTAGTTGGCTTGGTTTTGGCTTTGTTTTTTTAGACAGGGTCTTGCTATGTAATCTACAGTGACTTCAAACTCATGATCTTCCTGCCTCAGCCTCCCGAGTGCAGGGATACAGGCATATACCACCAAGACCAGGTGCTATCCAGCTTTGTGCCTTGAGGTTGCTGGATGTCACCCTGTTTTTCTGGCACCTTAGGTCCAACAGATCTCCTGAGGCAGCTCTGGGCCAGGGCATAATCAGTCTGCAGGAGATGCAGACATAACAGAAGTTGGATTTCAGATGTGAGTTGACCTTGTGCCACGACCCTGACTCTGACTCAGAGATCAGCCTTTAGGTGCTGTCAGGTCTCTGTAGAGCTAATGGACAGAGAATGGAACTGGAAACACATGGGGAGGCACCCTCATTTGAAACAAAAGCTGTCTTATTTTTTAGGGCCCCTTAAATTGTCCAACATCTAAAAATTGAAAAACTTACAAATTTTAGTAACACTCAGGGTAAAAACCAAGGACATTTAAATTAAAATAGCTGAAATTGTTTGAATAAATAGCCAAAAAAATCAAGTTTCTTTTTCTTAGGAGAACTTTAGACATTCTTCTATTTACCTGACTCTCAGTCAGGATCCTCTGATCAAAGTGCTTCTTATCTACAGGAAAGTCATCAGTCAAGGTCAAGAAAGAGCCCATTTAACTATGGTTCCTTCCCCAAGTCTACTCTCTTATTCTACTAGAGAAATTGATAAGCAGGTTATCTTTCATTCCACTTACCCATACCCCTTCTCCTCACTCAGGTTTAACTGAATGATTTGGGAAGATGGAAAAGAGATTGCAGTATTCCAGCAGACAACGGAAGGAAGACCAGTGTAGGTTGTTAGATAAAATATAAAATGCTCCATTAAACTTGAATTTCAGATAAAACAAATAACTTTTGCTGCATATCAGATATTGCATTGTCATTGTGTGTCTGGAATTCATATTTAACTGGGTGTCCTGTGCTTTTATCTGCTGAATCTGACAACCTTTCTTGGCTAATCTGGGTCAGAAAGTATCTGTGTGGCTAGAAAAGACAGACTTGAGAACTAAAGGCAAGTTTGCATGAGAGGGGAGGAGGCCTATGGAGGAAGAGTTCAGACTTTATTCTCTAGAAAATAGGAGACAATTGAAGGTGTTTTCTAAAAAATGATGCTTACTGTGATTTTCTTGTCCTTGTCTTTATTTTCTTTATTGTGACTTTTGTAAATCATTAAAGCAAATGTGTTCATTATAATATATACACACAGAAAAGTATATAATAAAACAGCCATAATTCTACCAACCAGCCGTTACAACTATTGACAGTTTGCTGTTCATTACCTTCAAGCTGATGCTCAATTATTACCTTCTCCGGCCCATTTTATGACCCTACAGAAAACTGGCATTTTACAGCCTTACTCTTTACATCCTTTCTGTTTTCTTCCTCTCCATGATTATGATCTTGTATGATTCATTTGGGGTGGAGGGTTGTTGGCAATACTGGAGTTTAAACTTGAGCCCTTTTTGTTTTTAGTTTATTTTTCAGGTAGGGTCTCCAGTTTCCCTTCCTACCTCCACCTTGGAAGACTGTAATCGTAGTCTCCATGCTTGGCTTGTTTTTTGAGATAAGAACTCCTTAACACTTTTTTCTGGGCTGGTCTTGAACCATGATACTCCTGTATCTTCTTCCAACATAGATGGGATTACAGACCTGGGCTACAATACCCAGTCCTACCGTAGGTTTTTTTTTCCTCTGTGCTAGGAAGTTATAAACCTTGGGAACTAATACACAATGTCAGCTGTCTTTCAAGAGCTTAACCTTTGCAAATTAGAGGAATTTTGGTTCACTCTACTGAACCAGTGGATGGATAATCCAGAGATAAAAAGAGAGCATTAAGAGAGCAAAACATCTTTGCATCACTACATACTCTCTTTTTTTTTATGTCTAAATTCCCATCCAACACTGAAGCTGTCAGTACCTATTCCATGAATTTGAAACTCTCCTCTGGGGTTCATCTGAGTACTCCCCTTCTCTGATGGCTTGCCCAACCTCATTGAAATGCCAAAAGTTCTTTGAAAAGATTTTTTTTAGTTTTGCAAGACCACCAGAGTTTTAGTTCATGCTCTGTAGAAGAAAGCTCACTTGCTATGGAATAGAAAACTTGTGATGAAATCTCAGCTCTCTCATTTCTTGGCAAGAGCAAGATGTGGTCTCTCTAAACTAGTGGTTCTCAATGTGCAGGAGATCATGTCTGGGAATTCCCTTCAAACTATAAAGTCTTAGGTCCACCATGGACCTGTTTGGTATGGAGTCTCTGCTGGGGCTCATGAATGTGTGTTTTAATAAACCCTCTAGGTGATTCTGAAACTTACTTGGTTTCCTGGACAGAGATCATTTACAGGTGAGATTTACTTGAAATAATGTATTCAAAAGAAACCTGTAAGTAAGGAAATGCCTTCAGGGGCTGGGGAGACATTCGGTGATAGGGAAGTGCCAACATCTCTAAGGGCAGCCAAAGTGTCATTCTTGGTTATGTCACTACCCAACAAAACAAAACCTCCAGGAGCCAGAGATTCAGGAGGAGCAAAAATTCATGCAAATGCTAAGCTGTTTTGATTTGACCTTAAGGCAAACAGAAACACCTGAGATATGTAATATTTTTTAAAGTCTTGGGCTTCCAAAAGGTTCTAAAATTAGGGTAATTCATATAATTTACCATTCAAATTGGACATCTTTGAGAATAAAAGGAAGTGCTATTGGTATTTACACCAGGTGAAACCCAGGACTGTCCCACGGTACGAAGACTGTAAAATCACCTTGACTATATAAAATCACTTACTGTCTCTGTTTGACTTAAGTTTGACACTAGATAAAAATTAATCAACTGTGCTTCTTGGTGGAAACACGTGGCAGGTACTGGAGAGAGGGGAGGGGAGGGGAGGGGAGGGGACGGGGGGGGGGGAGGGGGGGAGGGTGGAGGATATAACCAGACAGATGGGAAGAGTTATATTCTCTCCTGAGACAAGAGGGAAGGAGAAAGTATTAAGACGTGAATGTGCTAAGATGTAGAAAGGGATTGAAGTGACAGTGGTGGATAATTTCCTGTCAAGACAAAGCCTTAGAAAAATACAACTCAGAATTCAGGGATCAGGAAGCACCAAGATGGAGGAAGACACAAACATAAGAGAAACAAAGCAAAGAATGGG
This sequence comes from Castor canadensis, assembly GCF_047511655.1. Classification (NCBI taxonomy): domain Eukaryota; kingdom Metazoa; phylum Chordata; class Mammalia; order Rodentia; family Castoridae; genus Castor; species Castor canadensis. Next base: position 26,220,382 of record NC_133393.1, read on the forward strand.
TCTAATAGAGATAACAGAGTACTGAAGACATGGAGGAAAGAAACCCAACAGAGGACTGACTACTACAGGTGCTGTGGGAAGTACAACATCCACTAGGGTCAAGAACCATTTGGGAAGTGCCAGTCAGGCCCTCCATACCATACCTGAAGCTGACAGGAAGTCCTACTTGAGTGGACTTTAGCACAAGGACTTTGGTCTTGTCAACTGCCTTATAAACATATCTTTAATTAGTCCAAGGTTCAGGACACTTTACCACACTTTAAAAGCAACATACATACATTCACAATATCCATTTGTTCTCAAGGTGGTGAGGTAGGATTGCCTCTCTTTATAGCATTCCCTGCATTTGAAGTTTTGCTCTTTTCTATCATTTATTTGCTTTTTCCTCCCTCTTCATTTCCTCCCTCCCTGTCCCTCTAGTTGGCAAACTCTCTGAAGTCCACCTCCTGTGTTTCCTTTCTGTAGACCCAGTGTCCACTTCATACCTCTAGACTTTCAACACTGCTCAGTCATGGCCAGCCAGCAGCTCTCCAGCACACTGCAGGCAGAACTGGTCTGCCCCATCTGCATAGATATTTTGAAGAAGCCTGTCACCATTGATTGCGGGCACAATTTCTGCTTCACATGCATTTCTCAGATTGGGGAAGCATCAGACAAGTTTCTCAAATGTCCCCTCTGCCAGCATTCTGTGAAGAGGACCACATTCAGCCACAACTGGCTGTTGGCAAGTCTGGTGGAAAAAATCCAAGCTGTTGATCCTCCTGAGATCCAACCAGAAGTGGAAGAGGGGAAATGTCAGAGGCATGGGGAAAGGTTCCATTACTTCTGTGAACATGATGGAGAGTTCCTCTGCGTGGTGTGTCGTGAATCCAAAGACCACAAATTCCATACTACTAGCTTGATAGAAGAGGCTGCCCAGAAGTATCAGGTAAGCATTTGGGACCCCTTCTCCAATGTGCCTCTACCCCCCCATCAGAGGAGTTCAGTGGGGATTTGGAAATTGTCACCTGCTCCAGTTGACTGACACCCATAGGCCCACCCCTTGCACTTGAGTGAGCAGTTCAGAATCAGGCATGGTGGGTTCAAAGAGCTTAGTCTGGCAAATGCTGCAATCAAGGCAGGAGGGAAAATGGTCAGAATTTGTATTTTGGGTTCAAGTCCAGAATCCTGTGTTTATGTATGACCTCCAAATAACCATCTTACCTCCTGGAACCAGTCACTACCACTGTGCTGAGTTGGTTCCCAAGGAACCATTAAAATATTTATCATCATTAGTCAGAATTACAACATTCTTCACTTTTAAGTCACTAAAGTTTCAGATTTATCCTTTCCTGTCACCTATCCCTCCCCCAGTGTGAAAAAAAAAGGGGATCTATTAAATAATTACACTAGTCCCCTCACCTGCTCCCCTGAGGGTCCATGAGGATATTATGAGGCAGAGGGAATTCCAGACACAGTTTGTCCAAAAGGTCCTCTCTCCACAGGGGCAGATTCAGTCACATGTGCAGGTCTTGCTGCAAAAGGAGAAGGATATTGTACAAGAGAAGACAGGAGGGGAACAAAAGATTGATGTTTTCATGGTAAGAAAAGTGGTCCCAGAAACAGAAGGATATCTGCTTATGCTCCTAGAATCCCTTATCACACTGATGCTCTGGAAAAGACCCAGTGACAAAGAAAATGGCACAGAGCTGTACCCTGTGCCAGAGGAATAGGCTAGGGGCAGGGATGGACCTTCAAGGTGGCATCAGGGTTAGGTTGTTCGTGCCCTGGCTGAACTACTGCACTTGACACACCTGGGCTGCAGCAACTCCACCCCTACCTTGGGTTAGCAGAGCTGGAGGGCAGCTTCTCGTCTTCACCTGCACACAGGTGGTATAAGGAAAAACCACACCGATCTTAGAATAGGAAAATACTGGTTTTTAAATCTATGCTCTGCCCTCCCAGATGCTAACTAGAGACTAGAAAAATTATAATGCCACCCAACACCTTTATCTGCTTTGTTTGCTTGTTTTTGCTTTTAGTTTTGATGTGTCCTAGAAAAATCTACATGAAAGTAGATTACAAACTATTAAGCCTTCTAGAAATGTGAGTTTTAGACACTCATGTCCTTGAAGGCAAAAGTGATAAAACATAATGTAACCTAAAACTGAGAACATAGGAAATGCTTTTAAAGTTCACTCTCACCTCTGTTTTCCTCTGCTTTCCTGCAGGAATGCCACAGCAGCCTGTTCTGCACTGGTTCTCACTATAAACTTTATACACTTAAAAGTGAATAGTGGCTAGAAGGACCCTCTCATCTCTGCATCCTCTTCCCTTGACCCAGGCCCAGGTGGAGTTTGAGAGGAGAAGGATCCTCATGGAATTCAAGCACCTGAGGCGGGAACTAGAGGAGGAGGAGAATTTCCTCCTGTCCAGGCTCTGCTGGCTGGGGCATGAGGTTGCCAAGGGTAGGAAATTCTACACCTCTTTCACAGAAGTGCAGCTGAAGTTCCTCAGGGTGCTCATTGGGTCCCTGAAAGCCAAGCAGCAAATGCCATCCAGACAGATGCTGAGGGTGAGTCCACTGGGGGCAGAACTACACGCAGGCAGCTGTTCATCCCTAGACTCAGTCCATAGAATTAGCCACCTAGCAGATTAACTGTGATTGTCCCCAAACATATCCTACCCCAATCATGCCCAGCACTGTTCAACAGAAATATGTGAACCACACTACAATTTAGAGTTATACTGTGGGCCACATGTCATTTGGAAATATACTGTGAGCTACATATGTAATTTAGAAATATATCTTAAGTTTTATATATATATATATATATATATAATTTGAAAATATATTTTAAGACATATGTAATTTAGAAATATACTTTAACTGACATATGTGATCTAACTTTTTAATATGTGTCCACATTAAAAAGATAAAAGAAGCAGGTAAAATAAATGTAAAAAACATTTTATTTAATGCATTGTAGCCCAAAATATTATCATTTGGGGTTGTATTCAATTTTTACTTTGGTGGTACTAGAACTTGAACTCAGAGCCTCATCCTTGTTAGGCAGATGCTTTATCACTTAAGCCACTCTGCCAGCCCTTTTTTGTGTCAGGCATTTTCAAGGTAGGATCTCCTCAACTATTTCCTGAGCTGGCTTCCAACGACAATCCTAATCTCTGCCTCTTGAGTAGCTAGGGTTACAGGTGTGAGCCACCAGTGCCCAGCTACTTATTTTTCAAATGATGTCTTGTGTTATGCCACCCTACCCTGACCTAGACCCTATCCTCCTATTTAAATTTCCCTCATAGCTAGGATGACAGGCCACCACGCCCAGCTTTTTTTAGTTGCTATGAGTTGCCTTTCTGTTGGGAGGGTGGTTATCCCTAGTGGAGATCCTCCTCTGTAGCTAGGATTATAGGGTGAACCATGATCACTGACTGTATTTAACATTTTAAAAATATTAATGAGATATTTTACTACTTGGGTTCTTTTGGTTCTGAGTCTTTGATCTCTAATATGTTTTTGCACTAGTCATGTTTCAAGTGCCAAATAATGCACAAAATAGGTTGAAATGATCTCTCCTGAATTCATCTCTTAATCTCATTGGCTTAGGTGTCTATTTCTTTCTTTCAAGAAATACCATGCAAAACCTTTCTAGCCTTTTTAATGACACTGCCTGCAGGAATCCCATGGTCTATTCTCAGGAACAAAACATCTTCAGAATATCACTCTCTTCTACTCTTTGCTCATTTCCTCTTGAGGTCTAACCACTGTCCTGTCTAACCATCTGACGCTTCTTAAAGCAGCCTTCCATGGTGTCCGTGTGTGTAGACAGAAAAAGACAGAGAGAGAGAGAGAACTTCCAGGAGGGTCTAAACCTCCTCCTTTGCTCCCATGATTCAGCCATGTACTGAGGCTGTACTGTCTCTTTCTCTTCCAGGACATCAAAGGAATCCTGTGCAGGTATGATGGGCCTACTGATTCACTCATACTTATAGAACTCAACGTATATCCAAACACACCCCACATTCCCCTCTCACAAATATCCACACACACTCTCTACAGCCAACTATTGAGGTTACAGTTGGGAAAGACTAAGCTAAGCACATGAACACACAGGTTGGTTTGTACAAAGATCAGCTGTTTTCTCCAGATTCCTGGCTCTTCAGCACAAAATCTATTTCCTGGCACCCTCTGCATGCCTCCTTGCTCAATTGGGTGGATCTTGGGTTCACTACTCAATCTCCCTGTCCCCTTTCCCTTCTGTCCTCTCTGCTTCCATCTACCATCTTTATTTCCACCTCTCCTCAGGTCCCACCTCACTCAGGCCCCATATCCCAAGTCCTGGCCTCCTGACTCCCAGCTCACTAGCTCCTGATTGGCACTAAGCCTACTCGCCCCAGATCTCCATCCCACATGTCCATGTCATTTGCCCTCCATCCCTCACCACCTCAGCTATGTCTTTGTAGGAGCGAAGGATTTCGATTTTTCAACCCAACCCCAGTTCCTGTGGAGTTAGAGAAGAAATTCAGTGAATCGAAATCAAGTCACGACACCGTCACAGACAGCCTAAAGAAATTTAAAGGTAAGATAAGGGCTTCACCTCCTCCACTCACTTACTCTAGGGAATTCTCTCCCCATCACCTCATAGAAAATGACCTGTAACTAAGATGCCAGTGATAATCACTGCGCCCTTCAAATGCCAGATCCTATGCTGAGCATTTCCAAATTCTTACACTCTTGTCTTCTTCTTGTGTTGCTTATTTGCTTCTCTAACTCCCTGTGACAGCTGTAAGAGGAGACCTTGACTTATTCACCAAGTGACTCCCAGCTTTAGTGCAGTAGCTATCAAAAGTTGGCACTGGGGGAGTTGTCTGGGGGAACAGAGAGGAGGTAAGTGGTGCCTTTGCACGGCCCTAAGACAGGGATTGTATGCATCCAGATAGTGGCCCTTCCTAACTACAGAAAAAGAAAAGAAAAAAATACATTGAAAGTCCATGACAATTGGTAGAAATCCTTCTTCCTGCTCAAGGAAACAGAAATTACCAGAACACAAGTGGATGACTTTGGATGTTCAGTCAGATATTTTTCACAAACTTGTCTAGATTTGCATTTAGGAAGCAGGGTTGGCTTTTGTAAGGACTCCCCTGCCACAAAGGCTCTGCTGTCCCAGCTGGGAGCAATGACACCTGGATGGAGTCTCCTTTCTAGAAATATCACAGGAGCTCCACACTCCCTCCCCATACATTTTCTGACACTTGTGGACAAGAAGGACCAGGGTAGTGCCCAAAAGCCCACCCCTTCCATCAGGACTCTCCACTAGGCACACATAAGCAGCTGTAAGTGGAATGTATTTTTCTTGATCTTAGTATTTGAGCTTTTTTTTTCCATCAGCTTTACCCAGCTCTCTCGTGCCACTGGGTAAAACTGCAACCAACCCAGCAACTTTTTAGGCACTTCAGGTCTAAAATTGTATGGCTGTTGTTTAGAATTTCAGTGAAGAGACCCTCTGTCCTTCCATTCACCACAGAGTAGATTTGGGAGTGGAGAGATAGGCATGGTATGTTCTGTCTCACCCCAGCATTTTCATACACACACACACACACACACACACACACACACACTGTCTCCCAACTTCCATCTGGCCCTATTAAAACCCAAAGAATGAGGAAATGGAGGGAATGGTTAAGGAGTCAAAGGAGTCCACTCATACAACCAGCCCAATCCTCACCATTCCCAAGGTTGTTGGGGGGTGAATGGGTCTGAAAACCCAGGGGTATGGTTGAGGTGCCTGGATCTCAAAGTGCCTGAATGTCTAGAAGGTAAAGTGCTTCAAGGCATTATTTCCTGTGGCTCCAGGTTTGCAAATCCCTGATATGAGTGTCACTGGGTCTCTCCTGAGTGTTCCCCATAGCTGGACTGTTAGCTCTCAGGGGAGCTGCCCATGATTCTCCCTCTACCTACCTCCACGGTTATCAGGCATAGGACCAACAAGGAACCCCCTCATCTAACATCTCTACCCTACAGGTCTTCACTTAGTTCACCACCACTAACAGAAATCCAGGCCAGGAAGGAGCCATCATCCCCAGCTCCTGCACCCATCCTCTCTGCTGAGGAGTCTCTTATCCCTGCCCTTTTCTTTTTTTTTTTTTTTTTTTTTGGCAGTCCTGGGGTTTGAACTCAGGGCCTCACACTTGCTAGGCAGGCACTCAACCACTTGAGCCACTCCACCAGCCCTTATCCCTCCCTTTTGCAGCAGGGATGACATGGACAGGACAGGACAGGCCATCCATGTCTGCTTTGGAAGAGAAGGGGGCCATGCTTCTTCAGGAGCTTTGCTCCTTTTTCCCTCAAGCCCTGTTTCAGGGGGAGCCTCACAGCAGCCATTTTTCTGTAACTAAAGGGCAAGACCTCAAAGTGCCTTTTGTTTCAGCTTATTTTTTTTTTCTTTTATGTCAGGTAGTGAGCAAGGGCCTAGATGTGATAGATGTGAGCTTGCTTTATTTTATTTACTTATTTATTCTGTGGCACTGGGGTTTGAACTCAGGGCCTCATGCTTGCTAGCCAGGCACTTTACCACTTGAGCCACTCCATCAACCCTGTTTTGTGCTGGATATATTTGAGATGGGGTCTCAGAACTATTTGCTTGGGATAGTTTTGATCCTCGATCCTCCTGATCTCTGCCTCCAGAGTAGCTAGTATTAAAGGCATTAGTCACAGGCAGCTGGCAAAAAGTCCATCTTCTTGATCACTGCCTCCCATGTAGATGGAAATAATTTCTTTTACTTTATATGTTGAAATGACAATATGTTGAACATTGAGTTAATAAAATTATAATTAAAATCAGCTTTACCAGTTTCTTTATATATCCATATATATACATTTTTTTTTTTGAGAGAAGATCTTCTTGTATAGCCCAGGCTGGCCTGGAATTTGCTGTGTAGCCCAGGTTGGCCTTGAATTCATGAACCTTCTTCCAAGTGATGGGATTACAGCTGTGCTCCACCATGCCCAGCTCTGTTTTTACTTTGTTATTGTTGTTGTTGTTGTTGTACTGGGATTTGAACTTGGCCTCATGCTTGCTAGGAAGGCTCTCTACCTCTTGAGTCACTTTGCCAGCCCTTTTTGTTTTGGGTATTTTCAACATAGTATCTCACAAAACATTTGCCCCAGCTGGGTTTGAATTGCAATCTGCCTGATCTCTGCATCTTGAGTAGCTAGGGTTACAGGCATGAAAAACTGGCACCTGGCTCATTTTACTTTTTTAGTGTGATTACTAGAAAATTTCAAATTAAGAGGTTCACATTTGTGAATTCTACTGTACTTCTTCTGGACAGTGCTGGGGTAGAGAGCCACTGCAGAGAACCCAAAGGGCATCTCTCAGTGTTTTGTATTTTCTTGGTCCCCATTGAAGGAGTGGAACATCAGGGAGAGGCCTGGGCTACCAACAGTGAGAATATGAGGGAATATGAAAGAAAAGATGTGAGAAAATATCCAGCTCCCACTTCTCCCAGGCATTTCAAATTAGAGGCTCACTGTGTGATCCAGGTTTCCTTGCTTCACCTCTCTGACTTTTCATTTCCTTCCATTTCTTCACCTAGACAAATTCCAGGCTGATAGGAAGAATGATAAAAGCAGATTCCTCAAAGGCATGGATGAAAAGGACATGAAAAGCTGTAAGTGGGGACTGGTGGCTGCTTCCTGCCATTTGGGGAAGTGAGAAATGCAAAGGGGAAGAATTCTGTCTGTGTGGGAACATGAGGCCCCATATGGGTGAATGACAAGTAAGCCACTGACAACATCGGGCTTATGTGAATGTGTGCTATTTCTTCATACTCAGGTAATCCACAACACAGTGACAACTCCAAAGTTCAAAAGCATTAAAAAATAATAAAATTTATAAATTTATTTCTTCATTGCTCAGAATCAGAGAAGGGAAAGTGGGCAAGGAGGACGTGGAGCAGCCCAGTCTCTGTAGTGTTAGCTGATGTCCTGGGCACAGCTAGGTTCTGGAGAGACTCCTCTTGATGTGAGGTGAGGACAGCTGAGGGATGGAGACCCTCTGTCATAACAGCCTGTTGTGATGTCATGAGAGATGGCTCTGTCATGTGATGATAACACTAGAAGTACCATCTCTTTTTTTGGTTGTACTGGAGTTTGCACTCAGGGCTTCAAGCTTGCTAGGCAGGTGCTCTAGCACTTGAGTCATTCTGACATCCCCTGGAAGTACCATTTCTTAAAGACTTACTATGTCTGAACATCCCACAGCCTATATTTCAAAATCCCACAATTATCCTCCAAGACAATTTACAGTGAGGTCCCTGGAACTCCTGTGGGAGTCAGGGAGGTCCATTTCCCAGAAAGGGAAAAATTAGAACTCATTTTCCAAAGGCAGTAACTACTTTCTGCATTCCAGAGCCAGAGAGCTGGATTTAGGGATTCTATTCTGGCAGAATTTCTCCACCAGAGGAGAGTGTTTAACATCCCAAGTTGCAGTATTGTGGGCCAGTAGGTTACTCCCTCCAACTGTCATGGACACAACCTGCATACTTCATCATGAGTGGAGAATGGTCCCCACTTAGAACTATTGAGTGTTTTTAGTGATAGCAAAAGAGTTTGTTTTTAAATTGCAACTTCTGGTACCAAGACCAAAATATGGTTTTTTTTTCTCTCCTATTCTTAGGGTGCCTGTTAGAGAAAAATAATCCCAACTCATCCTCTTTAGGTAAGAGTCCTGCCTGGCACACAGGAGTCTCCCTGCAGGGTACTGAGGAACCAGGTCTTTGGTCAAAATGCTCTACCCACAGCACGGTTGGGGAATGCACTGAAGGGAAAGGCAGAAAGAACTTCCTAACACAGAGATCCCTCTCCCTGGCCAGAGAGAGTAGAATGAATGATTGCTCTCTGTCCCCACCCGAGTTGAAAGGGAATGGAGAAAGAGCAGAAAGAAGGATTCTGAGAGACCTTAAGAGAGGTTGTTCTTGAAGACTTCAGGTGCCTGGGCAGACATGGGGTGGGGGCAAACATCTCATTCACCTCCTCTACCTCCCAAAGTACACCTCCCAGGAAACACCAGGCCCGCAGACTGGCTCACCCCTTTCTTGTTTAGCCTTGTTCCTGCTGCTGGATCCAGAGCTCAGCAGCACTTTCTGGCCATGGAGGATTGTTGCTGACTTGTGCTACTGACCTCTCATTTCTCTTTTCCTTCTCCCTCAACCGCAACGGAACAACTAAACTCCCCAATCCATTCCACCATCTGTTTGGGGCCTCATGTGCTGGACAGCCGCCCCTTCAGCTTTACTCCAGGCGCGAACCAGGGCTTCTTATGTTGATGTCCCCCGAGACCGAACCCGCTCTGCGGACGCGAGGGGCACTGAGGACGTCCAGGCTGCACTGAGTGAGTGGCTGAAGGCGGGCGGGGCCCCGATTAGGCAGAGTCGGGTGGAGCGAGCGGAGCGTCGGGGAGAGGCCCGGTGCCGACAGTGGAGATGGAGCGGTGGTGGTGAAGACCTGGAGGTGACGTGATCGCGTTCTCGAGCAAAATGGAAGGAAGACGACCCAGGACCGCAGGCTCTCTCCGCACTCCACCCCACGTGCTTGGCTTCTCCTTATGGCTTTGGCTGAGTGCCCCCTAGTGGACAAAAGAAGTCCCTACAACCGTCTCCCTGTGGTTTTCCAGTCCCCTTTTCCACCCTACTTTGAAACAAATATACAGTTCAGCTATGCATAGAGGTCAAAGACGAGTAAGGTTTGCCTGGATTACGACTCAAATCCATCCCCCATGAACCTGACCACTGTAGCACTTCCCCATATCCTCCATCTCTTCCAACCTTCATAGCCATCAGGAAAAATTATAATATTGCAGCAAACATTGAGATTAGGTAACAAGTCAGAGGATAGAATGAGACCCCTATTCCTAAATCTTTACCAAAGACAGGAACCATCACTATTCAAGCTTTTGTAGAGGTGGACGGGGACCCATCTAGCCTTGATAAATTGTGACTAAATATCTAAATCCTAATAAAAGTGGGGCTGGAAGTTCTGAATATTTCTCTTTCTGTATTACAATCCTCTCCTCTTTCTTGTGTTTGAGGGACTTCACTTAAGAAAATTAGTTAAGCTCAGAACATCTGAGCCTCGACTTCTTATACTAGCCCCAACTCTTGCTTTCCGTATGGGAAATCAGAGGACCGCAGGGAAAGAGAGAGATGGTTTCATGTTTTGAAATGATACCACCACACTAGTCTGCACCTACAGAACAGCACATAGTGAAACTAAGGATTAATTTTAAGGAGGGGTCAGAGCCTAGGACTCCTCTGGGGACTTGAGCTGTGACTGGGAAGAGAAAGCCTCCCAACAACTGCATCAGAGGAAGCTCAAAAGTAGGGGATTGAGCGACTTGATGCGAGGCTCTATCTCTTTCTCTTCCTTATCTTCCCCCAGCCGGTGGTACCCTGGAGGTGGCCTTGGACTTCCCAGACGTCACCCTTTTTCAAGATCTAAGGAGATGTCTGGAGGCATGGTTCAAGTGGTAAAGCGCTTGCCTAGCAAGTGTGGGTCCCAGAGTTCAAACTCCAGTAAAAAAAAAAAAAAAATCTAAAGATAGTGACACTGAGCCATGCATGTCCCTCGGAGTGATTCCAGCGTACCCACTGACCAAGACCGCTTCTACAGTCTCCGCAGCGTGTTGGGTTTACTCTGCCTTTCCTCAGGGCGCCAGGCCTGGGAGGCGGAGCTCCAAGGACCCCTGGGCGGGGCCTGCGTGGTGGGCGTTGTCTCGGAGCTCGTCCCCAGGCGGGGCTATCTGCCACTGGAACTCTTGTCTGGCTTCTGGGCACTGCATCTCTGGCTCCACGCGTCAGGCCCTCACTGAGAGAGGCACCCGGGAGAAAGTGCTCTTCTGTCCAAGGAAAGTGGGCGTCCACGTGGATCACGACTGCGGGAAGGTCGTCTTCTACGATGCCACCACCAGCAATCATTTACATATTTCAAGTCTTCTTCCCTGGGCAGATCTTTCCTCTTTTCTCACTCTTGTCGCCTGGCACTCAGATCACCTTGAGTCCCTAGAGTTCTTCCTGTGCTGCATCTAGTAAAGGTTGACGCTAAGCTTCCTGATGTTGGTTTTAAATGTTGTCTTCCCTTCAATATGCTGAATCGAAAAGAAAGTCTCAATACCCAAAAAAGACTATGCACAAGGCTATACACTGCAGCACTGTTTGTAACAGGATAAGGCTGAAGCAACTCCAACATCCACGAACAGGTAAAGGTTGAAAAAGCCGTGATGAGAAAACATCCACCTGCATCCCAACTCAGACACAGATGTAGGGGAACGGACAGCTGACCCCAGGCGGTTCCTTTCTCCTCCACCTCATTTTCTGCAGCCCCGTGACTCTGAATGTGGCCTTAGCCCAACTAGACTCCATCCTTTCCTGAGAGCTGAAAACCATGACTCCATCTTTTCAGAATCAGCCAAAGTCTATCCAACACCATTTTGCACATGAGGACTGTATAGTATACAATGGCCTCCAAGGTTAGGTGAAAAAATAAGGCGGGGAGCCATGCACACGGTATACTACATTCACATAAGAAAAAGAGGAATATGGCCTGCTGGAATGACTCGAGTTGTAGAGCACCTGACTGCAAGGGTCTGAGTGCAACCCAGAGCAGAGGGAAAAGATATGTATGTATACATACTTGTTTGTTTATATTTCTCTTTTTAAGAAGAAGGATAAACCAAGCCCTAATAAAAAGTTTCCTATGGTGGAGGTAAAAACTAGGTGGAAATTAGCCTTTTCTGAACGTATCTTGTACATTTGACTTCAATACCATTTTACATCATCATAATTAAATGAAACAAAATGAAACTGTCCGTGTAGTTGGAGCTTACACACCAGAGAGAAGTTATTTTAAATAACTTCAGCCAGGCTGGTGGTGTGGGCCTGTAGTCCCAGACACTCAGGAGGATAAGGCAGGAGGATCACTTGAGCCCAATAGTTTGAAACTAGCTGGGGAAGCATTGTAAGACCCCATGTCAAAAACTGAAAAAATAACTTTCAGAGGGAAAAACTTGACTCTATGTCTTTAGCAGGATATGTCCTAAGGACAAAATAATCCCAAATAAATCTTAACTTTTTAGTTATATCAGTAATAATAACATTAGTGTTGTTATTCTGAACCTACTAGGTCTGAGTATTGCACACAGTAGGATAAAGCTAACATTTTTTATAAACAAGAGAAATAAACACACAATAATTTGAAATTTTAATAGGAAAATCAATATAAACTTACCCTGTGTTTTCTCTTAAAATAGTAAATTTTATTTCTCTGCTTTGTTCACAAAGAAGGCCTAAAAATAACCTAGCTAAAACCCATCAGATCCTCATCTATCAGCATCACTTTAACAACATCATGGAGATGCAGTCTGATGCTCCCATTTTGGGAGAATTCACAGGACAAAGAACTAGCTTTCTTCATCAAGAAAAACTTTTTAGAGCCTTTGTACAATTAGTATACACAAATAAAAAAAATTGCATAGGAGCTGGTGGAGTGGCTCAAGTGGTAGAGGGCCTGCCTAGAAAAAAATAGTTGCTGGGGGGAAAAGGAGAAAAGGGAAACATACAAATTAAAGAGACTAAAGAACATATCAATCAAATACTGTGGTAGAGTTGTTTAGATACTGGTTTGGACAAATTGACTATAATTTAGTTTTTAAAAGACTGAGACGGGAGATCCAAGATGGCAGCTAGGGCACAGAAGCAGACAGAGTGAGCTCCGTGACTCCAAAACCTCACCGAAATGCTGGAGCCATACTTGGCAGAAATAAAGCTGTAAGGAGAATCAAAACATTGCCACCCTGAACCCTAGCCTGTGGAAGGCTTTCTCCATGCCATGTTAAACTGAGAAAACAGGAGGGCTGCCGTGCCACCAGATGCTGGCTCCAAACCTGCCTGGGAGACATTTGGCAGACCAACAGGTGAGAACCAAGGATCATGAAGTATTCCCCCAGCCACCCCTAGGATAAACTAGCATAGTCCCCTAGACAGACTGACCACCCCCCCACCCTGCTAAACAAACAAACAAACAAAAAAACCTGAACAATAAACAAGGAGCTTAAAACTAACACACAACAGAGGGGTGGAGTTGCCAAAAACACTCCAGAGAAGGGGGGCAGGGGCAAGGAACGGATCTCTGTGTGAACTTTCAGTAAACAAAGGCTGGAAAGTCAGAAGGATCGACAGCGAGCAGGTGATAAGCCACTGCATGAAATAAAGCAGGTAGCAGTCCACAGAGCTCATCTCTTGAGCCAGTGAGCAACATCCAAAGTCAAATGACACTGCAAAATTGAAAAACAATCAGCAAACCATCACAACATGCTGACAGCAGGGAGCCGCCTGACAGATCACTGACCTTGCCCCAGAGAAAGGGGACAAGGCAAAGAAACAAGTCCTAGTAATCAAGCACAGTGAAATCCAAAGCAGGACAGCTGGTGGACCACAGAGTTGATCCCAGAACCTGAGGACAACATTCAAACTTAAACTGCCACACCCACTGAGGGAGGAGTTTACCAAGCAGGTGCCTCTGAAAGACAGAAAACAAACAAACAAACAGTACCCAACCACCTGGTGAGACTACTACAGAGCTTCTGCTTAAATGCCAACACCAGGATTGGATGCTGGAAGAGTGACACCAGAACTTAAAATAAGACTGAAATTCTATTGTTCCTGAACCTGGAATTTTTGTTTGTTTGTTTGTCTGTTTCTTTGTTTGTTCTGCTTGTTTGTTCATCTCTCCATGTTGATTTCTTTGGAGCTTTTTTTGTTGTTGTTAGTTTTACTATTGTGAATTTAGTATTTTTGCAAATACTAAATTATACCCAGACCAGCGACAGAAATAACACACACACACACACACACTTAGCTACAAACCCAATAGAGCCACACAAAAAATATTAAGCTAAGGGAAAGAAAACAGGTGACTGGAACCACCAACTACACTATCAAGACCACTGTTGCACAGTACCAAGTGGAGTGATTGGAAGATGAAAAGGGATGGAAACCATTCTTTCCCCAAAATAATACAGGATTCAGAGGGAAATGAAGAGAACGGATACCTAGTTCCGGACTCCAACAAAACAAAGATAAATGACACCAAGGAACCCAACATGCTCATCAGAACACCCTAAAAGAAGAAATCCTGCAAGTAATCACTGAGAATTTCATGGAGATGTTACTAGACATGGTTAACCAAAACATACAAGAGTTACTCAAGAAATTTCAAGACAACAAAAATAGGAATACAAGAAGACACAGAAATAACTAAATGAACTCACAGGAACCCTAAATAAATACCAAGGTGAAACAAAGAACACTATAAATAGAGAGATAAATGAATTAAAGATGAAAATAGAAAATATTAAAGAAGAAGTGACCCAGGATATGGAAAACCTCAGAAAAAAGAATGAAACAGAAATATAAAACACAATGGAAGGCCACTCCAGCATTAGAACAAGCAGAAGACAGAATCTCAGAACTTGAAGATAAAATGTAAATTAAAAGAAAAACTGAAGACCTATTACTCAAACAACTCAAGACCCGTGAAAGGAATATGCAAGAAATCACAGACTCCATCAAAAAATCAAACCTGAGAATCATGGGCATTGAAGAAGAAGAAGAGTTGCAAGCAAAAGGAATTGGTAATATATTCAACAAAATAATAACAGGATATTTCCCAAACCTAGAAAAATCTATGCCCATCCAGGTACAGGAAGCCTCCAGGACACCAAACAGACTTGACCAAAATAGAATTACCCCACGACATATTATCATTAAAACAATAAGCACAGAGAATAGAGAAAGAATATTGAAGGCTGTAAGAGAGAAAAAACAAATAACATACAAAGGTAAACCCATCAAAATCACAGGAGATTTCTCAATGGAAACCTTAAAAGCAAGAAGAGCATGGAGTGAGGTATTCCAGGCACTGAATGAAAACAACTTCAACCCTAGGATACTCTACCCAGCAAAACTATCATTCAAAATATATGGAGCAATAAAAATCTTCCACAATAAACAGAAAATAAAACAATATATGACCACCAAGCCACCACTACAAAAGATTCTTCAAGGAATTCTGCACACAGAAAATGAAATCAAACAAAACCATGAAAGGACAGGCAACACCAAACCACAGGAGAAGAAAAGACAAGGAATCAGAGAGTAACATTAATTCAGCTGCACACAATCAAATGCTTAAACAACAAAGACAACTGAATGACAAGAATCACCACATATCTATCAATTTAACACTGAATGTTAACGGACTTAATTCCCCTATCAAAAGATACCATCTGGCAAACTGGATTAAAAAGGCAGATCCAACAATCTGTTGTTTACAGGAGGCCCATCTCATTGACAGAAACAAGCACTGGCTTGGGTGAAAGGCTGGAAGAAGATTTACCAAGGCAATGGACCCCGAAAACAGTCAGGAGTAGCAATACTTATCTCAGACAAAGTAGACTTCAAACTTACACTGATCAAATGAGATAAAGAAGGACACTCCATACTAATAAAAAGGGAAATACACCAAAAGGAAATAACAATTATCAACCTATATGCACCCAACATCAGTGCACCCAGTTTCATCAAACACACTTTGAAAAAAAGCACATATAGACTCCAACACAGTGGTAATGGGAGACTTTAATACCCCCTTATCATCAACAGATAGGTCATCCAAACAAAAAATCAATAAAGAAATTCTAGAAATAAATCACACCATAAATCAAATGGACCTAGCTGATGTCTACAGAATATTTCATCCAACTTCTGTACAATATACATTCTTCTCAGCAGCCTATGGAACTTTCTCCAAAATTGATCATATCTTAGGGCACAAAGCAAGCCTCAGCAAATATAAGAAAATAGAAATAATCCCATGCATTCTATCTGATCACAATGTATTAAAACTGGAACTCAACAACAAAAACAACAGTGGAAAACATGCAAACAATTGGAAGCTGAAAAACACATTGCTCAATGATCAGTGGGTCATCAATGAGATAAAAGAGGGAATTAAAATGTTCCTGGAAGTTAATGAAAATGAAAACATGACCTACCAGAACCTATGGGACACAGCAAAGGCAGTCCTAAGAGGAAAGTTTATAGCCATGAGTGCATATATTAAAAGGACAGAAAGATCTCAAATCAATTACCTAATGCTACATCTCAAACTCCTAGAAAAACAAAAACAAGCAAACCCAAAACAAGCAGAAGGAGAGAAATAATAAAATTAAGGGTTGAAATAGAAACAACAAAAAAAAATACAAAGAATCAACAAAACAAAAAGGTGGTTCTTTGAAAAAATAAACAAGATTGACAGACCTCTGGCAAACCTGATTGAAATGAGGAGAGAAAAAACACAAATCAGTAAAATAAAAAATGCAAAACAGGCAATAACAACAAACACCAAGGAAACCCAGGGAACCATCAGAGACTACTTTGAGAAACTATATTCCAATAAGTTGGAAAATCTTGAAGAAATGGACAAATTTCTAGATACTTGTGACCACCCAAAACTGAACCAAGAGGACATTAATCACCTGAGTAGATCTATAACACAAAATGAAATTGAAGCAGCAATAAAGAGTTTCCCAAAAAAGAAAAGTCCAGGACCTGGTGGATTCTCTGCTGAATTCTATCAGACCTTTAAAGAAGAACTAATACCAACTCATCTTAAATTTTCCATGCAATAGAAAGGGAAGGAACACTACCTAACTCTTTTTATGATGCCAGTATTACACTCATCCCAAAACCAGACAAAGACACCTCCAAAAAGGAGAACTATAGGCCAATCTCCTTAATGAACATTGATGCAAAAATCCTCAACAAAATAATGGCAAACCAAATCAAACAACATAACCTAAAGATCATTCACCATGACCAAACTGGCTTAATCCCAAGGATGCAGGGGTGGTTCAACATATGCAAATCTATAAATGTAATGCAACACATTAATAGAAGCAAAGACAAAATCCACTTGATCATCTCAATAGATGCAGAAAAAGCCTTTGACAAGATCCAACACCATTTCATGATAAAAGCTCTAAGAAAGGTAGGATTAGAAGGAAAGTACCTTAATATTATAAAGGCTACATATGACAAACCTACAGGTAATATCATACTTAATGGTGAAAAACTGAAACCATTTCCCCTAAAATCAGGAATGAAACAAGGGTGCCCACTATCCCCACTCCTATTCTGCATAGTATTGGAATTTCTAGCTAGAGCAATTAGGCAAGAAGAAGAAATAAAAGGAATACAAATAGGTAAAGAAACTGTCAAAATATCCTTATTTGCAGACAACATGATCCTACATCTTAAGGACCAAAAAAATGCTACCTAAAAACTCCTAGACACCATAAACAGCTATAGCAAGGTGGCAGGATACAAAATCAACTTACAAATATCATTAGCTTTTCTATACACCAACAACGAACAAACTGAGAAAGAATATATGAAAACAATTCCATTCACAGTAGCCTCAAAAAAAATAATAAAATACCTGGGAGCAAATTTAACAAATGATGTGAATGAATTCTACAAGGAGAATTACAAACTCCTAAAGAAAGAGATCAAGGAAGACTAACAGAAGGTGGAAAGATCTCCCATGCTCATGGATTGGTAGAATCAACATAGTAAAAATGGCTATACTACCAGAAGCAATCTACATGTTTAATGCAATACCCATCAAAATCCCAATGACATTCATCACAGAGATTGAAAAATCTATCCTAAAGTTCATTTGGAAACACAAGAGACCATGAATAGCCAAGGCGGTACTCAGCAAAAAGAGCAATGCTGGAGGTATCACAATACCCGACTTCAAACTATATTACAAAGTAATACAATAAAAACAGCATAGTACTGGCATTAAAACAGACATGAAGACAGTCTGTTTCATGGACAAAATAGAGGACCCTGATATGAATCCACACAGCTAAGCCCACCTTATTTTTGACAAAGGCGCCAAAGACATATGATGTAGAAAAGACAGCCTCTTCAACAAATGTTTCTTGGAAAAGTGGTTATCCATCTGCAAAAAATTGAAACTAGATCCATGTTTATCACCATATCCTAGTATCTAATCAAAATGGATCAAGGACCTTAATATCAGACCAGAAACTCTGAAGTTAGTATAGGAAAGAGCAGGGAATACTCTGGAAGTAATAGATATTGGCAAGGGCTTCCTCAATAGAACCCCAGCAGCTCAGCAACTAAGAGAAAGGATGGACAAATGCAACTACATAAATTAAAAAGCTTCTGTACAACAAAAGAAATGGTCTATAAACCGAAGAGACCACCCACAGAGTGGAAGAAAATATTTGCCAGCTATACATCAGACAAAGGACTGATAACCAGAATATACAGGGAGCTCAAAAAACTAAATTCTTCCAAAATCAATGAACCAATGAAGAAATGGGCAACTGAACTAAACAGAACTTTTTCAAAAGAAGAAATTCAAACGGCAACATAAAAAAAAAAAACATGAAAAAATGCTCATCATCTCTGGCTATAAAGGAAATGCAAATCAAAACAACACTAAGATTCCACCCCACCCCTGTTAGAATAGCTATCATCAAAATACCAACAAAAACAAGTGTTGGCAAGGATATGGGGAAGAAGGAACCCTCGTACACTGCTGGTGGGAATGCAAGCTAATGCAACCACTTTGGAAAACAATATGGAGGCTTCCTAAAAATCTAAACATAGATCTACCATATGATCCAGCAATCCCACTCCTAGGGATATACTCAAAGGAATGAGATTCAGGTTACTCCAGAGGCACCTGCACACCCATGTTTATTGCAGCACTATTCACAATAGCCAACTAATAGAAACAGCCAAGATGCCCCACTACTGATGAATAGATTAAGAAAATGTGGTATTTATACACAATGGAATTTTACTCAGCCATGAAGAAGAATGAAATCTTATCATTCTCAATTGGATGGAACTGGAGAACATCATTCTGAGCGAGGTTAGCCAGGCTCAGAAGACCAAAAATCATATGTTCTCCCTCATATTTGGACTTTAGATCTAGGACAAAGGCAGTAATGTTTTTGGACTTGGGTCACACACTAAGGGGAGAGCACATATGGGAGGAATGGGGATAGGCAGGAAACCCGAAACTTGAAGGTGTTTGATGTCCCCACTGCAGAAGAGCTAATAAGTAACCTTAAAGCGACAAAGGTCAATATGGGAAGATGACCGGGAAGTAGTGAAGAGATCAGGTAGAGATGAATTAATTTGGGTTGCAATACACTTGTGCATGGAAACAATGCTAGGAATCTCTCTATATAGCTACTGTTATCTCAACTAGCAAAAACGCTTTGTCTTTCTTATTATTGCTTATGTCTTCTCTTCAACAAAATTGGAGAAAAAGGCAGAACAGGTTCTGCCTGGAAGCGAGGGGGGTTAGCAGGGAGTTGGAGGGGGCAGGGGGCGGGGGGAGAAATGACCCAAACACTGTGAATATATGAATAAAGTAAAAAAAAAAAGACTGAGGCAGGCTGATTGAGTGGTTCAAGTGGTAGAGCACCTGTGGTGTGGTGTCCTGAGCTCAAACTCCAGTACCTTCAAAAAAGAATGAGAACAAGTCCTTTTTAGGCATCCTGGCCACCATGATGTGAAATGCTTGCACTGCAGCATCCCCCAACCCCAGTCATGATGAACTGGTACCTCTGAAACACTTCCTCCCTGTAATTTGGCTTATGTGGCCTGCCTTCTCAGAATGAAAACCAGTGTGTTCAAGGATGGAGATGTGATTGATGGTGTTCTCTCCCTTGTACCATCCACTTTTCTACATACAACATAATTGTGTTATTTTTATGGCTGAATAAAACTCTATTGTTGTATATATGATACATTTTCTTGACTCATTCATCCATTGATGAACAACTAGGCTGATTCTATGACTTGACTATTGTGACTAATGCCGCAATATAATGGGTATGCAAGTAAAAAACATTAAAGCCTGAGACAAAGTATTGAACAACTATACTTTTATGTTAAAGAATTACGCATCTTTAAAGTATGATGCATAATTTAAAAAGTAAAATAAAGTATGCCTTTATTTTTTAAAGGCATTATGTACATACTGAAGTTTTTAGCCAATGAAAAGACATGATGTCTGAGATTTGTTTGAAAACACGGTGGGTTCCAGCACTTGATAAGGTAAGGAGAATTGTGAGTTCGAGACCAACCTGGGCTGAGCTCCAGATCAGCCTGGAGTACATAAGAGACCCTGTCTCCAAAAAAAAAAAAAAAAAAAAAATCAACAGGGCCCTTCGCGGTGGTGTGGATCTGTAACTCCAGTTACAGACCCTATCTAAAAAATAACTAAAGCAGCTTTTCCCCTGGCCTGCAGCACGGAGATCGCAGGATGCCAAGAGTTACTGTAAAAGACGTACACCAGCAGGAGTTCGTCAGAGCTCTGGCATTCTTTCTCAAAAAGTCCAGGAAGCTGAAAGTTCCCGAATGGGTGGACACAGTGAAACTGGCCAAGCATAAAGAGCCTGCTCCCTACGATGAGAATGCATCTGCATTCCACGCAAGCTCCTTCCACAGCACTGCACCTGTACCTCCGGGGCGGCGCTGGGGTTGGCTCCATGACCAAGATCTACGGGGGACGTCAGAGAAATGGTGTCATGCCCAGCCACTTCAGTCGATGCTCCAAGAGTGTGGCCCGTCGTGTCCTCCAAGCCCTAGAGGGGCTGAAAACGGTGGAAAAGCAACAAGATGGTGGCCGCAAGTTGACACCCCAGGGACAGAGATTTAGACAAAATCTCAGGACAGGTGACAGCCGCCAACAAGAAGCATTAAACAAAGGATGCTGGGTTAGTATTTTTTTTTTCATGAAAAAAAAAAAAAAAAACCTAAGGCAAAAAAAAGGGCTGGAGGCATGATTCAAGTGGTAGAGCACCTAAACAGGAGGCACTGAGTTCAAACCTGAGAACCACCAAATAAACAAGCAAGCAAATAAGCAAAACAAACAAAAACCGGAGTGGGAAAGGCGGGGGTTGAGTTGTTGAAAGAGGGGAGTGGGTGCACAAGAGTTCATGATAGTATTTCTCTACTTTTTTATACATTTGAAAATTACCATACTAGAAAATTAACACAGAGGCAAAGAGACCTCCTCTAAGTACAGTCTCCCAGAGTCAATACTTGTTTTGGGTTTTTTGGTTGTTGTTGTTGCTGTTGTATTTTTTGTTTTGATTTTAGCTCTTTTTTGGGTTTTTGGTGGTACTGGGGTTTGAATTCAGGGACTTACATTGCTAGGCAGGCGATCTACCACTTGAGCCACTCCTCCAGCCCAGTCTCAGTATTTGGGAGCGAATTTGACTCAGAATCCAGACATCCTTTCGTTGGTGCTGAAAAGATTTTGATTATCGCCATAGATTGGTTTTAACTTGGACTGGGAGTGGAGTCATTCTTTGCAAAAACATTTCCATCCGCCTTTTCTGGTTCCTCATACTCTCAAACCAAAGTTAATCACAAAACCGCATGCATCCGCCTCTTAAACCCTCCCCATCACCACAAAAATGTCGATCATCTCTTGTGCCATCGTATGAGGATTGAAGTTTAACTCAAAGGACAGCCCTGTCTCCTGGGTGATCTCGAAAAGGTAAAAAGGGCGAAGGGCTTCGAAACACAGTGCGACAAGATGATTACATAGAGCACAGGCCACGATTTGCGCCTGCGTTCCTTATGTTCTGGTCCCTTCCTCTTCCACTGTCTTCAGCAGTCAGTGCGGGGTGCGGGATGGGCGATTGGGGCGCGCGTCCCAAGCCTTTTTAGCCCCTCTGCTGGGGTTGGGAGGTGCCTGGATTACACCAGCAGGGGGAGTGGCCGCTGGCCGTCCGGCTGCCGGGCGCGTGTCTGGCCCAGGTGCCCGGGCGCGAGCGAGCCAACGCCCGGAGCGCGGATTCCAGGAGCGCGCAGTCAGCGCTGGCCGGACTCCTCCACCCAGTTCCTCCGGTCGCCCGCGAGGCGCCGCGGATTACATAAGCAGCCTTGGCTTCCCTGCAGAGGGGACAACCTTGGACTGGGCACACGTAGGCCAAGACCGGCAAGCAACTGCCTTCTTGATGTTTATTGAGAAGCACCCCTGGAGTCGTGAACTCCACACACTACCTTGTTTCCTATAATTGTATACAGATTTACCTTTCTTGCTAGCAGTAGAAACCCCGGGCTGCCTTCAGTTGAATTCCTACTTCCTCCCTCTCGCAATTCCTGACACTCATCAGAGATCTGGCTGGGAAGTTAAGTGGGACTGACCCCTTATCAAGGGCATAGAGTTCCATTCCCTAGTGCGGAGTGTTTTCTATTCCTCCCCACGGTTATAAAAATTCGAATATTCTGTTTACAGAGCTTAACAGTTTACATTTTTCCATCTATTCTTTACAACCTCTTTGATTAGCTATTACTACATTTCCAAATTCCAGACATGGCCTGGTGCCTAAACTCAAATCTTTTAACTGAAAGCATATGCAAAAGCCATCATGAAAAGATAAAATCCCCCAAAATACATGATAGAATAGTTACAGCAAATAATCTTTCCTTGACCTTCTCCCTCCGTGACACTCTAAACTCCCTACATACCAGTTTTCTAGGACAGCCATAACAAATTAACACAGACCAGTGACGACTCGAAACAACAGAAACTTACTCTCTCACACTTGTGGAAGCTAGAAGTTTGAAATCAAGGCATGAGCAGGGCCCTGCCCTCTCTGAAGGGTCCAGGAAGAATCCTTCCTTACCTCTGCTACTTTTGTGCTTGCTGGTAATCCTCTGCCTTCCTTGGCTTGTGGCTGCATCATTCCAGTCTCTGCCTCCATCTTCACATGGCCTCCTTCACTGTGTCTCTGTGTCCAAATGTCCCTCATTTAAGGACACCAGTCATAGTGGATTAGATGCCACTCTAATTGATTACATCTGAAAACATCTGTATATTTTCAGTACACAGAGTTCAACACAAAATTTCATCTATCACCCACTACAAAGCTGGGGTATAAAATAGAAAGAAACAATGGCAGAAAAAATGTTCTTTATGATTAGGACAGTTTCTAAAAGGCCCAAAAGAGGAGCCCTCTTCCCCAGGAGGGGCAAGAAGGAGGTGGTCATTGTTCAAGGTTAATGAAAGAGCCAACCAAGGCCAAGACCTGAGGAAGCTAAGATGAGGAGAAAGGAGGATAAGGCAAAAAGATAGACCATGTATCTCCAGGAAGAGTCAAATTTGGGTATCTGGGTAGGGAACCAAAGAAAATGGAGAAATAGAAGAGGGAACAGCATAGTGGGAGTTCAGCAGGCCTATGGAGGGCAGAAGAGATGCTTCCTAGCAGGGGAAAATATATGACAGCCACCTCTCTTAGGGAATTCTAGTGACAACTGGGGTCAGTGTCAAGAGAAGAAGGCCCACTGTGCTGGGCCCCATCCCTCACCAGAGTGTCCCCCTTGAGGAGCCAGGAGTGCATGAGCTTCCAAAACGTGTTCCCACAGACACTTGGAGATCACCAAATCATCTTGTGGTCTTCCCAGATCTGTTCCTATAGCCTGGTTTCCTACTCATGTGTTGCCACCATCATTCTCCACTCACTCCCTCTCACCTGGAGGTTTCCTCATCTCCTTCCTCACTCTCACAGTCCTTCAGGGGCCACCCTATCCATGAGCCTCAGGACTCCACCCAATAGCCTCCATCTTCACTTGCTACTGCCTAGGTCATGCCATTAGCTCTGGATTGTTTCCCAAAATTTTATTATGAATTTTCAACAGACAGAAAAGTTGAAAGGATTTTGCAGTGACTCCCCAAATGCCCACCACCTAGATTCTATCATTAATATATTATTATATCTGCTTTATTAAATATGTTTCCATCTACCCATCCCTTCATCCATCAGCTCATCATATAATTGTATGCACTTTTAAAGTAAGTTACAGGCATTCAAATGATTTCTTAAAAACTAATCAATCATGCCCATTTCTCTCAAGGGTAAGGACTAAATTCACATAGGGATTAGAAAGTATCTCCAGCCCAATTCTTGCCCATGCCTGCTTCCCTATGAGCCTGTCCTCAACCTCAGAGGCTTCAAATACCCACTTCTCCAGAAAGCCAGCCTTTCTTGGTTCCCCCCACCTCTCCCACACTAGTTTAAGTGAGCCTCTTCTATGAGAGTAGTGCAGCCCCTAGGCATTCCTCATTCACTTTACTTATCTCCACAAATCATAATGATCCGTTTATGTGTCTCTCCAGCTCCCACCCCAACTGAGAACTACCTGAAAAATCAGGGATCTTGCTTTATCCATCCATTGTCCTTGACACCTAGAACAGTCTGTGGTATATGTAAGTGCTCCATAAAAAAATATTTGCTGAGTGAATGCAAAACTGATCTGTCCCTTCTGACAGCACTTCTGCTTTTGTACCATCTTCTCCCATGTAGCATGGCCCACTTCTTCAGTGCAGATCCCAAAGGAGAAAAATAAAGAAAAGAACACCAGTGTTATCAATGTCCTTAGTCAAACACCTCCAAGAACACACTTGTAATTAAACAAGCTGGGTTTATTATTCCTTGAAAAGAGGGAGAACACACCCAAAGGAATCATGGGACATCTTAATAAACGTGTCAGAAAAACCTATTATAGGACTTAGGCTTTGCTTAGGTGACTTGGGGGAGGGTCAAGAAAGTGGGGGCTTTGTTGTAGAGTTATACTGTCAGAGGAGAGTCTATGAGTATTTCAATCTTATTTTATTGGGAAGGAATACTAGAATGAGGATAAAACTGTAATTAGTTTTTTAAAAAGCAGTGGTCATCCCACAAATTGGTAAAAAGGACATTTTTCCCTGTGAACAAGAGGAATTTGTTATTTTGTGGGTGGCATAGTGACTGCTTTGCTTTTGTGTATTATTGTGTGTGTTTGTGTGTGTGTGTGTGTGTGTGTGTGTGTGTGTGTGTGGTGTTTTTGGTTTTTTGTTCTTTGTTTTTGTTTTTGGTCTGTGCTCAGATAAAATTATGAGGTGGCCTTGCTTTGTGTCATTGTATCATGATCTCAGAGTAAACCTGTGTGAAGTTATTCTATAAGAGAGTTTATGAGTAGGAGAACTGGGTTTAAGGTGAGTGTCAGACCAGCTTTTTTTTTTTAAATTTTTATTTTATTCATATGTGCATACAATGTTTGGGTCATTTCTCCCCCTGTCCTTACCCCCTTCCCGCCCCTTCCCTCTCCCCCCCCCACCCCCTCGATACCCAGCAGAAACTATTTTGCCCTTATCTCTAATTTTGTTGAAGAGAGAGTATAAGCAATAATAGTAGGAAGGACCAAGGGTTTCTGCTAGTTGAGATAAGGATAGCTATACAGGGAGTTGACTTGCATTGATTTCCTGTGCATGTGTGTTACCTTCTAAGTTAATTCTTCTTGAACTAACCTTTTCTCTAGGCCAGCTTCTGAATGGCAGAGGCTAGACTGTTTTCTTTCTCAGGGCTTAGGTGAGAAATTGAGGAAAAGATGAGTTAGTATGGTGGGGTGAGTGTGTATATGTGTGTAGAATCCAGTTCAGTGCAAGAACTCTTCAAGGAGGACAAGTCTTGACTTTATCTCTGTGGTAACCTACCCCCAACCCAACCATAAGTCTTAGGTCACAGGGCCCAACACTTTCAGCCTTCATGGACACCTCCTCTATGAAAGGTGACAGGTGACCCTGGTGAAGATGTGTTGTGATTAGGGAGCAGCCAGCTCCCTTGGGGGCCTTGACTGGGATCTCATTGAGGCTTCCCCGACCTGAGTATCCTTTATTCTCCCAAGCAGAGGCTTTACACTTATTTTCTTGGCCAGGCTGTTTTTATTTGTCATTCTGCCTGGTATCACAGTCCCCAGTGACTCCCATACCTACTCATTTGAGCCCTGAGGAAAACCTATTAGATATGAATTCCTTGTTTGTTTTGCGACAGTGGCCTCTGACTAGACGGGTTCAGCTCCCTGGACCCCAAGGGCTTTCTTGTCTCTGCTCTTTGCCTTTTGGGGTGGTGATCTCACCCTGGCTGTCAGTTTCAGGGATCCAGTGACTCACTGTGGGATAAATCAACAGCCTGGCAGATGCCTGGCTCCTGAGTTCTCTGGGCTATGTAAGGCTATGGGGCTGTGACCTTTCATCTTTCAGTCCAGTGCTTCTGTCTGTTAGTGATTCCTTTTCCCTGATAGAGCCCTTAATGTGTCCCTCGGCCTTCAAATCAGCTTGTGATGTTGCTGTCCCCGCACCCTACCTTCATTAGCCCTTTCTGTCAAAAGTAGACTCTTCTGTTTTGTTTTGTCTTTTTTTGGGGGGGTGGGTGACTGGTCCTGAAGCCCAGGAAGGCCTTGAAAATGCAGTCCTCCTGCTTTATTCTCCCAAGTGCTAGGGATGTGCTGGGTGTGATTACGGGCTTGGGACACCACACTCTGCTCTCCCGTTCTTGAAAGTTTGGTTTGTTTGTTTGGTTGGTTTTTGGCAGTACTGGGATTTGAACTGAGGGCCTCATGCTCACTAGGCAGGCACTCTACCACTTGAGCCACTCCACCAGCCCTCTTGAAGGTTCTTTAACCACTCCCTTCTCAGCTTTCTTTTCTATGTTCTCTTGTCCTGTCCTTTTCTTCCCTTGGGTTCAAGTCTGGTTTTTATCAGATGTGTTTGCTTATGATAAAACCCCAAACAAATTACTTAATTCCCTGGGCTTTAGTTTTTCACCTCTGTAAATTATGGGTAATGATAATTATCTTTTAGCTCTGTTGTGTGGATTCTATTTTTTTAACTGCATGAGTAACTAATGTATTCATTCATTTGTCAAGAATTTAAACAAGACAGGTAGAATGAAAGTCTCCTTTGGCTTAGATGTGAATGTGTGCATATGTATGTGTTTTTTAAATAGCTATAAAGTAAGGATAATGGGGATAGGAGGATATTTGTTTGTGGACCAAGTGAGGTTGTAGTTTTGTTGTTTTTTTTTTCAAGGATATATCTTTAAGTTGATAGACAATGCTTAAACTAGAAAAAGTATTTAGTAATAATATAATTCTAATAATTATAGGTATGCAGATAAATGCCAAAACCCAAATCACCTAAAAGAATTGAAAGTACTGGGGATAGATTGCAATTTTTTTTCTAATTAATTTATCTAAATTATTTTATTTTTATTTGCATTTATTACTTCTACTAAAATTCTGAAAATAATCTAATCATGTTCTGTGTTCTTTTTTTTTTTCACCAGCCTCATCATGATCTGTTGCCCACCCACTCACTCAGATGAGTTTCACACACTTCCTTCCGCCCCCTCTCCATTCTCACGCTCTGTGCAGCTCTCCTGGCCTCTCACACCTCCTCCAATATATTCTCCGCCTGCAGCCAGCAGGATCTCTATAACATGGTTAATCAGAGCGTGTTTCATTCTCACTTAAAACCTCTCTGAGACTTGCTTAAGTACTCAACATGGCAAGGTCCATGTCCCTCTCAGTGCCAGCTCCGGACACATAGACACTAGCACTGTAATCTCCAGCCATGAACTACTACTTTCCCAGCTCCAGATGCCCTTGTCTTGTGGGCTCTCCCAGCTCTGTTCTCCCTGTTTCCCCAGATCAAAACCATTCCCTTGTGTGTGTTTCTGTAATATGGGCTATAACTCATAGAACATGATATTCTGCAGCTTTTTCTTCTAACTGTTGGTCCTAGAGATCTTCTTGTACCAACCTAAACAGCTCTCCCTCATTCTTTTGCTTGTTTGCTTTGGCTTACTGCTGGGGATTGAACCTTACACATGCTAAGCACTGGCTTTACCACTGAGCTATACCACTGGCCATTCCTCATTCTTTTTAACTGCTATGCTGATAAATTACATATTGTATGTGAAAGCCCTCTGTATGTCATCTGTCATATAGGAATACTCAATGGATGTTCTTTATTTCACTTAAGATCCTATCACACCAACATAATGAAGAAACAATCCCATCACAGTAGAGTTGTAAGAGCCCTCTTAATACTCACTACAGCCATGTGATGGTTTTAAATAACTCATGGATTTAACGTCACTGTCCTCCCTATCATTTCTTTAGATCTTCCATCTAGTTCCCTTCACATCCCTCCTTTGTTCTCTTTGAACACACCCAACTCTCCCACACACTGTGCTTACTAGCTTTTGCCTGACAGGCCCTCTCCTGCCCCCTCCTACCACCCCTGGTGCAAGATTTCCCTCTTCCCAGGCATCCCTGTAAAAGCTTCCCTAAACTGCCCTCCACCAGAAAGAGCCTCAGCCCTGGGCTGCACCCCTAACTCCTTAGCATGGCTTCGTATCACTTCTCTGCTAGAAGCTCAGTCTTTTGAAGGCAGACTGTTTACTACCTTAGTGCTTATCCTATCACCTGGTGGGAAAAAAAAAAAAAAGCCCCATAAGTATTTGTAGAGTCAAAATCTTTAACTTCCTAAAAGTCTAATCTCTCTCTTCCATCTAATATGCCACCTATAGAAGCAGCAGGTGCTGTAGTATAAGAGAAAATGGGGCATTATATTCTTACTAACTGTGTGATTTTTTGCAATTCACTTTACCTCCCTGAGCCTCAGGTTCTTGATCCGTAAAATAAGAGCAATAACATCTGTGATGAATACGGAATGAATGCCCAAGTAAAACACATTAAGGTGCTTTAAAAGGTAAAAAGTATTATTACCTCTTCTCTAAGTTCATTTCCAAATCCTCTCCCTAGGTCCAGCCCCTTCTGCCAGGCTCTTCTCCTCCCCATGTCCATTTCTCATTCATTTCTAGAGCTGGTTGTTTCACCCTCCTGCTACCTCCACCTAAATTTTTAGGCCCTATTCTTCCCTAATTCGTCCTCAGAGTCCACTTCTCTAGACTTCATCTTGCTCTTCCCAGGTGTCCATCTAGCTTCACAGGGTTCTGAAGCAGTCCCAAGAGCTTTGTGGGTTCCTTTTCCTCTGCTTCCTTGAAGCCCCTCCCTGAACTTTGGGCCCCACACACGGCCCTGGGGCAGGGGAGTACGGCATGGGCGTGGATACGTCTACCAAGCCCTGGTTTCCAGGACGCTCACAAAGCTGCTCAGAGATGGCAGATAAAAGGGTGCCAGATGCCACGCTGTGTACAGGGAGGGGCTTGATGAGAAGAACCAAAAGAGTCGAGAGTCCAAGGCATGTTCCCCCAGCCAGTTTTCCTCCCAGAGAGGCAGGGTAGGGCAGGACAGGGCTGGAGAGGTGAGTTCGGGGGTATCTCTCAGGCTCCTGAAGAATCAGAGGGAGAGGCTGGCGCATTAATTGGCAGGCTAGATGCCAGCAGCATGCCTGTGATATTTTGGCGACAGGTCACTAGGGAAGAGGAAGGAAGGGAGGGAGGGAGAGTCTGTCATGCGGACCAAGACCCAGAGGCACAAAGAGCTGGTTCTTAGCTCCTTAGGCTTTTCTAGGTCACTGTCTGTGTTGCTGTTTCCCTCACTGAGTCCTCCTGCTCTGCCTCACGCTTCCTTTCATGTTTCTAACTTTGTTTCTATGACTCATAATCCATGCCTCTGTTGCTCTTGGTGTCTCTGTGTCCCTGGGAGTCAGGCGTCAGGGTACCAACACTGTTGGTACTTGAGCCCTGCCTCTGCCCCCAGACAGCTTTGATCTTGTGCAAATAAGCCTTTTCATCTCAGGGCACCCGAGTTTGGCCCTGTAAGGGAAAGTTCACAGGTGAGAGATTGATGAAATAAAAAAACAAAACAAAACAAAAATTTTGAAAATTATAAATTGCTAATATTAATACGCACTATTCTTGCTTTTTTTTGGTTTTGCCACCACTCATAACAGCATATACTTATCTCGGGCACCACAGTTCACAACAGGCAGCTCAGCTTCACGTGTCACCTTTTAACCCAACCCAAGCTGGCTGCTCACAGCCTTCCCTCAGCCACTGGCAGCTCCATCCTTCCATTGCTGGTACCAAATCCCCTAGAGTTCCCTGACTCCTCTTTTGCTCTCACACTCCCCATCCAATGCAGCAGGAAGCCCTCCCATCTCTCATCAGTACTTGCCCAAAATCAGCACTTCCCACCACCGCCATCCCTCTCCCCCTCGCAGGCTCACCTCACTCCACACTAAAGATAGTCCTTACCAGCTGTGCATCGGTGGTGAACGTCTGTAATCTTAGCTACTCAGGAGGCAGAGATCAGGTGGGTTGAAGTTTGAAGCCTGTCCAGGCAAATAGTTCTCGAGACCCTATCTTGAAAAAGCCCTTTAAGAAAAAGGACTGGTGGAGTAGCTCATGGTGTAGGTCCTGAATTCAAACCCCAGTACTGCAAAAAAAAAAAAAAAAAAAAAGTCCTTACTAACATTGCACCTGCACTATGTTCATTATGCACCTAACTTCTCACTGCTCCCTCCACTTCAGGTAGGAGGCCTGAGCTAAAACTCAAAGGCACCAGCAGCTTCTGCCTCAAGACCTTTGACACTGCCTTTCCCTCCATGTGGACCAGCTTTCTCCAGATAAGCACTAGATTAATTCTCTTACCTTCTTCAAATCTTTGCTCAAATATTACCTACTGATATTGGTAGGTATCCAGCACTCCCTATCTTCCTTCCTAGATTTATGTTGTTTTATGATGCAAATAGATCATTCCTAACCCAAAAAGCTGAAATGGGAAATGTCCCCAAATTCAAAACTTTTTGAATGCCAACATAACTCCCTAAGTGGGAAATTCATGTGATGGATCAAAGTCAAAATGTAGACATTAAAAATGTTGCATAAAATTAACTTCAGGCTATGTTTGTAAGGAATATGTGAAACATATTTCATTGTGTATTTTCAAATATTCCAAATCTGAAAAATTCCAGAAGTGAAAGCTTATCTAGACCCAAAAACATTGGATAAAGGATACTAATCTGTACTACCACTCATTTCTCTTTTTTATGTTAATGATTTCCCCCCCCCATTAGAATGTGATCCCCATGAAGGCAGGCTCCTGTCTGCTTTGTTCTCTGCTGAGTCCCCAGCTCCCAACACTATCTGGCAGATAGTAAGTGATTAATATTTGTTGAATGAATGAATATAAATTATTTCCTTACATCTTTAAAACAATTCTTTCATGTAATACATGTAATTGCATTTACTCTAAAGTCACAGAACTACTAAGAGTTGAGTCAAATCTGAAAACAACACTGTTTCCCAGTGGCATGCATATTCCTTCATATTGTGCAATTTCTTTCTTGCTTTAGCCAGAGGAACAAAAACTTCAGTTCTTTCAACTTTAAAATAGGGACTTAGGACTAGTGGATTTCCCCTCTGCTGGAAGATGATGCCTACTCCTTCCTCCAGTACCGCCTCAACTGCTTCAGTCCAAGTTCTTCTTTCTGCCTTCTACCAGCCTCAGCTTTTCCTGAGTTCCAGGGAAGAGAGGTTAAGTGGTTTATCAGGTCCACTAGGAAGCTTTGAATCAAAGAATTATGTGAAACCTTTCCATTTCTAGCTTCCCCAAATTATCTCCATCCTGCTGGCTGAGCCTTTGATTCTGTCCAAGACATAGGATGACAACAAAACAGAAAGAAAGGGGAGAGAATAAAGGGAGAAAATGATGGAGAAGTCTGAGAGAGAGGCGACAAGAGGAGAACAGACAGGTGAGCACATGTTAGAGAATCTTCCACAGGGGAGAGGCAGTCCTTGCCACTACTACACTTTTATCAGTTCTAGTTATAAAATAATATACTTCAAATTGTCCTGTTCATTCCAGCTCCACTGGAACCCATTAACTCAAGCCAACAACATTTCTCGT
Organism: Castor canadensis; assembly: GCF_047511655.1. NCBI lineage: Eukaryota > Metazoa > Chordata > Mammalia > Rodentia > Castoridae > Castor > Castor canadensis. Next base: position 26,252,197 of record NC_133393.1, read on the forward strand.
CTAAATTACTAGTATGGATTTTTCTCTTCTGGATAACTACCTTGTATGACTCTAGGGGATGCCATTAGCATGTAAGGGCCCTGAATCTCCTGCATGCTACTCTTATTCTACTACTTAAAATTTAAGACTCATGGACTGGACATGGGACTCAAGTGGTGGACTAGGGCTTACCTAGCAAGCATGAGACCCTGAATTCAGTTCCTAGTATTTCCAAAACAAAAACACACACAAAAAAAGTCTTACACTCTGCTTGATCTGGCACTTTCCTGAGTCTTCATCATAATCTTGTACCATCTTTAACTCCACGTGAAAAGTTCACTTAAATTAGTCCAAATTGTTCCTGCTTCAGGGTCTTTGCAAAGCTGTTTCCTCTCCTGTGAATGCTTCCTTCCTCTCTGCAGAATGGACTCTTCATTGCTCAGGTCTGTCCTTAAATAATGTCTCCTCAGAGAGCCTTTTTCAAACCTCCATCTAAACTAAGGGCCCCTGCTATCAACTCTGGACTGGATATTTGTAGAGTTGTCAGGTTTAGCAAATAAAAATATAAGATGTGCATTTAAATTTGAATTTCAGTTAAACAATGTATAATTATTTCATATAAATATGCCCAATACAATATTTTGGGAATATTTATACTGAAAAATTCATTGTTTATCTGAAGTTCAAGTTGGACTGGATGTCTTTGTATTTTATTTGACAACTCTAGACATGTGGATTGACTTCATTCCCCTTCTACTTTGAGAAATAAGAAAGTAAAGTCTCCACTTCTCAGAATTCTTTGAAGCTAGAATTCTATACATGAATAAGTTCTTTCCATTATCTACTTGTATAAAATTTGAAAGGCAGAAGTGAGGTGGAGGCCACTGTCTTACAGAAAAAGGTGGACAAGCCCTCATAGGCATGAAAGGACCATGGGGGTATTAGTAGCTGCAGCATTTCTGATCTTTGGGGATTGACCTTAAAGCCAAAAGTACAGTTAAGATCTCTGACCTTTAATCTTCCAACCCTTTCAATGATTTTCTTATTATCTAGTTCCCTGAGTTTAGTCTCTTGCTGTTTAAAATACCTAGAGTGGTCTCTGGCTCTAGCCCTGACGTCCATCCAATAATAATTTTCATCATCTTGTACTTTCCTTCCTGTCGGACAGTATATACCATATGATTGTTCAGTATCCTTCTTGCATGCAGACTCTAAGCTGCCTGTGTGGACCTCCAGACCCCAACATTGCTGTATATGAACCTCTCATTTGCTTTCCTAATCCTTGTGAAACTAGGCTTCAATTCTAGACATATCATTAATGCTTAGTCATTATCTTTTTACTTGAAATAGGTTCCTATGAGACAGGAAGGAAACTACTCCTTCACTCCTGAGGAAGGAGGATCAGAAAGGTACTTCCACTTATGTATTAGTTATCTTGGACACACTAGGTCACCTCAATTTCTTATCTATAGGATAAGGATTAAACTGCATGTTGTTACTGTTTCTTCCAACTCTAATGTTCTGCTAATCTATTATTTTTTATTCTTTCTAATAAAGGTGGGCACAAGAATCAAGTTAGTTACATTTAATACATTTAGAGATTCCTGTACAAGTTAATAAATAATTTGTTTGAATGATCCATTTTCCCTGATGACAAAGTGGACATGGAAGTGAGATGCTCATCTTGAAAGTAAATAAGTGAAGAGGGATGAAAGGTAGAAAAGAAGTGGAGAGAAAAGACTAGTAAGAGAAAATGAGCTTCTAAATACATAAATTAGCTGTGTAAATCTCCACTTAAAGCTTAGACAAAGCCCAAATCTTTGTCTTGGCCCCACAGTCTTGCACAGCCTAGTTCTTGTTCTCTCTCCAAGCCGATGTCAAGCCATTGCTGCTGCCTTAAATGCTCCTCCCCAACTCTTCTCACTGCTGGGTCCTTCTTATTAGTCAGGGCTCAGGTCAAATGTCACCTCCTCAAAGAAGCTTTCTTCTAACACCCTATAAGAGTAGCACACAACTCCTCCAGTTAATTCCTCTTATATTCCTCAAAGGACTTATCATAATCTGTAATTATCTTGTTAATTTATTTGTTTACTTACTTACTGTTGGTGTCTCCCAATAGAATTTAAACTGCCAGAGGACAAGAGACCCTGTCTGGCTTGTTCTCCACTGTATCCCTAACTCCTACAACAATGCTAGGCACACAGTAGGTGTTCAGTAAATGGTTGTTGGATGATTGAATGGAATGGATGAATGAGTTCACAGCTGTTAAAGGAATACTGATAAGAAACTTGAGAATAAGAAAGCCTAGAGAATTGTGGACATTTAAAGGGAAATTTAAAGGATGAAGAAGGAAGTTATCAGTGACATTGACAGGGATGTTGTTAGGAGGAAAGAGAACAAACAAGCATCCAGGATAAACTCTCAGAGAAAGATCTAAAGCTCTAAAATGTTAGATTTAAAGCAGAAGAGTCCCAGGAGAGATAGAAAACTGAAAGTAAAGACTCGGGAGCAAATATAGAAGCAATAGAGACTAGAAGAAAATCTTTGGGAAAGGTATGGTAAGTGGAAATTGAAAAAGAATCATGATTTCCTTAACTATACTTTTTATCTCCTGGGTTTTTGCTCCCAAAGATGCTTCACATTCTTTTTCCAGGCTTTTTTCACTTCTCTCTTCCTCAATCCAACCCTTTCTTCATTTACAAGTCACCTCCTTCAGAAGGCCTTTATGAACTCATTCTTACTTACTCTTCAATCTCTCAAGCAAACCCTCAACCCACTCTTCCCCCCTCAGTGCACTGCATGACGGACACACCCTATTTGCCTCATTACACTCCCTAATTCAGTAATGATAGATTTGGAGTGATGATGGATACACTTTACTTGCCTTATCATAATTCCTAAGGGCAAGGACCATGACTGCCTGTCATCCATTTCCCAAATACCTCCACATACCTACCTCTTCCCTTTGAAGGCTTAAAGACTTGTAAACTATCTAAATGGATAAGATGATACTAGTAAGGGGGAGAAGACAGATTGGAGGACAAACAAAAGGAAAGAAGGATAAAAGGGGAAGAGAAGAAGAAGGAAGGGGTAAGGTCTGTCCCACCTCCAACATTCATTAGTGTCATGCATGGATATTGTGCCATAACACAACATCACAAGTAGGTATCCTGGAAGGAGGTGGAAAGGGTGGGAGCAGTTATATGAGTGGCACCTACATGAGAAAAGGAGATGTGCATGTTAATAGAGAGGCAATACAGTCACGGTCAACTGGAACATGCAAGGCCAAGCCAACTCACACAAAATCACCTCCACCCTTCTGGCTTTCTGGAGATAGAATGTACTTGAGGAGGGATTAGCGGACCAAGTACGGTGTTTTGGGGGAGTCTAGATGGAGGGAGAAGGGCTTGAGAAGTAAGATAGTTCCTGACTGATTCTGTGTCCAAATGCCTTTTCCTTTGCTGGTGTCCTAGAACCATTAGGTGTGAACTCATGATAACCAGAGTGTAAAGGCTGAGTAAAGTTTTTAGCAGAAATCCTTCATCATCTGGTTATAGAAGGGAAATGAGATCTAGTCATTAGCTCCTGCAGCCAGACTGAGCACCAGGTCTCCTACCATAGGAGCATTCCCTAGCACTGTGTCCGGCACATGCCAGTGAGGAAGTCTATTGATTGTAGACGATGTCTTTGTCTGGCATTATAAAGTATAAGCAGAGTCAATCAAAAAATGCTCTCACTTTGCCCAATCAGTGATGAGTGATTCAACGACTGGGCAGAGGCATATGGAGACACAGTGCATCACTGTCCCATCAAGGGCAGTGAACATGAAAGTTGGGTTCCTGTTCCTATACTGCTTACCATCTGTTGGATAGAAACAACACATAGATAAACCAATCATTGCAGGCAGTGATAAAGATGACAAAGACAATAAATCTCAGTACAGAGATAACAAATTACTTTGAAGAAAACTACTTGAAATACAAGTGGTAAAGGAGTCTTCTATGGAGCTGAGTGTGCAGCTCAGTGAGAAAGCACTTGCTTAGCAATGAGCAAGGCCCGTGGTTTCCATCCCCAGCACAAAAACAAACAAACAAATAAAAAGGCGTCTCTGAATGTATTACCTTTGGGTTGAGGCCTGAATGAGATGATGGAGAGGGCCATGTGAAGCTCTGGAGTAAGAGGGCCCAACCAAAAAGAACAATGAGTGCAAGGCTATATAGTCAGATCCACCTTGGCATGTTCAAGGAATGGAAAATATAAGGCACTGCAGCTAGAACAGAAAGAAAGAAATGGGAGGGGTAGGTCCACCTGCACACCCCAGGGCATGATACCTGGGACCCATCCCCAGAAGTTCTGTTTAATTAGTCTGAGATGCCACCTGGGCATCAAAAGTTTGAAAGTTTCCCTGATGGTTCTAATGTGCAATCAAGGTTGTAAATCACTGACATGAGAAGACCTTGAGGGCCATCGTAGGGTACTTGCATTGGTGATGGTACATATGACGCTCCCGAAGGGACTCAGAGGCTTTTTCCTAATACTCCAGGCCCAGATCCTGAAATAACTCATTGTCTAGATCCAGACAGGTAGGGATGAAGCCAAGAAAATCAAACTATCCAAAGGAAAAGAGACAAAGGGGACTGATAGGAAGGCTGAGAGAGGCTGCAAAATCCAGAAAAACATGACAGTGATATGAAAAACAGACAAGTGCAGCCGGGTTTGGTGGTATATTCCTATAAATCCTAGCACTCCAGAGGCTGAGGCAGAAGGATCACAAATCTGAGGCCAGCCTGGGGCTATATAGTAAGACCCTGTCTCAAAACAAACAAACATACAAACAAACAAATAAACAACAACAGAAAACAGACAAGTGCAGACAGATCCCCAAGGTCCAGAAACTGAGAGAGAAAGGGCAAGTGTTGGCAATAATGGTGCTGATAGGTTTCAGTTCTTACTGCACCCTTAAGCTTCTGTTTTCCAGGGTCACGGTCCTGCCTCCCAGGGTCATAGTCCTGCCTCAAGTCTAGCTTGAACCCTCCTTCTGCCCCAACCTCCAATCAGCATGAACCATAAGATCCTAACCAATCAGATCATGCTGAGTCTCACTGAGGGGTATTTAAGCCCCTGCCCCTCTCTCTCTCTCTCTCTCTCTCTCTCTCTCTGCTCTCTCCCTCTCCCACCTGGCAATAAAGAATCTCTTGGCCAGTTCACTCCTCTCCACGTGGTCACTTTGGGCCTACTTTTCCAACAGCAAGTATATGTGTTAGTTTCCTACTGCTGCTGTAACAAAATCACCACAAACTTAGTGTCTTACAACAATACCACATTTATTGCCTTATAATTCTCTAGTTCACAAGTTTGGACAGGGTCTCACTGGACTAAAATCAAGGTGTCAGCAGGGTGTGGCTTCTTCTGAATGCTCTAGTAAAGAATCCATTCTCTTGGCTTTTCAGCTTCTAAAGGCTGCCACTTCCTGAAATCATGGCTCCCTTCCCCAGTCTTCAAAGCCAGCAATGTCAGGCTGAGTCCTTCTCAAGCTGCGAGCTCTCTGGTTCTCTCTTTGCTTCCACTCTCCACTTCCAAGGATCTTTGTGATTACCATGGACCCACCTAGAACGCTGGAATCGTCTCCCTACTTTAAACTCAACTGATTATCAAACATAGTTCCACTTGCAAATTAATTTCCTATTACCTAGTAGGATAACATATTCAGTTTCCAGGAATTAGAATGTGGCCTCTGGGGAGGGGGTGGGAAGTGAATTATTCTACCTACTATAGCACAGAAATGCATCTTTTGCAAAGCAGATTTTCTTCGTATCTGTAGACTTTCGCTTGAGTGTTACCTGTTTATTTTATGAGCATTGAGCTAGGATGTTTGTTCCACAATGAATGTGCATATATTTGTTTGTGTAGGTTTGTTTATCACAGTGTCATATTTGAGTACCTCCCTAATAGGTATGGGGGAGGAGGAAGAAGGGTGCCTCAGGGGGTGCCTAATAAAGTGCTACTGCTCTGTAAAGACTGACTGCTCTTGTATTGTTGTTATTGTTGACAACAAAACTAATGACAGAGTGTTCCTTTGCATGCTTTGGTTAAGCATGTCCATCTGTTCCTAAATAATCCTGGGTGTCCATGCTAGTGATATTCCATATATATGAGACTACTGTGGTATATTTGTGATGTTTACATTATGTGAGGGTATCTATCTGTAAGTTTGTGTACATTGGGCATTTGGACATCAATGAACACACAAACATGTTATACAACAGTGGTTGTGTGATCACAGGTGTAGACAACTGGAGATTTACTTATTCTCAAACCTCCAAAGATATCCAGACAGAAAGACCTGGCATGGAAGAAACAGAGAAGCTAGAAAGAGGAGAAAACAGGGAGGAAGAGAGGAGAAGAAGAGGAGAGAGGGGAGGTGGGAAAAGGATGTTGGAGGAGGAAAAGAGACAGAGAGATAGAAGTGGGGGAAGAAGGCACAAGGAAAGATCAGAAAAAAAAATGAGAAAACAGGAGGAAGTTTCAAGAATTTGCAACTAAAAAGAGGCAGGGTTGGGTCAGAGCAAGGGCACAGTCAGAAGATCTGGGTATGGCTCCACTTCTTCCCTAGCTGTAACCTTAACAAGTCCAGGTCTCTGAGTCCCAGTGAACTAATACAGTTGAAATAGATAATCTTTGGTTACCTTCGAAAGAAGGAAGCAAAGGGAAAAATGAAAATAAGAACCCACATAAAGAAAAATAGAAAGAACCAGAAATCCATAGGAAGAAAGTGAGGAAAGGCCCTGAGAGCCAATCAGAGGTAGAACTGAGAGCGCCCTACCCTGACTCCTTGAGACAGGAATGTGGGCGCCTGCTCCCACCCCTTATTCCAAAGCTTCACAGTGGCCTTAGGTCCTTAATAGGTAAGGAAGATGGAAAGTAGAGAGGCGCTGAGAATGACAGCCACACACCAACACTCAGAAGCCTGCCAAAGCCACACAAACCAGGATCCGAGCTTCCGGCCCCCAGCCCCCAGATGTAGGTGTGCCAGCCACCTGGAATGACTCACACCCTGGCAATGTGAGCACAAATGCCAAGAGCGAACCTGGGCGCCCTGCCCATCCGCACACCACAGGCCCATAGAGGAGGTAAGATCGGGATCTCCGGGGGGTGACAGGGGGCTATCCTGACCACGCATCGCTACCTTGTCCCCAGAGCGCCCCCTAGTGACCATTTCTTAGGTGTTCCATGCTCCCCACTCTCCTCCCCCAAACTTTACTGGGGGAAGCGGGAGAACCAGATGAGGTGTTTCGCAAGGCCTGATGTTTACCTCCTGCAGGAGCCTCCTCCCTCCCTATAAAGCCTGACGTGGTGGGGAGGCTCGCCAAGACTGAGGCTGGTAGAAGAGAGAGCCAATCCCAGGAGACGGGCAGAAAAGCGGCAGAAAGTTAATGCGGGAGACAGAGAGAGGGGCATCGAGTCAGCAAGCAGCAGGGGCGACCCGCCATCTGCGCTTTCGCAGGCGGTCGCGGTGGTCGCGGAAGGGGTGGCGCCCAGACCCTGGCTTCCCATGGAGGCGCCTGAGCTGGGCCCAGGGCTGGTGGAGCGTCTGGAGCAGCTGGCGACGTGTCCGCTGTGCGGGGGCCCCTTCGAGGACCCAGTACTTCTGGCGTGTGAGCACAGCTTCTGCCGCGCGTGCCTGGCCCGCTGCTGGGGGACCCCGCCGGCGATCGGCGCTGAGGCGCCCCCCACCACCTGCCCCTGTTGCGGCCTGCCGTGTCCCCGCCGCAGCCTGAGGTCTAATGTGCGGCTGGCGGTGGAGGTGCGGATCAGCCGCGGGCTGCGGGAGAAGCTGGCGGAACCTGGAGTCCGCACCGGGAGACGTCGAGGGGGCCGCATCCCGACCATGGGCTGCCTAGACCCGCACGGAGAGGTGAGGTGGTGATGCCTTCGCGGGTCCCCAGCTATTATTGCTGGGAGTGGGGGAGGCTCATGAGTTCCCTGGGGGAAGCTGGAATGGCACTTCGCGCGCCAAAACCCTTATGGAAGTTTAGGTAAGAGACGGAGCTGGGGAAAGAAAAGCAAAGAATGAGAAGGCGGGGGGTGGAGGGTGGAGGGTGGGGTGTGTGTGTGTGTGTGTGTGTTAGTGACTCGGTCCTCAAGGTGAGGAGTGCCAGGAAGAATGATGGAAAGGAGTTGACACTTGGTTCAGAGAAGAGGAGGCTGGACAGATGCCTGAGTCGTGACAGGAACTGGACAGAAAAGGTTGGAGAGGCACAGACAGGTTGGGTAGTAGATAACACGCAGAGGCCCTGGAGACCCTTGCCGCCCTTGTGAAGACCTTGCGACCCGCGGGAGCTTGGGCACGGTCGCTGCCAGGCATCTGGAAGGAGCTGAGCTGGTGGAGAGTGAGTCCGCGCGAGGAAGGTCGAGTGACCTGAGTAGGGCAAGCTGGGGACCAGGAAGGATGGTGGGAGAGGTCAGAAAAAGCCAAGGGGAGCAGGAGCCAAGGATGGGGAGGACTAAGAAAATGCTGGAGTGGAAGGGCGGAAAAACGAGGAGACTGACAGAAGATGGAAGAAGAAAGGGGAAACATATCCCAACAGCCCCTGTAGAATGGTGATAGGAGGTTGGTCCCCAACTCAGGCCCCAACTGAGCTCAGTGTTGTTATTGTTCACAGCTCCTCCCAGGTCCCCAGGCAGGGGTGGTGACAGGTGGAGGCGAGGTCTGGGAGAGCAGCCATTGGAGCCTCTGGCTTCTCTCCACATCCCAGACTTATAGTCTCCCCACCCTGCGCCCCTCCTGGGCCCAGACTCCTTGGCCACCAACCAGCCCTATTCCCTTGCCGACCCCCAGGCATCTGAGACTAGCTTCTCCCCAGCAGCCCAGCCGGTCTTGGGTCTTGCTTCCATCCTTTGAAGTCTTCACAGGTCTAATTAGTCTAGGTGTAATTCGCATAATTAGGCAAATTGCCTCTCCTCTCCTCTTTCCCCCTCCCCACCATGCTGGTCTGCTGCAGCCATCCCTGCACAGTGAAGAGAAAGGGTAGGGGGTCCTAGTATTTGGAGGGGGAGAGAATCCAGCGCCCTCTTCTGGTTCCCATGGCTCTCTCTGAGATCTGCTGGGCCTTTTGGGACACATCCAAGACCAGCTGCCTCCCTGGCCAGAGTAGAGAAACACACAAAGCAAAGAGCCCAATAAACGCCTTCTGGGCTTTTATGACAGGAGGGGAAGCAGCTTTATTGTAAGTCTTTTATATGCCAGCTCTTAGCTCAAGGGCTCTGGGTGTGTGTTTTGTCTGTGTGAGGGTGGGGAAAGAGGTGGACATTTGAGATACACTTGGGAAGGTGGATAAGAATGGATGGAGCTACAGAAAGACAGAATGGGGTTGGGGAAGCAGGAGAGGAAGCTCGGGAAGAGGATCTGAAAACTCTTGAAGACTGGAAAGGGTAAAGAGGGCATGGGGGATGGAATTAGGAGAATGAGGAAAAAGTGAGGATGGATATAACAAGAAGGAAAGGTCATGAAAGGGGAAAAGAGGAGAATGAAAGGGGGAAAGGGCATAGAGGAAACAAGTATGATGATCACTCTGAGAGGTGGGAAGGGCCATCAGTCACTCTACAGAGCTCACCTGAGGCAGGGAATTGGGATGAGGGCAAACTCACCACAGTATGAAATCTAGCACTTACATCCATGTTTTCTTCTCCTTGTCCCAGGATATGAGGAAGACATGGAGACGGTGAGTTCCACTTTTGTTTCTTCCTTTCTACTACGGGTAGGCATAGCCATCACATCTGGCTCCTGGGTCCACATCTTTAGCTCCACTTACGGGAAGGTTTTCTGGGGTGTGACCTCACCTGTTCCTGCTCCAGAAGTGAGTGGGCTAGAAGAAGGAGCATCAGAAGACAGAGTTGTCTAACGATTTCCTGACACTTCCCCTCATCTGTCCAGATTTGATGTCCCAATGCCCAAGTCATCTAACTCAGAGGAAGATCTCCCTGAAGATTACCCAGTGGTCAAAAACATGCTTCATAGACTGACAGGTAAAGAAGAAAGAAGGGAGGGAACTGAATGAGAATCTGTGCTAGGTTTGCTCCCTTCTAGCTCTCAGAAATGGCCAAGTTATTTGTGATGTCTGTATTAGTTTCTCAGGGCTGCTATATTAGAGTGCCACAAATTAGGTGATTTAAACAACGGACATTGGTCATCTCATTGAGGTGTCAGCAGTGTTAGGTTCTTCTTAAGAACTGAGGAAGAATTTGTTTCATGCCTCTCTCTTAGCTTCTAATAGCCTCAGCGATTCCTTGGTCCTTTATGCATTTATCTCTGTGTCTAAATTTCCCCTTTTTATAAGGTAGCAGTCATATTGAATTAGGACCCACCCCAATGACCTCATTTTTAACTTGATCACCTCTGTAAAGACCCTACTTCCAAATAAGGTCAATTTAGAAATATTGGGGGACTTAACATACCTTTTGTATGGGGTGGCACAGTTTAAACCCAGAACAATGTCTATCCTTAATTTCTCATATTCCTGCCATTTTCTCTCTTCTTTTTTCATACAAACAACAAATCCCTGGATGTTGTCTGACTCTCAGGAATCTCTGTTTCCTCTACCTCTATCACTCTTCTCTAGACCGGTCCCAGGACTCCAGCATTCCTTCCTTGCTCACTCCCAACGCTGTTCTCCACCCTTCTTTAAATTGCCTAGAGATGTTCCAACCTCTTAGACACCCATCATCCAATCTAATTCTGATTGCCGCTAACACCCCTAATCCAGAAATCTTTCCTTAAAGCACCTCATACATGCAAGTCCAATGGTTCTTTCTTCTGGTCCCTTTGGCTACCTGTACCTTCTCTCCTCTGCTCCACGCCCCCTGTAGAAATAGGCCTGTCCATAGCCACCTATGCCTGAGGGTGGGTGGTCTGGTTTTGCAGGATATCTTGGATTCCTCCTTTTGCCCCTTCCCTCTGTCAGTTAGGGTTCCGGTATCAGGTATCAGTCTTTTTTACTCCATCTTCTCCATCTTGCTCCCATGCCCCACCCCAGATGCTGTACTCATCTTTCCCAAGTATTAGTACTCATTCTTTCCCAAGAATGCTGCGGGTAGGCATAGCCATCACATCTGGTGATGAGTATTAGTACTCATTCTTTCCCAAGAAGTCGGCTCAGCCTCACTTTTCCTCCTCCAAACCTCAGACCAGACCTTGATCTCTGCCCTGTGCTCCCTGCCCTGGGTCAGCATGGTTCTTCCGCAAGTCCAGTTCCACAGAAGTGATGTATTAGAGCACAGGCCCGATCCTGATCTGCCCAGGCCTCCTCTTATGCCTTTGTCCTTTTAGGTCCTGCAGCCACCTTTTGAGCTGTTGTAGGGTCTCCAGCACTTAGTTTCCTACGTGTCATTCGCTGCCTATTCTCCACCCTGCCCACACTCCTGACTCCGAAGCCCCTCTCACGAGGTCCTCCCCCTGCTTCATCCTCTGCAGCGGACCTGACCCTAGACCCTGGCACCGCACACCGCGGCCTGCTCATCTCCACCGACCGCCGCAGCGTGCGTCTGGCCCCGCCAGGGACTCCGGCACCCCTTGATGGCCCTGCACGCTTCGATCAGCTGCCGGCGGTGCTGGGCGCTCAGGGCTTCGGGGCCGGCCGTCACTGCTGGGAGGTGGAGACGGCGGATGCCTCCTCCTGCAGAGACTCTTCCGGGGAGGATGAGGACGACCGGGAGAGCCGCTATGCTGTGGGCGCGGCCGGGGAGTCGGTGCAACGCAAGGGCCGCATCAGGCTGTGCCCCGCGGAGGCCGTGTGGGCCGTGGAGGGCCGCGGCGGGCGCCTGTGGGCCCTCACAGCACCCGAGCCCACCCTGCTAGGCGGCGCCGGGCCTCCGCCGCAGCGCATTCGCGTGGACTTGGACTGGGAGCGCGGCCGCGTGGCCTTCTACGACGGCCGCTCACTGGACCTGCTCTTTGCCTTCCAGGCGCCCGGCCCCTTGGGAGAGCGAGTCTTCCCGCTGCTTTGCACCTGCGACCCCCGCGCCCCACTGCGCATTGTGCCAGGAGAAGGCTGAGTCACGTCCCCAACCCCCATCACAGCATGGCCCAGCCGCCTAGGCTGCTTCCTCTTGAGTGTGGAAGTCTCCACTTGATTTCTGTGACCACGTGTCCATACTCCTATTGCAGGAGAGTATTAGTAAGCACCCTCCACACACACCAACTCACATTATTTCTTCTCTCCCAAAATAAGACCTCAACCGGCCTCTAGGTTTCCACATCTATGTCCAAAACCAAATGTGTTTTTGATTCCCACCCTCTGGGGAATCTTTTCTCTGGCCTCTTATCCTAGTACTTCCCAACTGAGTTCTCCCCTTTCTTTACCATTCCAGACCTGAATTGGGGAACAGGCTCTGCCCCATCAGTATTGGTAAGCAGCCCATGTTTACTACATAGAGGCCCTGCCTCTCTTAGCTCCAAAGGGCTCAGTGCCTGCCCTGCACATAAAACCAATGGTGCTACCTCCCCTCTTCTCAACCTGGAAATGACCCAGCTATCCCCAAACTCATCGTTGTACACAGTCTCACATCTTTCCCCATATGTATAAATGGGCCCGTATTTAACACATTTTGTGATGTTGGGTTATTTATTTTGTGCATCTGTGGCAATAAATGAGATCTCAGTGGTGGTATAGACTTAACTGATCTCTGCAACTATGCATGGCATGATGCCTGGAAAATGATAATCAGATCCCAATAAGGGGTTTGGGAGGGCCAAGAGAGCTGGACATCTGGGCTGATAAGAGACATCAAAGTCTAGGAAGAAAAGGGGTAGGAGTATAGTGCAGGGGACAGGCCCCAATCTCATTGTTCTCTCTCTGCGTTCTTCTTCTAGGGGCCCAGGCCCTGGGACTATGTTGAATATCCCTGAAGCCAAAAGGCCAAAGGCTGACAAGATAGTTGGCTCTAAGTGACCAGTCTCAAGCCAGCTTTTAAAGGGTGGGAAGAGAAGACTTGACTATTTCTTATTCATTTCCCTTTAGAGGTGTGAATGACAAAGACCTCGCTCTTCTAATTCCTTCTGAGAATAGAAAGGGGTATGCAGGAGGGGAAGGGTTAGGAGTCCTGTGGTCTCTCATATGCCTTTACATCCCACAGGCAAGGACTAAGAATGAGGACTATATAAATGCATAAGTGGAAGAACTCTAAGCCAGTATTAATAAGCATAGCTGGGGCAAGATTGCCTGGAATCTGACTGGGACCCTGGCAGTGAAAGCTGGGATTGCTGGAAACCCAATTTAAATGTTTGGGACTCAAGTTGAGGATGCAGGGGCTAAGACAACTGAATCCCAGGATAGGCAGTTTGGCAGTGAGAACAAAGGGAACAGACTGGGACCAAGATGCCTAGATCCTTGCAAAAGTGGGAACTAGGGGTGGGGGTGTGGGGAGAAACGAGGGCTGGGAGAACCCCAAAGCCTGGGTTCTGGAATAGCAGCAAGTCAGAATTCAGGATCTTGGTCCACCTACCTCTTCCTCTTCTCCCTAACAGGCAGGAGAGAGGGAAGGAGGTGGCTGGAGAAGGGATCAAACCATGGGTTTAGTCCCCAGGTAGCCACATGGATACATTCAGGGCCAGACAGACACAGGAATGGTGGAGGAGAGGAATTTAGTGCTGCATTGGCCCTGGAGGTGGCTGGGAGGGGTCAGGAGGCTGGGGAGGAGTTGTGGGGATCGGTCCTGGAGTTGTAGGACGCCGTCCTTTACGGTGGCCCCGTACACAGTGTGTATGACCACAGCCTTCCTCTTCCTCTTCACTCTCAGTGGAGCTCTCGCCAAAGGCCCGAGGTTTCTCATAAATACAGCAGCCTGGATTTAGAGGGAGGATCCCAGTTAAAAAGAGGAAGAATAAGATGTTCAGTCAGAGCTGGGCATGGTGGTGCACAGCTGTAACCCTAGCAGTCAGGATCCTGAGGTAGGAGAATCGAGAGTTCAAGGATTGGGCTACAGAGTGAGTTCTAAGCCAGCCTGGGCTATATACAGCAAGACCCTGACTCACAAAAAAGATGTTCAGTCAGTTTCGTTCCCACTGGATCTCTGGAAATTGTCTCCTCCTCCCTTCTAACATCTCCATCCCCCAGGGACTCAGGCACTCACCCACTTGTTCCTTTACAGAGCCAAGAAACTGAAGCCCTACTTCTCTAACCTCAGATACCTCTTGCTGTCAGCCCTTGGTACCTCACAGTTCTAATCCCACCCTACCTGTTTCCCTCTAACTTTAGCCTCTTTTCCCTAGAACTGCCAAGAGAACCACCAAGAAAGTGACATAATAGTAAGCATCTGGGGGCTTGTAGGAGACCAGTGAACATGAAAAGGTAGACAATATGCAGAAGGGAGGTCCAGGGCTACTGTGGGCCCACAATTACTTACATTTTGATGAGCGGCGTCCCATGTGTTCATTATCCACAGTGTCACTTGTCCATTCCACCTTTTTCTCTGGCTTCCGTTTCCGAAGTTTGATGGTTAGGCTCCGGTTCTCCTAGAAGGTTAAGAGTTATGGGCATATCTCTCTAGTCTTCTACTGACCTTTTCCATTCCTTCCCAGGGGACCTCCTCTCCCCTTCCCCAGCTCAATTAGTACCACACACATAGCACCAGAGGAGCCAAGTACTGGGAGAAGATAAAATAGAACCAGTCTTTAACCTCAGGGAGTCCTTGAGAGTATTATTTCCTGCTCTTGATAACCACTAGTATCCAGAGAAGACACAATTCCTAACCTAGGGAAGGTCTCAGCAAATCTTCAAAGGAAAATATAATCCTCCATGTTTGTCTTCCTCCCCACATCATCCTTGGTGGTATTAACAATAAATGAAAATTACTTCCTCAGTCCCCAGTGACTAATCTTTGATCTCTCTTACTTTTTCCAGACCCCTAGCACTCCTTTTCCCATTCAAAAAACAAAAAAAAAACTTGGTCATAGTGACACACCCTGTAATCTCAGCACCTGGGAGGCTGAGGCAGGAGGATTGTAGATTCCACGTCAGCCTGAACAATTTAGCAAGACCATTTCCAAAACAAAAAGCCAACACCCCACCCCCCAAAAAACCAAAACAACACAAAAAGACCTTTATTCTTACCTCTCTCATCTTCGAGCCCTCCCTATCTCTTACCCACCTATTATCTAGCATCCTAGCATCTCTGGTAGCAATCATTACTAAACTACTAAACTCCCTTAATCCAGAGATTATTAAACCCAGTGCAAATTCTGTCTTTGAAAGCAATTTAACCTGTATTTGTTTCCCCATTTACATCTCCCCACTTCATCTTATTTTCTTGCTTCCTCATTCCCTCTACTCTCTTTGACATTCATTCATTCAAAAACTATTTATTGATAAGTATGCTTCTGGTCAAATTCCCCTACACCTGGCCTCAAACCATGCATTCTTTGGCAGCCTTTCATTTACTTCCAGCACCTTCCTAACTCAATCCCAGAATTCCTTTTATTACTTAAACCGACCACCCCCCAACCAGCAACATCTACATCCTACGTGTAACTTCCTATTACATGTTCCTTGATCAGCCTCCTGCACCATCTCTGCCAATCCAAACATCTCCAGTCCCTCGCGATTCTCTAGACAGTCAACCATACACCTCCCAGATTCCCAACTTTCCAAAGCCCTGTCCCCTCCCTCCCGGTATCTCCCAGACCCCTAAACAGCACAGCACCGCACCACCACCACCACCACCCCCCTCCGCCTTTCTCACGGGCTCGGTTGTCACGGTAACCGTTGTCTCAGTGACGGTCTCACTCAGCCCAGCCCCTGCCTCGGCCATGGCTAAGGCTGGGAAAAAGGAGGCGGGGAGGAAGGGGGGGATGAGACGCCCCTCCCTTTTTCCGTGTCTTTGAGTTCTAGGAGAATCGGTATCCGATTCAGAGTAGTAGCCAAGATCCTCTGCCTGCTTTTTCTCCCCCTCCTCCAGGGCCTCTGCTTCCCCACTGGGGATAACCTGTCCAACCCCACTTCCGGCCTCCCACTTCCGGGTGTGACGCATTCTGCAGTCCCTCGTTTCCCTTCTCCAGTACCACTACGTCAAAGCTAGGCGTCGCCAGCTTAGTTCCGCCGTAATATGACAGCGCGCAGGCGCCAGAAGAAGGCAGAAACAAATGTGGCGCAAGGGGCGTCATTGCGGGTGTGGGAGGAGGGGCGTCCCGGGCAGCCCGCACCGCAGACGAGCCAGAGCTGGAAGGGACGCCGAGAGCAGGCACGGGGACTGTGCGCCAGGTGGAAGGCCACAGCTGAGGCCCTCTCCCCTTCACCCGTAACCCTGGGTGGGTGGGGAGCGCGGGGAAATAGGTGCAATAATGTCCCTATCGTACCAATTCCCATTTCCTTATTGTTCCGTGTGGGTTTAATGAAACGGGACTTGGGAACATTTGGTAACACTCGATTAAGAACCAAGCAGTCTGGGTTCTAGTCTTCGCCTTGTGCCTGTGCCTGTGCGTGTGCGTGTTTTGCGATACTGGGGCTTGAACTCAGGGCCTTCGCCTTGAGCCACTCCACCAGCCCTATTTTGAAGGATTTTTCGAGATAGGGTCTCGTGGAACTATTTGCCTGGGCTGACTTTGAACCTCGATCCTCCTCATCTCTGCCTCCTGAGCAGCTAGGATTACTGGCCTGAGCGCCTGTGTGTATTGGAGCAGGCTACTTAATGCACCTTCAATTTGGATTTTTGGTCACTATGTCACACCTTGAAGATAGAGATGTTGACACATCCTGCCTTTTCTCCCTCACTGATGGAAAAGACAGGCATGCTCAAAATTGACCAAAATATCAGACACTGAGGAATTAACACAAGTAAACCTGATTTATGAAACTCAAGTTTAGTTACATACTGCCAACATACTCTCTAGGGTGGAAGAGAGATTAAGTGGAAAACTTAAGTCATTTTTTAAAAAATGCACATTTCTCAGGGAGCAAAAGAAAGTAGTAAAAGAAGAGACTGAGCTGGAACATCTGCAATCCCAGCTACTCCTGAGGTAGGAGGTTAGCCAGGGCAAAGTTAGAGACATAGATCAAGTGATAGAGTGAAAGGCTTAAAGTGCGATGGAAACAGATTTCTGATTTGGGGAATGGGTCAGGAGAATCAACCACCAGAACTCAAATGTGAGGAATTCTGCCCTACCCATCTCTGCAAATTGCTGTAGGGGTTAAACAAGATAGTGTAATGTTTGGAGCTCTGAATATATATAGGGCCACACAATTACAAGATAATGAGTTACTTTAATCCCTTCATCACCATCTAAGCTAAAGAATGAAGGAATACTGAGTCCCAGAATTGAAATTTGAGTATATTAATGTTGTGCCTGAACTATGAATTTATTCCCTTTGGTTTATGGGTTGGGGGTGTGGCTCAAAAGTATGAGACCCTGAGTTCAAACCCAGCACTGCCAAAAAGAACTTTTGGTTCAAATTGAAAAAAAAAAATAAGCCCCAAACATTTCAGGATGTACAGTATAGCCCCTTGAAAACCATTATCTCCACACATCCATACACAAGCAGATATATAATTTATCTGTGTGGACTGGGATTATTGTGAATTTTACTATTCTCTTTCTATACAAGAATCTATCACAATGAATATATATTTATCCCAAGAATAAAACAATTTCCAGTGTCTACTTTTAGCTAGTAAATAAGGGTATTCCTTGATTTGGAATTTTCTGGTATCCAAATTTATATACTAGATATATCTGGTTAAATTTTATTCAATTTCTCTCACTATCCAAATTCTCAGTTTTTGTTTCCCTATGCTCAGGAACAAGATTTAGATAGAGAGGGAATATTTGTAATTGCTTTTTTTTTTTGTGGTACTGGGGTTTGAACTCAGGGCCTACACGTTGAACCACTCCTCCAGCCTTTTTTAGTGATGAGTTTTTTCAAGATAGGATCTTCAGAACTATTTGCCTGGGCTGGCTTCAATTTCGATTCTCCTGATATCTGCCTCCTGGCATGAGCCACCAGCACCTGACTATAATTGCTTTTTTTTAAAATATTAGCCTCATTCTTGGCACAATTATTTTGCTAGTGTGTGTGTTTTCCTTACAAACATCTCTCTGATTTGGAATAAGATTATAAAAAACATGTCAAGGTTTTATAGAAAAATATAACTTTAATAAACTAAACTAGAGGTGGGAGTACTCATGTGATGATCAGACACTCCTCCAATAGCAACACACCACAACCAGAGAGGACGGACAAGGCATCTAAGAACCAATATCCTTTACTTCCGAGGAATAGGAGGGAGGTATTGTTGGGTAGCCCAGAAAAAAGGATCAAGAGTCTTCTTTTTCCTGAAACCTATGGAGAAAGAGAGAATGTTATATTAACCAAATGAAGAGTTTCTAGCAGTATAAGATGAGATACTCAGTTATATAACCAAAGAAGGACTTTTATTTATTTATGACACTGTAGAAGGCTAGTTTCCTAAACAATCTGCCACCTTCAAAGTAACTAAAAATGCTGGGATTAACACATCTAATTATCAACTTGAAGGATAGCAAAGATTTCTTTAGGACGCAAAAAACTCTAGCCAATAGTTTTTTAAAAGGATAAACTGAACCTCATAAAAACTAAAAGCTTTTTAGAGTTGGGTATTGTTGCATATGCCTATAATCCTCTGCCATACTCAGTAGGCAGAGGCAGGAGGATGTTGAGGTCAAGACCAGCGTAAGCTACATCGTGAGATTCTTTAAAACAAAACAAAAAACACAAATGATGATTCCATAGTTCTAGTTCTAAAAAACATATAGACTAAAATCATCCAAAAAAAGGTTGACAGAGTGGCTCAAGTGGTAGAGTGCCTGCCTAGCAAACATGAGGCCCTGAGTTCAAATTCCACTTAAAAAAAAAAAAGGGCAGGTGGGGGAAGCACCATGAGAGTCTGAAGAAATAGCAGACAGCATGATGTGGGAAACCCTCAGGACCCCCAAAGCCTCTTGGAAAGGAGCGGAGTCACTGTAGCTTTTGTGCAACAGCCCTAAGAGAGATTGCAACAGTCCAAAAGGATAGTTGCTGAACAACCCTGTTCTCTCTCTGCATTGGACTGGGAAAACCCGGTCCTGAGAACATGATGTTCTGCACTTGGGCTCCTAGCCATAGCAACGTGACCAACGTGACAACTAATTCTAGTACAGAGGTCAAGGGAAACCTGGGTACTGCCATGTACTCCTTCCTGCTTGTCTGCACTGCTTAAGTACTCTCTGCAGAAGATAAACACACCATTGCTGCCCGGCACAAGCCTGAGTTCGTGTCGTTATTCCCGCTCGAGCACCCAAGGCCAGAGTAGGAGCCCCCACTGTAGGTGGACTGCAGCAGCATGAGACCCACAAAAATAGGATATAAGAAGATAAACATTTTTAATATACATTTAAAGAATAAAAAGTACAATTTAAAATGATTAAGGAGTTGGGAATTATTAAACTGAGGAGATTTGAAAATATAGTAGGACTCAATATTAAAAAGAAATAATAGAAATAAATTGAAGACAAAATTAGTGACTAGAAGAGAGATGAGGAGAAATTACCTAGAAGGCAGCATAAAGAGAAATGAGAAGCTGGGTGCTGATAACTCACACCTGTAGCTACTGGGGAGGCAGAAATCAGAAGGATCAAGGTCCACCAGCCCAGACAAATAGTTCTCAAGACCCTATCTCACAAATACCCAGCACAAAAAAGGGCTGGTGGAGTGGCTCAATGGTAGAGTATCTGCCTAGCAAGTGTGAAGCCCTGAGTTCAAACTCTAGTCCTACAAAAAATAAAATAAAATGGAAAATATGAAAGACAAGGTAAGATAAGTGGAGACTACAAAAAAGGTGTAATAAACAACTAATTAGAGCTTTAGAATGTGAGAACTGAGAACACAGGGAGGGACAATATTAAATAATTTCCATGATTGATGAAAAATAAATCAATTCTGAGCTTCAGAAAATCTAATAAATCCCAAACAGGATAAAAAAAATAGGGCCTGGAGTGTAGCTACATGGTAGAGTGCTTGCCTAGCATGCTGGAGGCCCTGGGTACCAACACACAGCACTGCAGGTGGAAAATATGAAAGCCACATCTTGATATACTGTAGTGGAACTGCAAAACACCAAAGACAAAAAACAGTTCTTAAAAAAATTCATAGAGCCAGCTGCTCCAGATGGCGCTCACCTATAATTCTAGCTACTTGGGTGGCTGAGATAGGGAAGATGGTGGTTCAAGTTCAGCCCAAATAGTTCTGAGACCCCATCTTCAGAATAGCCAGAGCAAATGGACTGGAGGTGTGGCTCAAGCTGTAGAGCACCCCCTTTCCAAGTGTGAAGCCCATATTCTTTAAGTCATGCCTAGCTCTCACCAAAATAAAACTACCTTGACTGCAGTTGATTCCAGCATAGCATGAAGATCACTAAGCAATACCTGCCTTATATGGTCTTAACTTTCCTTTTAAGATTTAGTTCACTGGCTATAAAAAGGGTAAGAAAAACGTCACTTTTAAAAAATAAAAAAGTGCCAGGCACAGGCAGCTCATGCCTGTAATCCTATCTACTCAGGAAGCAGAGATCAGGAAGATCATGGTTGGAAGGCAACCCAGGCAAATAGAGAGCCTATCTCGAAAAAACTGGTCACAAAAGGGCTGCTGGAGTGGCTCAAAGTGTAGGCCCTGAGTTCAAACCCCAGCATCACACAAATAAATAAATAAATAATTTAAAAATAAGTGACTAATCTCCTTTTTAAGGATGGGGCCAAAGAAAACAATTGTTTAGTACAAGAAATCTGCACTGAGGCCAGGCATGGATGCTCAATTTGTAATCCCAGCTAATCAGGAGGTAGGTGGATGGCTGTCTGAGGTCTATTGGGGCAAAAATTCAAGACTATGAGAAAAATAACTAAAGCAAAAAAGGGCTGGGATTGTGGCTCAAGTAGTAGAACTAAAGCACAGAGGCCCTGAATTCAAACCCCAGTGTGTGTATATGTGTGTGTCTGTGTGTGTGTGTGTCTAAGGGAGGGTCATAGGGGAAGGAGATTGTCACTTAATTTTTAAGTTAGCAAATAGAAAGGGCAGAGGGAGGGGAAAAGGACACCCACTTGCAGCTGGTACAGGTGTAGAAGACAGTCTGCCCTTCATCGGCGGATCGCATCTGTCTGGTGTGGTATGCCATTCCTTCATGACCACAACGAGAGCAGCGCCTGTCAATCTGGGAAGAAACTGGAGTATCAGGAAGACCAATATCTCCCTATTTTTCACAGAAATCAGGCCATAAGACCTCTCAGATGTCCTTGATCTAAAGTCACCTTCCACCCCACCCCCATCCTCCAGCCCCGATCTCTGCAATCATCCCTCCATTTCTTTCCCGTCCTTGAACTTATTATCTTACCACTGGTCCCTGGAACTCGGGTCCTTCCTCCACAGACATGGGCATGACTGTTCCCAGTTTGTGGAACACAACTGAGGTCTTCACAACCTTCCCTTCGAAGTCTGCACGGGCAGTGAAAACTTATTGTGGAAACAAGCCGAGGCAACTAACTCCCGCAACGCCCTGAGGGTTGGGGCAAGAGGCCCCACATCCTTCCCTTCGGGTATCTTCGCTAGGCCAAGTGTGCAAGCGCTGGATTCCCGCTCTAGGGCTCCTAAGGCCCACCCCGTCCAACCGTCTGGAGGTCCCCAAGCCTCAGACCCTTCCCCTCCCGCCGTCGCAGGGACACCCACCCCGCACGTTGACGGCGAAGCCACAGCGAATACAGGTGACCGTATTCTGAGCCCCGGGCAGGGGTAGGACCGAGCCGCAATCCGGACAGAAATCCAAGTCCGACTGAAAGCTGGAGCAGGTGCTGGCGAGGTCCATGACCGACATGTGCTCGAGGGCTGGAAGGGAAGGAGGAGAGGGGAGAGGAGGAGGGAGAGAGAGAGAGAGAGACTCCTCCGACTCAGGAGTTATTCCTAGGTCCCAGGATGAGAGCCTTTCTCTCACTTACACCTCCTTTCTCTACCAGCTAAGGCGTCCAAACGTCAGGAATGCGGAGCCTAAGGCGCCGCAGGAAGTGGTGCCCTGGCTGGGGCTGACTACAGCTCAGCTCTGCGACTCCACCGGCTGGAGCGCCCGCTAAGGAAAGGCTGCGGGGCAGCGAGAGCGCCTGTTGGGCTGGAGCGTCAACACGTCTGTCTGGGCGACAATTTGGTCGTGACGTCATAATTAATTGCGAACCTTATCCCTCAGAGCCTTGAGGAGGAAGCGGAGCCCTTCAGAAAGGAAGGTTGTGACGCGACGTTTAACCTGGTACTGTGACGTACAATAAGAAAAACGAGAAGCAGCACGGAAGTCCGCCACTTTTCCCGCTAGGACCCAATCCTGAGATACTGATTTCTTTTTGTTCTGCATCCTACGGAGACTTAGTCACGGGGGACGACTCCCTGAATACCGTACTGACTAGCGCATAAGGAGGTCGTTGGTCAGAGAACTACAACTCCCACCGTTCCTAGACGGTTTCTTCTTTGCGGCTGCGCATTGGTTAAAAACAAAGCTAAGCATTCTGGTCCTTACTGTTCTGGTAGCCTAGCAGGTCCTTTCTCCAGAAGCCAGCCTCTCTCGCGTTCTTTGCGGGGCAGTTCAGGGCACTTGAAAGGGGTGAGTCAACTTATTGAGAGGCAGGCAGTAGTGGGGGTGAAGGCAGGCGAGGGACGCTTTAGTCTCGCCAGGACGAAAAGAAGCAGGGCTAAGTGGAACATTTGTCGAGGATTGTGGAGGTGGTGGAACAAAGAGATTAGGGCTCCTCATTCTTAAAGCTCCTGCCAGATGAGGGAGAGTAGCGTTAAGTCAAGAGTGCCCCTTAGGATTTCATAAAACAGGTCAGTTTGGTTTTAACTGCAAATCATCTTCCATTATCCCCTCCCCCATTCCACCTCCCATTCATCCAACTCTAAATTATTGTCATCCATTAGGTGAACAGTTGACCTTCCCCTAATCTTTTATGAAGTGTGAAGATATATATCTTTAGAAAATCTTGTTTTCATTTATTTGTAACTTACAATGTAAGTAGAAACTTACCTAGAAGCGAAGTTCCTTAGGTCCTTCCTAGCCTCCCCACAACCACCCAACCTGACAGATGTGCTAAGTAACTTCATATAAAAGTTCTGGACCCTTCACGATATTCTTTTTTGAAGGAAACAAGCTGTGGTCTTTCCTTGGATGCGACCCCCATCTGCCTTTCTGTACAATAAATGTGAGACAACATCATAATGAAGGGGTTAAAATTCTCAGCCGCTGAAGAGTGACAAGTTCCATAATTTCACTTAACCATGAAACTGGACGTCATTTGTTTATCTTGCAAAGGGAGATCTGTTGTTGAGCACGGATAATATTTTTTATTTTCACTTCTCTGTGTGTCTTTCTCGAGATTGAAATTAGCCCTCGTCCTCACTTCCACTTTTATTGATTGATTCGTTGGTTGACTGCAGTGCTGCATAGCAAACCCAAGGCCTGGGGCATGCTAGGCAAGTACTTTCCTACTGAGCTACATCCCAGCTCAGTATGAGCTACATTCCCCCCTCCCATATTCTCCTCTTTATAGTTTCATATTCAGCAAACACATACCATGAGTTGAATACTATCCTAATGCAGTAAAGGAACGCAAGCATTATAAGGCATGGCCCTTTCCCAACAAAAGCTCACAATCTGTCCAATAAACATCAAGCACCTATGCCAGGCTTTGAGCCAAGGCTGGGACCGTAGGGTTGAAATCTGTTTTCTGACTCAAAGAACACAAACGAAATATTAGAACACAATGAAATGCAGTAATAAGTACAAAATCCTTGGTCAGGCATGTAAAACATGGCTATAAACTTCAAAGAAGACTGGTAAATGCTTTAATAAAAAGACAGATGCAATGTTAAATTGGGAGAAGCTTAGATATTGTGTGACAAGGATAATAAAATTTAAAAAATCAAACTTTGAGAATTTGAGATTATAGAGTAATGTTAAGTTCCATACTAGATGTTATATGCTAAGAGATGAAAGTAAGATGGTATTTATTATTTATTTATTTTTGGGGCACATCTGAGATTTGAATTCAGGGCCTCATGCTTGCTAGGCAGGAGCTCCACCACTTGAGTCACTCCACCAGCCCTGTTTTTGTGTTGGATATTTTCAAGATAGAATCTCGGGAACAATTCCCTGGGCTGGCTTCAACACTGGATCCTCCTGACCTCTGCCTCCTAGGATTACAGGTGTAAGCCACTGGACCTGTCCAAGTTGGTCATTTTTTATTTTTTTTAATTTTATTTTATCATTTTTACATTTACTTACGTGTATATACATTATTTGGGCCACCTCCCCCCCAAGATGGTCATTTTTAATGACCAAATGGTATATATAGACAAATAATAATGTGCCTAAGTAGTCAGACTAAGCATTCAGTATCAGATTCTCTTCATTAATGTAGACAAAGTGTAGATATACAATATAGTTCACACCTTTGTAAGACTAAGTTTCAACATCAAAATATTAAGTTATATATGAATACAGACCCCCCACAATGAAAGCTATGATTGGTTTTCAGATGAGTTGTAGAAATAAAAAATAAGTGCTTAGAGGAAGGCAAAATCACTGACAGAAGACTAGGAAGACTTTATAGAGAATGCTTGATTTGTAAAACACAAATAGCTCCCATTATTGAGAACTTACCTTATATCAATCATTGTGTCTCTATATCTAATCCATATTCATTCTTTACATCCAAGGGAAGTTTTTGTCTTACATCTCCATTTTATACATGAGGAAACTAACACAGATGTGACTTTCCCTAAGTCACACACCCAGGATGTAGTGGAATTGTGGTTCACATTTAGCCCTATCAGTCTCCAAAGCCTCTTTTAACTATAAATGATATACATCACAGAGATGTATGCCAGGCATTTTCAGGGCTTAAATACCTCACAGTATACTCAGGTTAGACCAGGGATGACACATAAAAGTTAAATTGGTAGTCTTCTCTTGTGGTGCCACCAGCTTGCTCTATAAATAAACCCAGAGGAGCTACAAATTCCCAGCCTGAGGGGCTCAACAGGGAATGGTCTCATAATGGACTTAGGGTGAAGGATGATTGGTAGCAGAAGGCAACCAAGCAGAGGGGTGACAATAAGAACAGAATTTCAGCACAAAACATTAGAAAGCAGAGATGCTGTATGTGCTGATAGAGGCACAGAGGGCCCAGCTCGAGAAACTGCAAAACAACAACGGACTGCTAAAACTGGGGTCTAGAATTTTCTCAGAAAACAAAGGATGCTTGGAGGATGAACAATCTGACAAAGATGTAGTTGGGCAATACCTCGCCAAGGAACCTGTTTCTTCCCTCTCCCAAACCCAAATACAAGATTTGGAATGGTTCACACTGAGTCCACAGAAGAAGTATGCTTTTAGTTCATATGGAAGGAATGATCCTCCTCTTATTAAAAGAGTGTTCATTATTGCCACCATAAGAATACAGTGGCTTCCAAAGGGGGAATGGCCCTTGTTCTGGGCCAAATTGATATGGTTCTTTGACTTAGATGGTTGGTGAGCAGATATGTTGCATCTCCCACATTCTAATCTACCTTTGGATTTTTATCTTCCAGATTGGCCTGGGCTAAAGCATCTAAAGACCCTAGGATTGCTGCAGGTCAACAGTCTCCACTGGAGAAAAAGATATTGGTAAATAAATCATCTTCAAATCATATAGTTTGGAACTACTTAGAGAAGGTTTAAAATCCTTCTGCCCAAGTAACACCTTCACCTTTCAATATTGGCCAGTGAAACTAGTTATTGATTGGTGGTGGGTATTTCATACTTTCAGAGCTCCTAGCCTTACCTGGGAGTGAAGAGAGTAAAATTAAAATGATTTCGCTAGGGTAAATAAAAGAACAAGTATCTTTTCCTGGTGTTAATAAGGATTGTAGGCTCCTGTGTTCAAAGGAAAAAGGTGATCACATTCTAAAATTCTGAACCTCACTTTAACAGAATCTAGGTGGTGTACATACAAAAGCAGCAAGACACTTGATAACTCAAAAATGGCAAGAGGAATATGAGACACTCTCTAGGGAGCAAGCTCTTTCTCTTGACTACTGGCTTGCCAAAGCAGAGTCCTATTATAATAAAAGAATATTGGAAATGATGAAAGAAGAGAGATGCAAGGATATGAAGATGAAAATGTTGAGGGAAACAACACAAAACATAGAGGAACAAAAACAGAACTACTGGGTACCCGAGAGAGAGAGGAAACAAATAGAAAGACACATACATCGAACAGGACAGGCCAGAGAATTTAAGAACAAAACTTGTAAACCAAGACCCCTCAGTGAAACAGTATTACCAAAAATCATGCCGGCAAAGCACGTCATTCCAAAAGAACAGAGGAGAAAGCAGGTAAATGAGAGGGAACAGAGACAAATTAAAGATCATCAGGACCGTATGATTCGAGGAAGAGAAATTATAGAGCAAAAACTCGAGGAAAGAATCTTGAGAAAAAGCCAGAGCCACCCACCTCCACATGAGAAGCGTGAGAGAGTAAAGAAAGAGATAAAAGAGTTTGAAAAAGTTATTGCATATCCACTTTTCCAGCCATGCAGAAGTCCAATTAAAGTGAATCTTCTTATGGAAAAGTCTCAGAATAGAGAGGAAGTAAGTACAGTTGTAAAACCACATCAAAGAAAATTCTTGGCTGTGCCACCTTTTTTGAGAAGTCAAATGGAACAGATGAAAAATTAGTAAAGTTTCAATGCATTTGTGATGAAATAGTGTCTCTTAAAGGAACCATTTTTTTTTCTAGTTGTCTTTCCTAAGGTCAGTGAATAGTCTCTGGAACTGGAGAAAAAAAGATCATTATTTGAATTCCTTTTCAGGCATTTCATGAATTTTCCTTTCTTTGGGGTTCTGTTATTGGAGAATTATTGCATTCTCAAGGGATGTTGCATTCACTTTTTTATATTTCCCTCTCTCTCTCTCTCTCTCTGTGGTACTGGGGTTTGAACTCAGGGCTTCACATTTGTTAGTCAGGTGCTCTATCACTTGAGCCATTCCTCCAACCCTGCTTTGTGTTGAGTATTTTCTCTTTTTTTGGTATGTATTTGCTTTTATTAACATGATCACAATATTATTTCCATACACTTTAATAATATGTTCTTAGTATCATAAGACATTCAGTTAATATTCAAATCTCTAGTGATCTCATAAATATCATCATTTTGAGAGTTTGTTTGAACCAAATCAAAACAAGACTTCTTGAGATTGATTGCAGTAAATCTAAGGTCATATTTGACAAGCTTTCCTTTTTTATTTCCTTCTTTTCTTTTGCAGAGTGAACAAATAGGGTTGTAGAGTTTCCCTTGGTTTGGATTTTGCTGATTGGATCTATGTGTTGTTTCTATGGTTCTCTGTACTGTGTGCATTGTACCACCAGAGAGTTGCATCCTGAGGCCTGATAAGTTTGATATCTCATCTCCATTTATCCCCCTCTCATTTGGTGATAATAGCAGCTGTTGGTTATCAATGGCTAGACACACTTCATTTGCAACTGCAAAATGCTAATACTTTAATTCACTGTTCCTTCTTCACTGATTACCTTCCATAAAGAGAAAATTGCTCCATCTATAGTTTAGCAGCACCATAATGCAATTTTGTAGGAAAGCAAGATAGATACTTGATCCTTTACCTTTAGGTTGTTTTACATTCATTATAGTTTTAAATTAAAGAGTAGTTTTTCTAGTGTTCTTCAATAGTGACTGGTTTTCCTTATGTCTTTTTGTTAATTTCATTATGAACTTGAGATTTAAGTTTTTTGTAGTCCATTAGGATTATCCATTTTGATTATTGTTGTACTGGGGGTACATTGTGACATTTACAAAAGTTCTTATGATATATCACAGTTGAATTCACCTCTTCCATCATTCTTAGGTTGGGCATTTTCGAGATAGGATCTCTCAAACTATTTGCCCGGGCTGGCTTCAAATGTGATCCTCCTGGTTACTGCCTCCTGAGTTGTGAGGATTATGGGTGAGAGCCACTGGTGCCTAGCCTTTTTCATATTTCTTGTTCTATACATTGATATCTATGCATGTATTATAACAGCTACCTTTTCTATTTTTATAGGTTCTTTTTTTCTGTAGAGAGAAGCTTTTTCTTAGAGATGAATGATAGTGTGGTTAGTTGGGTATAATGTCTTGTGTTTGAGTCTGGGTGGACTTAGTAATGTGATTGCTGCAATTTCTTTAGCTATAATTAGTGATGCCTGCAGTTTTGTCAATGGTGTAGGCTGTGGATATTTGAGACTGGTATGGAATGGTGTGATTTTGCTAGGGTTCAAACCACGAACCCTAGCTGTCAGGCTGTCATGCTATGTGTGGACACCTGCAGGTACTGTGGGTTGTAACTGAATGGTGGCCACTCTGGAGGAGGCAGGGTGGCCATGTTGCTGGATGTTGAGGTGGACTCAGGCACACATTGCTGCTATTTGCCTGTCTGACTGGTGTACTTTTTGGTAGTGGGGGGAGGTGAGTCACTTGGCAGTCTGTTGGCCATAATAGGTGCATAAGGGCTGTGTTAGACTAGCTGGTTGTGAGGCAGGCTCCTGGGGAGGTGGGGAGCTGCAACCTGGATGGCTGAGGGCCAGCCAGCTGTTTTGTGGGCTTTCCAGTGGGGGAAGAGCCAGTCTAAGGTGTCCTTGGCTATGTTGGATTGACCAGCTGTGCAGTAGACTCAGTATGGGAGGATGTACAATGTGGGCTTGTACTTTCTAGCAACACAACCAGGTGAATTCCAGGCAGTTGTCCAGACATTTGAGTTTGGGAACTATGAGGGCTGTGGGAATCACCTGTGCAGTTACCTATAGTGGCAAATCGGGACCATTGCGGGGGGGTCTCTAGCTTATCTCTTACACATAAGAAGAAATTGGTTTTGGCTCTGAGCCAGTCTGGGTGGGGGAAGCAATGTGGGTGCTGTCTTGGGTTTTCATGCTCCATAGGCCTCTCACCACTTCCCTGCTACTCTGCAGCATATCCCTTAACTCTATTTAGTTATCTTGCTGACAGTAGTCCTAGTAAGCTCTTATTTAAATGTTAGCTATTATTATTCTCTGTGAAAATTTTATAAAAATGCAAGGAGTTGAAAGATGTGTGAAAAAAATTAGAAAAATTGTTCCTTATTGCCTACAAGAATACACCCTATTAGAAGCTCAACCTGCTGCAGTCTTCTTTTTTTCCTGGCAGTACTTGTATTTGAACTCAGGGCCTGTGCTTGTCTAGTCACTTGAACCACAACCCCAGCCCTTTTCTTCTTTAGTTTTTTTTTTTTCAGATAGGGTTTCACTTTTGCCTGGTGCCAGCATCACATTGCAAATCTCCTACCTCCATCTCTCAAGTAACTGGGATTATAGGAATATACCACCACACCTGTTTTTTTTTTTTTGAGATAGGGTTTCACCAACTTTTCTGCCTGAACTAGCCTTAAGCTGCAGTTCTCCATTCTCCACCTCCCATGTAACTGAGATTCCACATATGTACCACCATGCCCAGCCCTGGTCTTTTCTTCTTGAACTGTCTACCCTTGTTGGAGACCTGATTCTAAGAACTGCTGAATTCTTGCAGATTGATCCTTGTTACCTCTGGCCAACAGTATAACATACATTCATGTTCCCATCCTGTCTCTGTATGTAAGCTTGGCTCGCACTTCCTTAGACCTGTTTCTGACTCACACTTCACACAGACTTCTTTGCTGTGTCTGTTCTCTGATCTTTTATCACACCTTGGCTTCAGATTCCGTACCTTGCATAGAAGTGGATCATGAGGCCATGCGTGGTTGTGCATGCCTGTAATTCCAGCAATTAAGAAACTGAGGCAGAAGGATCTGGAGATGGAGTCCAACCTGGGCTACATAATGAGACCCTATCTTAAAAAAAAAAGAAGTGGATCATGAGAATGTATGAGGTAGAAGACTTAGAAATTCAAATCAGTTCAGTAATGACAAAGCCTTCGAATTGAGTGGGACTTAAAAGTAATCTAATACATGCCTTGTTAGTAGTTGTTTACCATGAAGATTTTCAATGCTGGATACATAAATTGGCAAGTTCATTCACCCATCCTTCTCCAGATCTAGCATAACAGTAATTGGTGATCCCAGGGCAATTTCATACCTAATATGAGTAAGAGCCCGTGGTTTAAGGGTTTAGCTTGTCCAAATATGAATTCATCATCTCCACCTACAAACTGTATTCACCTTCTCACTTCCTGGTGTTATACCATAACACTTCCAAGCACTGTTGTTTAAATCCTGAGTCACACTTAATGCTTTTCTTTTTCAACGTGAAATGCAATACATAAATAAAAATGTGTATGTACAGTTGAAAGGCCAGTAATGACTAGGTACCCACTAGCCAGGCTGAGAACTGTGGAATCTTACCCCACACCAGGAGACCCCTGTACTCTCCCTATTCACATACCTTTCCCTGACCTCTAGAAGCACCTGCTTTCTAAACTTTGTGGTAATTGTTGCTCACATTTTATAATTTTGCCATCTAAGTATTTATCCCTAAGTGATACCATTGTTTATAGTCACTTGTTGATGCCCTTTATATTAATGAAATTATACTGTATATGATCTACTTTTTTTGCTTGTTAGTATTTTTTAATTCATCCATGTTGATGTGTAGCATTGTAGTTCATTACATGAATGCATGTGCTACAAATGAATTGTCTATTCTATTGACATCATTTGAGTTGTTCATAGTTTTTCCATTTCTTTTCTTTTACAAACCATACTTCTGTAAATATTCCTTTCATGTGTTTCTGGTGCATGTGTGAAGGAGTTTCTTCAGGGTATGTTAGTTGTAGCATTCATATGACAAGCCTGGTCCAAGAGCTTGTTACATTTCCATTCTATTGTGCTGTATGTCTGCAGAGTCAAGCACGTCTTAGGCTTATAATAAATATTTGTTGAAAGAAAACTGAAAATTTTTTCAGTCAACTGAAAAATTTTTCCTGTCAACTACAGGAAAAAGCTCTCTAAAGAGCCAGGCCCAAGATACAAAAATAGCTGTTAACATTATACAGCTCACATCCTGTCCATGCATAATTTTAAATCATAGTCAATCTTTGTTTTTGTATTTTAGATCAAGTACTAAAATATCTTTGTTTACTTTTTTTTTTTTGGTGGCAGCACTGAGATTTGAACTAAGGGCTTTCCACTTGCAAGACAGGCACTCTACTGATTGAACCACTCCTCCTGCCCTTTTTGCTCTGGTTATCTTGGAGATAAGGACTCACTTTTTGCCTAGGCCACCCTGGACCATGATCATCCTATTTTAAGCTTCCCACCCTTACTGGGATGACAGGTGTGCTGCCACCATGCCTAGTTTTTGGTTTTGTTTTTTTTTTTTTCTGTTGAGATGGGGTCTCACAAACATTTTTCCCTGGTCTGGCCTGGAACTGAGATCTTCTGGATCTCAGCCTCACAAATATCTAGGATTATAGGTGTCAGCCACCCATACCTGGCAACTTTTTTTTTTTTTTTGAGACAGTCTCTGTGTAATCTAGACTGACCTCCAACTCGAAATCCTCCTACCTCCCACTCCTGGGCACTGGGATTGTAAGCATATACCATCATACCTGGCTTAGTGGGTTTTAAATGCCCATGTAATAAATTCAGAATTTGGTTTTCCTTTTATCTCCTTTCTCAGAACTTTTTCTGCAATGTCTTCTAGATAAGGTTTTCTACATACTCCCCTATCAAGGCAGCTAGCAGCATAATAAAGTTTCATTGCATTCTGAACAAATAGATTCCCAGAGGATGAGAACAGAGAGCCCCCCTTTTAATATAGGATGCTAGAGTCCCTGGAGAGCCAAGGGCTCCATAGCAGTTCTCTATTGAAGGTTGGGCAAAGTCCAAGTTCTTTGGCCCTCATGTACTGTGTGACTTAGCCCTGCTAGAGTACTGAGTTTGGAATTTGGAGATTGGTTTTGGGACCCAACTCTGCCACATATTGGCTGGCTGACAGTGAACAAGCCTAGGATCCTTGGTAGGGATCCTACCTTGGGGCAGGTGTGGAGAGAGCACCATGAAGGACTCAGGTGTGCTGTGAGAGTTCAAAGTGGTGGTCACTGCTCACCCAACCCCAAAACTGCTCATTACTCTTCTACCACATGGCAATCTTTGCACCTAGTCATGTTTCCAAGTCCTTCTTCTGGTGTTTTATATCTCAGCTAAAGAAGATGAAGAAATTCCTGGTGTAAACTGACTAACACCTGCCCACACAGGTGTTTGAGAAAACACTCTGTGGATAAAGAATTTCAATATTGGACTGTGCTAGGACTCTTTAGCAACACCCACATGTACCAGGAATACCAGTACCTGACCACCTCAGGCCCTGTCACCTAGTGCTACCAAGAAATGGGCACTTGGCACCACACCTGGGATAACTCAATCCAGGTCATGAAGGTGGAGGAGATTGCAGCCAGCAAGTGTCATCAACAATTCTGCAACTCCCAAGATCAAGTTTGTGCTGCTCTACTGGGTCCTGCATCACTACACAAGTTTTACACTTCATCATCAAGAGGCCCAACACCTTCTTCTAGGTGCCCAGATAATAAATAAATAAATAAATAAGTAAGCCGAGTATGGTGGTACATGCCTTTAATTCCAGCACTCTGGAGGTAGAGACAGAAGGATCAAGAGTTAAAGAACAGTCGGACACTGGTGGCTCATGCCTGTAATCTTAGCTACTCAGGAGGCAGAGATCAGGAGGATCATGGTTTGAAGCCAGCCCTGGGAAAATAGTTCAAGAGACCCTATTTTGAAAAAAATACATCATAAAAAAAGAGCTGGTGGAATGGCTCAAGTGGTAGAGTGCCTGCCTACCAAGGGTGAGGCCCTCAGTTCAATCTCCAGTGCTGCTTAAAAAAAAAAAAAAAAAAAAAAAGCCAGAACTACATTGTGAGATTCTGTCTCAAATAAACACCTTCTTCACCCCATTGTTTAAATAAGAGAAAGTGCTTTATAAGCATAAAATGCCATACAATATCACGAATCATTATTGTCCTTTTATCCATTTTCTTCCCCTACTTTAATATCAACTATGAGCTTCCGAACAGAAGCATGAAAATGCCATAGCATAGGTTTAAAACGTGAAAGGAAGAAGTAAATAGAAGGATGGCAGTGGGGAATTTAGGCTTATTAATAGTGTGTTAGATTTTGCCATGTGCTTGTCTATTATGTGGGCTCACTAGAAATGTCTACCTACTGTAGGTAGAATCTGGAGTGTGCCTAAATAGTACAGACTATGGAAGTCACTACCTAGGAAGTGAAGACATTGAAACATAAAGCACATTTATTCCCTCATTCTAAATACACTGAATTTTATTAGTCAGGCACTCTATTGATATCACAGATATAAGGATGAGGATGGCATGGCCCTCTGCACAGTAAGAGTTTGCAATTTAGCAGAGAGACAGACAAATAATTACAAAAAGGGAAAAATTAATAGGAAGATGTTCTAAGTGCTACAGAAATAATGGAGAAGAATTGCCCAACCCTTAGGAATGGAACTAAATAAACTCTTGGTAAATCTTCAGAGAAGAGGTTAATACTTTGAACTGGAGAATGGAGAATTTAATATGTAGAAGAGAAAGAAGGAAAATCTAGGCTCAGGGAATAGGTACAAAGGACCTGTAAGTAGTGCTACACTGTAAGGATTAGAGAATGGCAGTGGTTGAAGTCTTGGAGAATTGTCAGGCTCAGATCAAGTGGGGTCCTTGTATGGTATGCAATTTGACTCAAACAGTTGCAAATGACAGAAGCATAAGACCAGTGGATAAAAAGTAACACTGCCTGAATTTATAAAACATTAAGAATCTTCCATTTGGGGCAAAGTTCAGTGTTTATAGTCATACTGGTGGCATTAATTCTTTATTAAAATAAGATTAGAAGTTGAGTTAAAAAAATTGAGCTTTAAAAAAGATGAAAATGGGGATGGAGGCATGGCTCAAGTGGTAGAGCACCTGCCTAGAAAGTGTGAAGTCCTGAGTTCAAACCCCAGTACCAAGGGAAAGATGGAAATGGATTAGGAAAGTCTGTGAAGAATATAGTCAGTGGTACAAACAAGCACTAGGGTCTTATTCTCATCCAACTAAATCTTTCAAAGGAGAAGCAACCTGTGTTAGTTAGCTTTCTCTTACTGTAACAAATCCCTGAGATAATCAGCTTACAAAGAGAAAAGGTTTCTTATCACTGAGTTTGGAGATTCCATGGTTGATTGGCTCCATTGCTTTTGTGCTTGTGCAGCACAACATGGCAGCAGCACATGGCAAAACTGTTCACCTCATGGCCCAGAAAGAGAGTAATAGGAAGGGATCCCATGATCCCATTCAGCAGGATGTCCCCCATGACTGGAAGACCTCTTACAAGGCTCTACCTCTTAAAGGTTCCACCACCTCTCACTAGAGCTATGGGATGGATACCAAGTCTTTATGGACCTTTGGTTGTTACCTGTCCAAACCACAACATAACTAGAAAACAGACTGGAGCTAAAAATGGGGACTGGGGGAAGCCCTATAGGTATGCATACTGAATCATCTCTGATGATAATCAGCTCTGCCTGAATCTAAAATGCAGATGATTGAGAAATCTACCAAGTACCTTCCACACATGTCCTACTTTGTCATTGTGATGAGTTCCCTTAAAGATAACTTTAATGTCCATTTATACTTGATTTAAATAAAATAAAATATTTTGTTTGTGGAATAAGAAAGACTGATGAACTTTAATTATGAAGAGGGGGGCTTTGATAGATGTGCTTAATGGGTTTTGATTTTATAAACAATTGCAAAGAGAGCTGTTAAATAATATATTAGTCTTTTCACATATTTGATAACTTGAACCCAAACAGTAAACTTGGTAGTTTTGTAAAAATAATGTAGTTGCAAACCATTAGGATTTCCCACTTGGAAATGCTTTTACACATGTGAATTCTATCCAAAATGAAAAATGCCTGATGAACTATTCAAATGAATAATAAATTATATTTTAGGATTAAGAAAATTAGAAAACTTAATGGAGGAAGACACCAAACTGATACCACTTTCTTCCGTAAGTTTTTCCATGTGAATATAGCAAAATTGTCAGGAGATAAGGTATAAAAAAGATATGTAGATCAAGTGGTAGAGCACCTGCCTAGCAAGTATGAGGCCTTGAGTTCAAACCTCAGTACAAAAAAAAAAGCTAAAAAAAAAAAGGCTACGGAGACACATATAAGATACATGATTGACAGATAGATAGATAGATGGAGACAAACAGCAAGATTTTAGGAAAGGAGTTTTTGTGGATTTTTTTATTAGCATATATTAGTTGCACAGGGGAGTTTCATTGTGACTTTTACATATGTGCTTACAATGTATCTTAATTAGATTCACTCCCCTCTATTATTCTCCATCTTCCCTCTCACATGGCTTTTTATTTGTTCTGTGAAGCTGGAGGTGAGATCACCTGTTTAGAGAGAGGTTAAAAAAGTCTTAGGTAGTAGGTTCCAAAAGCACTAGGAATTTGAATTTCTTATAACAGAATTAAGTCAAGAGCCTAGTCTTTAAAAATAATGTTGAAAAGTTTGATGAGAGTTGTAATACAGTAACGTTATTGTTAGTTTCTTGTTTGTAAGACTTAGAAATCTCCTTGGGCCAGTATAAGAAAAAGAGAAAATAAAGTATCTTAAAATATCTTGTATAACTGGGCCTTAAAAGATATTGCAGCCTAAGCAGTAAGTGCTCCCACCAATATTTGTCTTTGTATGTTTCCTTGTACCTGCTCTGTCTCTTCTTACTGCTTTTTTGTTTCTTGGTGCTCATAGTTGACTAAGATAGCTGCCTCTTATACTTTCTCATAATCTTATTGCTATCAGCTTTGCTCTTTCCTTTATATCCTACTGCTTCCTCTCAACAGGATCATTCCCACTAACCTACAAGTATGCCCACATCTCGTGCTCCCATCTACATAAACTGCCATTCTATTTCTTTGCACGCCTTTTAAAGCCAAGTCTCTTTAAAAAGGTATACCAGTTGCCTTCTTTCTGGCTTAAGTGACCATCAGTCCACCAGATCCTCTTTTGTTGAGTCATTAAAGTTGAAACTCTATGCCATTAAGTCCAATGCATGGTAAAGGGTGGAATGGAAAAAGAAGGTGCCAACAACAGCCAAAGGACCAGGCATTTGTCAGCAAAGGTAGCATGAAAGAGAAATTAACAATTCAAGGGCAGAAACCCAGTCATAAAAAATAAAGGTGCAAGGAAGATTATGATCCTGAGGAATATGGGATCAGGCAGGGAGTGGAGCCCATTTAAAGCAACTGGGTTTAGGTACTAAAAGAATAAATAAGCAGTTATTGGACTCAGGATGGAAGACCAGAATGGAAATAGAAATGACAAAATTGGGCTAAAGAACAACTGAACTGGGTTCTACTACTGATGGAACCAGTCTTAGTCTCAGACTGGCTGAACCAAGAGTTAAGTGTTGAGAGTTCAAATTATACATAGTAGAAATCATGTTACTAGTGCAGGAGACAAAGCTCTCACACTAAATAAGGCCCATAAGATAAATCTTATAACTCATTAAAGCCTACGTGATAATCTCTTTAATCATAAAAGTTGAAGTGCTTGAAAACTGAGCCTCAGGATATAAGGAGTACAAGATTGGTGAGTTGTTTTACATAAATCTAATTGTAAAGTCTTTTCAGCTTATTAGGGTCTCAACTTAGAATAAGGATAAAGAGTACATTTTATCTAAGAGGCTGACCGAAGGGGGAGAGCAACGCCCTGATAGCATAGTCTTTGTAAAACTCACTACCTACTATAAATTCGAGTAGTAAATATACTGTATCTCACTTATCATGAGTCAGATATATTTGTTGATAGCCTCATAGCAGAAAGGAAAAAGAGTAGTGGTATAGATGGAAAATAAAACTTAAGCTGCCATGAGTCATATGTCATTCACCATTTGTTTTCTCATTTCATCAATACAGCTTGAAATTTTATTTGGTACTAGGGTTTGAACTCAGGTCCTTCACTTTGAGCCACACTACCAGCCCTTTTCTGTGATGAGTTTTTTCTGAGATAGGGTCTCACAAACTATTTGCCTGGGCTGGCTTTGAAACAAGCAATCCTGATCTCTGTCTCCTGAGTAGCTAGGATTACAGTTGTGAGCCACTGGCGCCTGGCACAGCTTGAAATTAACATATCCAGAGAAATTAATACATCTTCACATGAAAATGAGCTTTTAATAGTCTCCCATATTGATAGAAAAATCTGAAGGGAGTAAGAAATTTAACAAAACTCAAATTTTCTGGTCTGTACATATAACATATCCAGATTTTATTTTATTTATTTTTTTTGTTAACCTGGAATATGTTTAATATAGACCTGTTGGGGTTATATTTTCTTTTGTTGTTTTGGTGTCATATCTAAAACCCTATTGCCAAATCTGAGTTTGTAAAGATTTACTGCTAGCCTTTTTTTTCTTAAAATTTTTATATTTTTAATCCTTACATTTAGGTCTTTGTGGCATTTTGAGTTAATCTTTGTATATAGTGTGAGGGAAAAGTATGTTTTCATTTCCTAGACCTACTGTAACAAACTACCACAAATTTGATAGCTTAAAACAGAAAATTTTCTCTCGTAATTCTGAAGATCAGAAGTTTGAAATCAAGGTGTTGGCATGGTTGGTTCCCTCAGACTATGAGGGAGAATCCATTCCATGGTTCTTTCTAGCCTCTAATAGTTGTTGGCAAGTATTAGCATTCTTTAGCTTATAGGTGCATCACTGTAATCTCCACCTCCATCTTCATGTGGTCTCTGTGTTTGTGTTAACTCTCCTTCTCTTTCTCTACATTCAAGGACACCAGTCACTGGATTTAGGGACTACCCTAAATCCAAGATGATCTCATCTGAAACCTTAACTTAATTACATTTGGAAAACAATTACCAAGTAATTGGTATGGGGTATTAAAATTTGCATTTTCTCTAATCCATTGTGCTTGGGAAGGTTGTACCTATGCTAGGTTCTGATTGGTCTTGATAAATCTGGAAGTCATATGGTAATTGGTCAAGTTGAAATCACAATATTTGCAGACCCCAGCCATGTCACACTCTCTCAAATCCTCTTTCACGCTATACAACCAGGCTGTTCTTGCTTTTCAAAACAGCTAAGAGACATCCTCCTTTACTGCCCCTAGTGTTGCCTCATTAAGCCAAATAAAAGGCTTCTCCCCAAGGTTCTTTTCTTGCCTACTTGTGATGTTTATCACAGGTAGAGTGGGCTGAGCTGGAAACAGGCAGAGGAAAGAACAGATAGCCATGGGCATAGCAGTGGCAACTGGAGCACTGGAGCAATCTAACAATCTCTGCTTCTCCTCCCCCCACCACCACCTCCCACCCCTGTCTGAGAGTCTTACTGTTTCCAGGCTGACCTTGAATGCTTGATCCTTCTGCCTCACAGATACTGTGTTCTTTCACCCTTAAGACTGAAGAAATGTAATTTTTTTTGTTTTGTTTTGGCAATACTGGGGTTTGAATTCAGGAGTATATCTTGAGCCACTCTGCCAGTCCTTTTTTTGTGATGGGTGTTTTCGAAATAGGGTCTCTTGAACTCTTTGCCCAGGCTGGCTTCAAACCATGATCCTCCTATCTCTGCCTCCTGAGTAGCTAGGATTATACGTGTGAACCACCAGTGCCTGGCCAAGGTAGGCACTCTAACTGCTTGAGCCTCTCCACCAGCCCCAGTTTTGAAGAAATGAATCTTTGGGCTCCCCAACTTTCTGGAGTGGGGGAATGTGTTTTATTATACTCTCCACGTAAACATGCTCATGAGCCCAAGAAAACCAAACCTTTTTCTAGATTTGGGCAATTAACTCATGTAAAAGCAATTTTTCTCTCTAGATTCCTACCCACATTTATATTTTGGCCTAAGTTATTATTTTCTTGGTTATTCTATACTTTTGGATATTTTTAAGCATTTTACCTACTAATTTTAGTTGTTTTCAGTGGAGAACACAACCTTAAAATCTAGTTCATCATATAGGGGAACAGAATCTGCATTAACTACTGATATTTCCTGTTATTTACTTGGTGCTAGAATCCAAATCCATATAGAACAATGCTAATCAAAGTGTAGTTTGGGCCTGGGGGTGTGGCTCATTGGTAGAGGGCTTGCCTAAGTGTGAAGCCCTTGGTTCCATCTCCACCACTGAAAAAAAAAAAAAAGCACTGGTCTATGGACAGTTTTACCAGCCCACAAGCAGATATAAACAGAAATTGAAAGTGAGACTAATTAAGTAAGCCTCCACCTTATCTTGTCCAGAGTGGTAACAGGTGAGTAAAGGACAAGTCTTTGCGTCCTGGCCTTTAATCTACTGAAAACAGTCTGATTATCAGCTGTTCAGGGGCCAGAGTTTGAATGACAGTTTCTAGACTAGGATTTTTTTTTTTTTCTGGGTAAGAATTGTCCTTTTTTTTTTTTTCATTTTTCTTTT
Source organism: Castor canadensis (assembly GCF_047511655.1). Classification (NCBI taxonomy): domain Eukaryota; kingdom Metazoa; phylum Chordata; class Mammalia; order Rodentia; family Castoridae; genus Castor; species Castor canadensis. Next base: position 26,291,713 of record NC_133393.1, read on the forward strand.
ATTATTCATATGTGCATACAAGGCTTGGTTCATTTCTCCCCCCTAGGATTTTGTTTTTAGATGTTTGTGGGATATCAAAGAAAAGCTCGTAAATGTTATGGATATTCTACCCAGAAATGTGTGCATGTAAAGCAAGGTATAAAAGTTAATACAATCCTTAGGTGTGGTGGTACATGCTGTAGAAATACATATAAAATTAATACAGTAGGGGGAATAAGGGAGAATAATGGAGGGAGGGAGTCTAGTTAAGATATGTTGTAAGCACATATATAAATATCTCAGTGTATCCCCCTGTACAACTATTATATGCTAAAAAGTTTTTTAAAAATTAATACACTAGCCAGGTGTGATGGTGCACACCTATAACCCAGCTCTCGGCACTGAGGCAGAAGGATGAGTTTGAGGCCAGCAAGGGCCACGTATTGAGACCCTGTCTCAAAAAAACCAAAAAATTAACATAGCATTCACACAAAGCTCCTCTATAGTCTTAGAAGGTCTTTTAATCCGAGCAAATTTTGGATAACCATTTCCGCATCTCTCAATGCTACTCTACTTCTTTGTGAGGATAAAATGGTATGGATAAAAGCTGCACCTCAAAACAGACTGCAGTTTACTTTATACCAGGATGGGTGCTGGAATCCAAATCCATCTAGAACAATGCTAACCAAAGTGTAGTCTAGGGGTGGGGGTGTGATTCAGGGAAGGAGCGGAAAGATAGCATTTATTAGTCACTCATCTGACCAATCAAGCTCCATTTGTGAGAAAAACCTAGGTGGCCCCGATATCAGTTTGAGAAGAACCTTGTGCTGCACTGCCACAGAGCAGAGTTTTGGTCTGAGGCTCCATTAACAAAAATAACTGATTCATTCAACTAATACTTGTTGAGTACTGGGTATATGGCACACTATTTTTTATATGTTGAGAAGATTGATAAACTAAAAATTGGCAAAAATTGCCAGCCTTGCAGAACTTGTGTCATAGTGGGAAAAAAACAGACAACATACTATAAGCAGAGTAAATAAGGGCAGTTTACAATGTCTATTTCTTAATAAGGTAGTTAGTGCTATGGGGTAGGTGGTGCCAAGTGGGTGTATGAGGACAGGGGAGATGGCTGTGTTATAATTCGGTGGTCAATGTAGACCTTATTAAGATCACTCTTAAGGAAGATTTGAAGAACATGAGAAATTATCCACAAAGATGTTTGTGATATCTTCTTTCTAAGCAGAGGGAACCTCCCTCTAGAGCAAAATACACCAAGGCATGCCTGTGTGGGGTTTTGTTTTGTTTTGTTTTTTGTTGTTGGTGGGGTGTGTATGTGTGTGTGTTACTTGGGTTTGAACTCAGGGCCTACACCTTGAGATGGGTTTTTTCAAGATAGGGTTTCATGAACTATTTGCCTGGGTTGGCTTTGGAACCACTATCCTCCTGATCTTTGCCTCCTGAGTAGCTAAGATTACAGCTGTGAGCCACCGGCTTCCAGATGACTGTGTGTTTTGTTAGAGGGAGGAGGGTGGTATGGCTGGAGCAGAGGAGAATTAAGATGTAGGTTTACAGAACACCAAAAGGGTTTAGACTATTCGCTGAGTGAATGATATAAGGATTTATGAGACCCTACTATAAGCAGAAGAGGGACACAGTACAACTTCTCTTTTACTTCTTTCAACAATTTCTCTTTTAAAAGGCTCTTTCTTAATGATGTGCTGTAACTGAATGGAGAAGCGAGAAACAAAGCAAGGCTATGGGAAAAGCAATAGGAAATTTTTGCAGTATTCCAGGCTAGAGATGTTGGTTGTTTTCCTCTAGGGTATGAGAAAATAGTGGGAGGCAATTGGGTTTTGGTTTTATTTTATTTTTTTATTTGTAGCAGCACTGGGGTTTAAACTCAGGGCCTCATGCTTGCACTTGAGCCACTCTGCCAGCTCTTTTTTGTGATGTTTTTTTTTGAGATAGTCTCACAAATTGTTTGCTCAGGGCTGGCTTTGAACTGCGACTCTCCTGATCTCTGCCTCCAGAGTAGACAGAATTATAGGCATGAGCCATCAGCACCCAGCTTGGTTTTATTTTAAGTATGAACTTTACAACATTTCCTAAAGGGTTAAATGTGGAGTATGAGAAAAAGAAGTAAGGAAGACACCACAAATTAAGGACTATGTAAATAGGAGAATGGAGTTGCTGTTAGCAGAGATGGGGAAATGCAAAAACCGTCAGGTTGGCAGTTTAGACAGATGAGTCTGGAGACATTCAGGAGAAATATCTGGGCTGGTAAGATAGATTTGGGAGGTAGAGTCAAATAAATGCTATTTAAAACTTTGAGAATTAATAAAATCACTAAGGGAGTGATTGACTATAGATGAGACAAGGAGCAAGGACTGAACCTTACCTCCTCCAGTGCTAAGTGATCTCATCAGATCCAGAGTTTACTGCACAATTCTAGAGCTTTGGCTGGAAAGTACGGGAGTCTGACATTCCTGTGCACAGGAAACACTTGGAAATCTCACTAAGATTCATAAAATCTGGGTAGAGTGTAAGATTCTGTATTTATAACAGGGTCAGTGCTGATGCTGCTGGTCTTCAGGTCATACTTACAGCAGCAAGAATATAGACCAGGAATCTCTGGGTTGTGCATCAGCTTTACTTGCAGCTTGTTAAATAAGTGCTCAACAATCTAAGATGGTGGGTGTGGGGAAAGGCTTGAGTATTTTGGAACAAGATTTGGGGGTTCTGATGCCATATATGTGTATGAAGTATTTCAATCATATTCACCCCCCTTTACCCTCTCCTTAACTCTCCCCAAGAAATTTTGTATGTTATACTGAAGCTTATTTTATTTTTTTAAAAAAGCCAAATAACCTAGCTTGAAGGTACACAGCTACACGTAGAATCCACAAGCTCACTCTACATCAGGTCTCAAGTAGGATCCACCATCCTTGCTACTGGGTGTAGATGCTTATAGCACTGACACCCTGGTGCTGGTCACTATGTCTGGGACTGCTTTCCTGTTGCTCCTGGAAACTGGATATAGCAACATCACCCTTGCCAAAATGTATTCTGTGCAGCTCCAGCTTCTCATTATGACTATGTGCATGTAGTCATTTAACTGCTGGCTCTGGAGCCTCATGATGTGTCCAGCTGCAGAAGTGATGGTGAAAGTTATGGGGGGACTTGGTCTCTGCCTCCTTAACAGACTCTAAGTAAGGAATCCCACTAATGTGGGACATCCCACTAATGTCCTGGGACAGGTGGCCCAAGGGTAGAAAAAAGAATGACGAGAGTCAATTCCTAGAGAAGTTGTAAGTATATTCTTTTCCACTTATGGAAAGAAAATGACCAAGGAGGATGCAGGATTATGAGGCCCTAAAGGACCCACTAGTCCTGGACCACAGGCAAGTTTCCACAACTGTTACTGCCGACCTACAACAGGATCAGGAAACAGGAGAAAAAGAGATGAGTAGGAAGAGGACCAAGTGCTCTCCTGGAGGTCTGTCCTAAGCTGGCACCTTCTTTGATCTGCAACTGCAGGGAATCATGTCCACATCACCAGAATCGTCAACATGAAATACTTTTTATTTTCACATGTGCGTTACAGTTAGTGTTAGTACACAGTGTCCCAGATTGGGTAAGCATGCACATGTGAATGGTGCCCATACTCGCAGCGGAACATCCTCTAAAGAGAGAGAGACCCTGTACTTGGGGGAGGTCAGCCCGGTTTCCTGGGTTTGCTCTCCCCCTCCTTACAGGGGGTGATTGGTCAGAGCCCATTTCCACCTAACCTGAAAAGAAACTAGTAATTAATCTCCGCAGGCTCCTCCTGGAAAGGGGGACCTGGAAAGTTCGGCGACCCCAGGGTGAAGTTCGGCGGGTCCAAGTGAGCCTCGGGGACTGGTCACGCGTTCCAGGCCCGGGTCACTCACTGGGCTCACTCTGGTTGTAGTAGCCAAGTCGGGGCCTCAGGTTTATTCGGAAAGCTTGTAGATTGTCTTGGACGCGCCATGTCTCTGGTTCCCAGCACTCCGGCCCTTCCTGCTCCCCGCACGGCGCCCGCGGATTAGCGGCGTCGCTGTCGCATGAGCTGCGTGTAGTTCACATAGCCAACGGAGACGAAGTGGGGCTCTCCGCGGCCGGGCCGGGACAGGGAAGTGTAGAAATACCGCAGGGAGTGGGAATCTGGAGGCAGAGAGCAGCGCAGCAACCTGGGAATCCCGAGTCCCAGGTTCATGGGGCCGTGAAAGGAGAAGGCGCGGGGGCTCGCAAGACGAAAAGGGCAGCAGGATGGAGAAGGGCAGGACTTAACCGGAGGAAGCCAAAGCAAGAAAGGGATCGGATCATGGCGCGGCTAAAGTGGTGGGGTATGGACGGGAGGCGACAGAGTAGAGTGGGTGAGGGAAAAGATGGGCCAAGGGCTACGGAGACGCGATTTCCCTGGGGTCCAGCGCTCTTGCTGGGTGGTGCCCTCGCCCCTCCCCGCACAGGTCGTTTCCCTCCCCACCCCGCACTCCTGCCCAGGTCTCCATCAGCCCCCGGCACCCCGAGGGCAGCAGGAGGTTTGGGTTCGTCATGGCCTCCATCCTCGGGGTCTGGAGGGAATCAAGAATCCTTGTCCCTCTCTGTGAACTTTATAGCGAGGGGAGTGGATGGCAGGGGGTTGGGGTGGGGAGTCGGGAGACCACCATGATGCTAATTGGCTTTTCCAGAATCCGACATGCTGTGGGAGTGAGAACTTAAGTGTCCTGGCAGGACCTGACACAGGTTGTGAGAAGGGAAGTGAAACTCAAGGAGAATGGGAAGTACCCAACGCTTGGCTTACCCATCCCCATACACTGCCTTGAAGACAAGACCTGAGAGCTACGCCCGCCCGAGAACAGGGACTTGTCTTCCTACTCTTTCAGGAGAACCGGGACTTCTCCTACTCTTTCAGTCTCCCTGGCCAGGAGCTGTGTAAATCAGCAATTGTCAAACTTTTTGATTTCAGTATCTCTATATATATTCTTACAAATTAGTGAGTACCTCAAAGATATTTCATGTGGGTTACATCTGCTGATATTTACCATATTAAAGCTAAAACAGGGGCTGGGATGTAGCTCGGTGGTACAGCGCTTGCCTAGCATGCGTGAGGCCCTGGGTTCGATCCCAGCACCAAAAAAGAAAAGACAAAAAAAAAAAAAAAGCTAAAACAGTTTTTAAAGCCAGATATGGTGATGCATGTCTATAACCCAGTACTTGGGAGGCCGAGGCAGAAGAATTGGGAGTTTGAAACCAGCCCAGGCTACATAAACACTATGTCAAAAATAAATAAACAAGGGATATCAACCTACCAGTGGGAGAGGGGAGATGGCAGGAAAAGGGGTTAGGGTGAATAAGGTGCAAAAAATGTGTACACATGTATGTAAATGCAAAAATGATACCTGTTGAAAGTATTATGGGAATCAGGGGAGGGAGGAATAAAGGAGAGCAGTGGAAGGGTTAATCCAAGTATGATATATTTGATACACTGTAAGAACCTTTGTAAATGCTACAGTGTACCCCTACCCAGCACAACAATAAAGAGAAAAACAAACTTAACAAGCCCCACACCAATGGTTTACCTCTATAATCCTAGCTACTCAGGAGGCAGCGATCAGGAGGATGGTAGTTGAAAGCCAGCCCTGAGGAAATACTTCAGGAGACCCTATCTTGAAAAGAGTCACACACACAAAGGGCTGAGGGGGTAGCTCAAGCAGTAAGAGTGCCTGCCTAGCATGCGTTAAAGCCCAATACCATCATAAATAAATAAATAAACAAGCCATGTGGAGGCTGAAATCAGGAGGTTTGTGGTTTTAGGTCAGCTTGGGCAAAAATAAGTTTGTGAGATCCCATCTCCAAAATAACCAAGACCAAAATGGACTGGAGATGTGGCTCAAGAGGCCATCATCTACTTTGAGAACACCTGCTGTGCAAGACTGAAGCCCAGTCCCATAAAATAAACAAACAAACAAACAAACAAAAACAGTTTTTGAACTATGCATTCATTTAGAACATAATAATCTGTTTCATTGCAAATAAAATATTTTATGGCAATAACTGTTTTCCAAAATAAAAAAATAGTGAAAAGAATGAATTATTTTACACTCTTGTAAGTCTCTTTCTTGTCTGCATCAATAGAAAGTCTCTGGATTTTCATATCTGCTTCTGCACTTAGTTATCAAGCAATCACATTTGTTAATCCTAGCTACCCAGTAGCTAGAATAGTGTGTAGTTCACTTACACAATTATTTTCCTTGAGATGAGCATCTTTAAAATGTAGCAAAAGTGCTTGATGTATACTTCCTACTTCATCACACAATATTGAAAAGATGTGGATTCAACATGGTTGATTTAATGAGGCTGATTTTTGCTGCTTTAAGAAAGACTTTTTTTTTTTTTCTGCCAGGGTGCCAGGGGCTCACACCTGTAATCCTAGCTACTCAGGAGGCAGAGATCAAGAGGATAGTGGTTCGAAGCCAGCTTGGGCAAATAGTTTGTGAGACTGTGTTTGAAAATAGACAACACAAAAGGGCTGGCAGAGTGGCTCAAGTGGTAGAGCACCTGCCTAGCAAGCATGAAGCCCTGAATTCAAACCCCAGTATGGGGTGGGGGAAAAAAAAAAAAAAAGGAAAGCCTTTTTTGAGATGGTCTCACTATGTGGCCCAGACTGGCCTTGAACTCATGATCTTTATGCCTCAGCCTCCCCAGTGCTGGGATTACACATGTATACCACCATACCTGGCAAAGAAATAGATCCTCCTGATCTCTGTATCCCCAGTAGCTAGGATTACAGGCGTGAGCCACTGGCACCCAGCTAATGTTTTGCTTGTTTATTTATTTTGGGGGGGTACTGGGGTAGCTAGGATTACAGGTGTGAGCCATGGGGGCTGGCTAAAGAAAGACATTTTAAAGTAGAACTACCTTTTTATCTGCAAGTAAATAGAGGTGAAAAATATAAAAGCTCCTATTGCAATTTGGTCCCATAGCCTTGATTCATGTTAAGATGCCAGCAAGTTTAACTCACTGTGAAGGTTAATAGAATAAAAATGGCAAATAAATCTTAGTTCCATAGAACAGACTTTAAGAATGCTATTCTCCTAGCTACTCAGGAGGCAGAGATCAGGACAATCAAGATTCAAAGCCAGTCCTGGGCAAATTGTTTGTGAGACCCTATCAACCCTATCTTGAAAACAACCTTTCACAAAAAAAGGTCTGGCAAAGTGGCTCAAGTGGTAGAGCACCTGCCTAGCAAGTATAAGGCCCTGAGTTCAAACCCCAGTACTGTCAAAAAAGAAAGAAAAAAAGCAACAGCTGTTCTCAGTCTTCTAGTTGAGAGTTTCTGTCTGGAGTGATTTATGTAGAAGCAGTGTTCTTTATCAAGTATAGTGAAGATAGCACAAACTTCCTCCTGCTGGGCTGACTATCAGTGTATCAGGACATGGTGTTTCTGAAGTGTAGTAGCATCGAGGATAACTTCTAATTGGAGTGCCCCCAAATGCTTCTATGGTGATACTGAACTCTTGTTTTATTATCATAGATTAGAGTTGCCTTTTCAATCTTCTAAGTTTCAAATGCTTGAAAAAGAGATCTTAGCAGCAAAAAGAACTTAGAATTGTGATATACAAGTGTGTTTTCTATGATGTCATATCTAGTATGTTTATGTGGCAACACTACGAACAAAGGAGCCTAAGCCTGTAATTTGGCTGGCATTTAAAGTGGAGTACCTGATGACAGAAGGTATTAGGTATCTAAGTCCTCATCGTCCTGACCATCTAGGTGAAAACACTCATCCACCTTGTCAAGATAAAACAACCAGTGTTATTTGTGGATGAGGTCAGAGTGAAACTTGTGACCCACCAGACTGGAGTTTGTTGTGCCTTGTTTTGTCATACTGGCATTTGCATATCTCTGGTGGAAACCACAGTTTTCTGGTTTCTGTACTGGACACAGAACAGGTTGTGAAATATTTGAGATTAGAGGCATTTTGGTTGGGTCTTGATAGATATGAGGCTGGTTTTGTCACTTGGCAAGTCAGTCCAGACTCTGGTTTATCCAAATGTAATCTTTGGTGTCTGACAGCCTAACGAAGGCAGAAGGTGAGCTACCCCAAGCTGCTTAGGACTGTCTTATGAACCATCCACAACATCTGGTAATTTGGCAAGTACTGGAATCATAAGTCAGTGTTGTAGCCATCTATAATCTTTGTGAGAGATATAAGGGTGTTGTCTGTGCAGTACAGGATCTGATGGCAATATTAACCTGGTATTCACCTAGAAAATGTCTAGCATTATCCTTATTTTAAATGAAAAGGGAAATTTTTCTTTTTAGTGACTTTACCTGAGACTCAAGACAGGGTTTTCCATGTGCAAATGACTCCTTAGAAGGAAAAGCAAGTTGGGTGTGGCACCCAGGAGGCTGAGGTAGGAGAATCACAAATTTGAGGCCAGCCTGGGCTACATAACAACATAACAAGACCCAGCATGACAGTGTTTTGTTATGGATGCCATACCTGGTCATCCATCTTCTGGATTGGTCTCACCAGGCACTTGCATTGGCAATAAGGAAAATGAGTTCTGGTTCTCTTGCATGATCTAGATGATAAAATACCCAGCAATCAGATTAACTGGTTAACAATACCAAGGTTTGGAAGACTGCTGCAAGTAGATACTAGATCTGTGCCTGACCTGTTGAAAAGATAGAAAAGTTTTGTAAAAAGCAGCACACCGTTCATAAGAAATTCCATAGTGAGGAATCACAGGCAGAATGGGATAAATTGAGGCAGTTTCTAGTTAGTTTTCAGTGATCCTCAAAGGGAAAGGAAAATAAGGAGTGTTCTAAAGCCTCCCCTAAGTTTTCTTCTTAAGGAGGAAACAAAAAAAGAAAACTATTGAAGTTAGGGTGCAAGGGAATCTAAAAGAAAGCTGAACAGAGGTTGTGACCCCAAGCCAGGGCACATCATAATGAATTAAGGTGAGAATGGTAACTGGATTTGTGACCACAGGGAAGTAAAGGAATAAAAAGGAATTAAATTGGGACAGTAGAGTGGCTCCAATGGTAGACTGCCTGCCTAGCAAGTATGAGGCTCTGGGTTCAAACCTCAGTACTGCCAAAAAAAAGGAATTAAATTTTATACAAATGGATAAAGTTGATTTTTCTGTGAATCAAATTTTCCTTCTGTTACTGGCAAGATTGGGGTTATAGGGTAAAGAAGTGAAAGCAAAGACATCTGGTTGAAAAAGGGAATCTATTGTACGTTCACTTTCTTTTCCTACATCTTGTGAGAGGCCATATTGGGCTACCAAAGAGAAAGGTTTGTTCCTTTTGCCTGAGTTCTGTGGGCAGTAGCAGTTCAGCCTCATTTGCATTTAAGATGTCATCCTCTTCAGAGGATTTTAAATTCAGACAAGCAAAGTAGGAAGTTTGAGGTTTTGTCTGAGGGCATGGAAATAAAAACACTTGCCTGTTACATTAAACTTGCATAACAAATCTCTTCCAAAATTGCTGATGAGAAGTCAGAGACTAAAAGGGTAGGTATTAAGAGAGCCTAAGGGTAGAGGAGTGGTTTAGGCAATGAAACAGGTGCTTATAGACTCCAACAGCTTGAATAGAATCAGAAGTGACAGAGATAATTCCTCTGATCTGAGAGTAGAGAAAGTCACACAAGTGTCAATTTAAAAAATCTAACTCCCAATCTTCTACTTTAAATTTAACTGAGTTCTGGGGTACAATTGAAGATTGCTGACCCTGTCAATCAATGGGATAATGTCTCACAGGAGAGGAAAAATGAACCTCCTGAAGGTATTGATTTTTAAGGAGTGTGTCCTTTAAGTGTCTCTTTCATTTAAGGGGCCAGGCAGTTCTTCCACTGCCCTAGGTTGAGGTTTTTGTTTGTTTGTTTTGGCAGCACTGGGGTTTGAACTCAGGGCTTCACTCTTGCAAGGCAGGCACTCTTACCACTTGAGCCAGCCTTTTTTTGTGATGGATTTTTTCAAGATGGGGGGATTCTTCCCCAGAGGTCTTCTAGCCAGCCTGACAACTGCAGTATAATCATGGGTGGGAAACAGGCCCCTCAATAGCCAGTAAAGTTCTCTATGACGGGGATTATGGATGGCTTTTTCTAGTTCCTCTGTAAACTTCATAGAAAATTAGGATGAAGGATTTTGTAATTTACTAGATCTGCTGCTATTGCTAAACCAGGCCCATTTTGCTTGCCATGCAGTATGCCAACCACTGAAATGATGAATTTTGAAAAAAAAAAAAGTTTATTTTCAAGGTGGTCCATTGTTTGGGGACAGAAGGGCTAGCCTCAAATCTGTCTCCCTGAGGATAAAGTTTAGGAGTATTTATGGGACACAGAAACAGGATGAGGCAAGCGTGATTGTGTACCCCTACAGTCCCAGGACTTAGGAGGCTGAGGCAGGAGGACTGTGAGTTTGAGGCCAGCCTGGGCTACATAGTGAGACTCTGTCTAAAAAAAAAAAAAGAAAAGCAAGAATGAAAGACAGAAGAAAGGAAAGGAGAAGAAAAAAGAAAAGAAACAGGGTGTTCTGAGACATGGGGAAGGTGACTGGAAGTAAGGATAAGTGAAGTCATCTATGCTTTGCACATATGTAATCAAATTTCATGGCTCCTCATAAGCTGTGTTCAGAAACTGCACTGTTAGCATACTCTGGAGGTGGGGTTTTTGGCCTTCTGGCATCAAAAGTTCACCTATCAGACACTTGCATCAGACAAAACGGTAACGGGTTAATTCCTTTCAGTCAGAGATCACCTGGAGCATAACTGTCATCGAACAAGTTGGGTTTATTATTATTACAGCAATGGAGCATACTGACTTCTCTCCAAAAGCTGCAGCATGAGAAGGGAGGAAGGAAACAAGGAACTTTACAGGGGAGAAACCTGGGAAGCTTTATCTTGGCCAGGTGATAAAGGTCTTGTGGGTAGTGCATACCTTTGACATGTGATGTCAAGCGGCATTTCATCTCTGTGGTCTGCTCTCCAAACTCATAGCCCCAGCCCCAGCCAACCAAACTCAAATCAAGGAATATTCCACAATGCGCTTGACTAGTACTCCTCAAAAATCATCAATGTCATCAAAACCAAGGAAAGTCTGAGAAACTGTCACAGCCAGAGGAGCCTTAAGGGGACATAACTGGGACTTAAATGTATTCTGGATGCCATGTTGGAACAGAAAGAGAACATTAATAAAAACTAATGCTGGGTGTGGTTGCACATGCCTGTGATCTCAGCACTTATGAGGCAGAGGCTGGAGGATCTTGAGTTCAAGCCAGCCTGGATTGCAAAACCCTGTCTCAAAAACACCAAAACAATATCAAAACTGATGAACTCCAGATAAATATGGACTTAATAATAATGTACCAATGCTTCATGAGCTACGATGAATATATGATAATAAAGTAAGATGTGTATATGGAAGACAGAGTATGATATACAAGATCTACTTTTCTGTGGATCTGAAATATTCTAAATCTTAAAAAGTTATTTTTAAAAAGTTAGTCCTTAGTGGCTGGGGATATATCTCAGTGGTAGAACACTTACGTGTGTGTATGTGCAGCGTGGTGGGTTTGATCCCCAGCTATGTACACACACACGCGCGCGCGCACACATCTTCAGAAAAGAAATAGGGAGAGGAAGTAAAAATACCTACTTTGCAGTTTTCCACAGTTATCCTCAAGGCACTGGAGAAGAGGAATTGTAAGGAGAAGTGATGGAATCCTCGAAGGTACGGCAGGATTCCTTCAAGGAGCTCTCCTCTCTTCCACTTTTTGAGCAGTCCAAGATCTCAGAAGTATCCTCCCTCCCACATGGACACCCAGCCTCCGTGCCAGCTGACTCTGAGTACTTCCAACCACACTGTCCAGTCCTCTCCGGGCTGCACAATCAGAATCCGATAGGGCTGAGCGGCAGCGCCCCCGTGTGGCCACGGGGTTAAGGACCGAAGTCGGAGTTCCCCTTTCACCTCCCCAAATCAGGACCTCCCCAGGATCAACCTGAGCTTCTGTCAACTGGACAGGGCTGTGTACACAAAGGGGTGTCAGACTCTTGAGTATGAAGTGTTTCCCAAATCCACGTTGACATAGACGTTTCCTCTCCATTGGGTCATGATGGACTCTGGTCTCCAGAGGTATCCAGGTTATAACAGTTGGTTCCCACATTGGGGGAGTAACCCACAAAATACTGCCACTTGTTTCTGCCGCTGCTTTCAGAGATGAAAGCGCCTCCTTCTTGGATCCAACCTTGAAATCTCCACTACTGGGAGGTGGAGGGTTGAGGATGCTCCCAGGGCACTGGCCTAGAAGGAAGTAGAGAAGTCAAAATAGAGAAGCAAGGACATAGCTGTGCATGGTGGTGCTGTACTTCCAGCACTGGTGAGGCTGAGGCAAGAGGATCAAGAGTTTGAGACCAACTTGGTCAATATAGTGAGACCAAAGGGGTGAGTGCGGAGTAGGTACATCATAGGGAAGGAGACCAAAAAGTCAAGGTCAGTGGACATCTGTTTAAGAGGAATGGGTTCTGTTGGGAAGAGGTTCAGAGGCTTCTGGCTTGGGTGCTGGTTTTATTGTTGTTGTTAATTTATTTTAAAAAAGGACAGTGGTTATAAAGGTGTCAGTTTTATAACTGATCAATAAATTACCCTTAAGTTATGGGTCATTTTATGTACTTACAGGGATGGTATAATTTGCTCACAGATAAAGGGACAAAAAGATGACAAATCAAGGGGAAATTTAGGACATTCTCCCTCCTCTAGGTTCAGTCCCTGCATTTCTTCATGCAGATCAGCAGGAAGACTCAAGGGCCCTATAGGGGAGTTGAGGCAAGGCCTGTGCTGCCCACAAAGGGTTAATTATGGTCCCTGATTCTGGGGTTTTGTTCTTTGCAGTTTGACAGTCCCACTCTCAAATCCATCTCAGGACATCAGGTGGGTGTCCTTCAACTCAATTCAGTTCTTACGGTAAGTGGAATTCGTGCAGACCCCATAGATAACGGCTCTGTTCAGATACTAGTCACAAGTCCCAAGGTGTTTAACCTGTGCCTTTTTGGGGGGAAGGGGTTGTATTAGGATTTGAACTCAGGGCCTCATGCTTGCTAGGCATGCGCTCTACCACTTGAGCCACTCCACCAGCCCTAACCTGTGCTTCTTGACCATCAGCTGTAAGTCAGAAGCTTCTACAATACCCTCCCTGGATTCAACCGTTTGTAGAATGACTCACAGAGCTGAGGGAAACACTTTACTTGGATTTGCTCATTTATTAGAAAAGGGTACAAGTGGACAGCCAGATGAAGAGAGACATAGGGTGAGGTTCAAAAAGTCTTGAGCACAGGAGCTTTGGACACACGGAGTTGGGGATATCACCCTCCTGGGCTGTGGATGTGTTTTGATCTCCATGCTGAAAGCTCTCTAAACCCCATACTTTCAGTTCTTGAATTTCTATTTTGCCCTTTTTACAGTTTTCATTTCTTTGCTCAGATTTCCTATCTTTTCACTCTTTAATACCAAGGTTTCCTTTAATTTCCTCAACATAGTTCAATTAATTCTTTGAATTTACATTGTATACTATATTGAAGTCTTTTGGTGCTAAAATCAGCATCTGTTCCATTAGAAGTACATTTCTATTGATTTTTTCCCCATAGTCACATTTTCCTGTTTCTTTGCACATCTGGTAATATTTAACTGAAAAGCTGACATCAAGGATGTTATATTTTAACACATTTGAAAACTAAGTAGTCTTAGGATTGCTGAGTTTTTTCCTTTCTCTTTTTCTTTTTTTCCTCCCTTTCCTTCTCTCTCTTTTTTCTTTCTTTCCTTGAAAGTAGTTCACCTGTCTGGAAAAACCTGCTAACCCTGAGATGCTTCGTGGCTGATATCCCTGCTATATTTTTCCCATGTCTGGTTGCTACATTTTGGGCCTGGATCGGGGGTGATTTACTCTGAATCTGTTTGGCCAGTCAAGGACAGGACAGCTTCTACTCCGATTTTGTGACTCATCCTCTCTGTGGATGCCTTGTTTTTCTCCTAAATTTCCAAGTGTACTAATAGCTAGAAATTTTGACAGTTGGTACCTTAAAACATTAAGACTTGATGTCTGCTCCCAAGCTGTGTGATGATTGGGGGAATATTAAAGGTGCAGATTTACAGATTTCACCAGGACAAATCTGCCTTTTAAGTGTATACAGGCCTCCCACTAGGTTCTTTGCTTTTCATTAGGTTTTCCAGGGTGTCCCATAACCATACATACTTTAGTTGTCAACCTTGGATTTGGACAGAGTTTATATTCAGATTTTGGATCTCAATTCTGTTCATCCTTCACCTTCAAATTGCCCCCCTTACCCACCCCAATATCCTATTACTCTGTGCTGTATGCTGTGAATCTTAGAACCACTGCAGTTATCACAAACTTGCAGCTCTTGACCAACTTAGTAGTAGTTTCTCAAGATTAAAACTTTTCTCTTATTTTCCCCTTCCTTTATTTTCTAGTGACCTCATTTTTTTTTTTAACTCAGGGCCTACACCTTGATCTACTCCCCCAGCCCTTTTTTTGTGTTTTTTTGTTTTGGAGGTTTTTTTTTTTTTTTTTTTGAGATAGGGTCTCAGGAACTATTTGCCTGGACTGGCTTCAAACCATGATCCTCCTGATCTCTGCCTTCTAAGTAGATAGAATTACAGGCGTTAGCTACCTGTGTCTGGCAAATATTGGTTAATGTTTTTGTCCATTTTTTTTAAAAGGAAAACACGCCTGTGTCTTCCTACCACCATTGCTACAAGTCCTGCTGAAAGAGGATTTTTGGAAGAAATCATCACATTCTATGATTTGATTTTGTGATACTAATATGGACCCGGGTAGTGGCTCCCTATTCAAATTTCTCAACCTGAAGTAAGAGTAGGTGTAGGGTTTGAGCTTACAAACTCCCCTAGGAAATCACTGACATTATATGACCCACAATGACAAACCACACATCTGATGGCTTTTTTAGTATTGGAGATAAGCACATTCTGTACCAGAGATTTTTCTTGCATTCTCTGAATCAAGTTGTTTCTGGAGAACCCTGGTGTAGAAAAGCAGAAGACAGAAAGTGCTTGGAACTAAAGAAAGAGGGAGACAAATTTCAGGATTATACAGAATGCAGTTTATTCAAGACAGAAGTGTCTCTTGGACAGCAGCAAGACAAAAGGATTCCTGCAACCCTGTAAGTAGTTCATATGCTAAGCCAGATAAAGGTGGCTGTAGCCAGCTGGAATGTACCTGGGCTGTCTCAAAAATTATTAACATGTCAAATGTCAGAAAAATGTTCAGGGGTCGTTAGCCATCATAAAACCCTGGGCTGGCTTAATGACTTTATATCATAGGGTTTGGAATGTGTGCCAGGGCCACCTACTGGGCAAGATGGTAGGTACAACCACAATGTCTAGATCCTTGTCATCTCTTCTCTTCTAGTTGATTCTCAAAAATTGAGGATCAGGAGCCAGGCACAGTGCTGCACATCTGTTAATCCCAACACTTGGGAGTCTGAGGCAGAAGATCAAGAGTTCAAGGCCAACCTGGGCTATATGGCTCATCTCCAGTCTGTTTCCTGTGGGTCTGAAGATAGTGGTAATCTACATGATAGCTTCAACCCAGTGCTTTATGTGCTTCCCACCACCTTCCTCACCAGCTCTCTTGCTCTGACTGCCTGAAACCACAGACATCCATTGTCTGCTTGCAAGGGGCAGAACACTGTACCAGGTACCTTGAAAACACTGAGGTTTAAAACCTGAACCTGCCAGCCACCCATGGAACCAATACATCAGAGTGGAGATGTGAAAGCAGAGGGTCTGGCATCAAGTCTGGTGCAGTGAGATATGGTCTTTGACAAGGCTCAACCTCTTTGAACCTGTTTCCTCACCTGCCCCGCAAAAATAGAGAATAATAGGTTGGAGGAGTGGCTCAAGTGTTAGAGCGCCTGCCCAGAAATCCTCAAGCTCTGAGTTCAAATTCCAGTACCAACACACACACACAAGAAGACTGGAAAAGCAATATTTACCTCATAGGTAATTGTGAGTATTCAACGGGGTCTATGTTTACAAAAACATTTTGTAAACTGTAAAATATGCCAATGCGAAATATAAATAACAATCATAATATAAAATGAACTATAGTAAGTGCTAAGAAAAAAAAAGTGTTGTGATTTCATGTGAGCTGATTAAAAGAAAAACGATCACTGAGAGAGACTGACCTTGGCGTGGTCCTCGCTGGTATTTGTGCGTGAAGTTGCATGGTTTACCCCTCTTTGGCTTTTACTTTTCTAAGATTCTGTTTGGCTCCAAGTCTTATTCTGAGGGTCTATGAAGTTTCCATTTTTTCCTTTGAGTTCACTGAGCCCAAAAGTTTTTAGTGAACGTGTGCCTTTTAAGCAAATATAATTTAGTCGTCATTGTTTCCCAAGAGTAATAAAGGCTTTAGGCGTCTTAGGATGCAAATTCTTGACCTTGTCTGGACCACCGCCATTGGCGGGTCACCGGGCAAGGTACGCAGTGGCCCGTGGACTTGGAGGAAGCGGAAGTAGGCGGGGCTGGGCGGGACCGCGGACCCACCGGACTACGATCTTGGGCGCAAGCGCTCCAACCAAAGACCCCGTACCCACGCGCGAAGTCTCTGTGCGCTGCGCGCGGAGGGTGAGTAGCGTGGGTGGGAATCGCGCTCCGGGTGATCAAGGCTTCCCCCCCAGTACTTTTTCCCCCCCTCACTCCGCCACGCTAGGGGAGACTGCGCCCCAATCTTGGGGAACTTCCAATCTCTGGCATTCCTCGGGGAAATCTGTGTTAGCCGGGACTGTGGTCGGTGCGCTGTCCGCCCCCCATCGCGGGCGACTGGACACCAAGGAAGGAAGGAAGGGCGCCCGGCACGTGTTGAGAGTCGGGATCTCAGAAAGGAAGTTTCTGGGCGGACGGGCACGGGGCACCGCGTCCTCGTCGATGGGACTATTTCTGAGTCCATTGGGCGTTCTGCGAACATTAGTGGCGCCTGCTGTGCGGGGCAGAGACGCGCGGAAGGACCTTAGCTCTTGCCTGCCGGAAGCCTCCAGGCCGGGGTGCGGGAGCTGGATGCGCAGTGGCAATAGGGTAAGCGCCGAGCGCCCCCCGGGAGGCGCGTTCTGCGCGGCGGGGCAGGGCAGTGGCGGGACAGGATCCGTGAAGGCAGGCGCTAGACGGACGAGTGTACCTGGACCGTTTTAGTTGAATGCGGAGTGAAAAGCTCACGTGGCTGAATACCCAGGTTGGGGCGGCAAGAGCAGATCCCACAAAACCTTGCCGGATTTTGTGGGGGTTTCGGCCCATCTCAGAATCGCGTGGGAAGCCATTGAAGGATTTGGGGTTGGAGAGAGATTGAACAGACTCAGACTGGAAGATGGTAAAGTCCCCCACAGACCCTTTTTCCTGACATCCTCAGCTAATACCATTTTGAGAACAGTGGCTCTAATCTCCTGGAGAAGCGGAAGGCCAGGTCTTTGAGGACACTATTAACGAAAATTGAAGTGTGGTTGGCTGGAAAATGAGAGAATAATTCTAAATCTGCAACTTCACAAAAAGATCATGAATGTGGGGAAAGGAAGGAAAGGGAGGGAGGAAGAAAGAAAATCAACTTTACTTACATCTTAGGAATGCAGTTTTCATGACAAATTTTTGGGGCCCCAATTAACTATTTCTTGTTGGTGGGCTCAAGTGGTAGAGTGCCTACCTAGCAAGTGTGAGGCCCCAGTACCACCAGGAAAAAAAAATTAACTAGTCTCAACTTCCTTGCTTGTATTTCAATTGGTTACTCTTCCAAAAAGGTGAAAGAAAAAAGTCAACAGGTTTTTATGTGTTTATGCTTTTCATTGTATCTGGAAGGAGGGAAGATGTGGGTGAGTGGCTGTCAGCAGGCAGGGGCAGACTTTAGCCATGTTTGTGTCAGAGCAGAAACTTCAAGGTGAGCAGGGATGTCCAGTGTTCCTGCTCATTATGAGCCCTGAATAGGTGGGTGCTGTTGGATTGTTGTCAATATTCTTTACAGAGATCTAGCTGTATATATGAACTCTGACTTACAAGGAGTCAACTTAGAATATTTCTACTTTACAGTGGTGGACACATTTAGTTGACATCCAAAGTATCGGAGTTTAAATTTGACCTATTGTCCCCAATAGGTGGTCCTAGCAATAGGTGGTACAAAGGATACTCTGATATTCTATTCATGCTGGGCAGTGGCATGAGATCTAGAGGGGAAGCAGCATGTATGCTACAGCGTGCTGTGTTGCTAAGCTGGGATGTTCTAACTTAGTGATACTTTTAGCTTAGCATGGGCTTATCAGGACAAAACCCCATTTTAAGTTGAGGAGCAAACCAAGTCACAGGGCTGGGAGTGTAGCTCAGTAATAGAGCAGTTGTTTAGCATGGGTGAGGCCCTGGGTTTGATGTCTAATAACACACACACACACACACACACACACACACACACACACACACCAAAAGAAAAACAAAAAACCTAAGGCACAAAAGCATATATTTTTTTGGTCCTGGAAGAAATATGATGCTGAGTCTGGGGTTCAAACACTGTCTTTCCTGTTGATCAAGAGTGACCTTGAGCCTGGGTGCTGGTGGCTCACTTCTGTAATCCTAGCTACCCAGGAGGCAGAGATCAGGAGGTTGTGGTTTGAAGCTAGCCTGGGCAAATTGTTTGTGAGACCCTGTCTTGAAAAACCCATCACAGAAAAAGGGAAGCTGGCTGGCTCAAGATGTAGGCCCTGAGTTCAAACTCTAGTACCACAAAAAAGAAAAAACAAAACAAAAAAAAAGTGTTCAAACAAGTCACTCAGTATATCTGCACTTGAGGTTCCTTAAGATGGAACCAGAACTTGTTGCCTCACTGGGCATTGCCAAGAGGATTCAGTGACACAGAGCAGAGGGTTATTAATAACTTGGCATTACTGGACAATGGTAGTTGAGCCAAGGGAACCTGGTCCCTAAACTCTGTGGCCTAGGCTTTAGGGGAACCAAAAATGCTCCCAGTTTTGAAAGAGGAGAATTTGGACAGCAGAACAAACAAGGAAGACAGCCCCTTAGGACAGACACATTTGTCACAGGAAGCCATAGCAAACACCATGGCCATTTCAGGCCCTCTCCATCTGTCTGGTTTCTTGGAGGTAGAGAGCCCCAAGAAGGAGTCCAGTTGACCCTGAGGGCCAGGCCAGGATAAAGCTAGAAAGAGACACCAAAGAAGAGAAGGTGCTGCTCCGTCAGGCAGGTGAGGGTGGCAGTAGCACTGTGGGAAGCCAAGAAGAGAGACTGCTGGTAGAAAGCCTGGGTGAAGGTGAGGGGACCAAGCTAGAGAGAGGGAGGCACCAGGACCTAGACTTCAGGAGCTCTTTCATCCATTCCTCTGTGGGGTCTAGTGAATTTCAGATTGTTTCAGACCTAACAACAGAAAAAAGGCACTCAGACTTTTTTCTGTTTCCCATGCCATGTTTGAGGAGTGCTTCCTGAGATTTGTCAGGGTGACAGCTGCTTTCCCTGGGCTTCTCTTTTCCTGTGTATAGTTGATGTTTTGCCCTTCCTTTTCGGTTATATCTTTCTTCCCTTCTCTGCATCCTTCCTTTCCTCTCTGTAGGTCACAGTTGCTGGCCTTGTGCCTGTCTTCATATTTCACTCTTCCTTCCCTGGTTTCGCTTTTCTCTCAGACTCAGCTCTCTGAACCTCAGTACCAGACGCCAGTCCCTGTGTGTTTGTGCACTACCCAAGTCTGTCCTGCCTTCCAGATGCCAGTCACCTTTGAGGACGTGGTAGTGAATTTCACCCAGGAAGAATGGGAATGTCTGGATCCCAGTCAGAGGACCCTTTACCAGGATGTTATGTCAGAAACCTTAAAGAACCTGGCATCTGTGGGTAAGAGCCTGGGGTCCCTCAGGCATCCTGCCTGCCCTGGGCCCTAGAATATCTCGTTTCTCTGGGCAGGTAGATCAGCTCACAATTAGCTTCACTGACCTCTAGAGACACTTACGGTCACTAAAAGAAGAAATGAAAACTCACATGAAGGCAAAGGCAAAGATAATCCTTGTAACAAGATGAAAACATTCTCAAAATATGCAAATTTATCTATTCATCCAATCAGGATTGACTAAGTCACTCTGTGTACCAGGCACTTTGCTAGGAGCTGGTCTTTTGAATGTCTTCTTAAGTGACCTAGATTAAGGTTCTTAAAGCAGGCACACACCATAGTTTGTTGTCCCCATCAGATGTGAATGGGCTGAACCTGGGGTCATTGCAATTATCTCATTTCCACTCATCAGCCAGACTATTTCTTCCTTTACTAGACCTGATCACCAAACTTGAGCAAGAAGAGGGACAGCGGAGAGCAGATCCCTGCCTCCTAAACAGGCCATGTGCCCCTTCAGGTAAGATTACAAAGTAGAGCCTCTCTGCTCCCAACCCCTGCAGGGCATGAGGTGCTCCTTTCTATTTCTCCCTGCGTTACTATATGAATCTTTACTAATCTTTTTTTTTTAATTGCAAAGAAGGTGGTGAAATAATTGTGGCTTAGGACAATCCCTGGAAGGATGGAGAGCGATTGTATATCCTTCATAGTGTATACCTTTTCCAGCCTGGTCAGACTTGAAGCTCAAAGGCTCAAGTCCCTTGCCTTCATGATGAGTATCTAAGCCTTTCAAGACAAGAGAGTGTCTTTTAGTTTGTAGGAAGTGAGAGATTACATGAGGGTTGCTTATTGATTAAAGACTACTTTCCAAGAGAAAAGAGAAGCAGCTTGATGATGATTGGTGACTTGTTCCTGGGACAAGAGTAAGTAGTTAAGAGAGATGTCAAGCCAGGCTGACCATACCTCCCAGTTCGTTAGGACAGTCCTGGTTTATACTTCTTATCCAGCTTGATCATTAATAACATCTCTTTTATTCTCAAGTGTCCCAATTTTCACAGGGGATTTGTTCCAAAACCCTCAGTGGATGCCTGGGACCACAATCACAAATAATACTAAACCCTGTATAGACTGTGCTTTTTCCTGCCTATACAGACCTATAGTACAAGTTAAAATTATGTGAATGTGGTCTTTCTGGAAACACCAAATTTTCCATATAATATTTTTGGACTATGGTTGACTGTTAATAATGAAAAGTCATGGATAAGAGAGATTACTGTATATTGTGGGATGTCTGTGGGAGTGTGAACAATATTGAAAGAGAGGGAAGATGGATTTCAAGAAATGTGGTTGGAAGTTAGAAATTAGATATCTGACATTGTTAGAAGGTTCCAGTTAAAATTTTATTTACTTATGCAACGTGCGGAGCTCACTACCAGTTTAGGAGACTGAGATTGAGGTTGTGGTTTGAGGCCAGCAAGGGCCTAAGACCCCCATTTCCAAAATAACTAGAGAAAAATGGACTGGAGGTGTGACTCAAGTGGTAGAGCTCCTGCTTTGCAAGTGTGAAGACCTGAATTCAAACCCTAGTCTCACAAAAAAAAAAAAAAAAAAAAAAATTTTGCTTATGATTTGAAAAGCCTAAAGTTTTTCTTATCTCCATCTTATAAGGTCTAAGGGTGGGGTGAATGTGTTGGGTGGGAAAGGGATGGTGGAAAGGGGAAGTGGCCTGCACTGAAGGGAAAGCTTCTCATAGTGAATCTTGTCTTATTTTTTCTCTTTTCACTGTAGGAGGTGAAAAGGAGGAACATCGAAAAGGAAATCTGAATCTGAGAGGTGAGAGGACTAGCCGCAGCAAGAAGGTCTCTCTTGCTTACAAGGGGGCAAGAAAGAGCCAGAGCCCACTCTCTGCTCTAGCTGGGTCTGTGCACAAGACCCCAGTTTCCCAAGCATCCCATGCTGAACCACCCTTTTTCTGCCAAACATGTGACAAATGTTTCACCAAGCGCTCCCACCTACATTGCAACCAGTGTGGGAAGTTGTTTTGGAACCCCAAGGCCCTCAGCTACCATAGAAGTCTGTATCATGTGGAGAGACCTTTTTGTTGCCCACTCTGTGACAAGACCTACTGTGATGCTTCTGGACTGAGCCGTCACCGACGTGTTCATCTGGGCTATCGACCCCATTCATGCCCTGTTTGTGGAAAGTGCTTCCGGGATCAGTCTGAGGTCAAACGTCACCTAAAGACACACCAAAACCAGGAACCAGTGGCTAGGAACCAGGAGTGTACCGTGAAGATTTCAGGCACCACAGTTCCCATTGCTAAGCGCCAGAGGCTCATACAGAGACTTGTAGATGTGAACTGTGCATCAGTGGCCAGGACCCAGGAACCTATATTTAGAACTGAGGGGCCTGTAACCAGGACCCAGGCACCCATAGGTAAGAACCATGCACCTGTGACCAAGACCCAGTCACCCAGCAACAGACACTCCTGCCTTGATCATAGATCCAACTCTTCTCCAGCGAAGCGCTCAAGACTCAAGGTCTTTTCTTGCTCCCGTTGTTCCTTGACTTTTAGCAAGAAGGCCTATCTCTCTAGCCACCAAAAGGTGCACCTCACAGAGCAACTTAACAGCTGCTTCCATTGTGGCAAGTCCTTCTCCTCATCCTCCAGGCTGGTCAAGCACCAGCAGACGCACTGGAAGCAGAAAATCTACCGTTGCCCCATCTGTGACCTCTGCTTTGGAGAGAAGGAGGGCCTTCTGGGTCACTGGAATTACTACAAAGGCAAAGAGCAGTACCTACACGGCACCCGGAAATGCTGGGTGATTCTGTGTGAGTGGCTTAGCTTCTTTCACAAGCCCCTACGACTGGGAAGGATTGGAAACCTGGAGGAAATAGATCGCCTAGGATCCTTAGCCCCAGGACAGGGGAGATACGGGAAAAGACATGCAAAGGAAGTAAGGCAAAGGAGGTAGTGAGGGTCCTGGAGCTGAAACAAAGGGCCTTTCTGACTAAGGTCTTTCTTTGTATTTGGTTTTCCTGAGGACTGGCCCCTGGGTCTGGAGGCTTGGGTAAATACAAGTAAGTAAATACAATAAAGAAAAGGGAAAAGAAGTATGCACATAGAAACTGATATTATTATTAATTAGCACCTAGCTTGTTTCTTTGTGTCTGATAGACCATCAAGTAGTAATTGTTGAATAAAACAGTGGATACTCTGGTTGGTATGAAGATAGGAGAAAAAAGAGAGGAGAGAAGGAGTGTGAGGGATGCAAAGAAGATGTGGAAATAGAAGGGAAACAGATATGCTGCCCATTTCTCATCCCCGAAGTCCTCCATGGGCTGCTAAAACAAGATGAGGCTCTACCCACCATTCTGTGGAACCCACATCCTCATTCTGCAACTCACTCAGCTTCCCTCTGATATTGTTGCTTCTTCCTGTCCCTTCCCTTCTACTGTCCTCTGCCCAATCAGGGCTGGGATCTTGGAAGAAACAACCACCATTTGCAAAATTGATGGACTGTAATTTGTAGTGAGGAGGTTCTGGGTTTCCAGTTCATGGCAGAGCCCCCTGTCTTTGTTACTTTCTGGCACAGGTGTCTTGATGGAGAATAGAAACCTGACACAGAACACTTCCTGGTGGAAGATTGAGAAAGGAGTAGAAAGATAGGAGAGGCAAAAAGTGGGAGAGGAAGGAAGGAACTGAGGAAAGGAAGAACAAAGGTAGATGACAAGAGAAATCAGTTCTGTTTGGAATTCAAACTATTCCTGGAAGTGCAGATTGGAATGTGTCCTTAGTGAAGAGGCCAGCGAGTGTGCAGCTTGATCAACAAGACATCCCCAAGGATCCATCTCTGGACCAACCAAGCTCTCCTCCATCCCTGCCAAAATGTGACAGCACTCAGAAAGGGTTTCCTAGAAGAAGGAGAAAATGACTTGAAAAATCTGTCAGTAATTTCTATCATGAAATCATTGAACCTGGAAAATGAAAAGCCCTCTGAGGTCATTTTATCTCTGTGTGCCTCAGTGGTGGTCATGGAGTTGAGGCACAGGGCAGCTGCTGTAGAGAATGGGAAAGGAGGCCCACTAGAGTGGGATACCTGGTGAGGGGCACTGAAGGTGGAGCAAATCAGGTAGCAGGTGTGAGTGGCCTAGCTTCCCTCTGTGCCACCTGGAAATTTGTCTCCAACAGCTGCCGCCTCCCCTTCTCGCTTTCTGGAAGGGTCCTCCCTCTACCTCTGCTCTCCAGCCCCTCCTTTCCTAGGAGATTGTGATCCCTCAGTTCCCCTCTTCCTCTTGCTTTGTCTCCCTTTCCTGACTTTTTGTTCTCAGCTTGTAAGAAAGAGAAGAAAACTTACTTAGCTCTTCAAGAAACTGTCCTGCAAACAAAGAGAAACAGGTGGGTATTCGGGGGAGATGATTACCTCCCTCCCTCACATCCTCCCACTGGACACTTGGACTGACCATACCCTCCCTTTCCACTGAGGGACCCCACAGATCTCAGTAAATGGTTTTCTTCACCATTTCTCTGAGGGACTTGGGGATGAGCAAGGAGAAAGGGGAGGAAGGAAATCCTAGCTCAGATCTTGAGCCCCAGTTGCACTCTTTTGTTTTCCACTCAGGGCTGCCTTGGTTCCCCACTGCTCAGAGGTCCTTATGCTGTCCCACCACTGCACCTGCTAGTCTTCGGTGTAGCCAGTTGTAGCAAATGATCAAGGCAACCAGGGGTCCAAGAACTGGCACCATTACAAACAGGGTTATCTTCCAGCAGGGCACCCTCAGAAAGTGGGGATCTGAAAATTGTTCACCAGAATAAAAAGGGTTAATCTGTTTCCCTTTATGCCCCACTCACCCTTCTCCTTACTTCTTAACCTGAAGAAGACTTGGGACAGAATCCTGGGAATCAAAGAACTTGGATGAGAAAAGCACTACATCGTTATTTTCAGTAAACCCTAACTGGTTTTGCATTTTCTTCTATTAAAAATATAAGTGCTAGGGGTTAGGGGTGTGAATCAAGTGGTAGAGCACCTGCTTTTCAAGTCCCTGATGAGTTCATCCCCTAGTACCACCAAGTGTGTGTGGCTTGGAGATGGGGTCAACCATAGAGCATTTGTGTAGCCTGCTAGAGGCCTTAGGTGCCACCAAAAAAAAAAAAAAAAGCAGTACCTGTGACTTCATCAGCAATGGAAGCCACAGATGTTTTCATTACAGTTGTAGAAATCCCAAGATACGTTTTATTTTAAAATTAAAATTGCCTGCTACATTGTTATTTAATGTGTTGCTCTTAAAAATGTCAAATTTGTTAATATGTTCATAACTATCTCAATACAATGATTTTCTTTGTAATTCTATGTGTTAAATATGTGTTTAAAAGCACTCTGAGGACTGGGGATATGGCTCAGTGGTAGAGCATTTACCTAGCGTGCCTGAGATCCTGGATTTGATCAAAAGAACATTCTGGAAGGGATCCATTTATGACACAAAACGAGTTAAGGCCGGCACTTGTGGCTCACACCTTTAATCCTAGCTACTTGGAAGGCTGAGATCAGGAGGATTAAGGTTCCAGGCCAGCCTGGGCAAATAGTTCCCAAGACCCCCTTTCCAAAATAACAAAGCGAAGTGGACTGGAGCTGTGGCTCAAGGACAGACAGAATCTCTCTCAGCCTCAGGAAGAAAGGCCATTTCCAAATGTTGCTCAGAGCAGGGAGCATATGTATTCCACCTAATGCTATCTAATTTCTAGAAAATTTATTCAAATATTTGGGCACTCTTCTGTTGTTACCATTGCCCTTAGACTCTGGGCATTCTGGAATAAACACCATATCCTTGAGGATTAACTTTCTAGGGGGGTTGGTGGCTTTACTCTTCCTTCAAGAAGCCTTCCTTATCCAGTCAGGTAGAGTTACTTGGTCTGTCTGTATTCATGAAAGTTCATTAAATACTGTAGGATCTTTTTACCTGCCTTTTGTAATTCCTAAAAATACGAAAATGTACCTACATAGTTAACAGTTGTAAAGTTATTGGTATAGTGCGGACATAAAAGTGATATGTAAATATTTGCTATTATCTTACCAATTCTATATGCAAATGGCTGATTTAGTCAAAGAAAGAGGGAAAGGACCTACCAGGAGCCAAGGGTACTTGTTCCCTCAGGTGACTGGAACCCAAGGGAAAGAGCAAGTTGATGGGAGGGCCGGGATACTTCTTACACTTACCAAAAGTTCTATGGAGATTCTCTGAAAGAGGAAGAAAAAGAAATGGGTTTAGTAGGGCACCCAAAGGGAATCCTTTCTCCTTCTAATCTTTGTTATTTAATCACTTAAAATTGGTTCCAGTCCTGATACATGATAGAGTAAGGCAAGCTGTAGGATTTTACTTCTACCCTGGCTGAAGGCAGGGGAGAGCAGTGGAATTGTCTACAATTTTTGGCTGGTTAATTTTAAATAATTTCCCAACAGAAGGGAGCACGGGGTATTTGAGAATAGGCAGAGATAGTCTGAGAAGATGATCGTTTTCCTTATGTCAGAAGACCAGACTGTAGGATTTGGAGAGGGAGGGTGCCTGGAACTCACCTATTTCTGCTCGAAGTTTTCCTAAAATAGAAAAAGGCAATATTTTCAGTTCTTGCTCTGGTATGAGATGGGACCCCTCACACCTAGTGCCTTGGACCTTTGTGCAGGCTGCTTCTCTGCAGCCTGGCAGGTGGCACGAGCACTAAGTTTGAAACTGAGAGTTCAGGCTCTCTCCCTGGCTACTGTCCGTATTATGCAGTGAAATAAAGGGTATAGAACTTTCTTCAGGACCCAACCTCAGTAAGCAGCCATCCTTCAAACCATCATAACGTTTTAGTGCCTCACTGCTCTTGGCTCTTTTTAGTTCTCAGTTCACATTGCTACTCCACCCTACTGGGTTATTGTTCTGTAAATCAAAAGCCACTATCTGAATAAAGGAGGGAGAACTACTTCATGTCTGTGACTAGGCATTTTGCATGACATTGTCTGCTACAATTTAGGAGACTGAGTGTTGACAGACAAGGTAACTGAGGCTTGGAGAACCTAAGAGTTTTGCTCCAGGCCCTGAGCAAAACAAACCCAAAAAACTTCTTTTGTCCCTGACCCACTTCCACATGCCCCAAGTTCTTGCTGCTTTATCCTCTTAGTATCAGGAGGGAAGGGGCAAAAGTCCTTGTGCTTTACCATTGGAGAGAATACTTAGAGGGGTAGGAGGTTTGTTACTTTTGCCCTCAGTTGCCACCTCTGTAAAATGGGGCTTACCTGCTAGGGAAATGCAGAGCTCTATTATCCATATGCGAGCACTCAGTGAGATGTGAAACTTGACCTGGAGTTCTGAACCCAGAGTTTCTTAAAAAATAAATGTTAAGTGGCTTAGTTCTAAGGCTCAGGGAAGGATCCTGATGGGCCCGGCCTCTGTCCATACCTCTCAGTCTGTGCTGCAGGCAGAGGTAGACGAAGCCCACAGCAATCTGCAGGAGGAGCAAAGGCAGCACTGCGATGAGAACCAGCACCCCAGGATTGATCCAGTAGAAGGGATCTGAAAGGCACAACCCTCATTGTCCAGCCTGTTTCCCCAACACCCAGCACAGCACCTGGGACTCCATAAATTGGGTTGAATAAAGAAACGAATGTCACCAAGGTTCAGGAAGGTGATACAGAGTTGATGCCAGAGCTTAGCCCTGAAGGGTTTGTTTCCAGAAAGGGCTAGTGATTCAGAATGACAAGTGGTCATTTTTGAAAACCAGCTAAGACACTTAGATCAGATCCTTCAGGCTACAGGTGCACTTCACAGGCTCCAAGCTGACAATGCAGAGCTAGAGGAGGCAGGGAGTTCAGTTAAGACACCATGGTAATGAGGAAATGTGGTATAAGAAGCCAAGGGATTATGAACATCAATGGGAAAAAAAGTACACATTTATTTTTAGTAACCTTTAAACCAAAATTTAGGGGAGATTGAACTCAGGCTCAGGGCCTCATATTTGCTAGGCAGGCGCTCTGACTGCTTGAGCCACTCTACTAGCCCTTTTTTGAGGTGGGGTTTCGAGAACTATTTGCCTGGATTGGCTTTTAACTGCTATCCTCCTGATCTCTGTCTCCTGAGTAGCTAGAATTACAGATGTGAGCCACTGACACCAAGCCAAAATTTAGTCTTTCTTTTAATTATGTTTGCAGGCAATCTAGCACAATAATATGAACAGCATCTGTAATGTTGCTATCAATAAGAATCACTGGCTTGCTGGGCACTGGTGGCTCACTTCAGTAATCTTAGCTACTCAGAGGGCAGAGATTAGGAGAATCGCATTTCAAAGCCAGCCTGGGTGAATAGTTGGAGAGACCTATTGAAAAATCCTGTATCATTGTTGAGTGCCAGTG
This sequence comes from Castor canadensis, assembly GCF_047511655.1. Lineage (NCBI taxonomy): Eukaryota > Metazoa > Chordata > Mammalia > Rodentia > Castoridae > Castor > Castor canadensis. Next base: position 26,320,004 of record NC_133393.1, read on the forward strand.
GCTCACGCCCGTAATCCCAGCTACTCAAGAGACAGAGATCAGGAGGATCACAGTTCAAAGCCAGCCCAGGAAAATAGTTTGAGAGACCCTACCACAAAAAGTGGCTGGCAGAGTGGCTCAAGGTGTAGGGCCTGAGTTAAAACCCCAGTACTGCAAAAAAAAAAAAAAAACATAAAAGGGCTGGTGGGTGTGGCTCAAGGTGTAGGCCCTGAGTTCAAATCCCAGTACTTCAAAGAAAAAAAAAATCACAGGCTTGGACTGGAGGCATGGCTCAAGTGGTAGAGCTCCTGCCTCACAAGCATAAAGACTGAGTTCAAACCCCAGTACACTCACAAATACTCAAGTGGTAGAGTACCTGCTCTTGTGTGCTGGGATTACAGGTATGTAACATAATAACTGGCCTTACTTTTAAGTTCTTATTGGAAGTTACCTGTGACAAGGTAATTTAGCAGATATAGTCATCCTTTTGTATCTTTGGTAACCCTGGGGGAATGGCTCCAGGACCCCCTTGGATACTCAAATCCATGGGTATTCAAGTCACTCACTTAAAATGCCAAAGTATTTGCTTGTGTCCTATGCATATCCTCCCACGTACTTTCTTTTATTTTTTGGCAGTGCTGGGGATGGAACCCAGAGCAGAGTATGCTAGGCAAGAGCCTCTACAACTGGGTTACAACCTCAACCTTCTCCCATATTAAGTAATCTCTAGATTATTTATAATACCAAAACCAATGTATATAGTTACCCTATATTGTTTAGGGAATAATGAAAAGAACAAATGTGCACATGTTCTGTACATGTAATTTTTTTCCTGAATATTTTTGATCCTAGGCTAGTTGAACCCTGACTGGAACTCATGGTTAGGAAAAGGTGTCCTTACATACTTAAGCGTTCTTTTTTTTTTTTTTCCCTCCTCTACTTCATCCATTCTTTCCTTTTTCTTGCACACTTCTTATACTTTCACAAAATATTAGAACCATTAAAAGAGATAAGAGGAGCGTGGCAACACCTGTAATTGTAGCTACTTGGGAGGCTGAAATCTGGAGGATCAGAGTTCCAGGCCAGCTCAGGCAAATAGTTCATGAAACCTCATCTCCAAAATAACCAGAGCAAAATGGATTGGAGGAGTGCCTCAAGTGAGCCCAAAACCCTGAGTTCATACCGCAGTCCCACCCCCACTTCCCACCCAAAAAAGAGATAAGAGGGCTGACTGGGAGCATGGCTCAAGTGGTAAGAGTGCCTGCCTAGCAAACTTAAGGCCCTGAGTTCTCTAATTCTAGTACAGCAAAAAAAAAGAACAGACACTATCAGCCTCTTTTTTTTTTTTTTTTGGAATATCAATGTTACTTGCATTTCCTTTATAACTAAGGATGTTGAATATTTCTTCATGTTTTAATTGGCCATGTATAATTGGATTATTTGGCTTTTGTGTGATTAATTTTTTGGACATTAATCCTTTTTTTTTTAATTATTCACATGTGCATACAAGGACTATCAGCCTCTTGATGTAAAGCGGTAAGAAATATATTAACATCATCTGTGGAAAAAATGCTTGCCAAAATAAATCAAGCCTGGATCTGACTTTGCCTCTAGTTTACTGGAAATATAGGGCATGGAGGACTGTGTTAAATAGCAAACAGGAATGTAGCCAGCAAAATTCAGATTGTGGGAAACCCTAAGTGCAAGCACCAGTGTGCAGAGTCTGTTTGGATCATACTCAAATAAATCATAAAAATACATTTATAAGACCATCAGAAAACCTTGAACACAAATTGGATTTTTGATGATACTAAAGAATTGTAGAGTTTTTGAAGAGTTCTTACATTTAAGTGATAGATGCTCAAGCATTTAGCAATGGAAGAATGCTCTTGAGATTTGCTTCAGCAACTCAGTAGGGGTGGATGACTATAAGTGGGAATCGGGCTGGCCTTGGTTTGATAACTGCTGCAGCCAGGAGATGTATTTTCTCTACTCGTGTGTGTGTGTGTGTGTGTGTGTGTGTGTGTGTGTGTGTGTGTGTGTGTGTATTGAGACAGGATCTCATTCTAGCCTGGGCTGGCCTTGAACTTGTCATTCTCCTGCCTTGTGTCCCAAGTGCTGAGATTATAGTCCTTTGTCACCATGTCCATCTCTTGCTATGTTTTTAAGTTTTCACAAAGAAGAGTTTAAAGAAAGGATTAGAGACTAGTAATAAACTCACACACACAAATAAAGTCCAAAAAAGAAAGATTGGAGGAGGAAATTACACCTGAACTTACAAAAATATAGTTACTGCATTGCTCTCCTAAATTTGTCTAGGGTGGCTCCCCCAGGTAGCCAAGTGATGCCTAGTAGTCTTTTTTTTTTTTTTTTTTTTAATTAAATCCTTAGGCATGGCATGCAGATTTCCAGTTGGGAGGAAGAGGTTTGGAATGTGGAAACCAGATGAAAGGAAAATTTTCTCCCCTGAGGCAAAGGTTTCAGTTTTTTTTTTTTTTTTTACTCCCTTCCTCCTCTCTATCTGTCTCTGTCTCTCTGTTTTTCTGTTGTGATGGTGGGCCTCAGGGAGTGTGTTGGGGAAGGCAGTTATTGAATTATGAATTTGAGCAGGAAGGAAGAAAATCTGTAAACTGAAGCCCTCGCTCTCTGACTTCTTTGCTGATAAAAGTTTCCCAGTAAAAACAGCTGTCTGAAGAACATTCCGTGACACACAGAGCTATTTTCATGTCACTGCAATCTGTCTCTAGAAATAGTGCTTTGTTATTCTGCGTACAATGCTATCTTCTGGTCCCAACACTGCAGCAGTCACCCCCACTCCAGGGACAAGAGCAACAGATTGTCTGATGTTTGCACTGCAGGTGGGGAGTGGGGGAAAGGAGGATTTGAGGCTCTAGCTCTCAGAACATTTCTGGTTCTTCAATGAAATAGCAGTTAACTTTCAAAGTTCCCTCTGTGTACTTTACCTTGCCACACTTTAACCATCCTGAGACAGAATGAATAAATAAATACATATATAAATGCATAAGCTCCCAAATCATCCAGCAAAGGAAAATACTGAACATAAGAGTTCTGGAGAACTGAAGCAGTGAAGGTAAAACCCACAGGTGACATCTCTTTTTTTTCTGTAACTATATTTAGATATTTGCTTTACTTGATCATTCACTGGACTGTATTTTAATAGGTAAATGCCTTTCAACATCAACTGAGGAATTCACTGCATTAGAATTTGATCATCCTTAGGAATGATGTCAGCATTTATAACATTTTATAACCAAAAGGTATTCCAAAGCAAAATAGAAAAAGAGCTGGGCACAGGAGGATCACAATTGTAATTCTAGCTACTTGAGAGACTGAGATCAGAAGGATCATGGTTTGAGGTCAGCCCAGGTAAAAAGTTTGTGAGACCCCCCATCTCAAAATAATCAAAGCCAATGAATTGGAGGTATGATTCATGTGATAGAGTACCTGTTTTGCAAGTGTGAAGCCCTGAGTTCAAACCCACATTCCCACCAAAAAAACCAAAAAGTCCACTTGGATATTTGGATTAACTTTCAGATTATTCATATTCTCCTGTGGTAACAAAATAATCAGAAAGTGATCATTTTTTATTTTTGCTGCCTCTATTTCTCATCTTTTCTGCCTTGCTTTTAAAATAAATTCTTTAATCTTTCCCACAAATGCATATAGTTTTATTTATTTTTTCTTTTTGGAGGCGCTGGTATTTGAACTCAGGGCCTCACACTTTCAAGGTAGGCATTCTTACTACTTGGGCACTCACTCTACCAGTCATTTTTTGTGATGGGTTTTTTTCTAGATAGGGTCTCATGAACTATTTGCCTGGGGTTGGCTTCGAAAGGTGATCTTCCTCATCTCTGCCTCCTGAGTAGCTAGGATTCCAGGTGTGAGCCACAGGTACTCAGCTACTTATTTATTTTTGAGCCAGGGTTTTGCTATGTAGCCCAGGCTTGCCTCAGAGTCAGATCCTCCTACCTCTACCTCCAGAGTGCTGCAATTACAGTGCGCACCACTATGCCTGCCTTTTAATGTATTTTCATATGAATAGATAAATATAATTTTATGGATAATTTTGGGGAGGGAGAGTAGTGGTACTAGAGTTTGAACTCAGGGCTTTATGCTTGCTAAGTAGGTGCTCTACCACTACAGCCATGCCTCCAGCCGTTGAGTTATTATTATTACTTTTTGATTGGATCATGGTTCTATTTTCCCTCCTCTCCTTCCACCAGAGTGATCCATATTCTTGTTTGTATCCTTTCATATTTTTCTCTGAATATGTGTATATATTCTGAATATATATATATATGTGTATATTAGTGAGTGTACATGTATGTAAATACAAGTGAGTGTAATATGTATATGATAAGAGTGTATATATACATGCTCACAAACACAGGATCATGGTTTCAGTCCCCATTTTTTGTAGGTTGCTTTTATCATTCAACAATTCCTCATGGAATGCCTCCAAGCCATCTGGAATGGCTCTCAATCTTTTTAATAGCTGCACAATATTCATGGTGCAGATACCATTGTTTATTTAGTCACTTCCCTACTCATGGGCATTGACTTTTTTTCCAGTTTCCTTCCCAATCCAAACAATGATGCATCAGACATCTGTGAACATAAAAGTTTACTAATGTGTATATTTTTATGGAATTGATTCCCAGGCGTGAAATGTTTGGGTTGATCTCATCTCAACTGAAAGAAGTCTCAAGGGGAGGTCTTGGCCATCCCACAGATACTACTTCACATTATATGGCATGACTCACCTTCCACTTTCAATTCCATTGCTGCCTCCTCTTGGTAAGAATGATCTCGGAAGAAGCAGGTGAAACCTCCTTCATCTGAGAACCTCACATTCCGGATCCTGAGGGTCACCTTTCCCTCACCAATAGTGTCTTTTAGCAGCTCTGTCCGGCCTCGATACTCAGGGGCCTGCTCTGTCTCTTGGTCTTTGCCGTTTCGGTAGAGATGAACCACCCTAGAGAAGGGGGGCCGGTACCACCCCACCTCCATGCTGGTAGCATTCTTCCCAGGAGATATGCGACATGGCAGTTCCACTTCATCCCCAACCAGAGCCCTGATGGGGTGCCCTGGTCCTATCACTCTGAACTGTCCTGTCCAAGACACCAAATTAAAAAAAAACAACTGAGGGTCAGAGGGAGCCTTGACAAACAAGTGCATCATGGGAAGATCACTTCAAGACAGGGAAGGAAGAGGACACTTAATTTTTAAATGGAAATTAAGGAGTTCATTTTTTTTCCCCAGAGCACATACTAAAAACAAAACAAAAATTATCTCTAATTACAGATATGTTGTAAGTATCCTGAACAGAACATTTAGCATGTGATGGTCTTGACAGCTGTTGGCCACCTTTCTGCTATTCAGTCCAGCCCATTTCAAGCATCTTGAAGTTTAATTTCACCCTTGGGCCTCCCTGTTTGGTCAAGGCCAAATTGATTGCTACTTTCCCCTTAGAGGTTTTGCTTTTGTCACTCAATCAACTTTAACTCCCTCTCCACCACTTCCCAGTTCTTTGTCTTTATTCATATCTCGTCCCCCAAATTCTCTGCTGAGATCTTCCATTCTGGGGTTAGAAGGGGCTGTTCTGTTTCACTCCTGTTTACCCTCCATACCTTCAACCTCACTCCCACTCTGGACTCTGCTCTTGAGCATCTTCCCAGACTTTTTCCTATGTTGGTCATGTTTCCCAAGGGAGACTGAGCTACTAGGAGAAAAGGCTGGTTTCTGCTCTTAGACCTGTAAGGAATTCCTTAGGGAGCATGTGGACTTGGCCTCCTCTATCATCAGATGGCTCTCTGAGGCAGAGACTCTGGCTTCTGTTTCTTTTATTTTTCCTCCATGTATGGGGACAGGGCTGCTGTATAAACACTCATAGGTGCCTGATTATGCGGTGCAAGCTTCCAAACACAACAAGATATTATAACTCAACAAACATTTATTGGAATTTACTACAAACAGGCACTGCTAAGCATGTTATGTATCTCATCTCATTTACACTGACATCAACTCTAAGAGGTTATTATTTTGTCCCCATTTGAGGTGAAAAACCAAAGCTAGGCCTAAATGCCCAGCTCAGTGTAGAGCTTGTGTTTAGCTTGCATTAGGTCCAGGGTTTGATCACCTGGTGGAAAAAAGTTTAGATTCTACTCTGAAAGGAACCAGGAAGAAGGATCTGTCAGGAGATCTAGGTTTTAGAAAGATAACTCATATAGCCATTCGAGGATGACTGGAGATGGGGGAGCCCAGGAAACTTGCCTTTCTGTTCTTAGGTCTTGGCAGGGCAGGAATAAACACATCTTACCTGCATAGCTGGAGGACAGCTGGAGGAGGAGGAGGGTGAGAAGGCAACTGGACAGAGAGGAACTCCATAAACAGGCCATCTCCACTGCTACTGGGGGCAGAGTCCCCTGGTAGGGTTAGGCCAAGCAGAGGCCCTTGGGCCACATGTTTCCTACCCCTGAGAAGCCTGAAGGGAGGATCTGGGAGGGCACTGCTGCCTGGGCCCTGCCTCCACCCCGGGCATTGCCACAGCTGTGCCCGTAGGAACAGCTCCACGTCACCTTTGTCAGGCACTTACACAAAAGGGCTACAGACAGATGGGATGACCAGGGTTTGCCTTCCCCACCCCCTTCCAAAGCAATGGAGCAGTGGCTGCCTGGTACTGGGTCTTTCTCCCTTTCTCCCTCCCGACCAAGCTTCAGAGGGGGCACCTAGGGGTTGGTCAGAGGGATTGATCAGTCACTGGACCTTTGAAGAGGCTTGTTCATGGAATCTGTAAGGTTCCTTCCATTCCTCTCATCTCTAGGAACTAGCAAAGGGAGAACAATTATTGTTGGCTCTTAACAAAAGAAAGAAAAGAAAATTTTAGCCTTGGCTTCCTAGTTCTATTGTCTCACAACTGTCATTACCAGTGATTCATTCATCTTGATCTCAAACTCCCTCTCTCCTACTGCAAATCCAAACTCCCTTCCTTATGATCAGATATGGGACAAGTCACTCAGGTTTATTTAGCTTCTCACTCCTAAGATGGACATCAAGAGTCGAGGGTCACTTACACCCAAAGAGGCAAGCAAGGGGGAAGAGAATCAGCAACTGTCAGTCAACATGAAACCAGAGTTTTGTACCCTAGGCTCAAACTCCTGGGCTTCCACCTGTCAGGTCAGGTCACTCCCCGCATATGCCAGGTGCCACTGTGCTCCCAGGTGCCACTGTGCTCATCAATTTACATACATTAACTCCTTTACTCACAACAGTAAAACAAATGCTAAGTGATTATCACCCTTGTTTTGCAGATGAGAAAGTTGAGGAACAAAAGAGGTACAGGAGTTTGCCCAAGGTCACACTGCTAGGGAGTGGCAGAGCTGGGATTTCAAACCAGGTTTTCTAGCTCCAGGATTGGCACTTGTAGACACTACACTACAGGATTTCTGATGAGTTCCTTTTATAACCCTTTGTGCCCTCTGGAACTGACCAGAAGTTATCTGGATGACATGGTCTTGGGCAGAGAAAGGAGATTTATTTTTATTTTATTTTATGGTACTGGAGTTTGAACTCAGAGCCTACACCTTGAGCCACTCCACCAGGCCTTTTTCATATTGTGTATTTTTGAGATAGGGTCTCCCAAACTATTTGTCCCAGCTGGCTTCAAACCATGATCCTCCGGATCTCTGCCTCCAGAATAGCTAGGATTACAGGTGTGAACCACTGGCACCCAGCAGAAAGAAGATTTATTGCACGGCTCAGGACATATTGTGGGAACAGGCAAAGTAAGCACTCAGCCCATCTTTAGCCATATTCAGGGTACAGACATGAGCTTTAGCTTTAAATAGACAAATAATTAGGGGCAGGGGACAAAAGATATACAGTCAAGTCACAGTTGTGTTCCAATAGTCCAATGGTTGAGTGGGACTCTACCACTTAAGGCACTCTGCCAGTGACTTGCTTATTCTTTCTCCCTCCAAGGCAACTGAAGTTTGGGTATGAACAGGTTTTGGCTGCTCTGGAGCTGTGAGGGTGAAAGTCAAGGTCCAAGGGGTAAACCCCCTAGGGAAAGGAGTGGCTTACTCTCAAATGGAAGTTCTCTCCTTCTAGAACCTAGAAGATACCTGAGTGCTCTTACTCCATAATACATGTTCAGATCGGAGAGTTAGGCATATTCAGATACTTTCCTAGGCAAGGTTTGGACGGTAGGGTACTTGGAATTGCCCAGTACCAGGACAGCTGACAAAGGCTGAATGGGTGATAAGGATGGCGGTTGCGTAGGGGGTGGGGGCAGAGAGGTCAGGAGCTAGTCAGCTGATCTGAGCTTCTTTGAAGAAATCACAGCATCTTTGAAAAAAATCAACCCCACAAATCCAACCACCTTACTGAGTGCTCCCAGGTGCCACTGTGCTCATCAATTTACATACATTAACTCCTTTACTCACAACAGTAAAACAAATGCTAAGTGATTATCACCCTTGTTTTGCAGATGAGAAAGTTGAGGAACAAAAGAGGTACAGGAGTTTGCCCAAGGTCACACTGCTAGGGAGTGGCAGAGCTGGGATTTCAAACCAGGTTTTCTAGCTCCAGGATTGGCACTTGTAGACACTACACTACAGGATTTCTGATGAGTTCCTTTTATAACCCTTTGTGCCCTCTGGAACTGACCAGAAGTTATCTGGATGACATGGTCCTTGGGCAAGCATGATGTTTGCAAGGAAAGGAGGAGAGAAGCAGGAAAATGAAGCCAGGCAGAGGGCTATATATAGAAAGACAGACTCTAGGGTCATCAGATTTTGCTGGACATGGATGGAGCATGATGTAGATGTGTCTTAAGAGGTGAAATCACCTAGTGTTGACCACAGCTGGTCGTTTCTGTCAGCCTTTAAATGTTATTTTAGTTGATTTGGGGAGTATATGTTACATGATTTTGCAAGTTGCTTCTGGGGCTTATTGCTGCCCTCAGTAATTTCAGTTACAATCTCCAACATCAAAGAAAAGAGGTTTCAGCTGGGTGCTGGTGGCTCACACCTGTAATCCTAGCTACTCAGTTTCAAAGCCAGCTCAGGCAAATAGTTCAGGAGACCCTATCTTGGGAAAAAAAAAAAAAAAACCCATCACAAAAAAAGGGCTAGTGGAGTGGCTCAAGGTGAGTTTAAACACCAGTACCACACACAAAAAATGCATTTCTTACCCTGTCTAATGACAGGCCATGTATTGCAGTCATATATGCAAAGCCACATATTCTAAAAGCAATGATATATGTGCTAATTAACATGCTGTTCATATGTAAGAGTTATCTTACCCAAGTAACAGTACCATAAAAACATTTCCACATATTGTATAAAATACACATCTTTACAATATTTGTCATCAGAAATGATAACTTACGCTTATGTTAGCAACTTAATGCATAATTCCACTTTAATGCCTAGCATAGGTCTCTTGTACTTTTGTTTTTGGTACTGGAGTTTGAACTCAGGGTACTATACCACTTGAGTAATTCCTCCAGCCCTCTCTTGTACTTTTTTTAAAAAATTAATTCTTATAAAACAAGACCATACCTTGAAAATCTCCCAACCATCCAAAGCCAATTTATATTTTCTCTGAATCTTTCCTGTGTGTGCAGTTTACCACTAGAGGGAGCTCCAGGAAAAAGTCATTGTATGAGATAACTAGAGAGTATTTAGCTCCCCTGCCTCCTCTTTATTTACTGGTGGTAGATACTGGAGGTTGCATTCAGGGCCTTGCACTTGCTAGACAGTATTGACCAGTTGACCAATGCCTTCAGCCCTTCCATGCCTTCTTTCAAAAACATACATGGTAACATTTATCTTGGAAACCTTTCTTTAGCTGTACCTAAAGAACATCCTTGTTATTTTACACAGCTACTCGGTATCTTATTGGACAAGTATATCATACTTATTTGACTAGTTTTCCAGGACATTCAAGTTGCTTCCATTTTTAAGATATCTTTTACTAGATTGAAATAAAATTATATTCCATTAATTTAAATTAATAAGTATTTAATAGCAAACATATGCCAAGCTTTGTATTATAGAAGTTTCACCAACACAGACAAAGGTCTTGTCTTCGTGAAAGTTATATACCTATCCCTAGTTGGGTGCAGTTGATGTTTCGGCTACTTGGGAGACAGAAAGATTGCTTGATTGAGCCCAGGAGTTCAAGGCCAATGTGGACAACAGACCCTGCTCAAAGGGAAAAAAACTAGTTATATTTCAATTATATAATTATATTGCCATTATGAGGCCATCATTTTCAACTCTTTGTTTGTTTGTTTAGTTTGGTTTTATTTTTGTTTTTGTTAGGTCCTTGGCCCCCACAGGGCGGTTGGAAAGTCGGAAAGTCCCGAGGCTGTCATTAACCAGATCCCCTGAACTGTGGCTGTTTACAAAATTCCCCTGCTTACAAAACATCCCCCTCTTCCTGTTTTTTCAAATAACCACAGATATCAGCCTGTTCCACCTGGTGATCACTGACAAACAGTGGCCTTGCTGTTCTTTAGGAAGGATACCCTCCCTCCTCTGTCTGATGGCCCCTCCTATAAAACCCACTACCCAATCCAGTTGAGCTGCTGCACTCTGAACCCAAGTGTCAGCCTGGCAATCTGTGCCCCAATAAACCTTCATTTTCTACACATGGTGCGGTCTTTGTTCAGCAGCTCCTTACAGTTTTGAGACAGGGTCTCACTATGTAGCCCAGACAGGTCTGGAACTCTTCAGTCCTCCTGCTTGAGCTGCCTCAGCCTCAGCCTCCCAAGTGCTAAGCTCTTAAATCTTCTCTCTCTCTCTCTCTCTCTGGGACTTTGAGCTTGCAAAACAGGCACTCTATCCTTTGAGCCACATCTCCAGCCTATTTTGCTCTGGTTATTTTGGAGGTGGAGTCTCTCAAACTCTTTGCCTAGGCTGTCCTCAAACCTTAATCTTCTCTATCTCTTTTCTCCCAAGTAGCTTGGATTACAGGCAAGAGCCACTGATCCTGGCATACAGATGCCTCTTACAGTTTCTTAAAGTTTAGAAATAAGCATCACTCTTCTAGGGCCAGCTACATAATTTGAGGGGCCCAGTGCAGAATGAAACTATGTCACTCCTTGTTCAAAAGCAGGCAAAAGTCTGTCCTGTCTTTAGTGGTTCTACTTTTGACGTTTCCTGGCATTTTTTGGTTTATTTTTGTTTTTGCTATTCAATGTTATACTTTTTTAGGCATGGGGATATTTAAAAGGTGCAAGGATCTTCACAAGTGCCTGGGTCCCCAGGGCTGAACATGTGTGTCTGACTATTTTCTCTCCTCCTTCTTACAGCTGACAATTAGCTTGGGGGAAGCCAAGGTGCCTGAAACAGGACCAAGCTTGAGTTTAGGGTCCAAGCCCCCAGGACATTTTATTGTCCCACCAGACCTCAATTTTCCCAAATTGAAAGTATTAAGAATTCCAAGATGGTGACCAGAGAGCATTGCAACCCAACACAGGGTCCTCTTCCAGGCATGGGACACTGAGCAACTGCCCTGGTCCCATGCTCATAAAACTTTACTCTGTCTTTATAATTGTGTGCTTAAATTGATCTGGATACTCCACTGATACTCAATGACTGGCAGATTGTAAAATGGCTAACTTATCTCCATTTAGCCAGAAGCTTCATAGGTCAGCTGGAGAAATAGGAACACTGACCTGAATCAACTCTATGCAGCTACCTAGCAAGTGAGTGCTAGTAGCATGTGGGGTGGAGGGAAGATTGGCTGCTCTTTCATGCTGTTGTGTTTATATAAGTAACACACAGAAAAATGTTTAAAAATGAAAAACTAAATTGTTTTACCAAAGATAGAAATTTTATCTACCAATAGTTTGTGCCACCTCCCCCCACCCCCCAATCCCCGCTTATTTTTTTTTAGAGAAAAGCTTTCGGCTTGCTGTGAATCAGGTGAGGCAGGCACTTGGGCTAGCTTCCCCTCCTTCCTCCTAGAAATGGTAATGGATTTGTGCTGATTTTAATCAAAATGCTATGGTTGTCCTATGGAAGAGGCTGTTCTGTAGGTCCCTGTGTGGGGGGTGGGGTGGGGGGAGCGAACAATTGGGTATGAGACACGGAAATCAGATTTTAGCTCAATGCGAGGAAGAATTTCTCCGTCAGAGCTGCCCAATCATGGCGGGAATGGACAGTAGAAGTGATCTCCCCATTCCTGGATGGTCAAGCCAGAGTAGATCCCGAGGATAGGCTAGAATACCCTAAGACGGTTTTCCTTCCGCATTTTCTGCTGCTAGTTCTAATTACCTGTCCTGGTACTTTCACTTTGCGCGCCACCTCGCTGCCCAGAAGGTCTCCTAGTCTGCCCAGCAACAGATGACGTCACATCTTATCCACCGAGAATTGGTTGCCGGAGCTTGAACAAGGCAGTGATTACAACTGGGTTAAAAAAAGGTGTCTGCTAGCTGCACAGCGACGCTCGGTTCCGACAGGCAAAGCCTGCCTTGCCCTTTCGTTTCCTCTTCAGGCTTCCTGCTCTTGGTTACCTGCTTTTCCTTTGCCGTCCGCTTCGTTTCTGTTTTAGTCCAGCTGAACCTGGAAAGTCTGGAGCCTGAAATGTCATTTGGCCAATAGCTCAGGGGAAGCAAGACCCAGGCGGTCGTTATGACACCTGGTTCAGTCCCTGGGAGGACCCACCCAGTGATGGCCCTTCTGTCATTATGCAGTTGCTCCGATGCCAGGAAAATGTGGTGGTGGCCATTTTGGGGCTGGGCAGCTGTCATCTCTCTGATCATCTTGGAACTTGACCATCTTTTTTTTTCCCCCCTTGTGACTGGGAGGGAACCCAGGGCTTCATGCAATTTCTTTATCTGTAAAATGGGGATTATACTATTCATCTCAGGAGGCCGACTGAGGCTTCATCAAGACAAGAGTAAAGTGCTTAGGCCGAGTCTGGCTTTCAGAAAAACAAAGATTACCTATTGTGCAGAACCTGTGCACAGAATGTTAGCTCATGAGGCAGGATTTGCCTTGTTTTCCCTTTCCCTTACTAGACATACAATAGCTAGAGATAGGTAAAAGAATAAATTTGCCTGTAAAAATGAATGACAAATTGATCCCCTCCCTTTTACATCTGTAGCCTTTGTATTCTATTCTCTTCCAGGATGTGGTTTTGCCCTCAGGTACCTTCTTGCATTCTAATCCCCTAGGTCAACCTTTACACTTTTACTTGGTCTAGATCACATCAGTTGCTAACACTCAGTTTATTTCACTTTCAATCTCTCTCTCTCTCTCTCTCTTTTTTTTTTTTTTCTTATGGTGCTGGGGATTGAACCCAGGGCCTCAGGCATGTTAGGCAAGCAATACCCCCAGACCTTGAAGGAGCAGTTTTGAGAGGAAAGGGTGACAGTTTTGGCTGCCTTTCAGGTGTCAGGCATAGTGTATCTGAAGTTAACAGGCTCTTCACCTCTCTTCACTTTCCCTTAGTGTTACTCTCCACATTCACTTCCACAGCTTCCAAGATTCACAGTCCAGGACATCAGAAGAGGACACATTAGTTTTTCCCACCTGTGGCAGTCAATCTTAGTGTATCTGCCAGGGGCTTCTGAACCTGACTTACCAGTACTGAGGGCTGCTCAAGGATCTTGCCAGTGCCAGATGAGAAAACTGAGGTCCAGATTTTACAAAATTGAACAGCCAAGTTGAATCAAACTTAGTCTTTCTTGTTGAATGAAGTGTATTTTGACTAACTAGAATATTTGGTTCCCATTTGCCCTTGGTTTTCAGCAGCATTCTGAATGGTTGGTATTGCCACATCACCAAATTTAAAAAGGTATTTGTAGTTTTATACCAGAAAAAGTCTTGTGGAAAGGGCGAAGCCCCTATTATGCTAATATATTTATGTTTGATTTTAAGATTGCTAATATTCTTGACACTTATTTCAGTAAAGTTTGAGCCAGCTCAGTCTGTTAATGCTGTCACTCAAAGAATCAGGAGGACTTTGTTAGGGGCTAATAAACTATAAAAGGACTGGACCTTAAAATTTGTGAGTGGAGGAATATTTGACAAGTAACAGAAGGTGGGAAGGTGTGCTGCTCAACATGATGGTAGGATATCCCTTTCCACTTTGTTTGATTTTTTTGTATTGCTTTTACATTTATTCATATGTGTATACATCGTTTGGGTCACCTCTCCCCCTTGCCTCGCAGTCCCTTTTGATTTCTAAAATTTTAGTAAAATAATATTAAATATATTAACCATTAGTTTTTGTTACCATAAATATAAATTTTATGATTTCACACAGGATGCTTTTGCACACTGATGATTTCTCTTGTCCTTCCTATGATTTTATAAGGCAAAATAAATCTTAGTTTTATTTTTTGACAGGGTTTGAACTCAGGACTTCACACTTGCTAGGAAGGTGCTCTACCACTTGAGCCACTCTTCCAGTCCCTTTTTGTGTTGGATATTTTCAAGATAGGGTCTTGCAAACTATTTCCCAGGGCTGGCTTCAAACTATTATCCTCCTGATCTCTGTCTCCTGAATAGACAGAATTATAGGTGTGAGTCACTGGGACCTGACTAAAAAAAATAAGTTTTATAAAAACACATTAAAAATGCTGCACTGTAGAGTAAATCACATGGAGATCACTAACAAAGGATAGTAATAATGCTGCACTAAAGAGGCAAATTAAAAATGCATTTGGAAATGATGCTGTGAGTGGAGTTGAATATGGGTGTGTGTCTAGAGGTAAGGTGGTGGGTACAGTGACTTTGAGTTTGTTGTGGTTGTCCTGGAGTGGCCTTGAGAAATTACAGACATTTCAAGCAGCCCACTACAGCTTTTTGCTTAACTGGGATTAACCAGGACTACTATATAGTACTATATTTAAAGCAGGGCCAGGAAATTGCCTCGAGGCTTGCCAGAAATAGAGGATTTACTTTTATTTCATTCACTCTTTGATATATTTTCACAGTGAACATATGGCTTTTATAATAATGATTTTTAAAATAACGTTACAAAACAAACAAACCTGAGAAAGCATTTGCTGAATGTCTGAAAGCGACCTAAGCTTGCCTTGTAAGTAGTGCCATCTAATGGTCAAACTAAATTCTCGCTTTCAGGTTGAACACAAACACAGAGGGATAGCCATTGCTGAGAAGTTCAAAGAAAAGGGTGAGACATATCACAATCACTCTATGAAACAGGCATACAAACTAGATTTATTCCCATTTTACAGATTAAGACATAGAGGCCAGAGGGGTTCTGATAGGCCCAAGGTCAGTCTGATGATTATTGTTATGGCAAGATCTTGGGCCCTGGGCCCTAGGTTCCCAGACTGGCATTCTTTTCGAGGTGATTCTGCTCTAGGACATCTCTTCTATAAAATGTTCTTGTAAAGTATGCATTTATTAATTGAATAATCCATACCTTATTTGATAGCCCTGAAGTCTAAATCAACTCTAAGCCCTTTTGAAAGAAAGCAATTCTATTTCTATTCTATATTTATTGAACTAACTCAAAGAAAGACACAATCACCCCTACCTCATAATTAAAAGCAAACTAACCATCTGAAAAAAGTCCCAACCTTTTTATTTTCTGAGGCTGAAGTAACTTCAAGTGAGAATTTGCACATTCTCTGACTGTTCACTGCCCAGAGGAAGAATTCACTAGGAGTTAGAATTAAGAGGAATGAATCCAGGTGCCTGCTTATTCTAGTTTGAAACATTTCATCCTCTTCCTGACTGTTTCATCTATCCCCGCTCTCCCATACTAACTACTAGCTCACTTTGTGCTCTGGGGTCATAGACCTCTAGAGATAGGAACAACATCACTCCCAATACCCTTGGCAAAATGTGGGTAAGAAGGTAACACTCAGGGACACTTGCACTTCTTTCTGCTATTTTTTGTTTTCCCCCTTGTGGCTTCCCTTGGGTTGGGCATAGGGAGGGAGACTTCAGACAGGGTATCAGTTTTAGGATTTGGGGTATTCTGAGGAAGATGAAAGAAGAAACCTTGTCCAGCCTAGCTTGCTGGCTGCTTGACTGCAACTGTGGGCAAACGACAAAGCAAGAAGCCATTCTAGGGTCTGTCAGATCATGGTTTTCCCCTTTTTCTGTACCCTTCATCCTGTTTGTAATCATCCAGTCAGAATGAAGGTTGAATCCAGGCACAGGTGGAAATTTTCCACCATGTCCTTAATTTCATAGCAGGATCTTGGGATAAGATCAAGGGGAATGATCCTTGGATAGATAATTTCATAAGAGAACAAGAAGACTGATAAAGCCCTCTTCCTGGTAACATCTTGCCATACTAGTAGTCCAACCTGGGCCACCATTAGTGTTTTCATTTGGAGTAGAACTTGTGCATGCAGCAGAGATCATACCTGCAATGCTATCAGAGGACTTATACGTAGAGAAGATGCACAGAGGATCTGTCAGGTCTTCTGCTGGTGAGGAAGCTTCAATTTGATAATGGGAAGGGCTATTGGGCAAGAAGGTTACTCTGCAGGACATACCAGTGTCATGGAAAGCAAAGAGACAGTGCTAAGAAATAGCGAATAGGTGAAGATATTGCTAAAAGGAATGTGCAGATGAATATTGGGCACATCTTTCTGGAGAGGGACTCTACCTGTGGCCCAGTCAATGCCTTTGTGCTATAGCAGAGAGAGTCTATTCCCAACAGAACTCTTACCCAGGTAATGATTTTCCCAGTGGATCCAGTCACAGCAGCATTGCAGATATGCAGAGAAGTCTCGGGAAGACAGACTGTAGGTGCTTTGGAGATGCTTCCCAGGGCTACCCATTAGTCTAAGCAGGGTTTTTAGAGTCAGTGTCCTCTCATCTTTGCTCATTTCATGTGAGACACTGGTAGATTATTAAACAGATTATTTCAGTTTCCACATTTACAAAATGGAAATAATATTACCTATGTCAGAAAATATTATAAGGACCAAATGAGACACTCTAAGGAAAGTACACAGCCCCAAACGGGTTACAATAACATAAATGCCTTATTATTATCCTGTATCTCATGGGGTAGAATGACTTAAATGGTATAGAATGTGTCCCTACTAAGGACTATAGAACAAAACATCCCATTTCACAAACATGCAGAAGGTCTTTGACAAACAACAAAGAACATAAGGAGGTTAATAGGTTTGGAAAATGGTGTGACAATTCTGTACAGTGGTATGAAAAATAATCTTTGAGTCTGAAAATGTTTTTGTTGCTTGATCTTTTATTAAGCTACTACCCAGATGGCAGGCACTGCCCAGCTCTTGTGGTAGGGATAAAATGAATTCAGTGTTCTTGCCCTCATGGAGCTTATAATCAGGTCAGAAGGACAGATATTAAATACATGATTCTATAATTATTTTAATTACCAGTGAGGTAATTATATTTTCAGTGGTGGAGATCAAACCCTGGGCCTCACGCATGCTCTTTACCACTGAACTACACTGGTAGCCTCTGAGCTACATTTTTTGAATGAAGAATACAGTGTGTAGGAGGGTGGGAGAGCAGCAGTCTAATTTCCCTGGAGAATTCAGAGAAGGCTTCACTGAGAAGGTGGCATTTAAGCTGCTAGTAATGTGAAGATGGCATGGATTAGGGAGACTGAGAAGAGCAGGGCAGAGGGAGCTCTTGTGCTTGGTTGTGGGCTGAAAGTGAGCAAGTTTGAAGAACTGAAGTCAGGCCAAAAGGGCTGGAACATTCTTTGTGAATGAGGGGGAAAAGGCCCAGAGATCTATCTGGCTTGAGAACTGGTTCTGCTATTTAATGGCTGTGTGACATTGGGCAAATTATTAAAGCTTTCTGAGCTTCAGTCTTCTCATCTGACAAGTAGAGATACTACCATACGGAAACAGTTACAAGAATTAGGAGAGAGCGTGTGAGAGTGCCTGGTAAATTATGCACGATTAAGGTATTCTGTTTCTGCACAGATTTAAGTGTAACAAATACTGAAAGCATCTGAAGGTGTATGTGAGTCATGCCAGCTCTTTAGAACTTCAGAGTGAAGGCTTGGAAAGATAGGAAAGGAAGTGTAAACTCAGCAGGTGTTTGTTTACTCTCATTGCTAAAAGCAGGCATGCTTGAAGTCTGTTCCTGTCCTTATCCTCTGCTAGGATCCGAATGGTTTATGTGGTGCTCTGGTCAGGGCAGGATCGGTCAGCCCCTCTGTACCAGGGTTTTGGGTGTGGACCTGTTCAGGGCTGCATACAAGGCCTGTGTGGGATCCTTGCTGGCAGTTTTACAGTGTTTCCATGAATAGAATTTCTAGTCTGCTGCCTCCTGTTTGTTCACTTGACTTCTAAAATTTCTATTTGTAGGGCTGATGGAGTGGCCTCAAGTGGTAGGGTGCCTGCCTAGCAAGTGTGAGGTCCTGAGATCAAACTCCAGTGCTGCCAAAAAAACCTTAAATAAGAAAAAGAAGAAGAAACATGCTTCCATTTGTAGATGTCTTCTCATGTCTTTAAACTTAGTTGCACACATCCTTTTCTGCAATTTCAAAATCTCCAAATACTCTGAAAACCAAAGTTGTGTCTCTAATTCATTTGGTGGCAAAACCTGGTCTGACTTGCATTTATTTTGTGGCAAAACCAGATGTGAAGGTATTTGTCATCTTTACCCCATCCAAACTGAATAGTCATATTAAAGCAGAAATGTGAATATTAAATGATGATTTTTTCAGCATTCTATAAGCTTCTAATAGAAAAATCTGGGTGATGCATTTTTTTACTGTAAGTATTATTTGCCTGGTACACCTTGATTAAATTAGCAATCATTATAGGTACCTGAATTGGACACAATGGAAAAGACAAATCTGTTGCAGCAAAATGAACAAACAAAAACCCTACTAGCTTATTGCACACACAACTATGATGAATTTATTTTTCAGATTGGTATGAAAAATTATGTACCGATATTTTATAGTATATAATTAATTATATATCTTTAAGTACATATAATATTTGTTTATTTTGAAGTGTTTAAAAACCTAATTTTTTCATAGTTCCAGGAAATGCTCACTAAACTTGTATTTGTGAACATTGAACCTTTCCTAAGTCTGTTAACATTACCTCATCTACACTACAGAGGAAGAGATAAATAAGATTACTATTTTCCTTTTTATTGCTTAGGTAACTCTAGTATTTAATTACACTGTGCTCATTTACTTATTATATAAGGGCTTACTTATGGAGAAATTGTTTATAGAGGCAATTCACACTGTGCTGAGCACCCGAGGCTGGTCAGCTCCCTACCACCTCAGGGTGTCTTATAGGTGAGGGAGGTCAGCATTAAACAGTTTTTCACAATGTGGTTTTCCTTATTTCACTGAAATTTTGTGAATTCCAGACTAGAATCATTTGTGTATGCCTGTGAAGGCATTAATAGAAGTAACTTTGTAATCTTCCTGTTCCCTACACTTGCACACACAAGGAACAAAGGCCGGAAGTGACAAGAATGTACAACTACTATAGTATGAATGTTTGTGTTCTCCCCAGATTCATATATTGAGATCTAATTCCCAGTGTGATACTATTAAGAGATAGGCATCTGGGGAGGTGACTTGATGTCCTTACAAATGAAGCCCTGGGAGCGTGTTTGCCCCTTCCTTCATGTGAGGTGCAGCTAGAAGGCTCCATCTATGAGGAAGCCGGCCCTCATCAGACACTGCATCTGCTGGTGCCTTGATTGTAGACTTAAAACTTCCAGAAATGCCAGCAATAAATTTCTGTAGTTTACAAGGCACCCAGTCTTACGTATTTTGTTATAGCAGCCTGAATAGACTATGAGGACAATCAAACTAGAATTGTGTGTGTGAAGCAATTGAGAGGATTTGTTAAAGAAAGATTTCCTCGCCCTCTTACTTTCTTCTAGAGATTCTGAGTGCCTACTTCTATGAATAAAAGAAGAAAGAGAACACACAAACGAAGGGTCAAATCGGAAAGTTCAAATTATATTAAAGTATGTTGGAAAGAGTTCAAGCCCTTATTAAAAAGCCAGAGTCAATCCCAGAGTGTAAATAACTTCAGTGTTTGAATTTTAGAATTTTGCCCAATACACTTTTCTAATATAGCAAGAGCTGTTTAGGGTAGAGAGCCATCTTTGAAGACTGGTTTGCCACACAGAACCTGAGGATGTGGATGTCTTCTTTCCTTTACATGATGACCACTGTGACAAAAAAGAGAACTGTACTGTGGCTTTTGATAGAGAGGGGAGAGGAGTATCTCAAAACTAAATATCTGCAACTTTATTTTTGAAACAGGGTTTCAAAAGCAGGGTTTATTTTTGAAACAAGACTCATTATGTAGTCCAGGCTGGTGCTGGTTTTCTTTTTCTTTTTTTTTTTTTTTAAGTTTTTTGTGGTGTTGGGGTGTAAATGTGTGAACTCAGGGCCTCATGCTTGCCAGGCAGGTGCTCTACCACTTGAGCCACTCCACCAGCCTTTGTGTGTGTGTGTGTGTGTGTGTTGAACATTTTTGAGATAGGGTCTTGAGAACTATTTGCCTGGGCGGGCTTTGAACTAAGATCCTCCTGATCTCTGCCATCTGAGTAGAATTACAGGCATGAGCTACAGGTGCCCTGCCAGACTGGTGGTGATGATGGAACACAGGGCTTTGCCCATGTTAGGCAAGTGCTCTACCACTCAGCTGTATCCCCAGCCCTGGCTTTGAACTTATGATCCTGTTTCCTCAGTGGAAAACAGGTGCTGAGATTATAGGTGTGGGCCACCACATACAGCTTCTGTCTTGTGTGCGTGTCATCCATCTGTTCCCCCCACCCCAGTCCCCACCAAATTCCCATAGTTTCCCATGTTAATGTCATTAGATACTCTTTTAAACATATTTTCATAACTATTCATTTGAATGGTCCATTCTAATTAAGAGTCACTACTTTGTGATTTGGACAGTAAAGGTTGTTTCTTTTTCTGATTTAGCACCAGCAGTGTTGCAATGAATATCACTGAGCTAGCTTTTTTTTTTTTTGGCAGTACTGGGGTTTGAACTCAGGGCCTCACATTTGTTAGGCAGTGCTACTTCAGCCATACTTCTAGCTCCAAACTGACCTAATTTTTGATTTCATAGGGAATTATTTTTTTCCATACCCCTAATTTCACCAGAATGAAAAAACTAGATGAGTACTTCTTTGGAGGGGTGTTGTGGATCAAGCCCAGGGCCTCACTTGTGCTATACAAGTGCCCTACCCCTGGGTCCCACCCCAGCCCTTAGATAAGGATCTTGAGAGCTGGTTTGTGACTCCTTGAGTGCACTTGCTCAGATACTCCCCAGCAGAAAGGTGTTGCTAGGTCTGGGAAGGGGTCCTCTTAGCCCATCCTTGCCTGGATCACACAGGGGTATCATGAGAGGGTATATGGCCAGACAGACAGATGGACCAGTCTGCAGACTGGGCACAGAGTCAGGAAACTTCTTCCTTAAACAAACAGTCTGGGAAACTTCTCATATTCATGATGTTCTTCTGGGTGTTAATAAGTTTCAACTGATACCCATATTACTTTGATTCTGTCCTGTTGAGAGGACAAGCCACTCAGAGGAGGGTGGTGACTATCATTTTGAGTGGTTAGAAATCCATCCTACCTTGTTCTCCTTTTCTAACTCAGTGGTTCTCAATCTCTCTCTAGGGAACATTTTGATGCGTTTGGATTTTCTTTTTGTAATTACAGTGGTGGATGGTGGGGGTCACTGTCAGCATTTATGAGCAGGGCAGGAGTATAAATTATTCTTTAAGGCACAGTCCACAAAATGAAGAGTTGTCCCCCATTCAGATTCTCAAAAGTCCCTTAGGACATTCATGTAGGTGAAAACTTGTGTTTAATTATCTGAGCCTAGAATTTAATAGCTTCTTTTAAAAAATGGTTTAAATATACAATGAACTTTCTAGGAATGCAATTACTGTTCTGTGTAAATTTAGGGAAGATTGACTTTGCTATCAAGAGTTGCTCAACATTTCATTAAGTCACTTCATTGATGGCAACACTCTGGAGGTAGTTGAGTCACCAGCCTTGCACCTGTATGAGCTTGTGTTGTTCGAAGTTCCATCTCTGATACTATGGATAAGTGAAAGCATCTGCCTGCTTCCTGTGAAGCTGGGCCTTGGCACTCACACATTAAAATACTCTTTGCTATTTTATTGCAAGTTATTACTTTTCGTTTCCTCTTTATATTACAGATGGGTAAGCATTTTGGTTTTTTAAAGTTATGTTTGAAGGGAGGTGCTGTCATCTATGAATTTCAATAATTGATTATGGCAAAACAGTTATCACAAAATATTATCAAAAAGGATTGAAGTGGTCAGTTCTCAAAAGTATTTGGCTTCTTCCTACCTTTTCTGGAGGACCAGCCAGAAAGGAGCGTTTTTTTTCCCCTCAGAGGGAGGCTCAACCCCCTACCTCCAGCCTTCCCCTCCCCTCAACTCAGGCCCATCATCATCCTCAGCAACAAAGGCAACTACAACCTCCGCTGTCAGAAGACAGCTGGGAGCTGTGGAAGCTGTCAACAGGCCTGCACTTCCCAACTTCAGAGGTTCCAGGTCGCCCTTAGTCAAGAACGATTGATTGCTAGGCCTTGTTGGAGCACAGAAGATAATGCTGGCTCCTGCCCACCTGGAGGTTCTTTTTTCCCGTCCTCCCCGCCCCCCCTTTCCCCCCCTCGTCTACCTCAGTCTCTCTTCTCGATAACCCCTCGTCCCTGGTCTTTTGCTTTCAGTCGGCTCTGCTCTCCCCTTCATGGTGCAGGCGAGTAGCCACGCTGTTGAACCCTGGAGTCGCTTTGATCTCCCAGGTCTCTCTCCACCCCACTGTTCTCGCGCTCCCGGTACCTCCCCTCCACCTGCAGCAACCTTTCTGACCCTGGCTTCTCCTTTCTCCTATGGACTCAGGTCTCCTCCTGGCCTCGGTCTTTCTCCTCTAGCCCGGATCCAGGGCTGCCTCCCCTTAATGCCACCGTCTTTCTCCACCTTCATCCCAGGCTCGCCGTCTCAGCGCTAGCTCCTCTGCCTTTGGCTCAGGTCTTCTCACCCCCACCTCAGTTTCCAGTTGTCCCTCCCGCGCAGGGTCCCTCGGCGGTGTGCGTGAGTCCCAGTGTCCCCTCTTTCCTACCTCTCAGCCCCGCTCCTCTCCGCTCCCCCACGCCCCCCCCCCTCCCCGCCGGCGCTGTGGGCGGTCCAGGGCGGGGCCGGGATCCGGGGCGGCTCCCGGGGCTCGGGTTGTGGGAGGCGCCCTCTCCCCGGTCTCCCCCTCTCTTCCCCCCGCCCTGTCTTCCCCTGCATCCTCCTTCTTCCCTCCGCCCGTGAGCTTTCCCCGGTCCCCGGCGCCGCCTCCTTCCCTCCCGGCTCCGCGCTCCCGCGGCCGCCGCCGCCCCGGGGAAGGAGAGACGGGGGTGGGGTTTGGGGGAAGCGAGAGAGGAGGGGAGAGACCCTGGCTGGGCTGGAGCCCGGATTCGAGGGGAGGAGGGACGGAAGGAGGGGAAAGGTGGAGGAGAAAGGAGGGGGGAGCGGGGAGGAGCGGCCGGGCCTGGGGCCTTGAGGCCCGGGGAGAGCCGGGGAGCTGGGCCGGCGCGCCGAGGTAAGAGCCAGGGCCCCGGGGAAGCAGGGCTTGGAGAGGGGCGCGCGGGGGTGGGCAGGCGGGCGCTGGGCCGAGCCGGGCATCGGGGGCTGGGGGAGAGGAGGAACCGCGGGGATGGAAACGGGGAGCGATGAGGCGGCCGAACCCCGGAGCGTGGGTAAGCCGGGCTCCGGCGAGCCGCTGGGGCCGGGGGAGAGGAGCTGGTGAGAGGTGGAGTCCCGTGAGGGTGGGGGGCAGAGGGAGGCAGGAGGAGGGTGGGGACAGGCTTTCTCTCCTCCTCTCCCCCCACCCCGCGCGGGGCTCCGCCCCCGCCTCCTCCGCGGGGCGCCCTACTCGTCCCCTGGCAGAGCCGGGTCGGAGCCTGCGAGACAAAACCGAGTGGGTCCGGGTCGGGCCGCGCCGGCGGCCAGGCTCGGTCCGGTCCTCACGGCCGCCTCTCACTCAGATGCTGCTGCTGCTGCTGCTGGCGCCTCTCTTCCTCCGCCCCCTGGGCGCGGGCGGGGCGCAGACCCCCAACGCCACCTCAGAAGGTGCTCCCTTCTCCGGCGACTCGGGCCCTCTTCCACCTCACTCGCCCTTTCCCTGCACCTCCTTCTTTGTGGCCCTCGTCACTATCCGGTCAGCCCTACATAGCATCCGTATTGGCAACCTCTTTGTTCCGTGCCACTTTACTACTCCTGACCTCCTTTCTGTCACCCTGCATCACTACCCAGCACCCCCTTTCACTGCACACATTACTACACCACACCACCTTTCTGTGACCCTGAGTTATTCTCTCAGCAACACTTCCCATTCCTGGTCCCACATTACTACAATTCTTTCCCTTTACTGGTCCCACTTTGTGGCTCAGATGGTCTTGCCAAGTCCCTCTCTCTTGTCCTAATTCAACCTAAATATCCTTGTTTAGTCTCCCTTAGCTCCCCTTTTTAACCAAGCTCCATCCACATATTGTACCCTTCACGATTTCTTAATTACTTTTCTCCATTAACCCCAACAGCACCCTTCCCTGCCTACCAGTGGACTCTCATCACCTTTAACTCCAGCCCATTACTCTCAGTTCTTTCGCCCACGACTCTGTACCTGTCTCCACTTCCATCCTTTAGTCCCTATCCCTACCTCCCTGCCCCCCGCCAGACCACTGACCACGCCCTGCTCTCCCCTGCCTTGTGCTGCGGCGCCTGCCTTTTCCTGTTTCCCACCATTCCTCTCTGTGTGCCTCCCCCTACTCACTCCTCAGGTTGCCAGATCATACACCCGCCCTGGGAAGGGGGCATCAGGTACCGAGGCCTGACTCGCGACCAGGTGAAGGCTATCAACTTCCTGCCGGTGGATTATGAGATTGAGTATGTGTGCCGGGGGGAGCGAGAGGTGGTGGGGCCCAAGGTGCGCAAGTGCCTGGCCAACGGCTCCTGGACAGACATGGACACACCCAGCCGCTGTGGTGAGTAGCCTCGGGAAGCCCCTCCCTCCTTCAAGACCATTCCTTTCCCTGTCTCAAACTTAGCGTTACTGCTTGCAAGTCAGCACTTTAAATCCAGTGTAATTCACAAATACATTTAATGAGCGACTGCTATGTAGTAAGAGCGGTGTTGCTGTGTGTAGTTGGAGGTAGCAAAGCTAACAGCCTGCACATTTCTCTCCATCCTCCCTTCATTAGGCCGCTGAGTATTGGATGAAATAACTTCAATTATTCATTTTATGAGTTATTCTCATTACGGGCAGATTATGCCAAAAAATTCTGAAATAATTCCATTACATTTTCCAACACCTCTGACTCCAGTTCCATGACCGTGTGCCTGAGAAACAAAAGCCAATTTAATATTAATATAAACCAGTCGCAATAAGAAAAAATCTGATTGTTATCCGAGATATATACATTTACACATTTCAGAGGCAGAGAACCGCCCACTGTAGTGGACTGGGAAGAGATCCCATTTTGTATGCTTATAGCTCCATCTTGGGTTCCTCCAATGGAAGTGCTGCTTTCCACCTCCCCTCCCCCTTTGGGAATGTGTAGATGCTTGGAATAAGGGAGGAGTGGAAGGCAGGGAGGCACATTCTTTTTACACCTGATTTTCTGTAGAACATGATACTTGGGGACTCAAAGCCAAAACTGAGCCCTCTGCTCTCCAAGGCGAAGGAGCCTTCTCCAACTTACCTATTCTTATTTTCTTGTCTCTCTACAGTCCGAATCTGCACCAAGTCTTATTTGACCCTGGAAAATGGGAAGGTTTTCTTGATGGGTGGAGACCTCCCAGCTCTGGACGGAGCCCGGGTGGATTTCCGGTGCGACCCCGACTTCCATCTGGTGGGCAGCTCCCGGACCATCTGTAGTCAGGGCCAGTGGAGCACCCCCAAGCCCCACTGCCAGGGTGAGGGGAATAGCTGCCTGCATGTAGCTGATGAGGACGCTTGTATGAGGATGGGAGTGGGGTTGGAATGGTGGTGGGAAAGGATGGGGTGCTATGAAGAATGTGTGGGGTGGGGTTTGGAAAGGCAGAGGTGAAAGTCCAACTCTTTCCACTCAAACTTCCTCCCACAGTTTCCAATGTCCACTTTACTCACCCTGGAGGCTTCCTTCCTCTCCTTTTCTCTTCTTATGTCTTCTCCCTGTTTGCATTTCTTGGACCTTATTCCTTCTCTTTTCCTTTTTGGATCACACCTTCCCTCATCGTCTTAAGTTTTAAGTTCTCCAATTTTCCCTAGACTCATCCGCTTTCTCTAAACTTAGAATTTTCTGTACATCACCCTCTTCTAGAATTGATCCTTTATCATTCACTCTATAATTGAATTATTATAAAGGGCCAGAATTAAATAATATTGCATTTATAAAAATTTATTAGAGGAGATCTGGAAGTGGAAACATCTCAGGGTAAAAGAACTTAATACTGGGGACAGAATTATTAGCACATCAAGGACAACTCTAGGATGGGTGGGAAGTTCTTTTCTATACCTCCTAGACAACCTGTATTATTCTCCAAAAGAATAATCGGTTTTGTACCTAACACCTTTTTGCCATCAGGTTCTGCAGACTTCTCCCTTTTTTGGGCACCCAAATTCCCCCTCTGTAGTCTTCTCTTCTGGGATACAGGCATCCATTCCTATGCCTCATGCTTCCTCTACCCTTATAGACACTTTCAAGATCTTTGGTCCTGTCTTTCATCAACTAACTCAAGTTATTTAGCTTCTAATTTACAATTCCATTCTGGAAGTTGGATGTCCTATCCAGGGGTGGGTTTACCATGAGGCTAACAAAACTTGCTTCAGGGTTCCATCAAATAAAAGGCCCCCTCCCTATCCTCTAATAAGGTAGAAAGCTCTAAGAATGTGTTCATATGGTAATCAACTTTTGTAAAAATTGCAAAAATAAGCTTTGTAACAGCAATTATTTAAAACCAATTGCATTTTTAATTTTTTCTTAGAGTGACCCCTAAATTTTTATAATATTCAAGCTCTAGAAAACAGGATCTGCCTCTGCCTTAGCTGCTGGCACTCCGTCTCAAATTCTGTTGCCCTGTGAAAAATCAAAGACAAGTCCTGACCCCTAGCCCCACCTTGCTCTTATCCCCAGGCACCCTCCCCTCAGACTTCTGCCCTCCCCAGTCTTCGGCAAGGACAGGTGTGGGAGGGGGCTGGGATCAGGCCTGGGAAGCTGGGCGCCCGTGGTAACTCTTCTCTGATCCCCGTCTTTCCTGCTGCCAGTGAATCGAACGCCACACTCAGGTGAGATCAGAAACCCTTATCGCGTGCAATGCAATCCCCTTACCCTTCACTCTTCACCCTCCACCCACAGGAATTCTGCCCCTCAACTATGGGTGTCGTCCTTATCGACCTTCCCCCCTAGCCACCCCAGTTTGCGGTCGTCCCCTTTTCTCCCTACCTCTTTCGTGCCTCCAGTCGCGGTTTTCCGCGGGGCTGCGATCCCTCCCATCTCCCTGCTTGGCTGCACTTCCCTGGGCTCCACCTCCTCCCAGACTCCGCTTCGCTGCCAAATGGCAAAGCCCCGGCAGGGGGCGGCAGCGGGCTGGGAGAACCTGAGCTTCCCGGTGGGGTTCCTTCCGACCTTTTCAGGAGCCTTTTCCTGCCTGCCCCCTTTCTAGGATTTCACTCGCTGGGTTCCAGCAGCCCATCCCACCCATCCAATCCCTGACCGACCCTCTTCCGCCATTCTTTCATTTCTGTTTACCCCTTATGCAGTTCTTTCTCCCATCACCCTTTCTTATTCTTCTGTCTACCCAGCCCCATGTTCCCTTCCCTCAATCCCCATCATTCCCCTCTATATCTACGCTCCCCTTTCTCATTTCAAACCTTTCCCATCTCTCCCTCTCGCCATCCTCAGTCCTTCACCCTATGTAGTCAAACACTCCTTTTAGACCTCTGGCGTGAGCCCCTTTCCGTGTCCCATCCCACTCCCCTTCCCCATCTCTAGCTCCCTACGCCTACCCCGCTCTCCTGGCACACCCCGTCCCCTCTTTTCTCCTCTCCTAATGTTCCCTTAGGTGGGACCCCTCCTTTCCTCATCTCTTCTAAACCCTGCGAGGTTGCGTCCTCTCTCCGTCCCTTCCCCTCCCTTCAGCTCTGACTGTGGTTCCCACCTCGCTGCCCGCTTCCATCCCCGCCCCCTTCCTACCTCCTCATCTCCTGTGCCCCCCCTCCACCCCGCTGCCGCGCGCCGCCCGTGACGTCAGAGCCCCCTCCCAGCCCCACATCTCCCTCCTCCTCCTCCCCTCCGTCGGTCAGTCAGTCCGCGAGGAGAGTCCGCGGTGGAGGTGGCGGTGGCGGGAGCAAGAGCCGCGGGGGCTGTAGGAAGCCAACCTTCCCTGCTTCCCCAGGGCCCTAGCCCCCTCCTCTCCACAAAACCTGGGATGGAGGCGCCTTCCCGACACCCCCTCAGAAGCCCTCCCCAGGAAAAGTGTCCCCCCTGAGCTCCTCCCTCTCCCCAAGCAGCTACCCCCCGCCCCCTCCCCGCCATGGGTCCGTGGGCCCCCTGTCTCCCGGTGGGGTGGCCACTGCCGCTTCTGGTGGTGATGGCGGCTGGGGTGGCTCCGGTATGGGCCTCCCACTCCCCCCATCTCCCGAGGCCTCACCCGAGGGTCCCCCCGCACCCCTCCTCAGAACGGCGCGCAGTGTACATCGGGGCGCTGTTTCCCATGAGCGGGGGCTGGCCAGGGGGCCAGGCCTGCCAGCCTGCGGTGGAGATGGCGCTGGAGGACGTGAATAGCCGCAGGGACATCCTGCCGGACTATGAGCTCAAGCTCATCCACCACGACAGCAAGGTAGCCCCGGACATGGGAGTGGGTGGTTGGAGGGGGCTTAATGGGCAGGGGCCAGCTGCGGGTGCCTGAGTCCTAGTTTGGGATTGCGAGGCAGACCCCTCCCATGTGTGACTAGCATGAGAGAGGCTGGGGGTGCAGGACCTTGGGGGGTGAATCGCGGACAGATGAGGGTCTAGGGGTTCAAGATGGTTAGTCACGCTGCAAGGCAGACCCATTTGCGCCAGTAGGAGGGTCATGGAAGTGCCAGGGGTTAAGGAAAGTGGTGATGGATTGAGGATCCTACTGGCTCATCCCAATTCTCTGGGGGAGTAAACTAACCCTGTACTGAGTTGGGGGCTGTAGGGAATGTCAGAGGTGGTGTGGGTTTACATTTACCATGGTAACAAGGTAAATCTTGGTGTAGGTTGGAGCTGAGAGGAATAGGGAGAGAATGAAGAAAATTTAGAGTGACTTGAGAGCTCTAGTTTATTTATCAAAACAAACAGCAAGTCAGCTGTGAGCCCTACCTGACTCCTCATCCCTCCATCCCCAACCCTGTGGAGAATTCCTGGACCATGAGACTGTATGGCATATAGTGATTCAAAAAGACTAATGGCCAAGAAATGGGCAGAGGCACTGGGAGAAAAAATTCATTAGGGTCTACACAGGAAACCCCACAATAGCCTGGGGGTGGAGGGGAGTCAGGATACTGGTAGAAGAAAGAGAACAGAAGAGAATGGAGAGGGGGATGGAGGTCGGGAGGAAGGGTGGGGATATTGAGGGATCCTGGGGCATCTTGGGGGACTTGGGGGTCCTGGTTTTATCTTTTTAAAGATAAAATCCTCTAGGATTTGAGGCAAAAGTGGGACATAGGGTTAGAAAAGGGAGGGGGGCTGGGAGGGATGGTAAGGAAATTTGAGTTCAATGGTATTAGGGGATGGTCTATAATAAGATTTCTTTCTCAAGCCTCTCCCTGGGGAAAGGGGAATAATTAGGGAGTAAGGAAGGATATGACACAGGGAAAGAAGAAGATGTGGGACCTCCTTAAGTTTATCTTCTCTGTTGTGTGGCTTCAGAGACTTGAGGATTTGGATTAGAGCGATAGAATGCATGAGGTAGGGAGATGGCCATTTTATACTTGGGGTATGCTCATAATTTGCGTTCATTCTTTAGAACATCATTATACTTAAAAATAGGTATGTGCTGGGAAAGAGGGCAGAAGTGAGGTTGCAAGTAGGGTGCTTGGGTAGAGGAGAGCAAAGAATTGTTAGGAGCTTAGAACCAGAACTTAAAAATCCCTTTGGATACCTTCTCTGTGGTTATCAAACATCAGGGCTCATAAGACTCACCACAGGAGTTTGAATTCAGATTTGAATTCCTTGCTCAGGGAGATATCCCAAGTAGTATATGCATTTTTACTAATGGAAATCTTGCCTGGTAGATGCCTGAGCTGTTGCTAATCCCAGGAAAGAACAGGAGGGTACAGGGGGAAAAAATAAGTATCAGCATAGGGGAGGCAGGAAGAGAAATAAGATGGTCAGATCTGTTGGAGTGGTCAAGCTTGGGAGAACAAGAGAGATCATTGGCTATGGGGATGGGATGGGGAGAGAGACCAAGAGCTGGATATAGTCTTTATGATAGGGCATTGCAGGAAGACAGGGGAAGCTTTGCTGTGAGCTCAAACTCATCTACCATGACAGGTGATTCCCTAGAGGTGTTGGGAGCAGATGGGGGACCTAGGAGAAGGGTTCTAGAGAAGGTAGCAGAGGTAGCAAAGGGGAGGGGGTAAAGCAGAGGAATTGGAATGTGCCCCTTTCCTGCCTGTTAGTCCAGATCCTTGCAAGAGCAAAGGAGAAAGAGAACAGATGAAGCCTATTGGGGAGGGGTGAGAACTCCCTACAGGAGGGAATCTACAGTGATGCATAGAGTATAGATGGGATGTAAGAAAATGTAGAGAAGAAATGAGGAAACAAGAGCCCACATACATTGGGGCCACATACATTTCCCTGTTTATGCTTAACTATAGGTTCTTCTGTGTCTTCCTTGTTCCTAATTAACCTTCAGGCAAGAAGTGGAGGGGCACAGACACCGACCTTGGGAGAATCTGGGGGCAAGATTTGAAGTAACAGATGCTGGGAAAGTGTAGGAAGGTGGTACCCCAGGATGGTAAAGATGTTCAAAGATGCCCAAGTGGGAGACATTAGGAGAAAGTTAAAATATAGTTGAGAACTGCCCTTGGCAGAGGGTGAGGATGGGGTGAGCAGCAGAATCAGGGTGAGTATTGGTTCTTCAGATTCACCTGCTTCTCCTGGCTCCCCTTGTCTCCAACTTCCCACAGAGTTTCAAATGTCAGGCCTCAGTGGGAAGTAAGCAGGCTCTAGGGGACTTTCTTTATTTCCTTTCTCCATCCTCCCCCCAGTTTACCCTCCCTACTCCCTTGTGCCTCCTGTCTGTGTCCCCTCTGCCCTGGCTCCCCACTGGCTGCCATTTCTTCTCCACTTCCTTTGGGGCTCCAGCAGCTTATGAAATGTCATATTTCAGCAGGAGGGGAACAGGCAGTGGGAGACCCATGGCTGGCTCTTCCTTCCCCCACTTCCCCTCCTCCCAGCCTTCTTTTCCTCTCTAGCTTTCTGCATTGCTTACTTTCCCCAGCTTGGTTCAGCTCTTTCAGGGATGCACCCCTAAAATCATCTGGTTTCTGGAGAGTTCCATTCTAGTTATTCTTCCTGTTCTTTCCACATCTTAGATTCTTCCTCACTTCCACCCTTGAGTGTTGTTTTTTCCCTAATAGACCTGTCAAATGTCAGGGCCCAGCAGGAGGGGATGGGGTACTGAGCAGAACCCCTACTGGTTTTGTTCCTGTATGCTCTTGTTTACTTATCACTAGCCCTGAAAAGAGAAGAGACAGGAAAAAAAAAAAAAAAAAAAAAGAGGGTGGGGAGAGGGAGTTTACAGTGGTGAAAAAGCAAATTTTATAATATGGCTTTGAGGAAGTTGTCTGGGAACCTGGAGGGAATTTACTTTTGTTCCTGCAGATTCTTCTCCCCACAGATGTTTGGGGGATAGAAGCATGAAATTCGGGGCAGGGGTGACAAGCGAGTGGGCTTGGAGATGTCTGAGGATGAGCTGAAAGGAGAGAAGGCAGTATATGCATTAATACCTAAGGAGGGGTATGCAGCAGCCCATAGGGATAAGGTGCCAGATGGAAGACAGAGAAGGAAGTTTAATGAAAGCAGAGAATCAAGAAACTTGACAGGAAGAGATATCAGGAAGGAGAAGAATATGGTAGTAATGATGAAAGTGAGTAATTGAGAATGGAGTTAGATTGTCCAAGAAAGATAAGAGTAGGAATTGCAAGGAGGGAAGGGACCCTGGGGGAGTCTGCCCTCATCCCCTCCCTCTTCACTCAGTGTGACCCAGGCCAAGCCACCAAGTACCTGTATGAACTACTCTACAATGACCCCATCAAGATCATCCTCATGCCTGGCTGCAGTTCTGTCTCCACACTTGTGGCCGAGGCTGCCAGGATGTGGAACCTCATTGTGGTAAACAGGGCTGTGGGGGTCAGAAGATGGGGTCATTCCCTTTTGGGCTGTACTAAGTAGGGGGGATTGCCACTTTGTATTTAAGAGGACTGGGAGAGGGATCACTTTCAGGATTCAAAACCTGTAGACCTGAGCTGGTTGGCTTCCTAGCAACAGTGGCCTGATGGTGCTGCCACTGACCTCCTTCTTCAGAAGGAACTGGAGTTAGATCAGTAAAAGAGCATTCGATTGTGAGAGGTGTGGGGGCCTTGAATATCAGTTTACCTAGAGCAAATGTGGGGTGGTTTAAAGAGAGTAGGGTAGAAGACCCCAAAAGTAAGGAAAGGGTTAAAGGAGCTCTTAGACTACCATGGACACACCCTGTTGCTCTGTCCTTGTCCCCCAGCTTTCCTATGGCTCCAGCTCACCAGCTCTGTCAAACCGGCAGCGTTTTCCCACATTCTTCCGAACACATCCATCTGCCACACTCCACAACCCTACCCGTGTGAAACTCTTTGAAAAGTGGGGCTGGAAGAAGATTGCCACCATCCAGCAGACCACAGAGGTCTTCACTTCAGTGAGTAGGGACTGGGGAAAGGGTGAGAGGGGCATCTACTCAAAGTCCTGCAGAGAGAGATGTACCACAGGAAAGATCTTGATTCTTTATCAAAAAAAGGAACACACTCCAAGTGGGTTAAGTGCATGTTCTTTCTATAGCCAGGGGAATGAATGAGTCGAATTTTTGGGATCCTCTCCATCTTTTTGATTTTATGATTTCTTTTTCCTTTTGATGTGCTGTTCCCCCGACAGATAGTCCCAAAATGACTCAGTTCTTTTAAAGTAGGTTCAATTTGAAGTTGAGTCAAGAGGAGGAAGGGAATATGAAATAGAAACCAGGAAAGTAGGGGATTCTAGAGGCACTCAAGAGGGCTGGCGGGTGGGAGTGAATGGGGACACAGGGATGGAGTTAGTGGGTGGGGGCTAGAGATGGAGAGACAGAGATACAGAAAGTGGGCTGAGAGAGAGAAGAGAGGCAGATAGACAAGAGACAAATATATGGGTCTGGTAGTTGACATTGAGAGAGATGCTAGTGGATGAAGAGAGGGTGAGAGAAGCAGTGAGGTTTGTGGAGGTAGAGAGAAAATACATGACTGTATCTGAAGAAGGCAGTCGGCTTCCTCCCTTTTGTTCTGTTCTTTGGGTCTTCTACCCACTCACATATTCATTGGCCCTTTAATCCTCCCTCCCCACTTTTCTCAGTGACTCAGACCGTTCTCTGATCCTTTTGTCTGTCTGCCCACTTGGCTTTTGAGCTTGGCATCATCTTGCTATTCCAGCCCCTGTTTCTGGTCTCTCTGTATTTCTTTTCAGTTGTAGGAGTTGGGTGAATGTGGTTGCTTCCTCAGACACAGACCCCATAGACTCACCATGTACCTTCCTGCTTGGAAGCCACCTCCTAAGGCCACAGGTCCTTTCCAGTTGGGGGATGGAAGCTGTTGGGGCTATGGTCAGAATGCTGTTCCTTTGCTCTGAGGTGCAACCCCCAGTTAACATCTGTTTTACCTCATTGTGCTCCCTACATTTTTTGTTTCTCTTTCCCACTCAAGACTCTGGATGACCTAGAGGAGCGAGTGAAGGAGGCTGGAATTGAGATTACTTTCCGCCAGAGTTTCTTCTCAGATCCAGCTGTGCCAGTCAAAAACCTAAAGGTGGGATGGCCAGGAATGGTGGGCTCAGCCTGCAGAGGGGTCGGATTGGGGGATGGTGGTCAGCTGAAGAGGAGAGTCAGGTGGGGGCAGACTTTCATTCTGCGAGGCAACAGTGTCTCCTGGGGGAAGTTTAGCTCTGTCTTCCAGCTGACATTTATCCACTGTCCGTTGAACATTATTCTGCACTAAGCACTTTGGGATGGGAAATCAAAGCTGTGAAAGCACCTGGTTTAGCCCCTCAGGCGTTCCTAGGCATCCCTCAGGAGTTCTTTTTTTGTCTCCACTTTGTAGCGTCAGGATGCCCGAATCATCGTGGGACTTTTCTATGAGACCGAAGCCCGGAAAGTTTTTTGTGAGGTGGAGTTGGGATCTGAAGAGGGAGGGACACTGGGAGGGCTCTTTCCCTTGGTTTTCTCCTGGGGTCTCCTCATTGCCTCTCTGCTCAAATTGATAACAAATGATCTGAGGTGATGACTGATATGATGCTCTGCCTCTGTTTCTTGAGCGCGCACACACACACACACACACACACACACACACACACACACACACACACTGTACTTTCTCATTTTCCTTCTTTGTGTTTCCCAATTCACTAGTGATTCCCATCTTTCCTTTCCTGACTGACTGAAAAGACTACTCAGAAAGAGTGGGGCCGGGACAGAATTTAGGACCCTAAGATTTATAGATTAAAAAAAAAATCTGCTGCTCTTCTCTGATTGCCAAGAAACTAAATAGTGTCAGTAAAATAGCACCAACCCCTGCCCCTGAACTGCCCCCCATCCCTCCTCCTCTGTATGCAGGTGTATAAGGAGCGTCTCTTTGGGAAGAAGTACGTCTGGTTCCTCATTGGGTGGTATGCAGACAATTGGTTCAAGATCTATGACCCTTCCATCAACTGCACAGTGGATGAGATGACGGAGGCGGTGGAGGGCCACATCACCACTGAGATTGTCATGCTGAACCCTGCCAATACCCGGAGCATTTCCAACATGGTGAGAATATAGGGATTTGGAGGCTGGCACCTGAGGGGAGGGCTGAAGAGAGGGTGTGCAGTTTGGATGTCTAGAAGGGGAAGGGGCCGGGGCCTGTGCCCACTCTGTGCTTACTTGCGTCATGTCTCCTGTGGATTCTATCTCTGTTGTGACTTCCTTGGGCGGGAGGGAGAGAAGCAATAGAGTGGTATGTTCAGTAGGCCCCTGATGAGTGGAAGGGCTGTTACCACGGAAACAAGGAGCAGTTGGTGAGAAGTCAAATGAGAGAGAGGCGTTAATGATAATATAGATGCTTGGATACGCAAGCACACCTTTACCAGAATGCTGCTTCTGGACAGAAATGCATCTTATTTTCTTGGTGACTTACATTAGTACCTCAGAATTACTTAATATTCACTCACAAATGATATGAAATTAGCTTGGATCTTGACGCTTTTTATTTTCAAATGGTTCTTTTTTTAGAATTTTTTATGTAAAAGAGACTTTTGAAATCATGTAGCCCCAGATAGCTGGCTAGTGACGGACTTGGAGCTAGAAGGCTCATCATCTGATTTGGAAGGGCTGGGGCAGCCCTGAGGGTGGGGTCACAAGTGATTGTATATGTGGGCAAAGGGGAAGAGGCTCTATTGTTACTCAGCACTATATTTTAGAGCCGATAGAGTAACCTGTTTGTCTGCTTATTATGCTGGGTGAACCCTCAGGCATGGAATACCTGCTTATGTAGATTTATCATTTACATTCCTTTTTTTTGCTTTTTTGGTGGGACTGGAGTTTGAACTCAGGGCTTTGTGCTTGCAAAGCAGGTGCTCTACTGCTTGAGCCACATATCCAGGCCATTTTGCTGTGATTATTTTGGAGATGGAGGTCCTGAGCTAGCCTTCAAATGCGATCCTCCTGATCTCAACCTTCCCAGAAGCTAGGATTATAGGTGTGAGCCACTGGCACCCAACTATCATTTGTATTGTATAGACCAGAAAATTAGGACACAAGAGAAGTTTAATGATTTGTCTGAGTGGTCTTGCTAGAACTGAATCCTAGTTGAATCAAATACCAAAGTACTCTGTCCCATCGGTTAGTGTGAACCTGACTAAAAAGTTTTTACTTTTATCACTAATAAATACTGTTTAGCAGTTTTTGAGTGAAGGATAAATAAGATTCAGGTAATGAGTTGTGATGAATGATCAGAGTGTGGCAGAATTCAGGGATTCTGATCATAAACTCATAATGTATCTTGTTCTGGAAAAGGAGTTTTTAGTAGTATTGAATCTGGGTTTTTCCCATTCTTTAAGTGAACAAGGCAACATTTGTGGGACATTCTAAGGACACACTATGTTTATTGCAAAATGAAATTACAGTGAAAAGTACAGTAAAAAACACTCTGGACAGACTTTTCTGTAGAGTAACTGAGAGGTGAAGCATCTTCCAGAACCTGGAAAAATGGTGGAGCAGGTTACTGAAGTCAGAAGAGCTTGTTGGTCCCCTGAGCCAATTGTGTCCTCTATCCTACAACAGGGAGTTAAAGGAGCCTGACAGAAAGATGAGAGTTGGTTGGGGATATTGAGGGACACTTGGGTTTTGGGGCAGGATGTTAAGGGTCTTTTTCTGGCTCCTGGTCTCTAGAGAAACATGGTGCCTGTCTTCAAGGCCATACAGCTTCTAGTGATACCAGCCTAAAATGCTAGGTAAAGCCCAAGATTTTCAACAGAGGAGAGAAGCAGCCTTAATAACTGACTAGGGAAGATTATAGGTGAATCAAACAGCAGAAAGAGATGTGGATTAGAAGCAAAGGTTGGACCTAGGGGGTGCAAAGCCTTGGAGACTTAGAATAGAAGCAGAGTTGCCGTCACTCCATAGGATTACTGTCACTCCATAGGATGGCCTCAGGTTTGTTTACATCAGTAATTGCCAAATTTTAGCTTCCATAAGAACCAACTGGAAAGGTAGTTAGTACATCAATTACTTGAGCCAGTTCTCTGGAAGTTCTGATTCAGTAGATTTGGGATAGGGCTTAAGAATTTAACATTTGTAATAAGTTCCCAGAGATTCCAATGCTACTGGTCTGGGGATCAAACTATGAGCACTATTAGGGCTGTAGTTTT
This sequence comes from Castor canadensis, assembly GCF_047511655.1. Lineage (NCBI taxonomy): Eukaryota > Metazoa > Chordata > Mammalia > Rodentia > Castoridae > Castor > Castor canadensis. The sequence goes on from NC_133393.1 coordinate 26,357,151, forward strand.
TAATCAGAGGTTGCAATATCTGGAGGCATTTTTGATTGACACAACTAGGGGGTGGGGACTTTGGAGAGGGATAGATGGTTCTGATGTCTAATGGGTAGAGGCCAAGGTTGCTTCTAAATATCCTACAATGCACAGTTCAACCCCAGATGACAAATCTATCCTGCCTAAAATGTCAATAGTGTAGAGGTTGCAAAACCTTGGTTTAGAGAAAGAATCTTTAGGGAACATAAATAGAGAGTGGGTTAGAGCGGGTTTGGAGAATAAAGCCATGGTCTCAGGGGAAGGTGGGAGGTAGCATACCCGGGATGGAATGGAGTACATACTGATCGGGGTGAAGATTCCATCAGACCTGGGTACAGAAAAGCTAAAAAGCTGCCTCCCGATACACGTCAGATCACTGTACAGCATCCGTTCTCACGTACAATGGCAGCCAGACTGGGTTACTAAAAACAATGAGGATATAAAATTACAGTTGGTTAATTCACTAATTTCTGTGGATTGTGGAATTTTTGTTGTTCGGTTTCCCTTGGCAGCACAGTAAAGTTCATCTTTGAAAATGTATGACATATCTTCGCTAACTCAAGGGAAAGGATTGTTTTTTCATAATTTTAGTCATGGTGGTGGTGGTGAGGGGTTAGTGTTACTTCTATTGGCCAGACTCAGAGTGACTGAGAGTTTGAGGATCTGGGCAGGGATAACATGCTGATCAGATTAATCCCTTCCCATCTGGGTGATTTTCTGATGCAATCTTTACTTTGAAGTGAGGATCGGATAGACCTGGAAGCCAAAAGACTGCTCAGAAAGTCTCAGCTTAGCTACTGTCTATGATCAGGTGCTCTTGGAGCAAGGCATTATAGAACAGAAGCAGTACAGGGTAGGTAATGTGCCAGATTGCTTAGGTTTGAATCCCAGCTCTATCACTCTCTAGCAGTGTAACTTCAGACAAGTTGCATGATTTATTTCTGTGCCTCAGTCTCCTTATTTCTGAATCACTGGATTGTCTGAGAATTAAGCGCATTGCTAAATGCACCTCAGAAAATTGCCTGGCACATGTTAAAGATGTTAGTCACCACCATCATTGTCATCATCATCTTGTATAAGAAGGGATGATATTAATGAAACATCTGAAAAGAATTAGGAGGATTTGGTGATTTGAAAGAGTCTAGTGTGATGCCAAGGTTTCAGTCTTATGTAATGGGCAGTATTGGAGTGTTAGAAATACTTGAATTTGAAACAGAGTTTTGCTGTTACCCAGGCTGGTCTTGAACTTACGGATTCAAGTGACCCCCTGATCCCTACCTTAGCGTCCCGAGTAGCTTGTACTATATATAGGTGCTGCTACCATGCTTAACTTGAATTTGTAATTATTGGTCATCCAATTGCAAATGCATTAGAGCCAGTAGGAGATATAAGACTTAAGATACTGGGTTGGAATTATAGATATGGGTATCAGTAACAGATGAGGGTGCAGCACAGGGAAATTCACAAGGAGAGAATGTAACTTACTTTATACCCCCGCATTTATACACATTCTTATTTCATCTTTATTTGAGCTCTTTAAAGTAGTATTATTCCCATTTTAAAACTGAATAGCCAATTAGTGGGACTTAATAACTTGTTTGAGGTTTTATACTAGGTAAATGGATTAATTAGAAATACAATCCATCCATCTATTTACCCACATGGTGAACTTTTTTTTTTTTAAGATGTTATTTTTTTTTTGGAGCAGTTTTAGATTCACAGCAAGATTGAGAGGAAGGTACAGAGAGTTCCTATACAGCCCTCCACATGCATAACCATCTCCATTATCAGCATCCCCCACCGCATTGGTGTACTTATTACTATTGACGAGTCTGTATTGATGGAGTATACACACCCAAAGTCTTATCATTTATATTAGGGTACCCTCTTGGTGGTGTGTATTCTATAGGTTTGGACAAATAATGACATGTATCCACCTTTATAGTAGCATACACAATAATATACACAGTATTTGTGTGTCCAAATCCAATAGACATTATAGGCTGGGTACAGTACTAGGTATTAATGATTAAAAGAGGAATGGAAAGGCCAGATACGGTGGCTCACACCTGTAATGCCAGCTACTAAGGAGGCAGAGATCAGGAGAATCACAGTTAGAGACCAGCTCAGGCAAAAAAGTCAGTGAGATCCTATCAAAAAAAAAAGCTGGTGTGGTCATCACATCTGTAATCCCAGCTACTAGGGAGGCATAAGTAGTAAGAGGATTTCGGTCAGAAGCCAGCCAGGCAAAAGCATGAAACCCTATCTTGAAAAATAACCTAAATTAAGAGGGGCTGGAGGCACGGCTCAAATGACATCTACCTAGCCAAGTGCAAGGCCTTGAGTTCATACCCCAGTACCACCAAACAAACAAATAAACAAACAAACACCCCCCTCCTCACAACCAAAAAAAGGAATGGATCTTGGTCTTGTCCTCAGCGATTGTTGAGTCTTCCAGGATCAGTTATTTTCACTACACCTGGCTGGTTCCAGAAAGTTGAATAGAAAAGTAAATAAATAAAAATTAGTGGTCAGGGCATGGGGAACAAGGATATTTACATTTTCTTCATTCATGTGTCCATTGTTTCATTAGTGTGTTAATATATTCTGAATCCAAACAATTATTTGTGCAGTGCTCTGTGTAGCACTTAATGCCTTGCCAAGAAATAGTTGTCGAGCATTTTCTTCTATATCTTCTGAGAGGTATTGTATGGGAGGCAGTTTCAAGAAGGTAAGCAATTCACCTATAGTTATTAAGCCAAACATGGGGTTATTGTCCAGTTTACAAGTCAGATATTTTGACCATCTCCTGAGATTTTAAAGAACTATCATTCTTTTTAGCTTTCTTGGAAAAAGACGTTTGAGTGTTGAAAGGGTGTGGGTAGAATTGAATAACGAACCTCTAAAGTGTGAAGGATATTTCTACAGTCTCCAGTCTTCTAAGAGACAGAGAACTAAAGTCACTCACACCAGGATGGCAAGAAGTTAGCAGCCTAAGGAAAAATCTTTCTGGTTGACAAGCAGAGTGAGAAAGACAGTGGTGTCGCCTTTTCTAGGATCTTTCAGATTTGGAGGAGCTGTTAGATCCTGGGTCAACACTACTGAGAAAGTCTGAAGGTTGGGAGAACACCAGCGTCACAACTCTTCATTGCAGTATCTGTGCTTCTTATTTTGCTGTGTCTCTACTTTCTCTCCTTTGCCATTCATTATCCAGAGTGTTTATTCATCAGACTTCTCTGTTTGTAGTTCTAAGCTAGCAGCTGTACACACTAAGACCACAGGACCCTGCTAATCCCTGCTTTAGTCTAGTAGCTTCCAACCTAAGACAGACACATGGGTATAGTTAAAGATTTTGAGTGTACATATGCTCCATCTGACAACATGAGCATGAACCATCCGTTCAAGTTGAAGTGTCTATGTTAGCATTGGATCCCCCCGCCCCCCACATTCTAATGCTTTCCTCTTCCCCAGACATCCCAGGAATTTGTGGAGAAACTAACCAAGCGACTCAAAAGGCACCCTGAGGAGACAGGAGGCTTTCAGGAAGCACCACTGGCCTATGATGCCATCTGGGCCTTGGCATTGGCCCTGAACAAGACATCTGGAGGAGGTGGCCGTTCGGGTGTTCGCTTGGAGGACTTCAACTACAACAACCAGACCATTACGGACCAAATCTACCGAGCGATGAACTCTTCGTCCTTTGAGGGTGTTTCTGTGAGTTATAGCAACTTCCTTCACATTTACCTGTCCTGCAGTGATAGAGACACCCTCAAAGGCTTCTAAAACATGCATTCCCTATCTTTCTCAGTTAGTTCTCTGCAAAAGTCATTCTCACACCAGGGGAGTAGGATCCCTAAACCAGAAAATCCCACAAAAGACTACAGTGAAAAATTGATGTATTCTATTTCTTTCAGCCGCCGCCCCCCATGTGTCTTTTCAAACCAGTCCAGGTGTTTATGGGTGAGAGGAGACTTGTAAGATCTTAAAAGAGGAAACAACCTGAAAGTTTATAACTTTATTCCTTTTAAAGCAAGAAAGTTAGTGCCTAGTGGGATTTGGTGACTTGCTCACGCCATATAGTTAGAAGCCAAGTCTCCTGGTGCTCTGGAGATTTTATCCCATTCAAATCTCAGGGGTAAAGCTTCTCCAGAGAAGAAGGTTTCTAGAATCTAGGGTATGGGCATCTGGGGTATGTCCTATATGCAGGCAAATGCCATAAATAGCATTCATTCAGGAGCTCAATTACATCAAAACCAGAAGGATTCAGAGATTCCCTGGTGTTCTCTTTTCCCTCCTGCTTTTATCCCCTCTGCCTTCCTCCACATGTTCCTCCCCCTCAGGGCCATGTGGTGTTTGATGCCAGTGGCTCCCGGATGGCATGGACGCTTATCGAGCAGCTACAGGGTGAGTGCAGGGGCAGGGAGGGTGGGTGAAGATGAGGAGCAGGTTGGGACTTGGTTAGATCCCTGCTTGGGAGAACACTCAAGACATTACAAAACTGTCTGGTGCTTCCCCTTCCTGCCCTTCTTTTTTAACTGTGTTCATCAAGCCTTTAAATAGTAATAATAAATAATAAAAGTAGTAAAAAGCTTAGACACTGTGGATCTCTCAAGTTGTGTTCTTTAAAAGGGGCATGCAAATTAAAAACAGCCATTCTCTCTTCTCAGTGGCCTCCATTTTAGTTTTAGAAATTCCCCTTCCAGGGCTGGGTTAAGGGGTTAAGAGCTGTCAGTGCATCTTCAAAGCTGCAAGACAAACTGAGCCTAGGGAACCTGCTTTGTTTGTTTTATTTTTAAAGGGAATCCATTGAATTTCCTTGCTCTGTAAACTAGCATTCCTAATTTATCTGTAGTAGATGTAGTTTGGCTTTTCTAAATTGTATTTTCTCATAACTTTGCTTGATTAGGTGTTTGCAGAACTTTTGTGATTTAAATGTTTCAACTCTACCCCACTCTCAGCCTCTTTAGGCTTGGCCAAAAAACCCATTTCTTGGTCTCCTGTGAAAAGTTTTTTTCTTCCCCTCTCCCCACCTCCCACATTCTTTCAGCTCTTCTTTGTATATAAGACAAGTGGGAATGGACTTCAGCCATCATGAAAAGGTTGTGAGTTGGCTTTTGGAAGAATAGTTATGTTAACTGGTATGGTTCTAGGAGAGAAATCTTAGGAGTGACTGAATTTTACTTAGTTGCTCTCTAAGAGGCGGATATAACTTATCCAAGGAATTAGAATTCAAGCCAACAGGAGAGAAATTTCTAAAATTAAAATGAAAGCCATTGGAAAATAGATTCTGTGGTTCTGTCCATCATGAGAGAGAATATGCAGAAATATGTTTAAAGCTTTCAAAGCCAGAATCAAAGTGAGAGACTTACCGAGAGAGGTGTGAGGCAGTGGAATAGGTGGCAGACGTACTGTGGCTCCTTCCTCAATGAAGAGTTTTAAACACATAAGATATTCTTGTTTATTCGAGTTGCCTTGGGAACCAATTTATATTGCTGATTCAAATGACCCTTAGGTCCTTTAGTTGCTCAGATGAAGGTAATAATGTCAAATGTAGTCATGGAAAGCAGGTTTAGGGAAGTGGGAAACTGGAAGTGCCTGGGATTGTTTTTTGTCTACCTATGACCACTCCTATTGTCATTTGCTCAGGCGGTAGCTACAAGAAGATTGGCTACTATGACAGCACCAAGGATGATCTTTCTTGGTCCAAAACAGATAAATGGATTGGTAAGTGCTCCTGTTTATATTCTCCTTTAATCCTTCTGAATAATCAAGGAAAATGGTCATACATTTGAATAAGGTGAGTGGTGGGTGCCACTAGACTGAAATGTGACAAGGAGATCGACTAGGGGCAGGGGTTTAGAAAGAACGAGAATAGCTTCTAAGAGAGAGGGAGGGAGGAGTGTATTTGGAGAGGGACTAGGCAGTGGGTCGGACTATTTTTAATAGTACACTGCTGGGGTAACTGGGGATTAAAGGCAGGGGGCGGGCGGGGGGCGGGAAATAGAAGCTCCATTTGGATTTCCAGATGTCCTCCTGGTGCCTTGATATATCTGAACCAGCTACTTCAAGCCTAGAGCTGCCTCTTTTTCAGGAAAATGGTTGCTAAACTATAGGCAAGGATGCAAAACTTCTTTTCTTTGTGATCTGCTATCAGAATGTGCTTTTTAAAATTTTTTGGTGGTATTGGGGTTTGAACTCATGGCCTCATACTTGTTAGGCAGGTGCTCTACCACTTGAGCCACTCCACCAACTACCATGTGCTTTTTAAAGAGGGAAAGTAAGCAGTTATTCTTGATGTACTTTGTGGGCTCAGGAATAGGAAATGGCAAAGATACTGGAGGTAGGGAAAAGGAAGGACCTACTGATAAAAAAAAGCTCAGCAACTGAGGGGTGGCACAGCCATTGAAATCAGCTGCCATCTGCCCCATCCAACAAAATCTAGTCGTTCCCAACACTGCTGGGGTTTGCTTTTTTAAATTTTTAATTTTTCTTTTAATACTTTGAATTTAGGACAGTGTTCTGCTATAAATGCTGTATGGCCTAAATTAATTTTTTTTTAACTAAGCAAATTGATTTTTTTTTGTGAACTCTGACAAACTTGAACTTTCCCTTAGTAACTACTGTTAAGCATTTTCAGGACTATTACCCTGTCAGAGTTAGACTTCAAGACTAGTTTTGTTTGTTTTGCCTAGGTTAGAAGGCCACACTAGAGGCCGAATTAGCTTTTTTGATTATGTAATTATCTTTTGACAGTTTTTGATTTGGTGTTAAGAGACCTTATATGGCTTATTTCTCAGCTTTCCTTTTCCCTCTCCCATTTTCCTTGGCTTCAAGAAAGTTAGAAAATCAGAGAGAACAAACAATAACAAAATGAGATGCAACAACATTGGTGAAATGCCTCCGCATTCACTCATCTTCTCATCTCATTTCTGGTTGCTTTCCAAGTGTCAGTGAGCTTTCTTTCTGCCACAACCCCATTCAGTGCAGTGAAGGCCTCATGTCTTCAGCCAAAAACTGAATGTACAGCAGCAATCTCGACCTTTACCCCTTTCTCCTATCCCATCTTCACTCCTCTGTCCTCCTTCCTTTTTCTTTTCTCTTCTTCCTCCTCTGTGCCATGCAGGAGGGTCCCCTCCAGCTGACCAGACCCTAGTCATCAAGACATTTCGCTTCCTGTCACAGAAACTCTTTATCTCCGTCTCAGTTCTCTCCAGCCTGGGCATTGTCCTTGCTGTTGTTTGTCTGTCCTTTAACATCTACAACTCCCATGTCCGGTAAGTTTCTCTTCTGACATGATCTTTGCCCATCTGTCTCTCTAAGGTAGTGATCATGCTCTGTGGAGGGATTGAGAATAAAACTTGTGTGACTCCTAAGGCCATGTATCATAGAGGGTTCCATTCTGATCAATTGGGAACACAAGGGAGAAACCCCTACCCTTTCTCCAAAGCAGTTTACTGGAAAATAAATACAGTAACACAATCGTGGGCTCTAAATAGAGTGTATTCCAGTGGGGGCCCTGTGCTGAGGGAAGCCCTCTGTAGCTCCATTTCCAGCCCCATGACTGAGCTGACTGTCTGTCTAGGCTTTGCTGCTTGCGCCATGCCTGTCTTCCTTTAGTCCTGTGGCCCTGGAGTTGGGGGTCATACCATTGCATGGCATTTGGAGAGTTGAGCTTCCCTGGAGAAGAAGGGTAATTCTACTCTCTCTCTCCCACCCTCTCCGCCTCTGCCCTAGTTATATCCAGAACTCACAGCCCAACCTGAACAATCTGACTGCTGTGGGCTGCTCGCTGGCATTAGCTGCTGTCTTCCCCCTGGGGCTGGATGGTTACCACATTGGGAGAAGCCAGTTCCCTTTCGTCTGCCAGGTGAGGAGGTGGTGGGTGTTTACCTTGCAGAATGTGACTCTCCCACCTTTCTCAGGAGCAACTTCCATGGTTTATTGCTCCCTACCTTTTCTTCTTGGCTTTCCCTGACTATTTTTCCCATTCCTTCCTCCTAGCACCACCTCTGGTTTCTCTCTTGCTCAGTCCTTCCTTTCTGGGCCTGCACACTTTTTCTGTTCTGCAGTTCACTTGCCAGTTCCAAGGTTGCCATGGCGTGACTTGCAAAGAAATGGAGGGAAGTACAGAAGACAAAGGAAGGGGATCTGTATAAAGAACTCCTGAACAATGGTGGCTTGTCTGTGCTATGGGGGCTGAGAACCAGAACTTGGGCTTCCCGTGGGAGCTTACTTTGGGGTTTGGAAGGATGAAGGCAGAATCTAAGCCAACCACAGAGAAAGCTGGGGGGAAGGGATACCATCACATAGGGAGAAGGCCTCTGGAACTCTTGGTACATGGAATGTTCTGGGGCTGTGAAATTTGAGTTCTCTATTATACTGTAAGAAACACCCACTTTTTCCTTAATTCTGCCATTTGTACTCTTTCTTTTGCACCATTCATGTTCTGACCATGCACATAACATTTACACACACACACACACACACACACACACAGAGTTCATCAGGAATAACCTGTTCCCAGTGGGATCAGATTGCAGCAGGAGAGGCAGAAAACCAGTTGCAGTGCAACAGGAGAAGTACAGGAGTAGGGATTTGTAGAAAGTGCTGTGGGAGCAAAGATGGGAAGCAGCTTACAGTTGGAGTGTTTGGGTTTGCATGTAGAAGGATGCATGGGATTTTGCCAGCTGGAGAATAGAGGAAGGTTACTCCAGCGGCAGAGGACATACCTCATGGCTAGCAAAGATGGAAGAGAGTAGATAAGGGAAAATAAGTAGTTCAGTGTGGCTAGAGCATGGGGTAGACGAGGGCCTGGGAAATGCACCTGGATAGGTGGGTGGGGTCTGTGAAGTGTCTGTCAAATCTGGAGCTGTTCAGGTTATAACCTGTAGGCACTGGGGAGTGATCAGGTGGTTTTAGCAAGATCACTGTAGGGGTAGAGATGGGTAGAAGGAGTTGTTGAAGGCAGGAAATCTGTACCCTGCTCTCCCCTGCCCTGTCCTCCCCATATACCTTATCCCCTGCTATTGTGTCCTACCTGCCTTGGCCTCTGCTTCCTGCCCACACATCCTCCTGTGGCCCTCCACATCCTGGCTCCAATCTCACCTACTATGCCATCCTGTGGTGCCCATGCCCTCTCTCCTGTTGTAGGCCCGCCTCTGGCTTCTAGGCTTGGGCTTTAGTCTGGGCTATGGCTCCATGTTCACCAAGATCTGGTGGGTTCACACGGTCTTCACAAAAAAGGAGGAAAAGAAGGAGTGGAGGAAGGTAAGTTGCTTCCCGATCCAGCCCCTGCTTCTTGGTTCCTGGGGCTTAAAGGAACCTGGCTCTGAATGTTTATTCAGACCTTAGAGCCCTGGAAGCTGTATGCTACGGTGGGCCTGCTGGTGGGCACGGACATCCTCACTCTCGCCATCTGGCAGATCGTGGACCCCTTGCACCGGACCATTGAGGTATTGCTTGAGAGGAGGTGCTGGGATCAGGAGGGTGAGCAGAACTCACTGGCTATCTTGATCTTGGAGCTTGTGTATGGTCTTGAAGGATAAAGCTACTCAGAGGGTGCTTTCTGGGCTTCTGTATGCTAGTGGTTCTCCTTGTTCTTCCTATCAGGAGTCTCATCAGAGAGGATGAGAGGATGAATCTGAGGATTCATCTGAAGACAGGAAGTATTGGAGACTTGGGAAGAATGTGTACAAACATTTCCCTGGTCCAGAGCAGGATTTGGCGTTAGTATTGAGGGTTGGAGGTCAGAGCAGGGTTTGGCGTTAGTATTGAGGGTTGGAGGTCAGAGCAGGATTTGGCGTTAGTATTGAGGGTTGGAGGTCAGAGCAGGATTTGGCGTTAGTATTGAGGGTTGGAGGTCAGGTGCCAAGCGGAGTTGGGAGGCTTGGGTGGAGGGGTAGTTGTCTTTCCCGTGGTCCCTTTTCTTCCTTAGACTTTTGCCAAGGAGGAACCAAAGGAAGACATTGACGTCTCTATCCTGCCCCAGCTGGAGCACTGCAGCTCCAAGAAGATGAATACGTGGCTTGGTGTGTGGGATGTGGGGAGAGGAGAGCAACTGTACAGAAAAAGCAGGAGGGATGGGCAAGGACAGTAGGTTTTCAGGGAGAAGGGTCTTTGAGAGAGGAGGCAGAGAGCATATCAACTGTGTTTGAATGTCCCCCTCTTTGTCATTGTACTTCTAAGAATAGGGGACAGTCAATCTTTTGTGGTGAGTAATTTAGGGTCTAAAGTAAGGATGTTCAGCAGAGGGACCAGTGGGAATATCTGGTTAGCTCCCTAGATTAAGACCAGGGTTTTGAGGTCATGGGTTTAGGCTCCCTTTGCCCTTATCAACATTTCTCTGATCTACAATTACAAATGGTGATCTTTCCTCAGCCTGGAAAGCCATCTTCCCACAGGGAGGGAAAGAGTGAGACATTATACGTGGCTTAGACTGAATCATACAAAGCTGCTCAACAGGCTCTTGCCTGCCTGATAGCTGCTAATGACCACTATCTTCCTGTGAAACATGGCTCATGCCAGGTAGAAGCAATGAGGTCTGGGCTAGCTGGGTGGATATAGAAGTGGGCTCACAGTGAGATGTGTGCTAAGTCAGAGGAGCTGATTGGAGAGGAATGCTCCCTATCTGCTGTGGACCTATAAGGAGCAGCAGGAGGTAAAGGGCAAAGAGAGGATGAGGACTGAGTGGGGAGTGTGGAGGACCGAGTGGGGAGTGTGGAGGTCCTTGTTGCCCAGGTGACCCTTTCCTGCCATCCTAGGTATTTTCTATGGTTATAAGGGGCTGCTGCTGCTGCTGGGAATCTTTCTTGCTTATGAGACCAAAAGTGTGTCCACTGAGAAGATCAATGACCACAGGGCCGTGGGTATGGCCATCTACAATGTTGCGGTAAGCTCCCTGGATACATGATATTGATCCCATAGGCTGACTGCAATATGCCAGAGGTGATGGGCGAGGAAGAATCAGATGTTAGATCAGGGATCAGTTGTGTGGAAGTCATGAAAAGTTTGGGACAGTTCATTTGGGATTTTTCTCAATTTAGAGTTGAGGGTGATTCTGAATTTGTGAATAGTTCACCAGGCCCCTGTTCTCATAGGCTGTTTCCTGGGGGAAGAAAACCCTAGATCCTACCTGAGCCTGCAGATCTGAGTCTCCCCAAACACGCTCTGTCTCCCTAGGTCCTGTGCCTCATCACTGCCCCTGTCACCATGATTTTGTCCAGTCAGCAGGATGCAGCCTTTGCCTTTGCTTCCCTTGCCATCGTGTTTTCCTCCTATATTACTCTGGTTGTGCTTTTTGTGCCCAAGGTGAGGTCCTGGCTCTTCTCCCACCCTCTCTAGCCCCATGTCTCCATCCCTTCCTCCCAGGACTCTCTTCCCTGCCCTTCCCTACATCCTCCTTGTTTTGTCCCAGTTTGTCCCAGGTTTTTGCATTCCTTCCTACTCTAACCCTCCATCAGCTGATCACTGACACAGCTGTACTTCACCATCCCCTGCCCAAACGTCTGTCCCCAGATGCGCAGGCTGATCACCAGAGGGGAATGGCAGTCTGAGGCACAGGACACCATGAAGACAGGGTCATCCACCAACAACAATGAGGAGGAGAAGTCCCGGCTGTTGGAGAAGGAGAACCGTGAACTGGAAAAGATCATTGCTGAGGTGTGTGGGTGATGGTGGGATGAGGGTGATGGTGGGGATCCAGGAGGCCTGTGTCTTAGGGTGGGTTGTGCCTAAGATTTGTGATTTATTGAGGGTCTCGGAAAACCTATAAGGGAGTAAGTGGAGCAGCATAGGGAAGGGCAGAGGGTTGAGCAAGATTCTGTTTTAGCTAAAAATCTAGTGTTAGCCTGATTATGTGGGGAAGGCTCCAGAATGGGAACTGCACTCTTGACTCAACCTTCTTGAGGCAAGAGGGTGATCATTGACCATGGTAGCAGTTGGGGGAGGCAGCTGTGAGCCATTAACAGCCAACACTCAAGCAGCTGGATGTCAAGTGTGCCCACAGCAAAAGGGGATCTGGGCAGGTGTCCACAGCATCTACTATGCCTCAGGCTATAGTTTTGGGGTCAGTGCAATGCCAAAGAGGGAGATGTTCAAACTGGGTTGACATATATCTCTGTGTGATTTATTAGAACTTTTGTGTACTGACTCTTCTTTCCTTCTCCATTTTCTCCTTTTAATTTAAAATTCTCTCTTGCTTCCCTGATCTCTTTTCTTCTACTGGTGCCCTGTTATGTTCTGTGCCTTTCCTTGTTCTTTTATTGATTCCTTATTTTAATTTCTTCTGTCCACTTACCCTATACCTCCATTTCTATGTCATTCCTCTCTTCCCCTTCTCCCACTCTCCCAACTGTGTTTCTTTCTCTAGAAAGAGGAACGGGTCTCTGAACTGCGCCATCAGCTCCAGTCTCGGCAGCAACTCCGCTCCCGGCGCCACCCTCCGACACCCCCAGACCCCTCGGGGGGCCTACCTAGGGGGCCCTCTGAGCCCCCTGACCGGCTTAGCTGTGATGGGAGTCGAGTCCATTTGCTTTACAAGTGAGGGGCTGTCAGGGAGGACAGCCCAGTGGGGAAGGGAAAGGGAGTGGGAAGAGAGTGGGGGACTGGAGGGCGCAGGGGATTCCCTCTCCCCAGCTGGAAAGAACATGCTATCTAATCCCATCTCTTGTAAATACATGTGCCTCTGTGCATCCTGGGGTTATTTGAGTCTCCAGTACTTTGGGAAACAGACCTTTTTCTCTCTTATTCATTCATATAATTTTGTCACTACTTCATAATTTAGTTTGTACCTCACTTGAAGCTACTCACTCATGACTCCTCAGCAGCCTCACTACATCTTTCTCCCCCATAACAGCTCTGTCTAGTTACCATGGCAACCCCTGCAGCTCCCATTGGCTTCCTGCTCCACTCCTATTGGCAGGGGTCTTCCCACAAGTGCTCTTTCTACCGCAGCAGGGGCCTCTCCATTTCTTTCACCACCATAATCTCCTTCCATCCTACTTGCCCTTCTACACGTTCCTGTGTTTTCTTTCCCTTAAATTTTGCTTCTTCTGGGAACTCATTCTCACCAAGACTCATGCTTCTTGACTCTGCTCTGTGTGTGCTCAAGGTTCCCCCCAACATCCTTCCCTTCCCTGCTTGTGTCTGATGGGCATGCTTCTGTGCACTCATGCTTTCCCTACGTGCTTTCTCATGCTGCAGTCACTTGCACCCTTGTGTACCCTGTGCCCATAGCCACGTGTGCTCTCATGGCCATGGGTGTCCCTTGTGTGTGTTTGGGTAGGTATGTGTGAATCGTTCAGCATGTTGAGGTTTGTCTTGCCTACATACACATGTTCATGTTTATCCACGTATTTTCTCTGTACCCGCAATGTAATTGTATGCTTTCTTCCCTTTTTATCCTAAGATCATTATATTCTTCCAGCAAAGCCATATGCACCCACCCTCTACATCATTATGCACTTTCCCCCAAGTCACATTTGCTGGGACCACCCATACCCTGTCCTCATCATAGTTTCTGCTCAAACCTTCCTCCTCTCTCTTTTGCACTCAAGTTCTACCCTCAGTCTATACTCACAATCATCCTTTCCTAAGAGAAAAGAAATGGGGGCAGGTTTGGGGAGCTGCTTCCAGTGAATAGTTGGTGAGAATCCTGACCAGAAGAAGGCACTTCTGACAGTTGGAATGGACAGATGGACCTATGGGGTGGGAAGTGGTGTCCCTTTCACACTGTGCTGTTTCAGAGAAGGAGCTCCCCAAATCTCAATAAACCAGTGAACAGAGTGACTCAGCACCTCACCCTCCATATTGTGAACAGAGTGGGCTCCAGGCCAAAGAAGGATCCTCTGAGGGCTCCAAGTTAATGAAAAGGCTTTGAAATGGAGGTGCAGAAAGAGGTCTTTATTGATCTATTAAGGCTAACTGGCTCAGTGTAGGGAAAGCAAGACACCACTAAGGCTGAGATTAGTGAGTGATGGATGATGTTAGTGGTTAAAAGTGTGGGTTCTGAGTCAAACTGCCAGGGTGTCAGGTCCCACCACATGCAAAACAGTTCCCTAATCTTTATTATCCATGCCCTCATTTCTGAAGATGAGAACAAGAGTAACAGTGATAGCCATACCTTTCTCTGTAGAATGCGAGGACTAGATTGATCATGCATTCAGGTACCTAGGTCCTGCTTGACCCGACCGTAGTATGTGTTGGGTAATGTTAGTCTCTGTCACTACTGGTTAGTGGGCTTGCTGACAGTGGTGGGCACATGTTGGGAGCCTGGAGCAGTTGCTGAAAAATGTGAGGACTCTATCCCAGGAAGTAAGAACAACAGAAGAATGATAACTGCTGGAAAGTTTTGAATGAGATGGCCCTGAGTTCTTCCAACTTAAAAATCTTCTAGGGAATACTGAGACTTTTGGAAAGAATTTTGATCAAAGTATAAGAAAGTTTTGAATGGCCAAGGGACTAAACTGATTTTTATAATTCCTTGTGTCCTTTGAAGACATGGTTTTTTGAAGCTCAACTTTTTCTCTTTTACTTCAGCACTGATGTTTTAAAAAGTCACTCTTACTTTTTGTACAAGAGCTACAAGTGTTGGATGGGCCCTGTTATTTCATTGTCCTGTTTATGGGTGGGTTAAATCTTAGGCCAGTACTTGAAAAATGTTCCACTGTGATTATCCACCTTGGACCAATTGGACTTAATTTGATTTTCCCTTCTTCCCACAGTGGAGTATTCACGAGGAAAGGGGAAGAAGCCTATGGAGTAGAGAGGCCTGCAGTGTGGAAAATGAACAGTTGGCTTCAGAAACAGCAGCAGGAGTTGTACACTAGCCATGGGTAGAACCTAAAGACCCAAATTACCACCTCAAAGTTGCATTGCACTTAGATCAGGTATAAATTATAAATAAAGGGTCAGAAGTTCTACTATGGGCAATGGTGAGCCTGCTAGCAGGAGTGTAGGAACCATGCCAAACAGTAGAGCTGGCAGGGTGCCTGTGTGAAGTGTGTGAGGCCAGGAGTTGCAGCTCAGCAGTTCAGGCAGGAGTTGCTCCCTTAGTGGTGGGGCTGTTGGGGTGGGACTCCCCCTCAGGCTTCAGGTCTCTTTCAGACTTGAATGTCCTAGACTATAGACACCTGCCACTCTTCAGTGCCTCCTTTTCTCCTCCTCCTTGACTTGTCTCTTTACCCTAGTCCTAGTCACATAGAGAGTGTTTCTTGAATATTTTGCAGTTGTGTGACTTTGTTATCTTTGTAATTCATCAAAAAGCTTACTTATTTTTTTCCTGAGACAGGGTCTTGTTATTCATCTCAGGCTTAGAAGCATAGCATCTCATGAATGCTGGGATTACGGGAGTGGACAGCCATGCCCAGATCCATTGGTTGGGCAAGTGGCTGTGGCAGGCACACTTCCAGGCACTGGGACAGAACAGTGAGCAAGATAGCTTCCATGGGACATTCATTCTCAAGATGGGACAATGACCCATGCAGGTAAACAAAAGAAAGGAGAGGTGAGCTGGGGGCATGGCTCAGGTGGTAAAGCACTTGCTAGCAAGCACAAGGCCAGAGTTCAAGACCCAGTACTGCCAAATAAACAAACAACCAGAGATGTCTACAAGCAACCAGGAGAGTTGAGCATCTCACAGTTACTAGCTCTGATGCTCAGGACAACTTTCAGGGGAGTGAGGGTTGTCTGCTTATTTTCTGGTAAGGAGATTTCTTTTCAAGAAGAGTCCTGTCCAAGGTCCCCAACTAATAAGAACTAGAGTCAGCATTCAAACTCCATGCCTTATGGTTGATTGCTGTGTAAACTATTCACCCTAAAATAGCTTAAACAACAATGATAACTTATTATCTCTCATGGTTTCTGTGGGTCAGGAATTCAGAAGGGCTACTGTGGGGGAGCTTACTCCTACTCTACAACAGCTGGAAGGTTTGAAGCTGGGGCCTGGAGTCATGGGAAGGCTCTTTTACTCTAAAGGTGGGTGTTGGTCCAGCTGACACCAGCTGGGATGTGGGCAGGAACCCCTACTCAGGCTTTTCCATGTGGCCTGGAATTCTTTATGATGTGGTGATTGTGTTCCAAAGGCAAGTGTCCTGACAGAGAGATGGAGGAGAGAGCCAGCTAGACATGTTTTTTTTCTGTCAAAGTCTTGGAAGTCACATAGCATCACTTCTGCCATATCCCATTGTGCCAGATTCCTGGGGTGGAAACACAGACTGTCATGCTATAAAAAAAAATGCATGTGGAATGTTGTAACTATATAGCTGTAGTCTCATTTGGAAAAATGATCCACTGAGGCTGATCTTCCAACTCCAGGATCAACGTTTAGTATACCTCTCCATGTTACTTGTCTCCTCTCCCAAATCAATCATCCTAGTTTTATCTGTGTGCTGGAACTCGGCCTCTTACCAGGCCTTTGATTCCTGGAAGTGCCAGGGCCAGCTGTCATCTTACACTTGCCTGCAGTATTGAAGATGGTCCAACCATCCAAGACAGGTAACCTTTTGCTTATTCACTTAGGCTTTTGGAGCAGGGAATTCTTTACTTTGCCCTTCACTGGCCTTTAATCCAAGAGCAGTATGAGACAGGCTTCAAGTCACTTGACAGTGACCCTTCAAACAGGAGTGACACTGAAAATACCTAACAACCAACGTGGCATCCACTTTCTGGCCCTGAAGTAAGAAAGGACACACTAGAGACTCAGGGAAGATGAGCCTCAGCACCAGCAGAACAGGGTCAGGGGCCTATGTGGGCCAGATGCTGGTAGGCACCTCCATGCCGCAAAGTGAGGGAGATAGATGAGTGTGGAAGTGACCCTCAGGCAACATTCATGTGCATCTTCTGGAGTGTGTGGAGGGGTGTAGAAGAGGAAAACCAATTTTTTTTCCTCAACTTATCTTAGGTTCTCTAGTGAAGGTCATATAAACTAGACAGGTAAAAAATTAACAAGAGAAAAACAAATGGAAGTTTAATGTGCACATGGGACTACCTAGTGACGATTACCCAAAGGGTAGTTAGGAATTGGGCTTTATACACAGAGGAGAAGGGGTTTGACATTTCTGGGGGGTGGGTGGAGAGGAGACAAGTTATGGGAAGGTAAATCAAGGTTTGTTAGTAATTATTCAGATTTAAACTGGTGCCTTCGTCTCTGGTAAAAATTATGCTTTAATAAATGTAAATTTCCTTTAAAAAAAGGAAAACTTGCTCTCTTTTGAGAGACTTCCCAGGTGTGTTGGTTCCCAATGACCTTTAGCTCAAAGTAATCCTTATGTTAAAGAAGTATATTTTAGGGTGACAATTTTGGTATGCTTCAAAGGGTAGTGATTAATTTTGCACAGGGAAATATGGAAGGCTGGCTATGCTTGGGGCTGAAGAGAAACACAAGAGCTGAGCACTTTGTGTCAGTGTATTACTAACTCAGCAACTCTTCATTTTTTTTTTATGGTAATGGGGTTTGAACTTAGGGTGTTGTGCTCGCTAGGAAGGCACTCTACCAGTTGAGCCATGCCTCCAGCCCCAGCAAGTGCTGGTGACCAGACTTGCATACGCAACCAAAACCCTGATGTTGAATAATGCCCTTTCTCCCACTCAGGTGTTACTAGGTAGATAGGTAAGTGCCCATTCTCATAAGAATTAAATATTGCAGAACTCAAACATCTGTAAGGGATCACCCTTTTATTATAATTGAGGTAGATTCAGTAATCCATACATAATCCTACATAATCTTTAGCTCCTTGGTGTAACTACTTCCCCTACAATGCCCTATTTTTTTTTTTTTTTGGTGGTACTGGGGTTTGAACTCAGGGCCTCATGCTTGCAAGGCAGGCACTCTACTTCTTGAGCCACTCTACCAGCCCCAGTCTGACCTATCTTAATGTGCAGCAAGCATAGTCCTGCCTTTAGCCATTTCCCGAAAGCAGACCAGCAAATACTTCAGATTAATTTTGTTACTTTTGTCATAGTTTATAGCTCTAGGAAAACTGATCACTTTCCAATCCTAAGCACTCACTCCTTTGACTCCCTATTAGCATCCTACTCAGTGTTATAGCAATTACCTAGGCTGGAAATATGTTTTAACTATTCCTACTTTCCTTGGACACATTGAGGGTTGTGACTGAGTAAGCTCATGTTGGATTTTTCTTCTAGAGTATCCAATAGATAACTGCCCACATGGAGAATGAATGCGGTTGGAATAAGAGATGTTAGTTCTAAAGTCTTGTGTTCAGCCATTTACTCAACAAAGCAGGTTTCACTGAAACAGATTCTTTTAAACTGCTTCACTTAATTCTCTGTGGTATTTCCCTTACAGTCATCTAGAGACAATGTTATTATTCCCAAACATTAGGACCTCTAGCCATAGAAAGCTGCTAAAATAAGGTTTCTATGCCCCAGTGAGAGAAAAAGGATGGAGGTGGTCATGAGAAAAAGGTATTACATAAGAGGCTTGAGAGTAGGGTTATGGTTAGCATTACTTGTAGGCTTCAGTTAGGATTATTAAATATAAAATGAGGGCCCTATATTAAGATTAGGATATAGTCTAATAAAGAGGTTGAGGAGAGAATAAGATTAGTATATGAGTAGATATGATAAAAATTAGGATTAAAATAGAATTAATACTGTTCTGGGTTGATACCAGGGTGAATGTTGAATCAAAGCCATTTTATATTGGAACTAGAAAAAAAATTAGGATTTTCCATTTTCTTATTGCCAATAAGAAAATTACGTGTTGCTGTCATTGCCATGAAAAAGCTATGACATAGCATCTGTGGAATTAGATCCCAGAACTCTTTCCATATTCTTTGAGAGTAAGATTCACTTACTCATTCACTCATTCACTCACTCACTCATTCATAGAATTTGGTGCCCATTTTCTGCAAAATTTGGGGTCTTGCCTTTTGAGAGCCTGGAAATCTGGAAGAACTAAACCAGGAACACATATAAGTTACAGCAAAATTTTTTCTTTTTTTCAATACGGGGGTTTGAACTCAGGGCGTACACGTTGAGCCACTGCACCAGCCTTTCATGATGAGGTTTTTTGAGATAGTGTTTCGTGATCTCTTTGCATGGGCTGGCTTTGAACTGCGATCCTCCTGATCTCTGCCTCCTGAATAGCTAGGATTACAGGCATGAGCCACCAGTGCCCACTATAAAACTTCTTACAAGTATTTTTGTTGTTGTATTGTTTCTTGTTCCCCTGGGATGCTTTGAAGCCTTTAGAAAATTTATTCCAGAGATGTCAGGCTCCTTCAGATGAGTGACCAAAGTAGATGTGTTTGTAGATTGGAAAGATTTCCCTCAAATTGGTGATAAATTGAGGCTTCTTACCTGGGCTAGGAGGGCAGTAAATGTACTAAAAGGATCTGGAGCCAGTCCTCCTGGGTGTGAATCCTGGCCCACATATTTGAAAGATGGTAATTGAACTCTTAGTTTCTGCTTCTGAAAAAGAATATTCTTTATAGTGCTGTCACAAGGATTATGTGTGTCAATGGGTGTAAATTACTTTAGATGGTACCTGGAGTACATAATCATTACATAGAGATTTTCTACAGCGGTAACAACACTTACTTCCCTGAGCCCATTACAGTAGTTACTGATGACCAGGTAGGTCAGGAGCCTGGCATGGCAATGCAATACCACATTTGACCAGTAGATGGAACCAAAGACCGCAGTGCCCAAATTGTTCTGCCAGCCTATACACACTGCGCTGGTTGTGGGCATTGTGAAGTAATGCAAGGAAGTTAAGGTTTTTCTCTAAGACTCTGTTCTAACTTCAAGCCTAAGGATGCTGGGATATTTTATTATGGTGTGAGAGCAACATTGTGTATTTGGGAGTTGTCTGATCTGGATGTCATGGGGCCCATGTTTTAGCCACATTGGGGGTCCTTGAGTGAATTTCTGAACTTATCTAAGCTTCAGCATCCCCTCTCCTTTGCTGATATTTGGGGGATAAAATAGGACAAGAATGCAAAATAGGCATATAAGTAAGTGGAAAGAAACTCAAACTATGATAGGATTTAGAATTGTAGGTTAAAAAATAGTGACAATATGACAATGGAGGGAAAGTAAAAATGGAAATGATAAAATTAGGAGCATGATTATGGAGGTGAGGTGATAAAATGGAGAAAAGAATATCACATTTGATCCATGTGATAATGTTTCACCTGCAGACACCTCCCTTCATCATATTTTAGTCTCCGTCTCTTTCACACACACACACACACACACACACATTGCTGTAGCAGGATAGGTGTGAAGAAGACAGGGAGGTGCAGAACTCAAGCTTCATGATAAGGCATTGCAGAATCGCCCCTCCTTTTAAAGCACACTAAGCAGCTATCCATCAGCTTTGTCTGGGCTCCACTTTCCCCAGCAACCTCTTGAATGCCTTCTTTACATCGTTGTTCCTCAGGGTGTATATGAGAGGGTTAAGTGTAGGTGTGCACACTGCATAGAAGAGACCAAAAACCTTGCCTCTTACTTGGGCATAGGGATTTTTGGGCTGGAGGTAGACAGCAATGATTGAGCTGTAGAAGAGAGTGACAACCATGAGATGGGAAGAGCAGGTCCCAAAGGCTTTACTCTGCCCCCTTGCAGAGTTAATCTGCAGCACTGCCAGGGCAATGGCACCATAAGAAACAAGAATGAGGCTGAGAGGCACAACCACGATGAGGACACTTGCAACAGCCATCTGGATCTCATTATAGGTGGTGTCCCCACAGGACAGTCTAATTAAAGTTGGGACTTCACACACAAAATCATCCACCTGATGGTGGGGACAGAAGGGCAGGCGGAGGGTGGGTGGTGTCTGAACCACTGACTCCACCAGCCTAATGATCCAGGCCACAGCTGCCAGCTGCCAGCACAGGTGGGGGTGGATGATGGTGGCATAGTGGAGGGGTTGACAGACAGCCACATAGTGGTCAAAGGCCATCACTGTCAGGAGGATGCACTCAGTGGTCCCCAGAGACAGGAAAATGAAGAGTTGGACAGAACAGTGCAGGAAACTGATAGTTTTCTTGGGAACCCAGAGGTTGACAAGCATCTGAGGGACACAACTTGTAGTGAAACAGAGGTCCAAGAAGGAGAAGTTGGAGAGGAAAAAGTACATTGGGGAGTGGAGTCTGGGGTCCAGCACAGAGAGCAGGATGATGAGTGTTTTGCCCACCAGGGTCAGGAGGTAGGAAATCAAGACAACCACAAAGAGAATCTTTTCCAGCTGTGGGTGTTCAGAGAAGCCCAGAAGGATGAAGCCCACTGGGGAGCTTTGGTTGGCCATGGCCTGTTCCTGTCCAGCTGGAAGGATGAGGCTGCCAGATTAGTGTGCTCCAACCTGTTTTGTAAAAACTCACATGAATGCTTTTATCAGGGCATAGTAAATAGACTTGACTTTTCTGCCTTTGTTCTTCCAGGCTTCCTTTCCTAGGCACAGCACGGCCTAGAAGCTCTTTCCCTTCCTCTGCTCCTCTTAGTGAAACATTGTTTAGTGGGAGCAAGGAGATCAGGAATATGGATGGAGTCTCACACTGATGCCTCTGACTTTCTGGTTGAGGGCAAGGGAGGCTGATATCAAATATGGGTTGATGAACTAATTCATTCGTTCAGAAATTTATTGGGTTCCCTATATAGTTCAGAGTGCATTTTAAAATTATTTTTTATGGTGTTGGGTATTGAAACTCAGGATTTTGCACATGCTAGGAAAGCACGCTCCCACTCAGATACATTCTTACCCTTTCTGAGTGCTTTTCTAACTTGTGATACTCATTTATTTATTTGTTGGAGAAACTAGTAATATATTTTGGTGCTGGAGATTTAGCTCAGTGGTAGAGTGCTTTCTAGCATGTGCTCTGGATTGGATTCCTAGCACTGGAAAAAAAAGAAGAGGTTCAAATTATTATATATTTAGGTAGTACTGGGGTTTGAATTCATGGCCTCACACTTGCTAGACAGGCACTCCACCAGCCCTTAAATAAATTTTCTGATTATATGTTATCTCTGCAGGCTTGAACATTTCTGTATTTGTTGGATTAGGTGTGGAATGGAATGAAGGGAAATACATTCCATTTATTTTATACTTCTTTGCTTGCAGGCGAACTTACCAGAGACAAACTGTGTTATCTATTAAGCAGATTTTCTTTTACTTAAGAGAGTCCCCCCTCACCCAAGTCACTCAACCAGCTGTCCTGGATAGGGGAATTGGTCCACATGCTGAGTGCCTGCCATGAGAGGTTTACAGGCAGGTGAGAGTGGTTTCATGCAAGTTAAACATCACCAGGAGTTCACATGACCATTATCAAAACACTTAAAGATTTAAAGGCCAGTAATGCCAGTGTTTTGGAGTGAATGACCGTGAAGGGTTTATAAAGAAGATTACGGTGTTCCCTCCCACCCCCCCTGCAATGTTGGGCATGGAGCCCAGACCCTCATGCACGCTAGGCATGTGCTCTACCACCGAGCCACACTCCAGCCCAAGGTCTATAAAAAGGACAATTACTGGGAAAAATTTATCTGGGACAGCAGCTTCTTTTTTGAGAAGAAACTCCTACTTTTTAATCATTTAAAAACCATCCACAGTGTTAACACGGAAAATCTGCAGTGTGGTCTTTGATTGACCAATCAGGACCATGCCTGGAAATCACCTAGGACAGGAAATCAAATAAAACACATCATGGTGTCGAGATCAATTCTTTTAGGGAAAAGAGGAATGAAGTATCCTGGGCGGGGGTGTGGGGGAGCTATAATCAAATGCAGATGACCCTGGTTTTCCTCAGGGTACTGAGGTGGATGAAAACTGGCTGCCCCCCGCCGGCCATTTCTTCCCACATGCTAAGAGATCCTCCTACCACCTCTGTACTAAATTTTTTCTATAAAAGAAGTATAGAAAAAAATCTAAGAAGCTTTCCCAAGAAGGGGCCTTGCACCCCTGCCCACGTGGGTGCAGAGTCTCTGGCTGGAGGTCTGAGTCTGTGATGTGGCACCAGGAACTTGGGACGTGGGGGTGGGCACCTGGGATCACCAACAGCTGTTTTAGTACAGAGGTGGTAGGAGGGGGTGAATTCAAGTATGATATATTTGATACATTGTAAGAAACTTTGTAAATGATACAATGTACGTCACCTAGAACAACAACAATAATAATAAAAGAAGTATTGCTGGCATAGGCCAGCTCACAGGGAGGTGGGAGAGGGTGGGAGGCTGCAGCTGCTCTGAAAGTTAAACTGAGGACTCAGGCTTGTCTGGCAGGCTGTGGGGAGGAGCAGATGAGATGGTGAGATGTCTGCCCAAAGAGCCTTAAAACGGATGAGTATTTGCTATCACAGGGTCTTCACATTGTGGTTAAGCACCATCACATCTCCCTTTTTACCAGAAGTGTCTGGCTTTGTCTTTTTGTCCTGTTGTTTTGTCTTCTTACAAGGTATTTTTCTGATTAAAGATGTTAGTGAAGCAAATCTCTGCAGTATCAAGAACGATGGAGTCATCCCCTAATACTCCTACCCAGCCAGGTTAAGGAACTGAACAAAAATATCAAGTGTCTTAGAAGGTCCTGTGCACCCTTCCTTGACTTCTAAATTTTCCATTTTTGTAGTTGGAATGACCATTCTGAATTTTAAGGTAATTATTATTATTGTTTGGTGGTACTGAGGTTTGAACTCAGGGTCTCACACCCTAACACCTTAGCACCTTGCTAAACAGGTGTTCTACCACTTGAACCACTCTGCCAGCCCCTAATTATTATTTTTTTTGAGATGTATTTCACATGCTACAAAATTCACCCTTTTCAAGATGTAGTGTTTTAAAGAATATTTACCAGTTGTGCAAGCAGCAGGATCTACTTCCAAAACATTTCATCATCCTCCAAAAATCCCCATGCCTGTTAGCAGTCACCAACACCTTTGTTTTCTTTCTAACATTCAATTCTTTGTATGTAACCTTGAACAATAGCCAACTGTTTCTTACTCATCCATTAACTATAACCATGATCAATCTTTTGGATTTGTAACTCAGTATTCTCTTGGAATTTCATTCCCTTTTCTTCCTTTTGCCCAATTTCTGAGTCTCTTTACCTTTTCTTTTTTTGATGGTACTGAAGTTTAACTCAGGTCCTATGCTTGTTAGGCAGACATTCTACCACTCAAGTCACTCTGCCAGCCCTCTTTACATTTTCTTTAGTGACTGCCCTTTTCTCTTTTGACCTCTTTTACTTACCAACTGTCTCTTAGTTGGTTTCCTTCTGACACATTCATTTATTGGTCTGTACATTTATTTGCTTCTTGAACATTGTGCTAGGAGCAGGGCAGGGGTTGTGGTTCCCCTCAAAGGGGTCTATGACAGTCTGGTGATCATTACCTGCTGTTGCTATTAGTAGTCACCATGTGTTGAGTGTTTCCTGTGGGCCACACCTGGTGCTGAGCAGCTCCTTGAACATCTGGATTTCACACCAACTCTGCAAAAAAGATGTTATCCCAACAAGTGAACAGTTTTAGGGAAGAGATGAGGCTAAGGTCACCTAGTCAATAAATGCCAGGACCAAGGTTCTAGAAAATGATTCCCAGTCCTGAGTGTTCAGAGAAGCTCAGAAGGAAGAAGCTCAGTGGGGGAGTTTGTTGATCATGGCCTGTTCCTGTCCTGAGGTAGAGAGACAAGGCTGTCAGGTCAGCATGATGCTGTGTTTCTGATAAAACACCCTGTTTAACTCCAAATCTGGTGCTGTATTGTTGAGGATATGTGGAAACTGATATCTCACAGAAGAAGAGAAAAGGATCTACTTACCCTCAATCAGAGAAAAATCTCTCCTGTTGCAAGCAATTATCCATGACAGAACTGCTGCTCAGTCTCTACGTGGACATCAAGAAGAAAACTAAAAATAAAGACAAATTGTTTATCTTTAAATGGGCAGTTAAATATCTGGTTGTAATAAGAATTGTTAGGTTTGCTAACAGGCACCTTTCTAAGTAAGTACATGGATATGCGATGAGTTGGAGCTGGCTTCTACTATCACTTAATTATTAATTTTTCAAGAATTTTGAGAGATAGCTATTAAGCCATTGGTAGCTTGAATCAGCCACAGCAGGAGTGGTTACTTTATGGAAGTGGGAAAACTACAAATTGAGATTCTGATTCCCATAGCCAAACTGCTTGTTAAATAGTCATCAGCACACTTCTGATTGTCCCTCAAAACTCTATTACTGTCTTCTTCATATGAAGAAGTTGAAGCAAAGACAGTTTAAACAACTTGCTTAAGGCAATGTAGTTAGCAATTTCCAAATGGACTAGCTGTGCTCTAACCACAGCCCGCCACATCTCTGCAGAGATGAGTCTAAAGGAGGTCAGTGATACCTCTTGCTAGGAAGGTTTTTAGCCAACAACCTTTCTCCTCTGTTTTAGTGGCCCTGGGGATAGAGAGAGAGTTCCCAGGACTTCCATCCCATAGAGAGCAAAAGCTCATTACTTCTGCTAAGACCCTAGCGTTCCAAAGCCCACAGAGAATAACTAGCTGCTAATTATGGCAATGAGGACATGGGACTTTCGGAGGAAATGTGCCAGGAATGGTCATCACTGGGGTAGGTAAAGAGGTCACCCACTGCTTCCCTGTCAATAGGAAGAATAAGGACGATGTTTCTCCTCTCCTCTACCTCTAGTGACCTCCAGCATGCAGATATTCCTCTGGTGCCTCATGCAGGACCACACTTAGAAAAGTTCACATCACCTTTTTTTCATTTAACTCCTTTCTGACACCATGCTGTAGAAACAGAAAATTATAAAAACCCAGGATTGGTAGAGGACTTAGGACATTTAGTCTAACTCTCATATGCTGCAGCTAAATCATTACCATGCCTCTCCTCCATTACAGTGGGGGTACGTGGGGTCCCCTGGCCCAGGTCCACATCGCGGTGCATGTGTCACGTCCGTGGACATACCTCGTCATCATGTCTGCAGTCTCTGAATATACAACCGGAATGCACGTGTTTGGTGCTAGAGGAATCCCCACATTGGTTCTTTGATCTGTGGAGTAAGAGTTATAATGGGGGGCAAGACCAAGTGGGAACCCTGAATCTTTCTTCCACATAAAGACAGGAAATCAAGGATATTATTACAATCCAAAGGAATGTTACAATGCAAAGGTGATTGGTGCCACCACTAAAGGATGTGAGAGCAGTTGTCCTTATCTTTTTTTTTTTTCTGGGTGGTACTGGGGTTTGAACTCAGGGCCTTATGCTTGTTAGACAGGCACTCTTGAGCCATTCTGCCAGCCTGTTTTGCGTTGGGTATTTTTGAGATAAGGTCTTGAGAACTATTTGCCTAGACTGGCTTTGAATTGTGATCCTCCTGATCTCTGCTTCCTGAGTAGCTAGGATTACAGATATGAGCCACAGGTGCCCTGCTGGTTAATCCCTGTCTTATCACCCATTTAATTCACCAGTCTGATCAGTACAAAAATCAGGTGGATCTTGGAAGATGACTGACTAAAACAAACTAAATGAAGAATAACCCCTAACTGTAGCTGTTGTGCCTGTAAGCAGGCACATGACTCTAGGTCTATATTAGGCAGCCATTCTCTGGTGAGTGTGCTCTTTTCAAATACTATCAGCATTGTTTGCTTCCACAGCACTCATACAAAAATTGGAATGATAGAGAAGATGAGCATGGCCCTAAGCAAGGATGACACAAAAATCCATAAAGTGTTCCATAGTAAAAAAAAAAAAAAAGCTGATCAAATGCTATCAGGAAGGAGGACCGGGGTGGTTGTATGGGTTTAAGTTCACATTTACAGTTTTGCTCCAAGTCTATGAGAAAGCTCATCATGTCCAAAGGGACATTGATAGTGATGTACTGTTCAGATAAATAAGCTTTGTTTTATGTGTTAGTGATTTTTTGTGGCATATCCACTATACTCAATTTTAAACTGTCAGTGTCTCATTATTGAAAACACAGAGTTGGAAAGAGATGCACAGTAGTGTATTTCTAAGTAGAACATGATACAGTATTTTTATTACACAGCATAACAGATGTGAATAACTGCAGGAGCATAGATAATGGTAAAATTTAGTAAAATAAGAAAAAATGATGAGTTTAAGACATTCATTACCTTTGATTTAATAAAATCTTTTGAATATGAGTTTATTTAACTTTTTAAAATGGGAATACTGGGGTTTGAACACAGGGCCTCATGTTTGCTCCACACACTTTACCACTTGTGCCACACTTAATATATATATATATATATAGCTTAATTTTAAAATAATGGATAACAACCATTTTGCAAAATTCCTGAAAATCTAACAATTACCTGCCTAAGGAAGTATCAGCTTGTTCTTGCTCACACTGCACATGACCTTCTGGATGTTCTTCAAAACATCACATCGTTCTACTGTGTTGATGACATAATTTTAACCAAACAGGATAAGCCAGAAGGACAAGTATGTTGGAAGCATTGGTAAGATAAATGCACTCTAGTGGGTGGGAGATCAACCCTCTGAAGGAAGATTTGGGGCCCTCATGTCTTTAAAGTTTTTAGAGGTCCAGTAGTTTGGACTATGCCAGGATATCCACCAAAGTAAGGACAAATTACTGCATTTCACATTTAATGCCATTGATGGGAATACCAAAAACGCTTGGTGGTCCTTTTGTTCTAGGAGTAGTATATTCCACACTCATTACATTACTGCATGACACACCTACTAGTGACTGACTGGAGCCCAGAGCAGGAAAGGGCCCAGGATCTAGACCACTTACTTAGGCACCTTCCTCTGCCCTCTAGTTCTTCTTGTGCTATATCCAGAAGGTATTTCTTCTGTATTACAATGGATGATGCTCTAATCATGTAACAGATTCTAGGCTTTCTTACTAGTAGTCTTGCTGCTGTGGCCATCTGACTCAACAGACTGCAGGGCACTGAAGATATTAATCATTGGAAAAGATGGAGTGTAACAATTGAGAATCACAACATAGACCTCTGGAGATCTTGGTCAAGACTATGCTGTCTGTTGCATTATATTATTATGCTGTCTATGTTGCCATTAAGAAATGTTTCTGACCTGCTACTAGTCCTTATAAGAGAAAGAACTCCTGATTATCGGGCATTAAGTGACTGACTGTAAGGCTAAAAATACCCATCATGAGCTGGGTCTGTCAAACCAATCAAGTGATAATGTCACATGGTTAGAGGATCATCTCTTATAATATAGAAGTAGTACATGATAGGCATGGCATGATTTGACTGGAGGGCAGAAGCAAGGTCCCACGATTAAGGCTGGGATTCCCATGCTATCCACACTGTTGCCTCAGTACCTCTCCCTTTACTCATACAAGTGGCTTGCAGGGACGTTCCCATCACCAATAGGATGATATTATTATATTATATTAAAAAAATTCCAAATGTTGGTAGCTTAATCCAACAACTACTTCATTGTATTTCACATTATTATCCAATAGTTCAGGAAGATCTGGATTGGTGATTCTTATGTTTCATGTGGTATCAGCTAGGATCACTTGGATGTATTCAGCTATCAGAAGGACAGTTCCAGAGGACTCAAGATAGGTTCTTTCACATGCCTGGTACCTTTGTGAGTTCACTACAAGTTTGGGCTCATGTTGACACATCTCTGTGTTATCTTAGGGCCTTTCCACCTGGTCTATCCAGCAAGACAGTCAAGCTTTTCATATGGCGACTCTGGACTCCAAGAGACTAAGGTAGAACAGATAGTTCTCTTATAGGACAGGCCCAGGAATGACATCTTGTCACTTCTGCCATACCACTTTGGTCAAACCAGATATAGACCAGCTCAGATTCAGGGGGAGTGGAAATAGACAACCTTCCTGATGAGAAGAATGTCAAAGAACTTTTAGCAATCTTTATTCTCCCTATGGAGGAGATGTACCTTAGGCTAAGTTCATGGGGGAAAAAGGTTTACTTTGACTCATATATGGATGGGCTCAGTAGATTGGTGTGAGATGAAAATGGATTGCTACTACACTATAGTCACACTCAAGGGGTAGTTGTGAAAGACAGTAGTGATGGTAAATCCTCCCAGTGAGCCCAAGTCTGAGTGGCACACCAGGTCATGTGGAAAGAGAAGTGGATTAATGGAAGAATAGTTGCAAATACCAAATAGGCAGTGGCAAATTGCTTGGCTAATTGTTCAAGAACTTGAGGGGAGAAGGTTTGGAATACGTAGATACATCTGTCAGAATGGAAAAAGAAGTATGAATAATTTTGTATTTCATGTAATTCCCACCAAGATTATCCACAATAGAATCGCTTCAGGGAAGTTCACATCAACCAGAGTCTGCATAGACCACCCCAGGACTGGTCCAATGGGCTATGAAAGCAGTAGATGGAAGTATGTATGGGTCCAAGAGCATGGTCCTCCACTCGCTAAGACTGATTTAACTTCTGCTGTTCAATGTCCAACTTGCCTGACATATACAGATATTATATATTGGCATCATATTCTGGCACAAATCTGTAGATCCAGAATTGAAAGTCAAGATAATCTGATTGCTGCAAAAAGGAGAATAATGGAGTAAAACAAAGCCAAACAAAACCAAAACAACCTTGAAAGTTTTTTCCGACTAGTAATGCTCTCAACCCTCAACAATTCTGGTGACCAAAATGTGTTGATTTTTCTTCCTCACTGACCAAGTGGATACCAATGGATGTTCTATAACTCAATTCAGTTCTGTGGTATAGAGTTGAATGTAGAGTCAGACCTCATAGGTTAAGGAATCCTACAAAACTGGCACACACTTCAGACGCCATTCCCAAGTTTAGGCTCTGGACTTCTGATGTACTGGCTATACTTTGAGGGTTTGCACAATGGCCTAGAAGTTCTATCCTTGGCTTTGGTCCTTTTGGTGACCAGGCCCAATTCAGGAGTCCACTGAACCTTTAGAATAAAAGATGCTCCTATTACTCAGAAAATTCCAAGTGACCAGGAGCTCTGTGACAGGAACTCTTGTCTAAGACCAAATATTAGAATAGCAGAGTCTTCTACCACCGTTTTCTTTAGGAAACCACAAGATTTTAGGAGTT
Organism: Castor canadensis; assembly: GCF_047511655.1. Lineage (NCBI taxonomy): Eukaryota > Metazoa > Chordata > Mammalia > Rodentia > Castoridae > Castor > Castor canadensis. The sequence continues at coordinate 26,387,197 of NC_133393.1, forward strand.
CTGTTCCAGGAACTAGGGAAAGGAATGAAATATTTATTATATCACAATATCACAGTCCATTCACTACCATATTTTTCTGCAGCCAGTAACTGCAGTTGCTTTTCTTATCATACTCAGGTGCTTTTTTTTTTTCATTTTTCTTTTATTATTCATATGTGCATACAAGGCTTGGTTCATTTCTTCCCCCTGCCCCCACCCCCTCCCTTACTACCCACTCCGCCCCCTCCCTCTCCCCCCCTCAATACCCAGCAGAAACTATTTTGCCCTTATTTCTAATTTTGTTGTAGAAAGAGTATAAGCAATAATAGGAAGGAACAAGGGTTTTTGCTGGTTGAGATAAGGATAGCTATACAGGGCATTGACTCACATTGATTTCCTGTGCGTGGGTGTTACCTTCTAGGTTAATTCTTTTTGATCTAACCTTTTCTCTAGTACCTGTTCCCCTTTTCCTATTGGCCTCAGTTGCTTTAAGGTATCTGCTTTAGTTTCTCTGCGTTAAGGGCAACAAATGCTAGCTAGTTTTTTAGGTGTCTTACCTATCCTCACCCCTCCCTTGTGTGCTCTTGCTTTTATCATGTGCTCAAAGTCCAATCCCCTTGTTGTGTTTGCCCTTGATCTAATGTCCACATATGAGGGAGAACATACGATTTTTGGTTTTTTGAGCCAGGCTAACCTCACTCAGAATGATGTTCTCCAATTCCATCCAGCAAATGATAACATTTCGTTCTTCTTCATGGCTGCATAAAATTCCATTGTGTATAAATACCACATTTTCTTAATCCATTCGTCAGTGCTGGGGCATCTTGGCTGTTTCCATAACTTGGCTATTGTGAATAGTGCCGCAATAAACATGGATGTGCAGGTGCCTCTGGAGTAACAGTCTTTTGGGTATATCCCCAAGAGTGGTATTGCTGGATCAAATGGTAGATCGATGTCCAGCTTTTTAAGTAGCCTCCAAATTTTTTTCCAGAGTGGTTGTACTAGTCTACATTCCCACCAACAGTGTAAGAGGGTTCCTTTTTCCCCGCATCCTCGCCAACACCTGTTGTTGGTGGTGTTGCTGATGATGGCTATTCTAACAGGGGTGAGGTGGAATCTTAGTGTGGTTTTAATTTGCATTTCCTTTATTGCTAGAGATGGTGAGCATTTTTTCATGTGTTTTCTGGCCATTTGAATTTCTTCTTTTGAGAAAGTTCTGTTTAGTTCACGTGCCCATTTCTTTATTGGTTCATTAGTTTTGGGAGAATTTAGTTTTTTAAGTTCCCTGTATATTCTGGTTATCAGTCCTTTGTCTGATGTCAGGTGCTTTTCATATGTGGCTACAGGTTCAAGTACAAAGCAAGGTAAGTGATATCAGGATTACATGTCATTTTGCTATGATTTTCTCCCAAATTTAACTTTTTGAAATTCTTCTGGTTTCATATTATAGAATGGGATATATTAACAATCTAATAGTTTTGTGGCATATATAGTATTCATGGATAAATAAAATATATGAGTGGATAAGTAATAAGCTGTTCATAATTTTGTTAACTATTTTAACCTAGGATAATAATTAATTAATCTGTTTAAAGTGGCATCTTCATTATGGTCATTTTGCCTGACAATTTGTGATTAGCACTGGATCTGATTCCTATTGGGGCATAAACTTGTAGCCACTTCTGCCCTGAGCCTATGGCCTATGACATCTCTCTCTCTCTCTCTCTCTCTCTCTCTCTCACACACACACACACACACACACACACATACACACACACACACATATACACACACACACGCCTTATTATAATAAGTACAATATGCACATCTTCAACATTCAAAATCAAGAAAGACATGAAAAAGTAGATTTCCCTCCCATGGCAGTTATTCAAGTTACTTATTTCCTTTTCTTAGGGATAGCAGTTGCAACCAGTTTCTGATGTATCCTGCTAATGACAGTGTGTATTATACAAATGTAGGTCCAATCAGGACACAGAAACCCACAAGGGGGGTTTAATATAATGCATTGTTAAACAATGATAAAAGAGTAACCATAACATATAAATATAACTCTGTTGGGTATTCTTGGGCCGAAGGAGAGTGCACAAGTTAAAAATGAAGTTGGGCTCTTTCTCCCATTCTGGATTCAAACCTCATTGAAGAAGGGGTACTTGCAGCTTACTGGATGGCAGAGAAGTCCAGCAGTTTGCCTAGTCCAGAACTGGTCAACAGTTTCTGAGAAAATAGAAAGCACCCTTCTGGGACACATACCATAACTGGTGAGGTTGCTTGGCATGCTGAGTTGGGTGCCACCATAGGTGGGAGTACTTGTGACCCAGTGTCTGAGTTGGAGAGCTGTAGGAAGAGTTTACAGGGCTGCAGATACTCAGATGCTCAGATGAGAGATCTGGAGAGCAGGCTGTCCACATTGGCAGGGCTGTGGGAAGATGATTACCAGGCTGGGATGGGGAGGTGACATCAAATTATGAAAGTGGTATTTGGAGTGGAGAACTAATTTATTGATAACTGACACACTTACACAAATATACATAGCTATAAACGTGTACTCTTCCAACTTTTAAACTTAACAGCAGCATATTATTTTATTTTTTTCCTTTACTAAGGAATCATTCCATATGAATTCAGTTTCCTCCTTTCGAAGGATCTGTATACATCTACTTATTTAGCCAGTACCTTATTAATTTTAACTTATTTTCAATCACTCGCTATTAGAAACCATCCTTCAGTGAGTATCCTCATTCATTTACTAATTTACACCCATATGAGTATATTGACATATTCTACAAGTACAATTTCTGAGTCAAAATGGGTGAATGCAAAATAGACATAATTGGAAAGAAACTCAAAGGAAATATAATAGGAATTAGAACTGGAGGTTAAAAAATAGTGACAATGTAACAAGGGAGGGGAATTAGAAATGGAAATGATAAAATTAGGAACATAATTATGAAGATGAGGTAATAAAAATAAAATGGAGAAAAGAGAATGTTACATATGATCCATGTGATAATGTGTTACCTAGAGACACCTCCCTTTAGTACACACACACACACACACACACACAGCCATCATCCATTGCTGTGGCATGATAGATATGAAGAAGACAGAGAGGTGCAGAACTCAAGCTTCATGATCAGGCATTGCAGAATCTCTTCTCAATTTTAAATCACACTAAGCAGCTGTCTCAGCTTTGTCTGGTCTCCACTTCTTTCCCCAGTAACCTCCTGAATGCCCTCTTTACATCCTTGTTCCTCAGGGTGTATATGAGAGGGTTAAGACAAGGAATGCCCACTGCATAGAAGAGACTAAAGAACTTCCCTCTCTTTTGGGCATAGGGATTTTTGGGCTGGAGGTAGACAGCAATGACTGAGCTGTAGAAGAGAGTGACCACAATGAGATGGGAAGAGCAGGTCCCAAAGGCTTTTCTTCGCCCCCCTGCAGAGTCAATCCTCAGCACTGCCCGGGCAATGGCACCATAAGAAACAAGGATGAGGCTGAGAGGCACAACCAAGATAAGGACACTTGCAACAGCCATCTGGACCTCATTGTAGGTGGTGTCCCCACAGGAGAGTCTAATTAAAGCTGGGACCTCACACACAAAATCATCCACCTGATGGTGGGGACAGAAGGGCAGGCGGAGGGTGGGTGGTGTCTGGACCACTGACTCCACCAGCCCAATGATCCAGGCCACAGCTGCCAGCTGCCAGCACAGGCGGGGGTGGATGATGGTGGCATAATGGAGTGGTTGACAGATAGCTGCATAGCGGTCAAAGGCCATCACTGTCAGGAGGATGCACTCAGTGGTCCCCAGAGACAGGAAAATGAAGAGTTGGACAGAGCAACCTAGGAAGCTGATCATTTTCTTGGGGCCCCAGAGGTTGACAAGCATCTGAGGGACACAACTTGTAGTGAAGCAGAGGTCCAAGAAGGAGAGGTTGGAGAGGAAAAAGTACATTGGGGAGTGGAGTCTGGGGTCCAGCACAGAGAGCAGGATGATGAGTGTGTTGCCCGCCAGGGTCAGGAGGTAGGAAATCAAGACAACCACAAAGAGAATCTTTTCCAGCTGTGGGTGTTCAGAGAAGCCCAGAAGGATGAAGCCCGCTGGGGAGCTTTGGTTGACCATGGCCTGTTCCTGTCCAGCCAGAGGTCTGAGACTGCCAGGTTAGTGTGCTCCCACATGTTTCGTAAAAGCTCACCATGGATGCTTGTCAGGGCATATTAAATATACTTTCTCCTTTACCTCTGTTCTTCCTGACACCCTTTCCTAGGTACAACACCATCTAGAAACTCCTTCACATCCTCTGCTCCTGTGGGTGAAAAATTGTTCATAAGAGAAAGGAGACCAGGATTATGGATGGAGTTCACAATGATGACACTGTCTTCCTGGTTTAGGGCAAAGGAGGCTGATGTCAAATGTGGGTTAATGAAGTAATTTGGTTGTTCAGAAATTTATTGAGTGTCCTATGTTCTGAATGCATTTAAAAATTTTTACTTATTTTTTTTGTGGTGTTGTGTATTGAAACCCAGGGTTTTGCACATGCAGGTAAATACTTTCCCACTGAAGTACATCTCTATCCCTTCTGAGTGCTTTTCTAACTGTTGTGCTATTCCTTAATTACTTATTGGAGGAACTAGGTGGTAAGTAATATATTTTGGAGCTGGAGAATTAACTGAGTCTAGTAGGTTCTCTGGCTTGGATGGATCACCAGCATTGGAAGAAAAAAAAAAAGAGATTCAAATTAGTAAGTTTTGAATAAATTTTCTGATTATATGTTATCTCTGTAGGCTTGATCATTTCTATATTGGTTGAATGAGCTGTAATGAATGGAGATACATTTCATTTATTTTATACTTCTTTATGTGCAAGGGAACTTAACAGAGACAGACTGTGTTATCTATGAATGAGTTTTTCTTTTACTTTAAGAGATTTCCCCTACATAATAAGATCAGTTCAATTTCCCTAGCCTCTTTTAAAACCAAAGTCACTCAACCAGCTGTCCTAGATAGGAGAATTGGTCCACATGCTCAGTGCAGAAGTTTCCAGGCAGGAGGTGTGAGTTACTCCATGCAAGTTAAACATCACCAAGAGTCCACAGGAGCATTATCAAAAACTTAAATGTTTAAAGGCCAGTAAAGCCAGTATTTTGGGGGTAAATGACACTAAAGGGTTTATAAAGGTTTTTTTTTTTCAGTGCTAGGGATGGAACTCAGATCTTCATGCATTGTAGGCTTGTGGTCCATCACTGAGCTGCACACCAGCCCAAGGGTGTATAAAGTGAAGGACAAATATTGTGACAAATGTTTCTGAGAAAGTTCTTAGAGTAGATTTTTTTCTATAAATAAAGAAGTATTGGGGCATAAACCAGTTAGAGGCTGCAGCTACTCTGAAAGTTGAACTGGGGACTCAGAGTTCTCTTGTCTTAGAAGATCTCAGGAAGGCCATGGAGAGGGTGAGGTGAGATGGGTGGACCTCTGCCAAATGTGCTCTAGGATGGATGGGCATGTCGCTAAACCCAGGTCCCCACCTTGTGTTTAAATTCCTTTTTAAGACAGAAATTTCTGCTTTTGTCTTTTTTTTTTGTTCCTTTTCTCCTATTGTTTTTCCCACATGACATATACTCTTTAATATCTAAATATTATATATTTAAACAGAGTTGTGAGTAAAACAAATCTTTACAGTACAAAGAATAATGAAGTCATCTCCTATTACTGCCACCAGCCAGATCAAGGAACTGAACAAACATTTGAAATGTCTTAGAAGGTTCTGTGAGTCCCTCCCTGACTTCTCAATTTCCCATCCTTAAAGATGGAATGACCATTTAGGATTTTAAATTATTATTTTTATTTTTTGAGATTTTTTTTCACATGCCATAAGATTCACTTTTTTGAAGTACACAGTATTTTTATGTATATTCACCAGTTATACAACCAACACCACCTAGCTCTAGAACATTTCATTACCCAAAGCAATCTCCATGCCTATTTGCAGCCACCCCTCCTTTGTTTCCCTTGCTATATATAATTCTTTTTATATAACATTAAAAGATTACCAGCTATTTATTATTCACCCATCAGCTCTCATCATAATCAATTTTCTGCATTTTTAAAATAAATTCTTTCATTAGAGTATATTTTTCTGCATTTAAAAAAACTCAGTCATTTTCTTGGCATTTCACTCCCTTCCTTTCTCTCCCTTATTTTGGAATCTCTTCAATCTATATTTTCTTTAGTAACTCTGACCCTTTTCTTCCTTTTGATGTCTTTCATTTACCATTTTTCTCCTAGTTGGTTTCCTTTTGACACACTCATTTATTGGCTTGTGCATTTATTTGCTTCTTGAGCCAAAAGTTGCCAAAATGTGTTATGAGGCAGGGCCGGGGTTGACGTCCCCTCAGAGGGGCTATGATAGTCTGACGATCATTACCTGCTATTGCTATTAGTAGTTACCATCTGTTGACTGCTTCCTATGGGTAGGTTAAGCATGGTACTAAGAAGCTCCCTGAACAATTGGTTCTTACTATCCTAATTTTACCAACAAGTAAAAGGTCTCAGGGTATGTAATATGTCTAAGGTCACCTAGTCAATAGATGGTGGGTCAAAGACTCTGGAGGATCTTTCTTTCCCTGGTTGTTTGGAGAAACCCAGAAGGAGAAAGGCCTCTGGGAAGCTTGGTCATGGTCAGCTGGAGGGCTGAGGCTGTCAGATCAGTGTGATTCAATGTGTCTGATAAAAACCTTCCCTGTTTAATTCCAAATCTGGTGCTCCGCTGTTGGGGATCTGTGGAAACTGATATTTTATAGGAGAAGAGCAAAAGTTCTACTTACCCTCAATCAAAGAAAAATCTCTTTGCTGTCAGCAATTACTCATGATAAAACTCTTTACTGCTCCCAGTCTCTACTTGGACATCAAGAAGAAAACTAAAAGTACAAAGGAATGGTCATCTTTGAACAGGCAATTTAGATCTCTGGTTGTAATAAGAATTGTTAGGTTTACTACCAGGTACTTTTCCAAGCATATGCAGATGTCATGTGTGAGAGCCTGTTTATACTGTCTGTTGATTATTAAACTTTTGGGAATTTTGTGAGATAGCTATTAAACCACTGGTAGCTTGAATCACCCAGTAGAAGTATTTATGGAAATAGAAAAACACTACAAGTTAGGACTCTGTCTCCCTGTAGCCAAGCTTGTTAAACATTCATCAGCACACCTCTGATTGTCTCTCAAAACTCTATGTATTATTATCTCTCAATACAAAGAATTTGAAGCAAAGAAAGTTTAAAACAACTTGCCTAAAGCAATGTGGTTTGTAAGCACCAGAACTGATTTGTGAGCCCAAATGGACTGGCTATTCACCAACCACAGCCCACCATATCTCTGCAGGGAAGATGAGTCTAAGAGAGGTCATGGAAACCTCTTTGCTAGGAAGGTGTTTGCGAACAACCATTCCCCTCAATTTGAAGAGAAGTTAGCATCTATTTTATAAGCCCTGGTGGTAGAAAGGCTTACATGGTTTTGTGCAGATATCTCTGTCCCATGACTCCCATCCCATGCAGAGAAAGAGCTCATTAATTCTACAAAGACCCTAGGGTTCCACAGCCCATAGACAATTGGCCACTAACGATGGTAGAGGGAGCATGGGAGTAATTAGAAAAAATATGTTAGTAATAATGATCACTGGGGTGGGCAAAAGGTCACCCACTGCTTCTCTATCAATAGGAAGGAAAAGAGCAGTGTCTCTTTCTTCTCCACCTCTAGTGAATTCTAGCATTAATATGTTCCTCTCATGCCTCTGATTCATCCATGCAGAATCACACTTTTAAGAGTTCTCAATTTTTTTCTTTTCTAATCAACTTCTTTCTGAGTAGAACAATGCTATAGCCACAGAGAATTATAAAACTCCAGGGTTTGAGGGGACTAGGATTTTTGATCTAAGCTTCATACAGTGTAGCAGAATCATTGTCATGCCTCTCACCCATTATTAGAGTGGGGACTTATGGGGCCTGTTGGCCCAGGTCCAGATCACAGTGCATGTTTCAGGTTCATGGACATGCCTGGTGTCATGTCTGCAGTCTCTGAATGTAAAATTGGGATGCACAGATTTGGTAGCTAGAAGAATCCTACATTGTTTCTGTGATGTCTATGAAGTTAAGAGCTATAATGATAGATAAGGCCAAATGGGGATTTCTGAATCTACACTCCTTTCCCCGTAAAAGACAGGATATCAAGAACAATTTTACAATCTAAAGGAATATCACAACCCAAAAGTTGATTGATGCCCCTGTTAAAGGATTGTGAGTGGTTGTCCCTGTCGTGTTACCTATTTATTTCACCAGTTTGATCACTGCAAACACTAGATGAATATTGGAAGATAATGGAAATAATACAAACTAAGCAGCAGCCTGAATCACAGTTGTGCCTCACATGCTCTGGGTCCATGTTAGGCAGTTATTGATCTGATGAGTGTGTTCTTCTCAAATACTATCGAGAGAGACGACCAGAGGCAGTTTCCATTCACAGGGTGAGGATGTACGTTCACATTTACAGTGTTTCTTCAAGTCTATGTGAGACCTTTCCCATGATCATATGAACTAAAGGATAGAGATGTATTGCTACTCCAAGTAAATAAGCCTTGATTTATAGCATTTGCTGATTTCTGTAGTGTAAATATTTCCACCTTGACTAATTTTAAACTGTCAATCTGTCATTACTGATAACAGAGAGTTGGAAAGAGATTCACAATCATACATTACTAGGCAGAGCATGATATATTGTTTTTATTATACAGACAAAATAGGTGTAACTGCAAGAAGGCTGGAGCATGACACAAATTGTAAAGTGCTTCCCTAGCAAGCACAAGGCCGAGATCAAACCTCAGTACACCAAAAACAAAAAAGAAAAAAGGAATAAATACAAGAGCATAGATGATACAACAATTTACATATTATTACCCATGTTTTAATACAATTTATTTGAGTGTGAGTTTAGGCAACTTAATTTTTAAAGAATGACTATGTTTAACAACTGGTTTGCAAAATTCCTGAAAATTTGACAAATAACTTGAAAAGGCAGGGTGAGCTGGCCCCAGCACACCACTGGACATGATCTTCTGAACATGCCACAAAACATCACATTGTCCCACTGTGTTGATGACATCATTTTAGTCAAACAGGATGAGCCAGAAGGGCAAGTATGTTTGGAGGATTGTTTAGACAAATGCACTCCAGTGGGTGGGAGATAAACCCTATGAAAGGATATTCAGGGCCCTCATGTCTTTGAAGCTTTTAGAGGTCCAATGGTTTGGGCTATGCCCGGATATCCCTTGAAGTAAGGACAAATTACTGCATTTCATATTTACTGTCATTGATGGGAATACCACTAATGCTTGGTAGTTTTTTGGTTCTAGGAGTAGTATATTCCACAGTGATTATATTACTGCATGACACACTTACTAGTGACTGACTGGAGCCCAGAGCAGGAAAGGGTCCAGGATCTAGACCACCTACTTATGCACCTTGCTTCTTCCCTCTGGTTCTGCTTGAGTGATATCCAGGAAGTGTTACTTCCATTTTACAATGGATGATACTCTACCCATATGACAGCTATTCTAGGCTCTCATAAGTAGTCTTGCTGCAGTGGCCATCTGAGCCAACAAACTCTAGGTGGAGGTATTAATGGTAGGAAAAGATGTGGTGTTACATTTTGGTAAGCTTTGAAGGAGAATCACAACATAGACTTCTGGAGGTCTTGGTCAAGACTATGCTACCTGTTGCATGCAAGGATACTCTGCTAGGAAATGTTTCTGACCTGCTACTGGTTCTTTTTAGGGATAGAGCTTCTGGCTATCAGACATTGAGTGACTGTGAGGCTAAAAATTCTGGGTTCTGTCAAACCAAAGAAGTGATAAAGTTACATTGTTCCAGCATTGTTTTTTGTAATATAGAACTAGTACATTCTGGATATTGCACTAGTGAACTAGAGGCCAGAAGCAAGGTGCATAAAAAAGGTGCAGATCCTTATGTCATCCACATTGTTGCCACTCTCTCTTTGCTCACACCAGTGGCTAATGGGGCTGTTATATTTTCCTATTCTTGCTAAGCAGGCACTCTTGCCACTTAAGCCATTCTGCCAGCCCTAGCCATCTATTCTTACATTAAAAAATTACAAATCTTGGTAGCTTAAACCAACAACCTCTTCATTATATCTCACACACTGTTGGCCAAGAATTGAATAAGAGCTTGGTTGAGTGATTATTTTTTTCTCCCTCCACGAGTGATTCTTAGGTTGCATGTTGCACCAGCTAGGATCACTTGGAGCTACTCATCTGTCAGATGGACAGCACCAGAGGGTCCAAGACATCTTCATTCACATTCTTGGCACCTTGGTGTGTTCACTAGAAGTTTGGGTTCCTCTTGTCCCTACTCTGTGTTATCTCAGGTTCTTTATACCTGGTCTCTCCAGCAATACAGTCAAGCTTTTTCATGTGGCAACTCAGGACTCCAAGAGACCAAGGTAGAATAGCCATTTTTTTTATAGGTAAGTTTCAGGCCTGGCATGGTGTCACTTCTGCCACACTGCTTTGGTTAAACCAGTTACAGATTAGCCCAGATTCAGGAGGAATGGAAATAGAAACCTTTTCTGATAAGAAGATTGTCAAAGAATTTGTTTTTTTTTTTTTAGGAAGGACCAAGGGTTTTTACTAGTTGAGAGGAGGATAGCTATACAGGGAGTTGACTTGCATTGATTTCCTGTGCATGTGTGGTACCTTCTAAGTTAATTCTTCTTGAATTAAGCTTTTCTCTAGTTCCTGGTCCCCTTCTCCTATTGGCCTCAGTTGCTTTAAAGTATCTGCTTTAGTTTCTCTGCATTGAGGGCAACAAATGGTATCTAGTTTTTTAGGTGTCTTACTTATCCATATACCTCCCTTGTGTGTTCTTGCTTTATCATGTGATCAAAGTCCAATCCCCTTGTTCTGTTTGCCCTTGATCTAATGTCTGCATATGAGGGAGAACATATGATTTTTGGTCTTTTGTGCCAGGCTAACCTCACTCAGAATGATGTTCTCCAATTCCATCCATTTACCAGAGAATGATAACATTTCGTTCTTCTTCATGGCTGCACAATATTCCATTGTGTATAAATACCACATTTTCTTTTTTAAAAAAATTTTTATTTTATTCATATGTGCATACAATGTTTGGGTCATTTCTCCTGCCTTTCCCCCACACCCTCCCTTCCCCCCCAACCCCGCTCCCTCCCATACCCCCTTACCCTCTCCACCTGGAGGAAATTATTTTGCCCTTATCTCTAATTTTGCTAGAGGATAACAAAATAATAGGAAGGACCAAGGGTTTTTGCTAGTTGAGATAAGGATGGCTATACAGGGAGTTGACTTGCATTGATTTCCTGTACATATGTGTTACTTTCTAAGTTAACTCTTCTTGAACTAAGCTTTTCTCTAGTTCCTGGTCTCCTTCTCCTATTGGCCTCAGTTGCTTTTAAGGTATCTGCTTTAGTTTCTCTGTGTTGAGGGCAACAAATGCTATCTAGATTTTTAGGTGTCTTACCTATCCTCATACCTCCCTTGTGTGCTCTCGCTTTATCATGTGATCAAAGTCCAATCCCCTTGTTGTGTTTGCCCTTGATCTAATGTCCGCATATGAGAGAGAACATACAATTTTTGGTCTTTTGGGCCAGGCTAACTTCACTCAGAATGATGTTCTCCAATTCCATCGATTTACCAGCGAATGATAACATTTTGTTCTTCTTCATGGCTGCATAAAATTCCATTGTGTATAAATACCACATTTTCTTAATCCATTCGTCAGAAGTGGGGCATCTTGGCTGTTTCCATAACTTGACTATTGTGAATAGTGCTGCCATAAACATGGGTGTGCAGGTGCCTCTGGAGTAACCTGTGTCACAGTCTTTTGGGTATATTCCCAAAAGTGGTATTGCTGGATCAAATGATAGATCAATGTTTAGCTTTTTAAGTAGCCTCCAAATTTTTTTCCAGAGTGGTTGTACTAGTCTACATTCCCACCAACAGTGTAAGAGGGTTCCTTTTTCCCCTGCATCCTCACCAACACCTGTTGTTGGTGGTGTTGCTAATGATGGCTATTCTAACAGGGGTGAGGTAGAATCTTAGTGTGGTTTTAATTTGCATTTCCTTTATTGCTAGAGATGGTGAGCATTTTTTCATGTGTTTTTTGGCCATTTGAATTTCCTCTTTTGAGAAAGTTCTGTTTAGTTCACTTGCCCATTTCTTTATTGGTTCATTAGTTTTGGGAGAATTTAGTTTTTTAAGTTCCTTATATATATTCTGGTTATCAGTCCTTTGTCTGATGTGTAGCTGGCAAATATTTTCTCCCACTCTGTGGGTGTTCTCTTCAGTTTATTTCTTTTGATGAACAGAAGCTTTTTAGTTTTATGAGGTCCCATTTATCTATGCTGTCTCTTAGTTGCTGTGCTGCTGGTGTTCCGTTGAGAAAGTTCTTACCTATACCTACTAATTCCAGAGTATTTCCTACTCTTTCCTGTATCAACTTGAGAGTTTGTGATCTGATATTAAGATCCTTGATCCACTTTGAGTTAATCTTGGTATAGGGTGATATACATGGATCTAGTTTCAGTTTTTTTTCTATATTTGCTGAGGTTTGCTTTGTGCACTAGGATATGATCTATTTTGGAGAAGGTTCCATGGGCTGCTGAGAAGAATGTATATTGTGTAGAAGTTGGATGAAATGTTCTGTAGACATCAACTAGGTCCATTCTATCTATGGTATATTTTAGATCTAGGATTTCTTTATTGATTTTTTGTTTGGATGATCTATGTATTGATGATAATGGGGTGTTAAAGTCTCCCATGACCACTGTGTTGGAGTTAATATATGCTTTTAGGTCCTTCAGGGTATGTTTGATAAAATTGGGTGCTTTGACATTGGGTGCATATAGGTTGATAATTGTTATTTCCGTTTGGTCTATTTCCCCTTTTATCAGTATGGAACATCCTTCTTTATCTCGTTTGAAGTCTACTTTGTCAGAAATATGTACTGCTACCCCTGCCTGTTTTTGGGGGCCATTGGCTTGGTAAATCTTCTTCCAGCCTTTCATCCTAAGCCTATGCTTATTTCTGTCTGTGAGATGGGTTCTCCTGTAAGCAACAAATTGTTGGATCTTCCTTTTTAATCCATTTCGTCAAATGGTGCCTTTTGGTGGGGGAATTAAGTCCATTAACATTAAGTGTTAGTACTGATAGGTATGTGGTGATTCCTGTCATTTAGTTGTCTTGGTTGTTTGAAGGTTTGGTTGTGTGTACCTAAGTTGAGGTTACTCTCTACTTTCTTGCTTTTTCTTTTCCTGTAGTTTGGTGCTGCCTGCCCTTTCATGGGTATGTTGGGTTTCACTTTTTGTGTGCAGAATCTCTTGAAGAATCTTTTGTAGTTGTGGCTTTGTGGTCACATATTGTTTTAGCTTCTGTTTATCATGGAAGACTTTTATTGCTCCATCTGTTTTGAATGATAGTTTTGCTGAGTAGAGTATCCTGGGGTTGAAATTATTTTCATTCAGTGCCCGGAAGATCTCATCCCAAGCTCTTCTTGCTTTTAATGTTTCTGTTGAGAAGTCTGCTGTGATTTTGATGGGTTTATCTTTGTATGTTATTTGTTTTTTCTCTCTTACAGCCTTCAATATTCTTTCTCTGGTTTCTGTACTTGTTTTAATTATAATATGCCATGGGGTGGTTCTATTTTGATCTGGTCTGTTTGGTGTTCTGGAGGCCTCTTGCATCTGTATGGGAATAGATTTCTGTAGATTTGGCAAATTTTCTGTTATTATTTTGTTGAATATATTATGCATTCCCTTTGCTTGCACCTCTTCTCCTCCTTCAATGCGCATGACTCTCAGGTTTGGTCTTTTGATGGAGTCAGGGAGTTCTTGCATTTTCTTTTCATAGGTCTTTGGTTTTTCCTTTAATTACCATTTCATCTTTGAATTCTGAGATTCTGTCTTTTGTTTGTTCTATTCTGCTGGATTGGCCTTCCATTTTGTTTTGTAGTTCTGTTTCGTTCTTTTTCTGAGGTTTTCCATATCCTGAGTTCTTCCTCTTTAATGTTGTCTATTTTCATCCTGAGTTCATTTATGTCTTTATTAATTGTGTTCTCTGTTTCACTTTGGTGTTTATACAGTGCTTCTATGGTTTCTTTTATTTCTTCTTGTGCTTTTTCAAAAACTCGATTTTTGTTGTCTTGGAATTTCTTGAGTGTCTCCTGTACATTTTGGTTGACCATATCCAGTATCATCTCTATAAAATTCTCATTGCTTACCTGTAGGATTTCTTCTTTTAGATTATTCTTGTAGGCTTCATTGGGTTCTTTGGCATAGTTTATCTTCATTTTGTTGGAGTCTGCCTCTGAGTATCTGTTTTCTTCATTTCCCTCTGTTTCCTGTACTATTTTTTTTTGCTGGGGGGAAACTGGTTTCCCTGTTTTTTCTGTCTTCCCAGCATTGCCCTTGGTATTGTTACTGTCCCTGTACTGTGTGGAATTAAGTATTTTCTAGCTTGTAATGATAACAATGGTGATATTTAGAATGGAAGGGTGAGAGGAGAGGGAAAGTAAAGAAGGTAAAGAAAAAGGGAAAAACAAGTAAACAAGTAAAAAAACAAAACAAACAAACAAAAGTTTCAAAGATATAAACAGGGAGAGATAGTGTAGTAATCAACAGTAAGCTAAACAGGCATTAGAGGGACAGAGAGAGTATTGAAAAAAAATCTCCAAGTTCAAATGCAATAAAGTTTCAGTCATAATAATTTTAATGTTAGTCCCTCAGCCTCCAATCCTGGAAATGGTGTCTCAGAAGTAGTTCTGTCGTTGTCTCATCAAAGGGGAAGAAAACCAAACTAAACCAAACCAAAACACCACAAAGTGTCCCAAGTTCAAATGCAATACAGTTTCCAGTAAGTTTTTCTGCATGCAGGTGTAGTTCAGTTTTTGTCTCATCAAAGGAAGAGTGAAAGAAAAAGAGTCCAGAGACAGTTCTGTGAATGGCTATATGAGGCTGCTGCTCACCTGCCCACTGCTGTCAGCGTGCTGTTGCTGGAGGCTTTATTTATGCAGATCTCAGGAGTGACTTTAACATTCACCTAGCCCCTCAGGCTTTGTTTACTTAGAGTTCTCCTGGGTGTGACTGCCACTGCTACAAGCTTTCCCCTTTCCAAGCGCACTGGGGGAGGTGACACTGCACCAGCTTTCTCAGGCCGGTATGTTTATTTACAGTTTACGTGGGAAGTGGGTCTTCCCCCCTCTCCTGTGGAGTTTTCCTCCCACTGCCACTTTTACAAGCTTTCCCACTCCTGGTTGCTGGGCAGTGCCGCAGCTCCTGCCTTCTCTGTCTGGCTTGTTTATTTACAGTTCCATGAGGGATTGCCCCTCCCCCATCTTTGGCGCTCAGGGTGCCCTGCCCTCTTTGCTACATGTCTTTTTTGTTGTTGTTGCTTGTTATTCAGTTTTTTTTTCTTTTTTCCCTGGGTGGAGGTTGGTCTGTCCAGGGGGCTATGCTGATCTGGCCCAGGGTTGTCTGTGGGAGTGCCATGTGCCGCTTAGCTCACCTTGTGTTCTGTGTCTTCCCAAGCAGTTTGGATGCTGGCGTCTGGCAGCAGCGCGGTATCCCTCCTGGTTTCTCCATTTAATGTGAAGTGTGGATGCTATGCGTGGGCTAGGGGGTGTGGAGGAGTCAAAGTTTTGCCTCTTTTCGGTGGTTTTTCCTGTAAGGTGTATCTCCAGTGTCTCTCCAAGATTTTACTTTAGGAAGCATGCTTTCTGCTTCCTCCCTCTAGCTGCCATTTGGAATCCCTCTTTTCAAAGAATTTTTAATCTGTCTTTGGTGGAGATGTTCCTTAGGCCAAGCTAATGGGTGAAAAATGTTGACTTTGACTCATGTGTGGTTTGGCTCAACACATTGGTGTGAACTGAAAATGGACTGGTATTGCACTATATTCATCTTCAAGGGTGGGTGTGGAAGACAGTAGTGATGGTAAATCCTCCCAGTGGTTCTTGGTTTGGGTGGTACACCAGCTCACGTGGAAAGAAAAGTGGCCTAATGAAAGAATAGATGTAAATACCACATGGACCTTTATTAATGATTTGGCTACTGTTCAAAGGACTTGGAAAGAGAAGGTTTGAAGATCAAGGAGAATGAACTCTTGGAAAGAGATATGTGGATCCATCTGTGAGAATGAAAACAAGTCTGAATAATTTTGCATTTCATGTTAATGCCCACCAGAGAGTATCTACAAGAGAAGAGGCACTAAATAACCAAGTATCACTTCAGGGAAGTTCACATCAATGAGCCTCTGCAAGGCCACCCCAGTGCTGGCCCAAAGGGTTATGAAAGCAGTAGCTATGGTAGCAAGATGGAAGTATGTATGGGTCCAATAACATGTTCTTCTGCTCACTGAGACTGATCTAACTTTTGCTTCTAAGTGTCCAACTTTCCTGAGCTATAGAAATGTTGTATCTTGGCATCATGTTTTGTGCACAAATTCAGTACTGAAATTGGAGACAATCTGACTGCTGCAAATGTGACCTTGGTCCTGCATAATAGGAATAAAAGAAAACAAAGTTGAACAAAACCCAAAAACTCCTGTAAGAACCCTGAGTGTTTTCTCCTACCATTAAATACTCTTAATCCTGAAGAATTCTGGTGACAAAAATGTGTTGACATTTTTTTTTCTTCGACACTGACCAAGAAGACATCAACTAAGATAACTATATAAGTATAACTTCAGTTCTGAATTATATATTTGGATGTAGAGTCAGTTATCATAGGTTATGGTATCCTGCAAGACTGCCATGTACTTCAGTTGCCATTCACAGGTTTAGGCTCTGGAGCTTCTGACCCACTGGCTAATTCTTTTGGGGTTCTTATTAGGACCAAGAAATTCCCTCCTTGGGTGTCCTTCTGGTGACCAGGCCACATTTAGGTGCCCACTGAGTTATTAGAACAAAAGATACTACAATTACCCAGGAAATTCTAAGTGATTAGGTGCTCTGTGGCAGGAACTCTTGTTCAAATCCAAATACAAGAATAGAAAATTCTTCTATCTTCCTCATTGCTTTAGGAAATTACAAGGGTTAGGTGTTCTGTACCAGGAACTGGGGGAAGAGATGAAATATTTATTAAATCAGTATCACAGCCCATTGGCTACCACATTATTCTGCAACCCATAACTGCAGTAGCTTTTCTTATCACTCTCAGGTGCTTTGCATATGTGGCTGTAGGTTCAAGAAGAAACCAAGTGGGTATGAGACCTCAGGATTACATGTTATTTTGCTGTGATTTTCTCCCAAGTTTGGCCTTTTGAAATCCTTTAATATTATAGAATTAGATATGTTAACAATCTTTAATAGTTTTGTGGTATATACAATATTCACGGATAAAGCAGCTTTAGGAGTGGGTAAGAAACATGCTGTTCATAATTAATAACTATTTTAACCTAGGCTAAACTGAGGTTATGCCTAAATTTAACCTAGTTAAAAATGGCCACTTTGTTATGGCCATTTTGCCTGGAAACTCATAATGATTACTGGAAGTGATTCCTATAGGGGCATAAACTATATGTAGCCACTTCTGCCCTGAGCCTGTGGCTTCTTAAATTTAAGTCTCTCTCTTTCTCTCTCTCTCTCTTTCTCACACACACATACACACATATGCTTTTTTATTTATTAGAATAAGTACAGAATGCGCAAGTGTAATATTCAAAAGTCAAACAAAGACATACGTTACAAAGTATATTTCCCTCCTATGTCTATTATTCAAACTACCTGCTTCCTTTTCTCAGGGATAATAGTTGCAATCAGTTTCTTATGTATCCTTCTACTGACAGTGTTATTTTATACTACTATAGGTCCAATCAGGAGACAGAAGCCACACAGTGATTCAAACAAGGGAGGTTTAATATAAAGTGTTGTTAAACTGTGATAAAAGAGTAATCAAAACATATAACTCTGCTGGGTATTCTTGGGCCAAGGGAGAACACACAAGAAAAAGTGAAGTTGGGCTCTTTCCCCCAGTCTGGGATTCGAACTTGATTGAAGAAGGGGTACTTGCAGCCTACTGGATTGCAGAGGTCTAGAAGTTTGCATAGTGCAGAGCTGGTCCACAGTTGCTGAGAAGGTAGGAAGCACCCCTCTGGGGTTCAGAGCACAGCTGGTGAGTGTGTTTGGTATGCTGAGTTGTGTGCCACCATAGGTGGGAGGACTTGTGTCCCCCACCTATCTTAGTTGGGAGACGTATAGGAGAAAAACTTACAGGGATGCAGATGCTCAGATGCTCATGTTGGAAATCTGGAGTGCAGGCTGTCCACAGTAGCAAGGCTGTGGGAAGATGATTACCAGGCTGGGTTGGGGCTGTGAGCTCAAATTATGAAAGTGGAATTTGGAATGGAGAACTAATATATTGATAACTGGCACACTTAAACAAATATAAATAGCTATAAATGTGTACTTTTCCAACTTTTAGACTTAACAGCAGCATATTACCTTATTTTTTCCTTTGCTAAGGGATTATTCCATACGAATTCAAAATTTCCTCCTTTCAAAGACTCTGTACACATCTTCACTTATTTAGCTAGTTCCTTATTAATTTTAACTATTTTCAATCCTTTGGTTGAGTATTCTCATTCATTTACTAATTTATAACCACACAAGAATATTGTCATATTCTACAAGTAGAATTTCTGAGCCAAAAATGGGTGAATGCAAAATAGACATCATTGGAAAGAAACTCAAAGAACATATAATAGGAATTAGAATTGGAGGTTAAAAAATAGTGACAATGTGACCAGGCAGGGAATTAGACATGGAAATGATAAAATTTGGAACATGATTATGAAAGTGAGGTACTAAAATGGAGAAAAGAGAATGTCACATATGATCCATGTGATAATGTGTTACCTAGAGACACCTCCCTTTAGTACACACACACACACACACACACACACACACACACACACAGCCATCATCCATTGCTGTGGCATGATAGATATGAAGAAGACAGAGAGGTGCAGAACTCAAGCTTCATGATCAGGCATTGCAGAATCTCTTCTCAATTTTAAATCACACTAAGCAGCTGTCTCAGCTTTGTCTGGTCTCCACTTCTTTCCCCAGTAACCTCCTGAATGCCCTCTTTACATCCTTGTTCCTCAGGGTGTATATGAGAGGGTTAAGACAAGGAATGCCCACTGCATAGAAGAGACTAAAGAACTTCCCTCTCTTTTGGGCATAGGGATTTTTGGGCTGGAGGTAGACAGCAATGACTGAGCCGTACAAAAGAGTGACCACAATGAGATGGGAAGAGCAGGTCCCAAAGGCTTTTCTTCGCCCCCCTGCAGAGTCAATCCTCAGCACTGCCCGGGCAATGGCACCATAAGAAACAAGGATGAGGCTGAGAGGCACAACCAAGATAAGGACACTTGCAACAGCCATCTGGACCTCATTGTAGGTGGTGTCCCCACAGGAGAGTCTAATTAAAGCTGGGACCTCACACACAAAATCATCCACCTGATGGTGGGGACAGAAGGGCAGGCGGAGGGTGGGTGGTGTCTGGACCACTGACTCCACCAGCCCAATGATCCAGGCCACAGCTGCCAGCTGCCAGCACAGGCGGGGGTGGATGATGGTGGCATAATGGAGTGGTTGACAGATAGCTGCATAGCGGTCAAAGGCCATCACTGTCAGGAGGATGCACTCAGTGGTCCCTAGAGACAGGAAAATGAAGAGCTGGACAGAGCAACCTAGGAAGCTGATCGTTTTCCTGGGGCCCCAGAGGTTGACAAGCATCTGAGGGACACAACTTGTAGTGAAGCAGAGGTCCAAGAAGGAGAGGTTGGAGAGGAAAAAGTACATTGGGGAGTGGAGTCTGGGGTCCAGCACAGAGAGCAGGATGATGAGTGTGTTGCCCACCAGGGTCAGGAGGTAGGAAATCAAGACAACCACAAAGAGAATCTTTTCCAGCTGTGGGTGTTCAGAGAAGCCCAGAAGGATGAAGCCCACTGGGGAACTTTGGTTGACCATGGCCTGTTCCTGTCCAGCCAGAGGTCTGAGACTGCTAGGTTTGTATGCTCCATCCTGTTTTGTAAAAACAAACCATAGGTGCTTGTCAGGGCATATTAAATAGACTTTTCTTCTTTTCCTCTGTTCTTTCAGGCTTCCCTTTCTAGGCACACCACCATCTAGAAGCTTCTTCACATCCTCTGCTGCTGTTGGTGAAAAATTGTCAAGTAGAAGCAAGGAGATCAGGTATTGGATAGAATCTCACACTGGTGCCTCTGATTTACTGGTTGAGGGAAAAAAGACTGATGTCAAATATGGGTTAATGAACTAATTCATTAGTTCAGAAACTTATTAAGAGCCCTGTGTTCTGAGTGCATTTTCAAATTTTCATTTAATTTGCTTTTTGTGGTGTTGGGTATTGAAACCCAGGGTTTTGCTAGACAAATGCTCAGCTACTGAGGTACATCTCTATCCATTTTGAGTGCTTTTCTAACTGTTTTTCTATTCCTTAATTATTTGTTGGAGGAACTAGATTAGTAATATATTTTGGAGCTGGAGATTTAGCTCAGTGATAGAATGCTTGTTGGTCATGTACTTTGCATTGGATCACCAGCAATGGAAGAAAATTAGTATGTTTTGAATAAATTTTCTGATTATATGTTATATTTGTAGGCTTGATCATTTCTATATTTGTTGAATGAGTTGTGGAATATAATGAATGGAAATACATTTCATTTATTTTATACTTCTTCACTTGCAAGGGAACTTAATGGAGACAGACTGTGTTATCTATGAGCGAGATTTTCTTGTACTGTAAGAGATTCTTACCTCATAGCAAGATCAGTTCAGTTTCCCTGGCCTCTTTAAAAACCAAGTCACTCAACCAGCTGTCCTGGATAGGGGAATTGGTACACATGTTCATTGCCTGCCATGAGAAGTTTACAGGCAAGAGGTGTGAGTTACTCCATGCAAGTTAAACATCATTAGGAGTTCACAGACACATTATCAAAAGACTTACAGACTTAAAGACAATAATGCCAGTATTTGGGGGTAAACGAGACTAAAGGGTTTATAAAGGTTTTCTTTTTTCAGTGATGGGATGGAACTCAGACCTTCATGCATTGTAGGCTTGTGGTCCATCACCGAGCTGCACACCAGCCCAAGGGTGTATAAAGTGAAGGACAAATATTGTGAAAAATGTTTCTGAGAAAGCTTCTTAGAGTAGATTTTTTTCTATAAATAAAGAGTATTGGGGCATAGGCCAGTTAGAGGCTGCAGCCACTCTGAAAGTTGAACTGGGGACTCAGGGTGCTCTTGTCTTAGAAGATCTCAGGAAGGCCATGGGGAGGGTGAGGTGAGATGGGTGGACCTCTGCCAAATGTGCTCTAGGATGGATGGGCATGTCGCTAAACCCGGGTCCCCACCTTGTGTTTTAATTCCTTTTTAAGCCAGAAATTTCTGCTTTTGTCTTTTTTATTTGTTCCTTTTCTCCTATTGTTTTTTCCCATATGAGATATTTTCTTTAATATTTAAATGCTATATATTAAAACAAAAGTGTGAGTAAAGCAAATCTTTACAGTATAAAGAATAATGAAGTTATCTCCTGGTACTGCCATTAGCCAGGTTGAGGAACTGAACAAACATTTCAGGTGTATTGTATGCCCCTTTCTGACTTCTAAATTTCCCATCCTTAAAGATGGAATGACCATTTAGGATTTTAAATTATTATTTCTTTTTGAGATTTTTTCACATGCTACAAAATTCATTATTTTGAAGTATGCAGCATTCTAAAGTATATTCATCAGTTATACAACCAACACCACCTAGCACAAAAGATTTAATTACCCAAAGCAATCTCCATGCTTATTTGCAGCCACCCCCCTTAGTTTTCTTTGTGATATACAGTTCTTTTTATGTAACCTTAAACAATAGCCAACTGTTTATTATATATCCATTATCTCTCACCATACTCAATTTCCTGCATTTCTAATTCAGTCATTTTCTTGGCATTTCACTCCCTTCCTTTCTCTCCCTTATTTTGGAATCTCTTCAATCTATATTTTCTTTAGTAACTCTGCCACTTTTCTTTCTTTTGATCTCTTCCATTTACCATTTTCCTCCTAATTGATTATCTTTGACACATTCATTTACTGGATTGTACATTTATTTGCTTCTTGAGCCACAAGGTGCCAACATGTGTTGTGAGCCAGGGTCGGGGTTGGTGTCCCCTCAGAGGGGCTGTAATAGTCTGACAATCATTGCCTTCTATTGCTATTAGTAGTTACCATTTGTTGAGTGCTTCCTATGAGTAGGCTAAGCATGGAACTAGGAAGCTCCCTGAACAATTGGTTCTTATTATCCTGATTTCCCCCAAAATAAACAGTTTCAGGGTATGTAATATGTCTAAGGTCACCTAGTCAATAAGTGCTAGGACAGAGATTCTAGAGAATCTATCTATCCCTGGTTGTTCAGAGAAGCCCAGAAGGTAAAAGGCTAATGGGGAACTTGGCCATGCAGGGCTGGAGGGCTGAGGCTCTCAGATCAGTGTGATTCAATGTGTCAGAAAAACCTGCCCTGTTTAATTCCAAATGTGGTGCTCCACTGTTGAGGACCTGTGGAAACTGATATTTCATAGGAGAAGAGCAAAAGTTCTACTTACCCTCAATCAAAGAAGAAAAATCTCTTTGCTGCCAGCAATTACTCATGATAAAACTCTTTACTGCTTCCAGTCTCTACCTGGACATCAAGAAGAAAACTAAAAGTACAAAGGAATGGTCATCTTTGAACAGGCAATTTAGATCTCTGGTTGTAATAAGAATTGTTAGGTTTACTACCAGGTACTTTTCCAAGCATATGCAGATGTCATGTGTGAGAGCCTGTTTATACTGTCTGTTGATTATTAAACTTTTGGGAATTTTGTGAGATAGCTATTAAACCACTGGTAGCTTGAATCATCCAGTAGAAGTATTTATGGAAATAGAAAAACACTACAAGTTAGGACTCTGTCTCCCTGTAGCCAAGCTTGTTAAACATTCATCAGCACACCTCTGATTGTCTCTCAAAACTCTATGTATTATTATCTTCCTCTCAATACAAAGAATTTGAAGCAAAGAAAGTTTAAAACAACTTGCCTAAAGCAATGTGGTTTGTAAGCACCAGAACTGATTTGTGAGCCCAAATGGACTGGCTATTCACCAACCACAGCCCACCATATCTCTGCAGGGAAGATGAGTCTAAGAGAGGTCATGGAAACCTCTTTGCTAGGAAGGTGTTTGCGAACAACCGTTCCCCTCAGTTTGAAGAGAAGTTAGCATCTATTTTATAAGCCCTGGTGGTAGAAAGGCTTACATGGTTTTGTGCAGGTATCTCTGTCCCACGACTCCCATCCCATGGAGAGAAAGAGCTCATTAATTCTACAAAGACCCTAGGGTTCCACAGCCCACAGACAATTGGCCACTAACGATGGTAGAGGGAGCATGGGAGTATCTACAGGAAATATGCCAGTCATACTCATCTCTCGGGTGTATAAAAGGTCACCTACTGCTTCTCTGTCAATAAGAAGGACATGGGCAATGTCTCTCTTCCCCTATACCTGCAGTGAATTGCAGAATCCAGATGTTGTTCTCATGCCTCTGATTGAGAACTTTTAAGAGTTCTTAATTTTTTTCTTCTTTAATCTTTCTACTCTTTCTGAGTAGAACCATGCAATAACAACAGAGAATTGTAAAACTCCAGGGTTCAGGGGGTTTAGGATTTTACTCTAATCTACATATGATGTAGCTGAATCATTATCATGCCTGTCCTCCATTATTAGAGTGGGGACATGTGGGACCTGATGGTCCAGGTCCAGATCACAGTGCATATTTCAAGTTCATGGACATGCCAGGTGTTAATGTCTGCAGTCTCTGAATGTACAATGGGAAGCACAGATTTGGTAGTTGAAGAATCCCCACATTGTTTCTGTGATGTCTGTGGAGTTAAGAGTTATAGTGGTAGACAAGGCCAAATGAGGATTCCTGAATCTATACTCCTTTCCCCATAAATGCAGGATATCAAGAATATTGCAATCTAGAGGAAAATCATAACCTAAAAGTTGATTGATGCCACTGTTAAAGGATTGGGAGTGGTTACCCCTGTTACATTACCTATTTATTTCACCATTTTGATCACTGCAAACACCAGATGAATATTGGAAGATGATGGAAATAATACAAACTAAACTAAGAAGCAGCCTGAATCACAGTTGTGCCTAACATGTTCTGGGTCCATGTTAGGCAGTTATTGATCTAATGAGTGTGTTCTTCTCAAATATTATCGAGAGAGAGAGGACCAGAGGCAATTTTCATTCACAGGATGAGGATGTAAGTTCACATTTACAGTTTTTCTTCAAGTCTATGTGAGATTTTTCCTGTGATAATATGAACTAAAGGATAGAGATGTACTGCTACTCCAAGTAAATAAGCCTCGATTTATAGCATTTGCTGATTTCTGTAGTGTAAAGATTTCCACCTTGACTAATTTTAAACTGTCAATCTGTCATTACTTGTAACAGAGGGTTGGAAAGAGATTTACAGTAATACATTACTATGCAGTGGATTACATACTATTTTTATTATACAGACAAAATAGGTGTAAGTAACCACAAGAGGGCTGGAGCATGGCTCAAGTGGTAGAGTGTCTGTCTAGCAATCACAAGACCAAGTTCAAACCCCAGTACTGCCAAAATACTAAATAAATACAAAAATTTAGTAAAATAACTAGGAAATGATGAATTTACATATTATTACTCTTGTTTTAATACAATTTATTTGATTGTGAGTTTAGGCAACTTAAGTTTTAAAGAATGGCTATGTTTAACTACTGGTTTGCAAAATTCCTGAAAATTTGACAAATAACTTGAAAAGGCAGGGTGAGCTGGCTACAGCACACCACTAGACATGATCTTCTGAACATTCCACAAAGCATCACATTGTCCCACTGTGTTGATGACATCATTTTAGTCAAACAGGATGAGCCAGAAGGGCAAGTATGTTTGGAGGATTGTTTAGACAAATGCACTCCAGTGGGTGGGAGATAAACCCTATGAAAGGATATTTAGGGCCCCTTATGTCTTTGAAGCTTTTAGAGGTCCAATGGTTTGGACTATGCCTGGATGTCCCTTGAAGTAAGGACAAATTACTGCATTTCATATTTACTGTCATTGATGGGAATACCACTAATGCTTGGTAGTTTTTTGGTTCTAGGAGTAGTATATTCCACAGTGATTACATTACTGCATGACACACTTACTAGTGACTGACTGGAGCCCAGAGCAGGAAAGGGTCCAGGATCTAGACCACCTACTTATGCACCTTGCTTCTTCCCTCTGGTTCTGCTTGAGTGATATCCAGGAAGTGTTACTTCCATTTTACAATGGATGATACTCTACCCATATGACAGCTATTCTAGGCTCTCATAAGTAGTCTTGCTGCAGTGCCATCTGAGCCAACAAACTCTAGGTGGAGGTATTAATGGTAGGAAAAGATGTGGTGTTACATTTTGGTAAGCTTTGAAGGAGAATCACAACATAGACTTCTGGAGGTCTTGGTCAAGACTATGCTACCTGTTGCATGCAAGGATACTCTGCTAGGAAATGTTTCTGACCTGCTACTGGTTCTTTTTAGGGATAGAGCTTCTGGCTATCAGACATTAAGTGACTGTGAGGCTAAAAATTCTGGGTTCTGTCAAACCAAAGAAGTGATAAAGTTACATTGTTCCAGCATTGTTTTTTGTAATATAGAACTAGTACATTCTGGATATTGCACTAGTGAACTAGAGGCCAGAAGCAAGGTGCATAAAAAAGGTGCAGATCCTTATGTCATCCACATTGTTGCCACTCTCTCTTTGCTCACACCAGTGGCTAATGGGGCTGTTATATTTTCCTATTCTTGCTAAGCAGGCACTCTTGCCACTTAAGCCATTCTGCCAGCCCTAGCCATCTATTCTTACATTAAAAAATTACAAATCTTGGTAGCTTAAACCAACAACCTCTTCATTATATCTCACACACTGTTGGCCAAGAATTGAATAAGAGCTTGGTTGAGTGATTATTTTTTTCTCCCTCCACGAGTGATTCTTAGGTTGCATGTTGCACCAGCTAGGATCACTTGGAGCTACTTATCTGTCAGATGGACAGCACCAGAGGGTCCAAGACATCTTCATTCACATTCTTGGCACCTTGGTGTGTTCATTACAAGTTTGGGCTCTTCTTGTTCCTTCTCTGTGTTATCTCAGGTTCTTTATACCTGGTCTCTCCAGCAAGACAGTCAAGCTTTTTCATATGGCAACTCAGGACTCCAAGAGACCAAGGTAGAATAGCCATTTTTTTTATAGGTAAGTTTCAGGCCTGGCATGGTGTCACTTCTGCTGCACTGCTCTGGTTAAACCAGTTACAGATTAGCCCAGATTCAGGGGGAATGGAAATAGACATCTTTCCTGATAAGAAGATTGCCAAAGAATTTTTAATCTGTGTTTGGAGGAGATATACCTTAGGCCAAGCTCATGGGTGAAAAATGTTGACTTTGATTTGTGTACAGTTTGGCTCAATACATTGGTATTTGCTGAAAACAGACTGCTATCCATACTTAAGGGTGGGTGTGGAAGACAGTAGTGATGGTAAATCCTCCCAGTGGTTCTTGGTTTGGGTGTTACACCAGCTCATGTGGAAAGAAAAGTGGCCTAATGAAAGAATAGATGTGAATACCACATGGACCTTTATTAATGATTTGGCTACTTGCTCAAAGGACTTGGAAGGAGAAGGTTTTGAAGGTCAAGGAGAATGAACTCTTGGAAAGAGATATGTGGATCCATCTGTGAGAATGAAAACAAGTCTGAATAATTTTGTATTTCATGTTAATGCCCACCAGAGAGTATCTACAAGAGAAGAGGCACTAAATAACCAAGTATCACTTCAGGGAAGTTCACATCAATGAGCCTCTGCATAGGCCACCCCAGTGCTGGCCCAAAGGGTTATGAAAGCAGTAACTATGGTAGCAAGATGGAAGTATGTATGGGTCCAATAACATGTTCTTCTGCTCACTGAGACTGATCTAACTTTTGCTGCTGAATGTTCAACCTGCCTGAACTATAGAAACATTGTATCTTGACATCATGGTCTGGGCACAAATTTGTATAAATAAATACTTATTAGAATAAGTACAGTATGCACAACTGTAGCATTCAAAAGTCAGGTAAATACATACATTAAAAAGAGTATTTCCTTCCTATGTTTGTTATTCAAGCTACCTATTTCCTTTTCTCAGGGATAACAGTTGCAATCATTTTCGTATGTACCTTTCTAGCAATACTGTGAATTATGCTAATGTAGGTGCAATCAGGAGGCAGTAACCACACAGTGATTCAACAAAGGAGGTTTAATATAATGCATTGTTAAACTGTGGTAAAAGTGTAACCATAACATACAAATACAACTCTGTGGAGTATTCTTGGGTTGAGAGAGCACACACGAGGAAAAATGAAGTTGGGCTCTTTCTCACAGTCTGGGATTCTAACCTAATTGGAAGGGGTACTTGCAGCCTACTGGATGGCAGAGAAGTATAGCAGTTTGCCTAGTCCAGAGCTTGTCCACAGTTGCTGAGAAAGTAGGAAGCACCCTCTGGGGTAGAGGCCACAGCTGGTGAGGGTGCTTGACATGCTGAGTTTGGTACCACCACAGGTAGAAGGACTCGTGGCCCAGACTCTGAGTTGGGAGAGCTGTAGGAGAAAAACTTAAGGGATGCAGGTGCTCAGAGGTAATTGTGGGTGGGAGATCTGGAGTATAGTCTGTTCACATTGGCAGGGCTGTGGGAAGATGCTTACCAGGCTGGGCTGGGGCTGTGATATCAAATTATCAAAGTTGGAATTTGGAGTAGAGAACCAATGTATTGATAACCGACACACCTATACAAATATAAATACCTATAAATGTGTACTCTCTCATCTTTTAAATTAACAACAGTGTATTATCTCACTTTGTTCACTTGCTAAGGGATCATTCCATAAGAGTACAAAATTGCATCCTTTCTGCATACATCTTCACTTATTAGCCAGTTCCTAATTAATTTTAACTTATTTTCAATTACTTGTTACTAAAAAGCATACTTCAGTGAATTTCCTTAGACATTTACTAATTTACACCCATATGAATATGTTGATATATGATTCTCAAAGTAGAATTTCGGGGTCAAAGATAGATGTATGAATATTTTAAAAATAGTATTTTAAACAAATTTTGACATACACAGAAGTCATACATGGGTAAATTATAACACCAATGAGTTGCTGAACATCCATTAGCCCACCACTAACTCACATCTGTGTTCACTTCTCTGTCCTGCCCTCCTGCTTCTCCCTTGGAAGTACTCACTACTCCGAACAGTAGATTTATAAATGTTTTTGGTATTACTGGAATTTGAACTCAGGGCCTTATGCTTGCTAGGCAGATGTTCTACCATTTGAGCCCTCTTTTTACTTTAACAGCTTTATCACATTTGTATAAATATCTAAGAATATAGTTAATTTTTTTTACCGTTTTTATCTTTGTGTTGTAGGCAAGTAACCATATCCTTTAACCATTACTAAGTGATGTGGTAATGGCATTTATAGTGACCAAGCATTGAATAATGGAACTCAGTTTCACACGGGAAGTTGCTTTGTACAAACATTTAAGCTCTTACATTTGATCTTTAGGTTTTAAATACGATCTGATAAGAAAAATTTCCCATTGGAAATTCCCTTTCAAATAATTGTCTTAGCAATTAGATTGGGCTTTAACTCATACCTATAGGCTTCTGTTACAATGAAGACCCAACCTGAATTTGAAAGTCCTTGTCTTTTTCTGTCTATATGTAGTTTTAGAAAGATTTCAACTTACTGAGAATACCGTACTTTATTTTTCTTTTCTCTTATCATTTTTACATTTACTCACATGTGCATACATTGTTTGTACCCCCCACCCCCGACCTACCACTTATGGGCAGAACCTGTTCTGCCCTCTTGTCTGATTTTGTTGAAGAGAAAACATAAGAGATAATAATAAAGACATAATGTTTTTGTTATCTCACATCTCCTGTGTTCACTTCTCTGTCCTGCCCTCCTGTTTCTCCCTTGGAAGTACTCACTACTCTGAACAGTAGATTTATAAATGTTTTTGGTGTTACTGGAATTTGAACTCAGGGCCTTATGCTTGCTCGGCAGATGTTCTACCATTTGAGCCCTCTTTTTACTTTAACAACTTTATCACAGAGATAAAGATAGAGAAATTCCTAGCATTGCTTCTATGCACATGTGTATTGCAACCCACATTAGTTCATCTCTACCAGACTTCTTCACTACTTCCTAGTCCCCTTCCCATAGTGTCCTCTGCCAGTTAAAGATTACTATATTCGGTGCTCTACAGTGAGCACATCAACCACATTCAAGATTTAGGTTTCCTTCCCTTTCCCGATCTCTCCCGTGTGCGCTCTTCCCTTAGTGTGTGACCCATGTCCAATAACATTACTGCATTTGTTTTAGGTCTATAGCCTGCATATGAGGGAGAACATGTGATTTTGGCCTTCTGAGCCTGGCTAACCTAGCTTGAGATGATGTTCTCCAGTTCCATCCATTTACTTGCAAATGACAAAATTTCATTCTTCCTTGTGGCTGAATAAAATTCCATTGTGTATGAATGCCACATTTTCTTAATCCATTTATCTGATGGGACATCTTGGCTGTTTCCATAACTTGGCTATTGTGAATAGTGCTTCAATAAACATGGGTGTTTAGGTGTCTTTGTAATGACCTGAGTCTCATTCCTTCAGGTAGATCCCTAGGAGTGGGATTGCTAGATCATATGGCAGATCTATGTTTGGCTTTTTAAGAAGCCTCCATATTGTTTTCCAAAGTGGTTGTACTAGATTACATTCCTACCAGCAGTGTGTGAGGGTTCCTTTTTCCCTGCAGCCTCACCAACATTTATTGTGGGTGGTGTTCTTGCTGGTAGCTATTCTAACAGAAGTGAGTTGGAATCTTAGTGTGCTTTTGATGTGCATTTCCTTTATAACCAGGGATGGTGATAATTTTTTTCATGTGTTTTTGGCCATTTGGCCTTCTTCCTTTGAAAAAGTTCTGTTTAGTTCAGACCTTTTCTTTTGTTGTGCAGAAGCTTTATAATTTCATGTAGTCCCATTTTCCATCCTTTCTCTCAGTTGCTGGGCTGCTGGAGTTCTATTGAGGACATCCTTGCTTATACCTATTGCTTCAAGAGTATTCACTGCTCTTTCCTGTACTAACCACAAGTTTTCTGGTCTGATATTAAGGTCCTTAATCCACTTTAAGTTGATACTAATACAGGGTGATAGGCATGGTCTAGTTTGTTTTCTGCAGGCAGATAACCACTTTTCCCAGCAACATTTGTTGAAGAGGCTATCTTTTCTCCATCGTATATTTTTGGCACCTTTGTCAAAAATAAGGTGGGAGTAGCTGTGTGGATTCATATCTGGGTCCTCCATTCTGTTCCATTGGTCTTCATATCTGTTTTTATTGCTATGGCGCTGTAGTACAGTTTGAAGTCAGGTATTGTGATACCTTCAGCATTGCTCTTTTTGCTCAGTATTGCCTTGGCTACTTGCAGTCTTTTGTGTTTCCAAATGAACTTTAGGGTAGATTTTTCAATCTCTGTGATGAATGTCACTGGGATTTTGATGGGAATTGCATTGAACATATAATTGCTTTTGGTAGTATGGCCACTTTTACTATGTTGATTCTGCAAATCCACGAGCATGGGAGATCTTTCCACCTTCTGAGTCTTCTTTGATCTCTTTCTTCAGTGGTTTGTAGTTCTCCTTTTAGAGGTCAATTACATCCTTTGTTAAGTTTATTCCTAGGTATTTGAGTTTTTTGAGGCTATTATAAATGGAATTTGTTTTCAGGAAAACAAATTCTTTCTCAATTTGTTCATTGTCAGTGTATAGAAAGGCAACTGATTTTTGTAGGTTGATTTTGTATTCTGCTACATTGCTGAAGTTGTTATGATGTCTTGGAGTTTTTGGGTCTTTGAGGAGTATGACCATATCATCTGCCAATAGAGATACTTTGATAAATTATCTATTTGTATTCCTTTTATTTCTTCTTCTTGCCTTATTGCTCTGGCTTGGAATTCTATGACTATGTTGAATAGGAGTGGGGAGAGCGGGCCCCCTCGCTTCATTCCTGATGTTAAGGGAAATGGTTTCATTTTTTTCTCTATTAAGTATGATATTGGCTATAGGTTTGTCATGCATAGCCTTTATAATGTTGAGGTACATTCCTTCTATTCCTTGTTTTCTTAGAGATTTTATCATGAAAGGGTGTTGAGTCTTATCAAAGGCTTTTTCTGCATCTATTGAGATGATCATGTGGTTTTTGTCTTTGCTTCTTTTAATGTGCTGTATTACATTTATTGATTTTCATATGTTGAACCATCCCTGCATCCCTGGGATGAAGCTGACTTGGTCATGGTCAATGATCTTCCTGATATGTTGTTGGATTTGGTTTGCCATTATTTTATTGAGGATTTTTGCATCAAGGTTCATTAAGGAGATTGACCTGTATTTCTCCTTTTTGGATGTGTCCTTTTTGGTTTTGGGATGAGTGTAATACTGGCTCCATAGAATGAGTTAGGCAGTGTTCCCTCCCTTTCTATTTCATGGAAAAGTTTAAGGAGTGTTCATATTAGTTCTTCTTTAAACTTATGGTAGAACTTAGCAGCAAATCCATCAGGTCCTGGACTTTTTTTTGGGAGACTATTACCACTTCAATTTATAGATCTGTTTAGGTGGTTAATACCTTCTTGGTTCAGTTTTGGATGGTCATAAGTGTCTAGAAATTTGTCCATTTCTTCAAGATTTTTCAATTTATTGGAAGACAGGTTCTCAAAGTAGTCTCTGATGATTCCCTGGATTTCTTGGTGTTTGTTATCTCCCCTTTTTTTGTTTCTGATTTTACTTACTTGGGTCATTTCCCTTCTGATTTTAGTCGGATTTGCCAGGAGCTTGTTAGTCTTGTTTTTTTCAAAGAATCAGCTTTTTGTTTCATTGATTCTTTGGTTTTTTTTGGTCTCTATTTCATAATTTTGGCCCTTATTATTATTTTATTTCTCTCCTGCTTGTTTTCGGTTTGCTTGTTCTTGTTTTTTCTAGGAGTTTGAGATGTAGCATTAGGTCATAGGTCATTTATTTGATATCTTTCTGTCCTTTTAATATATGCATTCATGGCTATAAACTTTCCTCTTAGGACTGCCTTTGTTGTGTCCCATAGATTCTGGTAGGTGGTGTTTTCATTTATTAACTTCCTGGAATCTTTGATTTCCTCTCTTATTTCTTCTATAACCCACTGATAGTTGAGCAATGTGTTATTCAGCCTCTAATTATTTGCATATTTTCTGCTGTTGTTTTTGTTACTGAGTCCTAGTTTTATTGCATTGAGGTCAGATAGAATGCAGGGAGTTATTTTTATTTTCTTATATTTGCTGAGGCTTGCTTTGTGCCCTAAGATGTGATCAATTTTGGAGAAGATTCCATGGGCTGCTGAGAAGAATGTATATTGTGTTTTTGTTGGGTGAAACATTCTGTAGACATCAGCTAGGTTCATTTGATCTATGGTGTCATTTAGTTCTAGGATTTCTTTGATTTTTTTGTTTGGATGACCTATCTATTGGTGATAGAGGGGTATTAAAGTCTCCCACTACCACTGTGTTGGAGTCTATGTGGGCTTTAAAATCTTTTAGTGTATGTTTGATGAAACTGGGTGCACTGACATTGGGTGCATGTAGGTTGATAATTGTTATTTCCTTTTGATGTAGTGCTCCTTTTATTAGTATGAAGTAGCCTTCTTTGTCTCATTCAACCAATGTAAGTTTGAAGTCTATTTTGTCTGATATAATTATTGCTACTCCTGCCTGTTTTCAGGGGCTATTGGCTTGGTAAATCTTTATCCAGCTTTTCACCCTAAGCCAGTGTTTATTTCTGTCAATAAGATGGTTCTCTTGACAACAACAGATTGTTGGACCTTCCTTTTTGATTCAGTTTGCCAAACAGTGTATTTTGATGAGGGAGTTGAGTATGTTGACATTCAGTGTTAATATTGATAGGTATGTGGTGATTCCTGCCATTTAGTTGTTTTTGCTGTTTAAGGATTTGTGTGCAGCAGGATCAATGCTACTCTGATTGCTTTTTTTTTTTTTCTTCTGTGGTTTGGTATCATATTTTAAAGTTTTGTGATTTGAATGTGTTCTTCCTCACACAAGTGGAAACTTAATACTTCCAAACAGGTGTTGGGGGATGTGTCCTAAGGGAAGATGCTTAGGTATGAGGGTTCTGACCCCATGAATGTATTAATGCCATTATTATGGCAGTGGGTTCCTTATATAATGACAAAACTGACTCCCTACTGCCCTCATTCTTATGCATTCTGCCATGGGATGATGTGGCAATAAGGCCCTTGCCAGATACCAGCCCCTGGATCTTGGACTTAGTCTCTAGAACTTTTGAGAAATAAAATTTTCTTTATAAACTACCCAATCTCTGGTATTTTGTTATAACAGAACAAAACCAGACTGAGACAACCAGTCATCAGGGACTTGATTTCTTTTTTCACTATTATATTCCTAAGGATCATCCATATTACTCTTTGCACCTATAATTCATCTTTTCACTGCTGATTGTCTACAATTTAAAGAATTTATTCCTCTTTCATTGAGGGGCATTTGTGTTGATTCCCTCTGGCATATTCAATTTTGAAATGTAGTGCCAAATTGTCCTCCTTTGTTTTCTTCAAATCTTTTCTCTCTCCTTTCCTTCTGGGACTTCCATTATGTATATGTTGGTATCCTTGCTGATATTCCACAGATCTCTTAGATGATCATATTTTCCTCAATTTTTTTCTTTACTGTTCTTCAAACTTAAAATCTGTTTTTATGGTTTTTTTTTTCTGGTTTTGAAATGGGGTGTTGCTATATAGCCCAGGCTTGCCTCAACGTTCCAATCTTCTCACCTCAGCCTCCTGAGTCCTGAAATTACAAGGATGTGCCATGATGCCTACCTGGTTATTATATCTTTCAAACTGTGGGTTTTAAGAAGAGGAACATGACACAAAGATAGGTTAAAAAAACATAAACCACACTGAACTACTGTGATGCCAGTGGACCTCCTTAAATCCCCACCATCCCAGTGGACCAAATGCAGCTGCCTTCTGTACCAGCACATGGAATCCTCTGCCTCCACATTTGTTTTTCCACTCACCATTTCAATAAAAAATTAAGTATTTGCAAGTTTATCATTGAATGAGAACTATTCCAACATGCTACAAAAATGCCATCTTATTTGCTGAATTTTAAAGAGGGGGCTAAGAGTAGATGATACTTAAAGAGTAGTAGAGAAATTGTTTCCTTTGCTTCACTCTGATTTTAGAGAATAGAACTGTGCCCTGAGGGACTATGGATGTAAAAAAATGCCCCAAATATGTGCCATATACTACTGTTTAAGAAAAGTTTGTAAAAAGAGAAAAAGAAAAAAGAAAATAAAAAAGAAAAGTTTATGACATGGAATATATTTAGATTATAAAGTTAAACAAAAAGGATACAAAATTGCATATTCTGTATGATCTTAACCATGTAAAACCCAACCAAAATACACCCTATATAAGACTGAAAGAAAATAGTTTAAAAGGTTAATACTGGTTGTATTTAACTAGTGTATTTACAGTGGTCTTTGTTCTTCCTGCTATTTTTCTGTCTTTTCTAATTTTACTTCTACTAGATTAATAAACTATTATTTTAAAAAAGTAAGTCTGATAGAAATACTGAATTTGAGTTTTTAAGTTCAGCCTGCAAGAAAGGATGTGTACATTTATTAAACTATAAACACTCCAGGTTATTTCATAAACCCACTGTTAGGAGTAACTGGCCTGAGGGTGGAGGGGTTCTAACTCTTTTCTAGCCAGATAAAAAGGGGGACCAGGTCCTGCTGAAGAAAAATGCTGAGCCAAATAGAAACGTCATGCTTTCAGAAGTTATTGAAATACCACACCCAGCAACAATTTATCAGTTTAAGAGCTCTTTAATACTAGGATTAAACATGAGATTGCTCTTTTCAGCTATTTTCTGTGTAGATGTTACCAAAACTCTATTATCAAAACAAAAAGCAAACTGAAAATCACTACTACCACCACCAAAATACTATTCTCTCAGTTACTATGAAAAGCTAAGCTTGGTTTAGAAACACAAAAAAACAGCAAGGCAACATGAGTGGATCAAGAGAAGTGTGAGACTTAGAAAATTAGAAAAAGTGCTATTAAATTGATTCCCTTCAATGCCTCTGTTTCTTGTACACTTTAAGGCCTCCCATCCCCCCCAGTAAAAAAAAAAAAGATGCCAATCCTCCCAACACTTTCTACAAATCATCCATAGGTTTGCTAACGTGACAAAAACTGGAAGCTCATTGTTCGGCATTGGGGCCTCAAAGAGGAGAAAGCCCTGTTCCTGTCCAAGGACATATCAGTCTCCCCAGAGTGGTAGGTGGGCACATTATCACCCACAAGGCATCAAGAGCAGATGCCAAAGGAGAGTGGTGGGGTGGCTCATGGCTGTAATCCTAGCTTCTTGGGAGGCTGAGATCAGGAGGATGGCAGTCTAAGACCAGCCCCTGCAAAAAGTTCTCGACGGCATGGCGTGCCTATTATCCCAGCTATGGTGGGAAGCCAAAACGCTGCAATTCTCACTGAATTACTTATACAAGCATCCTCACACTGAAACTTTCTTTACTTGCAAAAACCAACTAGTTTCTCCCGTTGAGTACTTCTATAAAGGGGAGGTATATTAAGCGATGCTTTGGGATGTTTGCCTTTACACATCACAACACCTAGTTATGCTAAGATACTTTGAAACCGACAATAAGTGATCAGTCCCATATCTGGATCAACATTCATTGGTATCAGCAAAAACTGCAGGAATGCTAATTTCAATTAAATTCTTCAGTCTCCTCTTCTGACTGCTGATTTGCAATGTGTTGCTGTGTCAATCGCTCCAGGTCTTTTTGCGCATTTGGGTGGTCTTCCAAATCTTTATAGAGTGACATAATAATATTCAGTTTCCTGTAGTTCTCAGGCTTGACTAGGCTTCAGACACCCTGGAGGCACCCCTCTTTTAGGGTATACACTGGCAGTGTGATGTTGGCAAAATAGGCTGCCCATCAACATTGGGAGACAGCACAAGTAATTCAGCCTGGTTAGCCAGAAGCCCATCGTTTTTCCCCTCATCTCTGTGGATGCGGCAACCTATGGCCGGTCGCAGCGTCGGGAAGGACTGGAGCTCGCGGTGGAAGCGGATCCACAGCGGCAGCACCACGTGCGGACTGCGGTTGCTGAAGAGCGGGTGTGCACGCGCGAATCCACCGAGCGCAAAACCGGCTGCAGTTGCCCGGCCTCCATCTCCTCCTTGGGCCCCCCTCCCTCCCCGCCTCCGTCTCTTACTTTTCCGAGGCCACGACTCCTCTGTAGCCGATTCTTCTGGACCGGACTCTCGGCTCGGTCTCCATCAAGCGCCCTCCTTAGCCTCTTCCGGATTTCCCGATTCCGGGGAAGCTGAGACAGCTGGAGCCTGGTTGCCTTGGGATTCGCTCGCCAGACACGGCGCAGCGCGGCGTGCGTGGGTACGTACGAGCGTACGTGCGCGCTCCCGACAGGCTTGCGTACGCTTCGCAACTTTGGAGAAAATAACCCCTTGCTTGAATGGCAAGTTCTCGAACTCGCCAAAATGGTCGGCTTCCTTTTTAATGGTGTTTTTTGCTTGATGAATTATTGTTGCTATATGTCTCTTTACTTCTCTGAACATATATGTAATAACTGCTTTGACATCTTTCTGTACATTTGGGATCCCTCAGAAAGCTGCCCCTTCCCATGTATGTGTCACACTTTCATAGTTCTTTGCATGTTTCATATTCTTTGTTGTTAAAAATTGAACATTTTAGACAATATTGTAGCAACTCTCAGTTGTAATCACCCTTCTTCTAAGGAGTGGTGGTTATTGCTATTGTTTGTTGTTTAATTACTTTTGTAGACAAATTCTGTGAAATCTGTTTCCCTTGCTGTGTGTAGCCATGTTGTTTACATTTTGTGATGACTCAGCTTTAAGAAAAAAGTTAAAAAATTATTTTTGACTTCATCATTTTATATGTTGGTGCTGGGGATTGAACCCAGGGCAAAAAGCATGCTAAGCATGTGCTCTACCATTGAGCTACACCCCCAACTTTATTTAATTTGAGACAGGTGCGCCCTGTAGTCCAGGCTGGCCTGAACTCATGATTGTCCTGCCTGAGTATCCAGAGTGCTGGGTTTATAGTGTCACCAAACTCAGCCCAACCTTATTTATTTATTTATTTACTTACATTAGTGTAAATAAATTGTACAAAGGAGTGTAGTTGTGATTTTTGCATATATGCACAAAATGTACTTTGATCAGATTCACCCCCTCTAGTGCTCTTTCTTAGCAACCCTCCTGGCCTCTTTTACAGCAGTCTTTAGCAGGTTTCATTATGTTGTTTTCATGTTTATAATGTACTTTTATCACATTCACCCCCATGATCCTCTTCTTTTCTCCTCTCCCCTTCCAGTGCCCCCCGCTCCAACAGTCCCCTTTTTACAATATATTATTAGCTTTTTTTAGGTCTAGATTCTGCATGAGTGAAAACATGAGCTATTTGTTTTTCTGAGCTGGGCTTATCTCATTCAACATGATGAGCTCCAGTTTCCATTTTTCTGCAAACAACATAATTTCATTCTTTGTTGCTGATTAATATTCCATTGTGTGTATGTACCACATTTTTTAAGCCATTTATTAGTTGTTGGGCACCTAGGCTGATTCCATAGCTTGGCTATTATAAATAGTGCTGCAATAAACATGAGTGTGCAGTTCTCTCTCTTGTATGTTGACTTATATTCCTTTGGATATATGCTGAAGAGTTCACCTTCTTTTTAATTTTTTATTTGCAGTACTTGGGGTTGAACTCTGAGCCTTGGGTTTGCTTGGCAGGTGCTTTATCACTTGAGCCACTCTGGCAGCCCTTTGACTTTGTATTTTGAACCTGGGCTTCTGTCTACCTCCCCAGGGAAATCAAATCTTTTTGGTCAGTGATTGGCGGTTTAGAGGTTGTGCTTAAATATCTTGAGCCGTAAGGCTCACCCTTTGCCGATGACTTGAGAAATGTTTTCAGAGTCCAAGCAGTTTACAAGTTTGCACTGGCTTTATTTTCTGTCCTTATGTTCAACCAGGAATAGGTGATACAGTAGGGCTCTCTATGTGTGGGCAGTAGTACACTCATAGGCACGGCATAGCCAGAGACATGTAGAACCTTATTGAAGCCTGCTTTGGTTGATTTGTTATCTACAGTACCCTGTTCAATTTCTGGCTTGTTGCTAATATAGTTTCAGATAACTGGGACCCAGTAGGTTCTTGGTCTTGCTGAAGGAAGAATTCAGGGACAGATACACAGAAGAGTTTTGCAGAGTGAGGTTTATTTATTTATTTACTTTTTGGTGGTACTGGGGTTTGAACTCAGGGCCTTGCACTTGCTAGGCAGGCACTCTACCACTTGAGCCACGCCCCTAGCCCATTTTGCTATCATTGTTTTTGAGAAAGGGTCTCACATTATGTCAGAATGGACTGTGAACCTCCTGTTTATGCTTCCTGCATAACTAGGATGACAGGTATGTACCACCATGTCCAGCTCTTATTGGTTAAGATGGGGGTCTCTCAAACTTTTTTGCCCAGACTGATTTTAAACTGTGATCCCTCCCAATCTCTTTCTCTTGAGTATCTATGGTTACAGGTATGAGCCACTGTGCCTGGAATGAGGTTTATTTAAAGCAATAAAAGCAAAGGAAAGTACACCTTCAGAGAAAATTGAGAGTAGGCAACTTGACCAAGCAGTCAAATACATTGAACTTTCAGGGTATCAGGGATTTTTATAATCACTGCTTAATGCTTTTGCTAATAGGATGTACATAATTGAGGAGTTTATTAAGAAAAGGGAAGCATTTCTCTGGAAAGGGCTGTCTGGGGAGGAGACTTCCTACCTACAAGGTCCAGTCAGAACCAAGTTGACAATTTGTAAGGTGGCACACACATAAAACCACATCTTTAATTATATGATAATGAGATCTTTGCTTGTCCTTTGTACAGACTTCTGCAGACTTTTTGCAGAAATAGAACAAAAGCTACAAGGTACAGGTTGTGTCACTGAGGTGTTAAAACCAGGGAGAAAAGACTAAATGGGTATTGACAGTTTATTGCCTGTCTGCTGTGGTTTTTCCTGTTTCTTATGGGTGGTTTCTGTTGGGCCCAACCCTATCTCCTGCTTTTCATGACTGATGGACCTGTTAGTCCCTTGCTTGCCCCAGATAGTATTGCACCCTCATTAATGTTGCTATTTCCTAATTGTTTGCCACTGAGATCCTTTGTGCTTTTGATAATGCCCCAGATATGGATTTTATTTTTGCTCTCTGCTCCAAATAAAGTCAATGTCAGCAGAGCTCTAGATCCCTAAGGCCTGCCCCCCTCAATAGTGTTTCAATGCTATGGAGCAGGAGCATAGGTGGGAACAGCCTCAGACTAAAATGCCACAAACTTATACTGTTCTTACTGAGATTCAGTGGATTTTCTTGAATAGACTCTGCAACTTCTTGTATACCTTTGGTTAATTCTGAGAGTCCTGAAATGGTGATATTTACTTTGTCCAGATATATTGATTTGGGGGAAGAGGATTTGCCAAGCTTCCCTCTCAGTTACTCTTTGTCTACTGAATTTTGACTCCAGCCATCAGCAAATAAGAATTAAATGTAGGTTTTGGATTGAGTTTGGTTTGCATTTCTTTTCTGGGGAAGGGTGAGGTAGGGGTTGAGATGGGGATGTTGGCAAAGACCAACATCCAAGGGTTCTCCTGCCTACATTTATCCCCTGAACCTCTTCTTGCTCTTGCTCCTAAGGCTCCCTTCAGTTTCATCTACTCTGCTTATGTATTCTCAATTAATTAATTTTACGGTGAAGGGGATCAAATCCAGGGCTTTGCACATACTAGGCAAGTACCATACCACTGAACTACATCTCAGTCATACTTTGCTTATCCTTCTCTCATTTTTTCCTTTCTTTCAACATATACTTCTCCTATAACATACACACTAATATCTAATAAGAAGGCAACATATTTCAAAATGTCTTTTACAGCAGAATGTAGCAGATGCTTACTAAATGCTTGCCTTTTTCACTTACTTTTTAAAAATTTTTGGCAGCACTGGGGTTTGAACTCAGGGTCTCACGTTTGCTATGCAGGAACTCTTACCCCTTGAGCCACTCCACCAGCCCTCATTTACTTGTTTACTCACTGATAAATACAGTTATCCCTTGGTATCTATATGGGATTAGTTGAAGGACCCCTTTACACACCCCTGTACAAATACAAAAATTAACAAATGCACATTTCTTTATATAAAATGGTATAGTATTTGCATATAACCTATGAACATCCTCTTGTATATGTTAAATCATCTCATTATTACTTATAATACCTAATACAATGTAAATGCTATATAAACTGATGTGTGCCAAGTGTGGTGGTATAATATCAGCAGTAGGAGCAATGCTACTGCTACCAGCAATGGTGAGGAGAAGGCGATCCTAGACTACATGGCAAGACCCTGTGTACCAAAACAATACTAAACAAAAAAAACAAACATCTCCCTCCAT
Source organism: Castor canadensis (assembly GCF_047511655.1). NCBI lineage: Eukaryota > Metazoa > Chordata > Mammalia > Rodentia > Castoridae > Castor > Castor canadensis. Next base: position 26,428,036 of record NC_133393.1, read on the forward strand.
TGTATTGTTTAGGGAATGGTGACAAGATAAAGAAGGTCTGTACACATTCAGTACAGACACAATTTTTTCAAATATTTTTGATCTGTGGTTGAATCCATAGATACAGAACCCATGGATATGGAGAGCTGACTGTATCTACTATTCCAGACACTGAGAATATACAGATAAGTGAGACAAAATTCTGACCTTCGATATCCTTACTGTCTACTATAAAGGTAGACAATTAAAAGATGATTCTATTACTCATGAGAAATGCTTTGCATTTTAAGTGGTAGAGTTGAAATTCTTTTTTTTAAATTTTTTTTATTATTCATATGTGCATACAATGCTTGGGTCATTTCTCCCCTCTGCCCCCACCCCCTCCCTTTCCACCTACTCCTCCCCCTTCCTCTCCCCCCACCCCCTCGATCCCGGCAGAAACTATTTTGCCCTTATCTCTAATTTTGTTGAAGAGAGAGTATAAGCAATAATAGGAAGGAACAAGAGTTTTTGCTAGTTGAGAAAAGGATAGCTATACAGGGAGTTGACTCACATTAATGTCCAGTGCATGTGTGTTACCTTCTAGGTTAATTCTTTTTGATCTAACCTTTTCTCTAGTTCCTGGTAGAGTTGAAATTCTAAGGAGAGGGAATGGCATGTTTAAAGGCTGGAGGTGACTAAGATCTTGGTAGTCAAGTCGTGGAAGATGGGGATGGCAGAGTCAGGCAAGAAAATGACTAATCTAGGAGTCTAGCTCTGTGTTTAATAACAAGGGGAATTCATTTATTCTAAGACCTCTTTGATTCCAGTCCACACTGCCCCCCCTATTGAAGATATGTGGAAACTGATGGACCATAGGAGAAGAAAAATCTAACCTACCCACAGTTAGGTCAGAATCTCCTCATTGCCTTGCTGCCAGGCTTCCCCATGACAAGGAGCTTCTGGACTGATTGGATCCTCCACTTGATTCTTACAACAAAGAAAATTCAGGGGTGTTGGGCACCTTTGAAAGAACTGGAAATTAGCACTCAGTAATAATGCCGATGGTGATGTTACTGCCACATTTTTCAAAGCACTTTGCATCAACTTTATTATCTGAATACTATTATTAGACTCTGTCTTTGTTTTCAGATGAAGAAATGGAAACAGAGACAAGTTAAATAATTTACTCAGGATAATACAACCAGAGCTGAGACTTGAACCCAAGGAGGCTGGCTCTAGTGTCATGCCCTAAGTATATTTTATCATCATCATTCCATTAGACATCTGAGACCAGAGCTTGCTCTTTGTGAACAACTTCTCCTCTTCAGATAAGTAAGTTAAACTTCTCTTTTGGTGTCACTGGAGATAGAAAAGAAGACATGGTGGAAAGGATCCCAGGACTCCCATCTCATTTAGAGAAGTAGTTCATTAATTCTGCCAGGACTCTGGGGCGTCACAGCCCACAGAGAATTCTTAATTAGTTTAGAAGGGAGGAGAGGATTCAAGGAAACAGCATGGTAAATAAAACCATGGTAAATAAAAAGGTCACTCTCTGCTCCTCTGCATCACTGGGGAGTACAATGATATGTTCTCTCTTTCTCTGTCAGCAATGCTGGAGTTTGAACTCAGGGCTTTGTACTTTCTAGGCAGTTGCTCTACCACTTGAGCCCAAAACAGAAGATTAAAAATATATATTTTTTGGTGGTATTGGGCTTTGAACTCAGGGAACTCAGAGCTTCAGGTGCTCTACAGCTTGAGCCACTCTAACATTCTGACACTGTTTTTTTAATGCCATCCTCTTGAGTGTCTCATCCTTTTCTCTCAAGCCTCATTTGAACACATTCAATACTCTATTATTTTTTATTTCATGTTAAAATTGAGATATAGTTTATATATAATAAAATATGTGGCTTTTAAGTGGATAGTTTGGTAAATTTTGATAAAATAGAAAATACCTCTATCACCCTACAGCTTTCCCCTTGCTTCTTTTCTAGATACTCAGCCCTGCCACTTTTGTCCAAAAGCAACCACTATCAAGATTTCTGTCCATAGTTTAGTTGTGCCTCCTCTGTGATTTCATACAAATGGAAAATATAACATGTACTCCTTTGGGTCAGGCTCCTTTCAGTCACCATAATGTTTATCTCTCTCTCTTTTTTTGTGGTTGATCTGTGTCATTTCATGTACAGTAGCTTATTTATATTTTATTATTATTATTATTTTTTATTTATTGTGGTACTGGAGTTTGAACTCAGGGCCTACACCTTGGGCCACTCCACCAGACTTTTTATTTATTTTTTTTGTGAAGGTTTTTTTTTTTGAGATAGGGTCTCTTGACCTATTTTCCCAGGCTGATCTCTGCCTCCAGAGTAGCTGGGATTACAGGCATGTGCCACAGGTGCCCAGGTGCTCATTTATATTTAAAAAATCAACTTAATTGGAGTATAATTTACATCCAAGAACTCACACACATTTTAAGTATAAAGTTCAATAAGTTTTGACAAGTGGATCTATTTGGATTGCCATTGCTATAGTTTAGAAGTGTCCTCCCAAAGTTCATGTGTTAATAGCTTGGTTGCCAGCTTCTGGCACTATTGGGAGGTGGTGGAACCTTGAGGAGATGGAGTCTAGTTAGAGGAAGTTGGATCATTAAGGTTATGCACTTGCAGGAGATTGAGACCATAGCCCCTTCATGTTTTGCTCTTTGCTTCCAAGCTTCCATGAGGAAAATTGGCTTCCTCTGCCACACACTCCCACCTTGATATACTGCCTTGTCACAGGACCAAAGCAACACGGCCTAGCCACCATAGACTGAAATCTCTGAAACTGAGCCAAAATGAACATCTCCTCCTTTCAGTTAATTGTCTCAGGTATTTTCTCACAGTGATAGAAGCTGACTAATACAGTTACAACCCTATTGGAGACAAAGCATTTCCATGATCCTAAAAAGTTCCCACATGCCCTGCCCCAGGCAATCCATTATCTGATTTCTATTAAACTAGGTTAATTTTCTCTGTTGAAAAACTTTCTGCAAATGGAATCAGATGGTACATATTCTTTGTTCCTGGCTTTTTTTTTCTGATGGTACTGGAATTTGAACTCAGGTCCTCATGTTTGTTATCTAGGTGCTCTACCACTTGAGCCACTCTGCCAGCCCCATTTTGTGTTGGGTTTTCTTGAGATAGGGTCTTGCAAACTATTTGCCGGGGATGACTTTGAACTGTGATCTTCCTGATCTCTGCCCATTGAGAAGCTAGGTTTACAGGCATGAGCCTATGGCACCTGGCTGTTTCTGGCTTCTTTTGTTTAGCTTGTGATTAATTTCATTCATGGTGACTCATATATTGAAGCTTGCTTTCTTACTGAGGCTATGACACAATGTGTTTACCCATTCATCTGTTCATGCATTGTTTCCAGTTTGGGACTATTATGAAAAAAAAAAACTAGTATGAACAGTTGGTAGAGGTCTTTGTGTGGACACATTTCTTTTATCATGGGTAAATACCTATAAATGAAATTTCTGGGTCATGTGATGTCTGTTTATTCATTTTGTGTGTGTGTGTGTGCATGCTAAGCATGTGCTTTATCATGGAGCTTCATGTACAGTCTGATGTCTGTGCATGATTCTTTATCTTTGTAAGAAACTGCTAAACTATAGGGATGTGTCATTTACTGTCCCTCCAGCAATATAAGAGAGTTTCAGATTTATTGTTGGTTTTCTTTATTCCTATCAGTAACGACTTCTGGATAGTTATTAATTATCTCTCTATTATAGTCATTATTTATTTTGTTGTTTAAATTGTCTCAGATTTGACTGCTGAGAACTCATTTAATTTGGCTACTTTGAATTTTTAAAAAATTGTCCCCATAATTTTTTGAGCACTTCCTTACTTTATGGCACCATACAATATTACAGCCTTGTCTTGTCTCTCTCTCTCTCCTTTTTATTGAGATGATCTCACCATGTAGGCCAGGGTGGTCTCAAACTCATAATTCTCCTGCCTCTGCTTCTGCCTCTCAAGTGCTACTACACCTGGCCCTCTCTTTTTTATTTCTGAGCTCATCCATCTCTCCAAAGACTTCTGGTGCTTTTTATTGGAGAGTGGTATTTAGAAACTAAGCTGATTGCTACTGTGGTATCACTGTTCCTAGGCTCTGTGAGCTAGCACGTGTATAATATCATATATACTCATATATATATTTCTGTAGTTATCTATTTGCATATCTTAAATACTATGAGTTCATAATGGTGCCTTTAAACCCCATTCAACACCGCAGGCTTCATTTTAGCCTCATCACTTTTCCATATTTCTTTTCTCCAGCATTGAGAAACTTGGTTCTCGTTATTCTCAGTATATTTAATTATTCAATTAGATACACATAAGGTAATTTCAAGCCATACTTCTGCGAAAAAACAAATTCTTAGAGTGCAATGTTTGTGAACAGTCCCTTTTGTTTTTATAGTATCCAGTCAAAATACTGTTTTACAAAGTTACTTATGTTATTTCTTTTTTCCTTATTCAGTGTGTTTATGTTGTTCACATATAATGTAGTTAGATTATTTCCTTCCTTTCTTCTTTATTTTTTGATAGGATATCATATGTAGCTCAGGTTGGCCTCAAACTCATGATCTTCCTGCCTTAGCCTCCTGGGATTACAAGCATGCACCACCATGCCTGGCTTAGACTTTTTCTTCACTTCATTTTCAGATGGTTTGTTACAAGTGTGTAGAAGTACAACTGATTATTGAATATTGACCCTATGTCCTGTAACCTGTCAATCTCATTTGTTAGTTGTAATAGCTTTCTTTAGGTAATTCCTTAAGATTATCTATATGCAAGATATACAAGATCATGTCATCTACAAATAGACATGATTTTGCTTCTTTTCAATTTGATTTCCCTTGCTTTCTTAGGTATTTGCTCTTTCTACAACTTTTTCTACAAGGTTGAGTAGTTGTGATAAGAACAGTCATCTTTGTCTTATTATTCACTTTAGGGGGGAAAGGATCTAGTTTCTCACCATTAATTATTGTTAGATGTGTGCAGATTTTTTGTAGACATTCTTTATCAGGTTAAAGTTCAGAATTGCCAAAACGAATGCTGAATATGAGGAATGGGAGTTAATGACTTTCACTATCATCTGAAGTGAGGTTTGATGAATGTATCTGGTAAGACCAAGGTTGCTATGGAGGAGTAGTTCCTTATTTGGGCTCCAAGACTCTAGAGGTTGAAAAGGCTATTGTCTTAGGTCATTGACAAGGAGTACAAAGGCTCCACTAATGCCTCTCATTTTAACCTTAAGAGTATGTATATGTTTTCTTTTTCTTTCTGGGTTTCTTGGTGGAGAAGGAAAGAAATACTATAAGTAAAATACAGTCATGTGGACTGGGGGTGTAGTTCAGTGGTAGAGTGCTTGCCTAGCATGTGTGAGGCCCTGGGTTCGATACCCAGCATTGCAAACAAAAAGCCAACTGTTGCCTAATAGTGGCAATATGTTCTGAGAAGTGCATCAAAAGGTGATCTCATTATTGTGTGGACAGCATACAGTGCACTTATTCAAACTAAGATAAATGCCACATCAGGAGGAAGTATAATCTCTGGGACCACCATTATATATGTGGCCCGTTGTGGACAGAAACAGCATTTTGTGCATGACTATAGTCAAACTTCCCCTAATATTCCACTTTTATTTTAATCTCAAGAAAATTGTTATTGGTGACTATGGTGTGACAATAGTTATATACAACAGATTGCTAGATTGAAAATCATATGGTCTCTATTTTCATTTTAATAATCGATTATGTGTATTTATATGAGATGACGACTTGGCTGAATTTTAGTTCCCATTTCTTCTGGCTATGACTTGAGGATAAAGGAAGAAAGGAAAAGTTAAAGAGGAACAGTATGAAGAGGGGAAAGTGACGAGAAAGGACCTTGAGGAAGAGGGGAAGAAGACATGTGCTATGAATTGAATGCTTATGTACCTTCCAAATTCATATGTTGAAATCATAACCCTTTAGAAGATTGTGTTTGGAGCTGGTTATTAGGTCTTGAGGGAAGAGCCCTTGTGATTGGCAGCAATGTCTTTACAAAAGAGACCAAGCTGGGTGTGGTGCTGCATACCTGTCATCCCAGCATTTGGGAGACTAAGGGAGGAGAATCACAAGTTCAAGGCCACCCTGGGCTACATAGTGAGGCCCTGTCAGAGAGAGAGAGGGAGAGAGAGAAGAAAGAGAGAGGAGGGAGGGAGAGAGAAAGAAGAAGGGAGGGAGAGATAGAGATAGATAGAGAGACTAGAGAGCTAGCCTTTTTCATTATATGTAGACACAGCAAGAAGTCACCATCTGTGAGTCAGAAGGTAGGGTCTCACTAGACATGGAATCTGTCCTGATTCTGGACTTTGCAGTCTTTAGAACTTTGAGAAATACATTTTTGTTATTTGTAAGCTACTGAGTTTATGGTATTTTGTTATGGCAGCTCAAATGGACTAAGGCAACATGGTAGGAACCAGAAATAAAGACAGAGTGATGTTGATGACTATCAAATACATCCATAAAAAGCAAGTCAAGGCTAAGGCCTTATTTGGCCAGTAAAGATGTAATAAGCCACTCTTAAATTCAGACAGTTTATTATTCACATACAAAGGAAAAGCCAAAAGCTAGGAAAAGTTTTCTGGGTCCTTGTCTAACATCCCCCAAAAGACAACATTGAATCAAAAGGGACAATATGACTGCAGCAGTGTTGTGGAATATCCCGATGAAGGGTAAACATTTCCAGATTGTAGCTAATTCTCATTATATCATGTACTATATGCTAAAGTTATAGGGCAGAAAGATTCATGCTCTATGAGAACCAGGGAGGCAATAAGGAGCTATCTTATTACAGCCTCCCAGGGGATATAGGGAGGAGAGAGAGAGATGGCCTTGAGGCAGGTCCTAACAATTTCAGAGAACCAAAAAGTATTTTTTCAAGTCTCAGATTAGCTGTGGCTTAAGCCTTTGCTCACATGGTCCATGTAGCTATGCGCAAGACCTCTAGAATGTCATGATGGAATGGATCCCCTACACTAACATGGCAGAGAGAGATAATATAGCCAGAAATGGGCATGATGGAGTTAGGGACTCTATAGAAATGAACGCAGTAAAAACAGGATGGAGAGGGGAGGAAATATTAATAAGAATTGACAGATATGATAGTGTTTGAATTTAAGATATTTTAAGGAAATACCTACTTCTCTCTTTCTCTCTCTCCCTCCCTCCCTCTCCCTCTGTCCCTGTCTCATACCACATAGTCACACTGACCCACTGACCCACTTGGGGAACTCAGCACTTTTACAAATTATGACCAAACTGTTTTAAATTTAGAAATACATTAAGTACTTCTCCCTCAGCTCTCCCTGGACTCTTCATCCTTCCCCAGAAACCTCCAGAATGCCCTCTTTACCTCCTTGTTCCTCAGGGCATATATGAGAGGGTTAAGAGTAGGCGTGCCCACTGCATAGAAGAGACCAAAGAACTTGCCTCTGTCTTGGGCATAGGGATTTTTGGGCTGGAGGTAGACAGCAATGACTGAGCTGTAGAAGAGAGTGACAACCATGAGATGGGAGGAGCAGGTCCCAAAAGCCTTTTTCCATGCTACAGCCGAGTTAATCCTTAGCACTGCTCTGGCAATGGCACTGTAAGACACAAGGATGAGGCTGAGAGGCACAACCACGAAGATGACACTGGACACAGCCAACTGTATCTCATTAAACGTGGTGTCCCCACATGACAGTCGAATTAGAGAAGGAACTTCACATAAAAAGTCATCTATCTTCCGGTGGGGACAGAAGGGCAGGTGGAGGGTGGGTGGTGTCTGGACTATGGATTGGACCAGACCCATAACCCAGGCCACAGCTGCCAGTTGCCGGCACAGACAAGGGTGGATGATGGAGACATAGTGGAGAGGTTGGCAGACAGCCACATAGCGGTCAAAGGCCATCACTGTCAGGAGGATGCACTCAGTGGTCCCCAGAGACAGGAAAATAAAGAGTTGGACAGAACAGCCTAGGAAGCTGATAGTCTTCACAGGGCCCCAGAGGTTGACAAGCATCTGAGGGACACAACTTGTAGTGAAGCAGAGGTCCAAGAAGGAGAGGTTGCAGAGGAAAAAGTACATTGGATTATGGAGCCTGGGGTCCAGCATAGATAGCAGGATAATGAGTGTGTTGCCCATCAAGGTCAGGAGGTAGGAAGTTAAGACAACCACAAAAAGAGTTTTTTCCAGTTGTGGGTATTCTGAGAAGCCCAGAAGGAGGAAGCCCACTGGGGAACTTTGGTTAACCATGGCCTGTTCCTGTCCTCTCAGACCACTATGTTTCAATGTGTTGTATAAAAGTTCACCATAGGTGCTTGTCAGATGATGCCAAGTGGACGTTTCACCTCTGCCTCTGCTCTCCCAGGCACAACACCCTCCAGCAGCAGCTGGAGGAAATCAAGGGTGGATAGATGGAGCCTCACACTAGTGCCTCTTGACTTCTTGGTTGAGGGCAAAGAAAGCTGGTGTAAAATAATAGGCTAATTTACTACTCTTCATTACTTCAAAAATAACTTATTAAGCATCTATTTTGTTCAAACTACTGTGATACTTCTGAAAATTCTACTATCTTTCTAGGAACAATTAGCAAAGAGATCCTTTTGATAGAATTTCTCCACTCAACATACCTATGCAGGGTTATTTTCTGTTCTGGGGCATAAATTTCCTAGCATCTTTCACATTTATCTATTTTATCCTTATTTGTAGGGGAGTCTACCAGAGATGCAGTATATATATTAAGAAATAGATTTCTTCTCTGTGTAAAGTGGCCTCATTCACAGGGAGGTCAATTAGGTGATTTTTGTCTCTTCCTCTTAAAAAATATGTTAAATTAAATATAAGGGCTTTGTGTATAAAGGAAAAGCCCTAATCAAAACTTAACATTATGTGCAATGTGGCAAAATAAGGTGAAAATGCTGCCCATTGTCTTGTTTTGGGGCTTAGAGATTACAAAACTACAGTATTTTTATCTTTTCCTTTTCAGATAAGATTACATCAATAGTAAAATAAATTGAGTTGATATTTAAATGTTTAAGTAGAAATTAGATTTGTTTAATACTGCCTTAATTATATCCACTAATTGAGATTTAAAATTTTTTGGTGGGTCTGGGATTTGAACTCAGGGCTTTGCACTTGTAGAGTAAGTACCCTACTGCTTGAGCCACATCTTCAGTCTACTTTGCTCAGGTTATATTTTGGAGATGGGCTCTCATGAACTTATTTGCCCAGGCTGGCCTTGAACTGCAGTTCTCTTGATCTCAGCCTCGCGAGTATCTAGGATTGCAGGTGTGAGCTGCCGGTGCCTGGTGAGATTTAATTTTTTTTTTTAAATAAAAGGTCAACCTACAGAGTTGGTGGAGTGATTTATGTGGTAGAGCATCTACCCAGCAATTGTGAAGCCCTGATTTCAAACCCCAGCACTTCCCCCCCTCTAAGTCAACCTACAGGAAATTTCTAAGAATAGTCTAAAGAATTCCTGCATACCTTTTATTTATATTAATCAATTATTGATATTTTATACTTTTTATAATTCCATTTTTTCTTTGTATATGCAATTACATTTATTCTGAGCTATTGGAGAGTGAGTGACATGTAATTCCTCTTTATTACTTCACATCTCTATGAAAATGGAAATTATTATATATAAAAGAAAAGGGAATCCAACATTGATTAAAATACTATTATTTACTTTGTAAACCATACTCATAATTTTGCCAATAATGTCCTTTATAGAAAAATTTCTCATGGAAGATCCAGTCCAGATTATAAATGTTTGACCTTGTTCTTTTTGGTAGTCTTTCCTCAGTCACTGAAACAACCAGTCTTAACATTCAGGCCCCACAGGGAGAAGCCAAGAGGCTGCAGGAGTGTGGCCTTGAACGTTCAGTAAATGCTGGGGAACACATGGAAACTGTTGAGACCCCCAAGAATTGAAAGCAAATGAATTACAGATGTGTGGATGAGAGAAGGAAGTCTGTATAGTCAAGAGGAATCTGGGATGGGGGAGTCCAGGAAAGCCTCTGCAGGAGGTGACATGGGTTTTTGCTGTTGGGATACAGATGGTGATCTTAAAGATGGGGTGGACTGGGTAGCCACGTTGACAATGAAGAGGCAGGAACTGTGGGGTCTTCTGAGAACAGACATCTTAAGAAGGCCATTTAGGGGATAAGGTGCAAGCAGGTTGGTGGCCCTGTTGGCAGAAAGTGCTGTGGGAGTTTATGGGAAGCAGTATCATCTCCCCATCATAGGGCCTCTGAATTGTGTTAAGAACTACTTGCCATCTCTCTTTTTGTCCAGACTTCTTTTTTGTCTTCTGTTTCCCTTCCTTCATCATTACTTTTCCCTGGGTTTTGAAAAGTATTGAGGATAATATTTTTTCCCTTTTAAAAAATCAATTATCCAAACAAAAGAATATATTAAAAATCTGGATTTTTTAGAATAATACAATAAACACCTGTTGTTCTTGCAACTCCATACCTCATTTAAGAACAGAACAAATGCTACCAGTGTCTTAGACTCCTTCTGTGTACCCTACCTGGCATAATCTTCTGTCCCTCTGAAAAAGTAAGTGCTCTGTATTAATTTTAGTTCTTCCTTCCTTTCTACACTTCACGGTACCATGTTTTCTCTATCTCAGCAATTGTCCATCATGTTTTATTCATCTGTGAACTGTAGCATTTCCCACATTCTTATTCTCTTGGCAACTTGTCTCACTTTTATGTTTTTTTTCTGAATCTCTTCAGTATGTATCTTCTTTTGACTATTTTCTCTGGTTTTCTGTCTTTAATAATATTGTCTCTTTCTCTGATACCACAAAAGACAAGCACCACTCTTCCTTATTACGTATGAATTCGACACACATATGCATTCATTTATTCCTTTATTGGCCATCAAAGGACCAGTCATGTACTAGGTGCAGCAAGGCTATGAGGTATAATTTTTTTGTACAACATACCTTTTGTTATAACCTATTAATGATAATCACCTATTGTTTCAACGGTTATCTGTTGAATGCTCCTTATATCCCAGCCACTGTGCTAAATAATTTCCTGAAATATGTGGTTCTCACAACAACCCTGCAGGTTAGTTATCATCCCTTCTTTACAAAAGAAGAAAATAGTCTCAGAGACAGTAAGTAACTTGCTGAAAGTTACCCAGCCAATAAGTGCCAGGGCCAGGATTTTAGATTCTGTTTGATTCTAAACACTGCTGGGGACATGCCCCAATGGTGGGTTGTAGAAGAATAAACTTTCAACTTACTTGCAATAAAGTAGAATCTCCTCATCACCTTGTTGTCAGAGCCTCCCCATGACAAGGAGCTTCTGGTTTGGTTGGAGCCTCCTCTTGATTCTCCCAGTGAAAACTAAAGGCAAATTAATGAGAAATATCACACCCTTGAAATTGACTACAGCTTAGAATTCAGGTAAGAGTAATGATCACAAGTACTTATTTCCCTGGGCACTTTGTTTATTTTTCCTCAACAACTTCAAGAGGTGGGTATTAATATTATCTTCTATTTCAGATAAAGAAATGAAGGCACGTGGAGGAGAAATTGTTCTGGAAAGTGTAGTTAGTAAGCACCAAGGTTAGGATGTGAAACCAGGTGGGCAGGTGAAGAAGCAAGCACTAATCACATTTCCCTATCGTTCTGCCCCTTGTCATCTAGAGAAAGCTCTTCACTATGAAGTTCTTTGTTAATGACTTCTTTTCCTCACCCAGGTGAGTTAACTTCTCTTTTTTGTGGTACTGGAGGTAGAAAAGGAGGTATGGTGAGGTGATGAAGGGAGGGAGGAATCCCAGGACTCCCGTTCTACAGGGAGAAATGGCTCATCACTGCTGCCAAGACTGGGAGGCCCACAGCCCACAGACAATTAGCCACTGCCTCTAATGGTGGTTAAGAAGGAATGGGAGGCTTCAGAGGAAACGTGCCAGAAAGATGCTCCCAGAGGTAAGTCAGAAGGTCGCTCTCTGCTGCTCTGTGACATCAGGGAGTATAAGGGCATTATTGTCTTCTCATCCCATCTCCTGCATGTCCCATATTTTCAGTTTTTCCCCTCAAACCTCTTAATGTGCTTCTTCAGAAGCCCCTACTTTGGTTTATTTCCTTTTTTCTCTTACATAATATAGGTATAATTTATATAATTAATGAACATATTTACTGAGATTTGACAAATGTAAACATCTAGGTAATCACCACTTTAGTGAAGATGTAGATCATTTATATTACTCCAGAAAGTTCTTCATGCTAATTTACAATAATTCTCCTTATCTGTGCTCTAGGCAAGCACTGATTTGCTTTCTATCGTTTTAGGTTGTTTTGCTCTTCTAAAACTTTACATAAAGATTCATTGAGTACATGTATTCCCTTCTGTTTGATTTCTTATACTCTGCACATTTTAAGATTCATCCATGTTGTTTTGTGTATCAATAGTATGGTCCCCTTTTAATTACTGAGGATTATTGTTATTTAAATATATCACAATTTGTTCAGCCATTCACTTCTTTATGGATACATGTGTCTGTTGTTTTAAAATATGCCTCCCAAATTTCTGACATTCTTTCTGTCAGAATGTAAAGCTTATTTTCTTTCCATCTTGAGTGTGAGTTGTATCTAGTGACTTAATTTTAACAAAGAGAACCTGTCAGAAATGGTCATGTGTGATGCAAGACTTGGTCATAAGTAGCATTGTGACATCTACCTTGTCTATTCTCTTGGGTTTTCAGTCAGGGGAACCATCCAAGCAGTGGATACAGAAGAACATTTAAGGAGGAACTAAGGCTTTCTACTGAATGGGACAGCTTGTAAGCTGACCCTTGAGCCTCATCCAAATCTTCTGAGGATGACATTTGACTGACGTCCTGACTACAACATCAAGAGAGACCTTGACTAGAATCACCTGCTCACTGTTCAACTGCTTTTGAGTTTCAGACCCACAGAAGCTGATGATTGTCTCCCTAGAGGCCCACAGAAATTGTGAGATAATAAAGGTATTGTTTGAAGTCACTAAGTTTTGGGGGTAATTTGTTATGCAGCAATAGATAACTAATGTGGGGTGATTTCCAGTTTTTACTGTTATGAAAAATCTGCTATGAACTTTCACATTCAAGTCTTTTGTGGACACATATTTTCATTTTGGTAAATACCTGTGAGTGGAATTTCTGGGTCATGTGGTAGCCATACTGCTGAGTGTGAAGTGATATCTCACTTTTAATTTTTAAAAATTTATTGTATTTAAGGTATATACACATATAATTAAGTGATTATTGGTCAAGAGAATTAACATATGTATTGACTGACATTATTACCCTTTATTGTGTATATGTGATAAGAGCACTTAACATCTGGCTTTGTATAGTGGTGTATACACACCTGTACTTCCAGCACTGATGGGGTAGAGATAGGGTGATCTGGAGTTTGGGGTCAGCCTGGGCTACATAGAGAGACCTTGTCTCAAAAGACAAAAAACACACAAAAAAATAAAACCCTACTCCACTTAACATCTATTTTCTTAGCAAATTTCCAGTATACAATACAACACTGCCAACTATAGCTCTCATACTGTACATTAACTCTTACAGTTTCCATTATTGTTGTAATACACAGTTCTCTGATTACATTGAGCATATTTTCATGGGGTATTTATATGTTTTCTTTTGTGGAGTATCGAGTTATTTGCCCTTAATTTATAGCATTATTTTTTTTTTTGGCTGTTTGAACTCAGAGCCTCACACTTGCTAGGCAGGTACCCTACCACTTAAGCCACTGGGCCAGACCTACAGCATTCTTAATGATAGAAATATAGGAGCTCATTATATATTCTGGAAGAGAGTTCTTTGTCAGATAAATGCACTGCAAATATTTTTTTCAGTCCATTGTTTGATGTTTTACTTTACCTTTTTTGTGATGATGAGAATCAAACCCAGGGCCTTCTGTGTGTCAGGCAAGCACTCTACCACTGAGCTATACCCCCATCCCTGATGTTTCATTATAAATAGTAGATCCAAAGAAAAGAAACTCTCAAGTTTGTGTAATTCAAACTTTATCAATTTTTTTCAGTTAATACTTTTTAAATTCTAAGAAATGCACCACTTATAAGGTCATAAATACTTTCTTGTATGTTTTCCTGTAGAAGCTTTTTATTTGTAGTTTGTATGTTTACTTACATGACCCATGATAATTTTGTATATGTTGTGCTGTAGCAGACATAGTTAATTTTTTAACTATGTAATGATGTTTAACAAATTATCCTGGGACAAATGATACTAACCATAAATACAATTGCTTCAGTACCATTTATTGAAAAGATCATCATTTTCCCCATTGAAGTAGCTTGGTGTCTTTTTTGTAAAATCAATAGATCTTATACATATGGCTTTATTTCTGGACCTGTATTCAGTTCCGTTGATCTCATAAATTGGTGGACATTTGGATTGTTTCCACTTTTTGTCTCTTATGATTAACGTTTCTATGAAAAATCAACAAAAGTTTTTACAAGGACACATGTTTTCATTCTTCTTACATGCTACTGGAAAGTGTAATAGCTGGGTTGTATGGTAAATTTATATTTAGCTTAAAAAAATCTGTCAAACTGTTTTCTAAAGTGACCCTACTGATTTTGAGACATCCTTGCCAACACTTACACCAGCATTCCACATCCTTGTCAACATCTTATATGATCAGTCTATTTTTGGCAGTACTGGGGTTTGAATTTAGGGCCTTGTGCTTGCTAGGCAAGCACTCTACCACTTTAGCCAATGCTTCCAAGCTCATCAGTCTTTTTCATTACAACCATTCTAGTGGAATTTGTAGCACTGAATTTATTTTGCATATTTCCAATAACCATTAATAATGAATATCTTTTCATGGGCTTCTTAATCATTTGCCTATCTTCTTTGGTAAAATGTCTATTCAAATCTTTGCTGATTTTTTTGTGTGTTTTGAGGCAGGGTCTTGTTATTCAGCCGAAGCTAGCATTAAATGTGTGATCTTCCTTACCAGCTATCCACTGGATTACCAGCTTAATCCAGTGTAGTTGACACCCCAAATCAACCATCTCATAGGTCTTGCATTTTTTTATTGAATTTATTATCATGCAAATTTTATGCTTTCTTAATTTCATTTTTTGATTGCTTAATGTTAGTGTGAAAATTGACTATACAAGTTCGAGTGATTCCTTCCTGTCATATCTAACTAAGATAGAATTGAGAGGCCTTGGGGAAAACACTCAGGTCATAAATATTTGCTCCAAGAAGTATCCTGCAGTTGAAATGAATTGCTATGGCTTTAAGACCAGTTTTACCCAGCTACTGTCATTGCATAATGCCACAACTGCTAATGAATATTCTTTCAAAACAATTTATGTAATTTTTCTCTTTCCCAATAAAACTCCAACCTTCTCTTTTGTTCTTTGGACATAGAAGAGGCTACCCTGGTCACTGTGTATATCCCAAATTGCTATCTAGTCTTTATATATTTCCAAGTAAGATCTTTTGCTTGGAGATTTTCTATATATTTCATAATTAAGTATTATGTTAGCATTAGGTTTTTTGGCAGATGTCCTTTATCAGGTTGAGGAAGTTCTTTTCTACTTCTAGTTTTTGGAATTTGTTTTAGTATCTATGGGTATTGGATTTTTTTCAAATTTTTTTTGTGTATATTGAATGATCACATGGGTATTTGCTTTATTCTATTAATATTGTGCAATATATCAATTGATTGTTGGATATTAAATCAACTTTACATTCTTAGGATAAATCTCATTTGGTCACTATATATAAAACTATATATTTCAGGATTTGGCTTGCTAATATGTTAAGAGAATTCTTTCATCCATGTTCATGAGGGATATTTTTCTGGAGTTTTCTTGAAATGTTTTTGTATGGCTCTGTTATTAGCTGGCATTGTAGAATGACATTGGAAATATTTCCTTTTCCATTGTTTTCAAGGTTCAGCTTCACCATCATGGGTAATTGTCCTAATTTGGGGGGTGATCTCATCATGGGGTGATCTGTCCTATAAAGCCTGCTATTTTGGGGCATTGTTTTGATTCCTCATCATTAAAGATGGTTATTAATCAGTCCTGTATCTCCTGGAATCCAAAGTAACTGCAGAGGAGAGTGACTCAGGTGGAAAAAAGTTAGATCTCACGGCCCGCATGAGCTTGTCCTAGAAATCTAACTGAGAGCGACGGGGAGATGCAGAAAGGACAACAGACAGAAGACAAAACATGCACAAAGCTGGGGCCAGGTAGGCTGGGTGCTCTGATGAAGACACACCAGCCCCCTCCAACTCCAGTGAGTTTGTTATACAGTGGCAACACGAGGTGGAGAGGCGATTCTTGAGGGAGGGGCCGTGGCATTGTAATCCTCCAGAACAGGAGAAACCTGTGACAGCTTCTCTCTGAATGTAAACATTAAAGGAAAAACAACTGTACTGCATTTTGCCCACTTTTGCAGCTGAGGCTGTGCCAATCCAAGCATGCAAATTACTGGGCATAACTATACTTGCTCCCTTCTGCAGTTTGGGGCTATGGCAAACTCAAACACACAGCTTATTCTATACACCTGTTGGCTTCCCACAGAGGCAAAAATAAAGCAAGAGAGGGACAAAATGAGTTAGGTGAGTGACTGGTGTTCCTTCATATTTAGTATTATAAATACAATTTGCAACTTGATTTTAAAAGTCAATTCCACTATATATGCCTTCATGTATTTAGTTTCCATGGCTATATTTTGTTTTTATTTTTTAATTACAAATAATAACACATTAATATCCTTGTGTGTAGCTCATTTAATACCTATATATTAATAAGATAAATTCCTAGAAGCAGAATTGCTGAGATAGAAGATATGTACATGAATGTTTTTAAATTATATTTTTATCATGAAACTTGATACCACAAATGATATAAACAACACATATGTAAACTAGAAAGCATAATACTATCATAATGAATACTCAGAGTTTTATGTTTTTTTAAAAGGATTAACAAGGATATATTCACAAGAATATATCTAAGTGGAGAAAAATAACAGAAAAGATAGAACTGTTGAGGATATAAAGCAACTTTCACTCTGTAGCTTTTAACTTGTACCATGTGTGCATATATTTAAAGCACAATGTGTGAATATTTAAGGCATAGAAGACCATTGACATGTTAATACAGTATGGTTTTTACTTTTTATGTATGTATTTATTTTGCAGTACTGGGGTTTGAACTCTGGACTTTGCTTTTGCTAGGCAGATGTGCTACCAATTGAGCCATGCCTCCAGCCTGGCTTTTTTTTTTTTTTTTTTGTGGTACTGGGGTTTGAACTCAGAGCCTCATGCTTGTTAGGCAGATGCTTTACTGCTTGAGCCATGACTCCAGCCCTAGATTTTACATTTTTATAAGTTTTATTACATGTGGTCTTAAATGCTGTATCATCCAGATTTCACCTGTGATTATTTCCCTTTAGAACATCTATCTTAAACAACTTTACCTTTATTAAATATACATGATATCTCTTATAAAGGAATAAATTGCTTTAATAAGCATTAAGTTCTTTAGTTAATGAGTTTGGACTATGAATATGACAAGATGATACTCTTATCAGAGGGACCCTGAAAGTCTTATTTCCCTAAAAAAATTTCCTTCAAGCTGGCAGAGTGGCTCAAGCAGTAAGAACATTTGCATAGCAAGTTCGAGGCCCTGGGTTTAGACCCCAGTGCTGCCAAAAAAGAAAAAAAAAAAATCATCTCCTGCAAACTTAGTTTGGGCTTCATTTCTATTAAATGAACGTACCCTGAATTTCAAAGCAGATTCTTTCTCTGTTCTGTATATAGTTTTGTTGATTTTTAAGATTTCTAACACATGCATCCATATTGTTGCATGCAGGTAAAATCCATCCACTTATGTTACTGATGATATTCTATAATTCAGTTACCTATTTCCCTCTTACTGAAAGGCATTTGAGTTATTTTTGTTTAGCATGTCCATTTTTAAATTCAATAGCATTTCCAAACTGTCCTTTGAGGGTGGACTAATTTTTTTCTAATCACTAATAAGAATTCACAGGAGCTTTTAAATTAAATTTACAGTAGCTTTTAAGCTAAATTGCTAAAGTAATACTCTTGATCTCAGAGAAGTTTAAGAAACTCTTGCATGAACATTATTAAAGAGACCAGAAAGAAACCAGTGTTCCAAAGAAGCCTCATCGTGGGAGTGACCAAGACCAGCCCATCAGAATGCCAAGTAGGGAAGTTTGTAGATATCTGAGATGTTTTGTAACCTGGCAAGATTTCTGTAGCAGGATTTCAAAATTTGCCTCCTTTCCTGAATTTATTAGAGGGAAATGAAGAGAGAGATTTTGCTTTTAAAAGAATTTATTGTGACCCAGAGGAAATCAATCATATTGACACTGAGGTAAGAAGCAAGGAGGAGGTTTCAAGAAGAAATTCTTCCTGTGGTTAGCAAAAGGGTACCAGGGTGTCAGGGTGTCAGCAAAGCCTTGCCCTGGCCTTGAGCAGGGAGAGAATTTCATGTAGGGAGGGAGAGAAAGAGAGAGAGAGAGAGAGAGAGAGAGAGAGAGAGAGAGAGAGAGAGAGAGAGAGAGAAACAGATTTTCTGTTTGTATTCCTTGAAGGGTACTCTTTCTTGGAATCCAGATCATCTGTGAACAGGGAAACTCCTGAATCAGTTTTTCCTGGGTGTGTCCCCGGCTTGCCCTTGCGGTAACCCCATCCCACAAATTCTGAACTACAGTGAATGTTTTTCTCCGCCCTTTTCTTTTCATTGAAGCAATAAGATATGATAAGAAGATAAGGACTACGCAGATAAAGATATGCCTTTGAACCCTTGCTAAGCAGCTGTTACTCATGTGACTGTGGGTGACTGTCTTGCTTATCCATAAGCATATTAATACTTCATAAGAATGCTGAAACAGTAAAGGAGATAGCATTCAATAGTCTTGTGCAGTTCCTGAAATAAAAGTACTCACTAGATATTGCTTTTTTGTTATTCACGTAATTGTTCATTCATACATTTAATAAATGTATGAATAAATGCTTATTAAGCATTTTGTTGCAGACAGAATGCTGGGCAGTGCTGAAGATACAAGTTGATTACAACACAGTCATGATTCTCAAGTTCACATTGTTTTCTGGGGATAACAAATAGATAGATAGTCCCATTTTTTTTTTATTTTATTTTTTATTTTTTTCATTTTTCTTTTATTATTCATATGTGCATACAAGGCTTGGTTTATTTCTCCCCCCTGCCCCCACCCCCTCCCTTACCACCCACTCCACCCCCTCCCGCTCCCCCCCTCAATACCCAGCAGAAACTATTTTGCCCTTATCTCTAATTTTGTTGTAGAGAGAGTATAAGCAATAATAGGAAGGAACAAGGGTTTTTGCTGGTTGAGATAAGGATAGCTATACAGGGCATTGACTCACATTGATTTCCTGTGCGTGGGTGTTACCTTCTAGGTTAATTCTTTTTAATCTAACCTTTTCTCTAGTTCCTGGTCCCCTTTTCCTATTGGCCTCAGTTGCTTTAAGGTATCTGCTTTAGTTTCTCTGTATTAAGGGCAACAAATGCTAGCTAGTTTTTTAGGTGTCTTACCTATCCTCACCCCTCCCTTGTGTGCTCTCGCTTTTATCATGTGCTCATAGTCCAATCCCCTTGTTGTGTTTGCCCTTGATCTAATGTCCACATATGAGGGAGAACATACGATTTTTGGTCTTTTGAGCCAGGCTAACCTCACTCAGAATGATGTTCTCCAATTCCATCCATTTACCAGCGAATGATAACATTTCGTTCTTCTTCATGGCTGCATAAAATTCCATTGTGTATAGATACCACATTTTCTTAATCCATTCATCAGTGCTGGGGCATCTTGGCTGTTTCCATAACTTGGCTATTGTGAATAGTGCCGCAATAAACATGGATGTGCAGGTGCCTCTGGAGTAACAGTCTTTTGGATATATCCCCAAGAGTGGTATTGCTGGATCAAATGGTAGATCGATGTCCAGCTTTTTAAGTAGCCTCCAAATTTTTTTCCAGAGTGGTTGTACTAGTCTACATTCCCACCAACAGTGTAAGAGGGTTCCTTTTTCCCCGCATCCTCGCCAACACCTGTTGTTGGTGGTGTTGCTGATGATGGCTATTCTAACAGGGGTGAGGTGGAATCTTAGCGTGGTTTTAATTTGCATTTCCTTTATTGCTAGAGATGGTGAGCATTTTTTCATGTGTTTTCTGGCCATTTGAATTTCTTCTTTTGAGAAAGTTCTGTTTAGTTCACATGCCCATTTCTTTATTGGTTCATTAGTTTTGGGAGAATTTAGTTTTTTAAGTTCCCTGTATATTCTGGTTATCAGTCCTTTGTCTGATGTATAATTGGCAAATATTTTCTCCCACTCTGTGGGTGTTCTCTTCAGTTTAGAGACCATTTCTTTTGATGAACAGAAGCTTTTTAGTTTTATGAGGTCCCATTTATCTATGCTATCTCTTAGTTGCTGTGCTGCTGGGGTTTCATTGAGAAAGTTCTTACCTATACCTACTAACTCCAGAGTATTTCCTCTCTTTCTTGTATCAACTTAAGAGTTTGGGGTCTGATATTAAGATCCTTGATCCATTTTGAGTTAATCTTGGTATAGGGTGATATACATGGATCTAGTTTCAGTTTTTTGCAGACTGCTAACCAGTTTTCCCAGCAGTTTTTGTTGAAGAGGCTGCTATTTCTCCATCGTATATTTTTAGCTCCTTTGTCAAAGATAAGTTGCTTATAGTTGTGTGGCTTCATATCTGGATCCTCTATTCTGTTCCACTGGTCTTCATGTCTGTTTTTGTGCCAGTACCATGCTGTTTTTATTATTATTGCTTTGTAATATAGTTTGAAGTCAGGTATTGTGATACCTCCTGCATTGTTCTTTTGACTGAGTATTGCCTTGGCTATTCGTGGCCTCTTGTGTTTCCATATAAATTTAACAGTAGATTTTTCAATCTCTTTGATGAATGTCATTGGAATTTTGATGGGAATTGCATTAAACATGTAGATTACTTTTGGGAGTATAGACATTTTTACTATGTTGATTCTACCAATCCATGATCATGGGAGATCTCTCCACTTTCTATAGTCTTCCTCAATCTCTTTCTTCAGAAGTGTATAGTTTTCCTTGTAGAGGTCTTTCACATCTTTTGTTAGGTTTACACGTAGGTATTTGATTTTTTTTGAGGCTATTGTAAATGGAATTGTTTTCATACATTCTTTTTCCGTTTGCTCATTGTTAGTGTATAGAAATGCTAATGATTTTTCTATGTTGATTTTATATCCTGCTACCTTGCTATAGCTATTGATGATGTCTAGAAGCTTCTGAGTAGAGTTTTTTGGGTCTTTAAGGTATAGGATCATGTCGTCTGCAAATAGGGATATTTTGACAGTTTCTTTACCTATTTGTATTCCTTTTATTCCTTCTTCTCGCCTAATTGCTCTGGCTAGGAATTCCAGTACTATGTTGAATAGGAGTGGAGATAGTGGGCATCCTTGTCTGGTTCCTGATTTTAGAGGGAATGGTTTTAATTTTTCTCCGTTAAGTATAATGCTGGCTGTAGGTTTGTCATATATAGCTTTTATAATGTTGAGGAACTTTCCTTCTATTCCTAGTTTTCTTAGAGCTTTTATCATGAAATGATGTTGGATCTTATCAAAGGCTTTTTCTGCATCTATTGAGATGATCAAGTGGTTTTTGTCTTTGCTTCTGTTAATGTGGTTTATTACGTTTATTGATTTTCTTATGTTGAACCACCCCTGCAACCCTGGGATGAAGCCTACCTGGTCGTGGTGAATAATCTTTTTCATGTGTTGCTGAATTCGATTTGCCATTATTTTGTTTAGGATTTTTGCATCAATGTTCATTAAGGAGATTGGCCTATAGTTCTCCTTTTTGGAGGTGTCTTTGCCTGGTTTAGGGATAAGTGTAATACTGGCTTCATAAAATGTGTTTGGCAGTTTTCCTTCCCTTTCTATTTCATGGAACAGTTTAAGGAGGGTTGGTATCAGTTCTTCTTTAAAGGTCTGATAGAATTCAGCAGAGAATCCATCAGGTCCTGGACTTTTCTTTTTGGGGAGACTCTTGATTGCTGCTTCAATTTCATTTTGTGTTATAGGTCTATTCAGGTGATTAATTTCCTCTTGGTTCAGTTTTGGATGATCAT
Organism: Castor canadensis; assembly: GCF_047511655.1. NCBI lineage: Eukaryota > Metazoa > Chordata > Mammalia > Rodentia > Castoridae > Castor > Castor canadensis. The sequence goes on from NC_133393.1 coordinate 26,450,270, forward strand.
ATGTATCTAGAAATCTGTCCATTTCTTTTAGATTTTCAAATTTATTTGAATATAGGTTCTCAAAGTAGTCTCTGATGATTTCCTGGACTTCCATGGTGTTTGTTGTTATCTCCCCTTTTGCATTCCTGATTCTACTAATTTGGGTTTTTTCTCTCCTCATTTTAGTCAGGTTTGCCAGGGGTCTATCGATCTTGTTTATTTTTTCAAAGAACCAACTTTATGTTTCATTAATTCTTTGTATGGTTTTTTTGGTTTCTATTTCGTTGATTTCAGCTCTTATTTTTATTATTTCTCTCCTTCTATTTGTTTTGGGATTTGCTTGTTCTTGTTTTTCTAGGAGTTTGAGATGTATCATTAGGTCATTGATTTGGGATCTTTCAATCTTTTTAATATATGCACTCATGGCTATAAACTTTCCTCTCAAGACTGCCTTAGCTGTGTCCCATAGGTTCTGGTAGGTTGTGTTTTCATTTTCATTGACTTCTAGGAACTTTTTAATTTCCTCTTTTATTGCATCGATGATCCATTCTTCATTAAGTAATGAGTTATTTAGTTTCCAGCTGTTTGCATGTTTTTTTGTCTTTACTTTTGTTGTTGAGTTCTACTTTTACTGCATTGTGGTCAGATAGTATGCATGGTATTATTTCTATTTTCTTATATTTGCTGAGGCTTGCTTTGTGCCCTAGGATATGATCTATTTTGGAGAAGGTTCCATGGGCTGCTGAGAAGAATGTATATTGTGTAGAGGTTGGATGAAATGTTCTGTAGACATCTACTAGGTCCACTTGATCTATTGCATATTTTAGATCTTGGATTTCTTTATTGATTTTTTGCTTGGATGACCTATCTATTGATGAGAATGGAGTGTTAAAGTCTCCCACAACCACTGTGTTGGCGTTTATATATGCTTTTAGGTCTTTCAGGGTATGTTTGATGAAATTGGGTGCATTGACATTGGGTGCGTACAGATTGATGATTATTATTTCCTTTTGGTCTATTTCCCCTTTTATTAGTATGGAATGTCCTTCTTTATCTCGTTTGATCAATGTAGGTTTGAAGTCTACTTTGTCAGAGATAAGTATTGCTACTCCTGCTTGTTTTCGGGGGCCATTGGCTTGGTAAATCTTCTTCCAGCCTTTCATCCTAAGCATATGCTTATTTTTGTCGGTGAGATGAGTCTCCTGTAAGCAACAAATTGTTGGATCTTCTTTTTTAATCCATTTTGTCAAACGGTGTCTTTTGATGGGTGAATTAAGTCCATTAACATTAAGTGTTAGTACTGATAGGTATGTGGTGATTCCTGCCATTTAGTTATCTTAGTTGTTTGAAGGTTTGATTGTGTGTACCTAACTTGATGTTACTCTCTACTGTCTTGCTTTTTCTTATCCTGTGGTTTGGTGCTGCCTGCCTTTTCATGGTTAAGTTGGGTGTCACTTTCTGTGTGCAGGATCCCTTGCAGAATCTTTTGTAATGGTGGCTTTGTGGTCACATATTGTTTTAGTTTCTGCTTATCATGGAAGACTTTTATTGCTCCATCTATTTTGAATGATACTTTGCTGGGTAGAGTATCCTGGGGTTGAAGTTATTTTCATTCAGTGCCCGGAAGATCTCACCCCACGCTCTTCTTGCTTTTAATGTTTCTGTTGAGAAGTCTGCTGTGATTTTGATGGGTTTACCTTTGTATGTTACTTGTTTTTTCTCTCTTGCAGCCTTCAATATTCTTTCCTTAGTTTCTGAACTTGTTGTTTTAATGATAATATGTCGTGGAGTAGTTCTATTTTGATCTGGTCTGTTTGGTGTCCTGGAGGCCTCTTGCATTTGTATGGGAATATCTTTCTCTAGATTTGGGAAATTTTCCGTTATTATTTTGCTGAATATATTACGCATTCCCTTCGCTTGCACCTCTTCTCCTTCTTCGATGCCCATGATTCTCAAGTTTGGTCTTTTGATGGAGTCAGTGAGTTCTTGCATTTTCTTTTCACAGGTCTTGAGTTGTTTAATTAGTAGTTCTTCAGTTTTTCCTTTAATTACCATTTCATCTTCAAGTTCTGAGATTCTGTCTTCTGTTTGTTCTATTCTGCTGGATTGGCCTTCCGTTTTGTTTTGCAGTTCTGTTTCGTTCTTTTTTCTGAGGTTTTCCATATCCTGGCTGTTTTCTTCTTTATTGTTGTCTATTTTTGTCCTGAGTTCATTTATCCATTTATTCATTGTGTTCTCTCTTTCACTTTGGTGTTTATACAGTGCTTCTATGGTTTCCTTTATTTCTTCTTTTGCTTTTTCAAATTCTCTATTTTTATTGTCTTGGAATTTCTTGAGTGTCTCCTGTACATTTTGGTTGACCATATCCAGTATCATCTCTATAAAATTCTCATTGAGTACTTGTAGTATGTCTTCTTTTAAATTATTCTTGTAGGCTTCATTGGGTCCTTTGGCATAGTTTATCTTCATTTTGTTGGAGTCTGGCTCTGAGTTTCTGTTCTCTTCATTCCCCTCTGGTTCCTGTACTAATTTTTTGCTGTGGGGAAACTGGTTTCCTTGTTTTTTCTGTCTTCCTGTCATTGTCCTTGGTGTTGTTACTGTCCCTGTACTGTGTGTAATTAAGTATTTTCTAGCTTGTAATAATAACAATGGTAATATTGAGAATGGAAGAGTGAGCTGAGATGGAAAGCAAGAAGTTAAAGAAAAGGGGAAAACAAATACACAGACAAGAGGGAGAAAGCAGAACAAGGTATCAGACAAGAGAGTTTCAAAGGTATAAACAGGGAGTGTTAGTGTACTAATCGACAGTAAGCTGGTCCGCGTCTTCCCACGCCGTATGGGCGCCGGCCACTGGCGGCCCGGGGGCCTCCTCGGTTCTCCGTTTAACGTGAAGTGGAGATTCTCTGCGCCGGCTGGAGATGTGGAGGAGTCAAAGTTATGCCTTTTCTCAGTGATTATGCCTGCAAAGTGTGTCTCCAGCGTCTCTCCAAGATTTCACTATAGGAGGGTCGCTTTCTGCTTCCTACCTCTAGCCGCCATCTTGGAATTCTTAGATAGTCCCATTGCTGGAGAAATGTGTTCTCAGAGGTTTCTGGAGGAAGTATGGGAGGACAGAAGATGACCATATAACCCAGAATTGAGAGGAAGGTGGTGGTGTAAGTGTCTTAAAGGAGATGATTCTTATACTGTGTTGTTATACATTCATGTGGTTGGGCGTAGAGTTGGAGGGAAAGGTATGTTTGCTGGTTGGAGATGGCAGAGCTTGACATATCCAAGGCTATGCAGGGAATTTGGGGGACCATGCACAAATGCAGCTAGATGTGCAGATCTGCAGTTCCTGTTGGGAATGTGGCATAGATCTGGGGAGGGGAAAACCACTAGACAAATATCTTTCCTAGGAAGTGTTATTATTCCTAGGAATAGAGCCTGGCAATGTGTCCTCTTGGACCAAGGTTCCTTGCTTCCCTGGAAAATGCACCCACCAGCATCAAGACAGTGTAGACCACTGAAGTGGAATGGACCAAGAATGAAAGGATATGGGAAGAGAGTTCTCTAATTTTGAGCAGGTTTTTTTTAAAATAAATTTTTATTAGGATATATTCATTCTGTAGTGGGGGATTCGTAGTGACAATTTCGATTAGTCTTATATTGAACATTATTTACATTGTCTCCATCGTCTCTCCCCCTCAGCCTTCTCCCCACCCCATTTAAAACAACTGTAAGAGGTTTCTTAGTTCTGTTTCATATAGGTATATGAAGTCCATCAACCATATACCCTCACCTTAATTTCCTTCCTTCACCCTCCCCCTTCCACATTACCTCCCCTCCCCCTGCACATACTGTGCCTATTTTACAGTCCTGGTTTTCAATATTAATGTTTGAGATGACATTCAATGGGGTGTCTCAATGTATGCCACTGTGGATGTGCTTTACTTTGGTCTGTTCAACCCCTTCAAATACTCTCTCTTATTCCTTTAAAGCAGTTTTTTAAAAAATCATTTACTCTTCCTCTTGGTTTCCCAGAAATGACATGAAAATATAAGAAAACAGTGAGTGCAAATAAAATTTAAAAAGTGAGTGAAGTTTACTCATGTGTGGGTTTGTATAACTTTTCCTTTCCCCAGCCCTTCTGCTAGTCATACCTTGCTTTAAGGCTTTTTGCTTCTTATTCACCCTCAACCTGAGCTGGTATTTTCTGCCTGGCCACTGATTATGTTTCAGAATCTCCATGCCATTATACAGTGATTGCAGGGCAGTCCTTCCCTGTTGGTTCATAGCCAAAGTTCAGAACCTTGGGTGAGTGGTGATTAGGGACAGGGAATAAAGGATGAGGGCAGGGGTGTGGAAGGGGATGTGGACACAACAGGGACCTGGAGGGAGATCTGAAAGGAGAATAACAGGGAGAGTGGTTTTCAGTCTATACAATCAGGTAGTCTTCCCCTCCTATTTATCCCATGTCTTTAAAAAAGCAAGTCCATTTCACAAGATACATTTAAGTAGTAACAGTCTTTCCAGGTTTATTAACTGACTAATAAGAGCATCAAATGAAAGAATGTGATTTTGAAGTATTGGAATGAACTCTTGAATCTCCTTACTCTACATGAGCACTTCTATAAATGCACGTTCTCTAGGATGGACCCCTCTGCAATAAAGTCAGACTATTTAGGTTTTATCAGTGAGTGAAGATACAGTAAATAATCACTATGAACACAGCAAACAAAGGTACTAACTTGGAATTTTTTGTAGGTTTCTTACTTTGAAAAATTCTGAAGCACTTTTAATTGAAAACTGGTTCCAAGGTAGCGTCCTGAGGGTTTGGGAGAGGGCAGTGACAAATTTGGAAAGTTAGGATTAGAGTGATTGAGTGACTTTCCTGATACTCTTGGTCCCAAGCCAAGTCTCAAGAGCGGGGGGGGGGGGTGAGAAATGACCCAAACATTGTATGCACGTACGAATAAAAAAAAAGAGTGAGCAGCACTTTGAGATCACCGTAATGAGGAGTGCCCAAGAGTAGAGCTGGAGAAATAGACACACTGTGGTGTGAGAGTGCAGGTGGATTGGCTGTGTGGAGGTCGGGAGTCTGCCTTTAATTGTTGGTTTAGGATTGTTTTCAAGTAGTGATTTGAATTTCAGTTTTTGGGGTGATGTAGAAGGTGAGTACTCAAGGCCTAAGAATGCAATGTTCTTTGTAGAAAACATTATCAGCCTGGAAGACACTATAGAACCCTCTCTAATCATCTCATTTTATAAATCAGGAAACCAACATGTAAAGAGGTAAATAGGATGGGGGCGTGGCTCACACAATAAAGAGCTTGCAGGAGGCCCTGAATTCAAGCCCCAGTACACAAACAAACAAACTAAGAGGGCAACAGATTTGCCCAGTGTAATGTAGCAAATGGCACCCCTGCGACTCCAACTCAAGTCTTTTCAGTCTAGGACTGTTTCTCTGGATTGTGTCTTTTCCAGGCAGGTTTCAGGCATTCTGCCAGCCAGTATGAATGGGCTCACACAGCCACATAATCGCACATTAATCCTGATTGTCCTCTCCTGAGTACCCTTGCTCTCGGGAAGTCCTGTAACTAAGGAAATGGTCTTAAAAGCAGCAGGTGAGGGTCTCAAGCATAACAGATGTTCAAGTCAGTGAAGGCCAGGGCTACAGGTGGGACTGTCATAAGGTAGGATTGGGAGTGGGGATGGGGTAATCAGGGAAAAATTCTCAACATAGAAGGGCCACCCAATGTTTAGAACAAGGAGTGCAAACTGATTAGCTGAGGGGAGAAGTACATGAACTGAAAGTAGTCTTTATTAACTCCATTCCAACAAAAGTGAAAGAAAGTTCATGAGAACCAAGGTTGTAGCCAAACTTGACAACATAGCAGTTCTGGCAGGGTATTTCCAATTCAGCTGCTGATATATAAGCCAGACACAAAGTCCCTTTTCTCATCTACTTGTTTCTGTTCCCTTGATTGTAGATATGGCTCCCAGTGGTTCCTGTTTCGTAAGCTGGGATTTCATAAAGGGGAAGGGGAAAGGAAAATCACATCCAAGAGTATGAGAGATATCTCAGTAATGGACAAGGGATAGTGTTCCGAGTAGTGAGGTGATGGGAGGGTGCTTTGAAGGAGATGAGAGTAGTGTTAATAGCTGCAGAATGAGAAGGAGGGTGCTATGAAAAGAAGCTGGTCATTTGGCTCCTAAATTCTCTTTTGAGTGAGACAGTGGGCTGACTTCTCTTTGGGAGAAATGGCAAGAAGTGAGGATGGGCTTTATAACCCATAGGTGTGGTAAGATTCGGAAACAGAGAAATATTTCCAGAGTTCTTCTTCTTCTTCTTCTTGTTTTTTTTTTTTGATGATACTGGGGTTTGAACTCAGGGCCTCACACTTGCTAGGCAGGTGCTCTTATTGCTTAAGCCATTCAGCCAGCCCCATTTCCAGAGTTCTTAAACTTAAGCTTCCCTCTTCTCCCAAAGGAGAGTTTCACAAAACTAGTTTATCTTGTTAGTGATCTAATACATTGCCCTAAATAAGAAAGAATATATGCACTATGAAGAGAACCTGGAATGAGAGTGATGTTTAACAAAGAGGAAAGACCCTCCAATGAAGAAATACTTGTAGCATCTAGTTTGAGAAGCTATTTTTGAATGGAGTAATAAGGAGGTTCTCTCAGGCTTTACAGAGGTAATCTCCATTTTGCATAATTTTCCAGTAATTTAAGTAAAACTTAGATATAGCCCCTCCCTTCTTTGAGTGAGGTACTACTCTAATTAAAAGAGGTCATATTCTATAATAGATATAAAACACAAGAAATATAGAGTAACAAATAACACTGAACAATAGCATCACTGTAATATGTAAGTTATTATAAAGCAGTAGAACATAGAAAGAAACTAACAGTACAGAAATTATATGCCTTAACCAGGATTTGCATCTAAAGTAGTCACAGAAGGCATCCTAATGGCCATGACTATCTTATGAGGCTACCAGGTCTTGGAGTTATTTTCAGAATCTGGTGTACATCTTTTGAAAGTCTGTAGTTGGCTTTATTTTTGACATCTGACAAACTTTATCTGGAAAAGAAAGGCAGGTAAATAAGGTAAAAAATTAATTATATTTTGAGATAGATGAGAGATACGGCTCAAAAGGAATGACACTAACATTCGTATTTGTGTTATAATCTGGGAATTCCAAAAAAGAAGTTATAAGAGAGGGAGGAACCCAGATTATTGGAAAGGAGCTGGAGGGCCAGACAGGCAGTGGAAGGGTAGGAACAACTAAGGTGAGGATGCAGGGGGTGTAAAAGGTGGGAGACATTCTAGGCAACTGTCTCTTGGCTTTTTTTGCCCAGGTGGATGTCCATTCTGAGAAAGGGGCATGTATGACCTTTGAAGTCAGCCTGGATGACAAAGTGAGGAAGATCAACAAACACATCAGGTCTAAGACCAAGGTTCCTGTGCAGGACCAGGTTCTTCTGCTGGGCTCCCAGACCCTAAAGTCTGAGAAAAAGGTGTTGTCTTATGACCTCGACAAGGAGACTTCCATCCACCTTACCCTGAAGGTAGTGAAGCCCAGTGATGAGGCGCTACCCTTGATTCTGGTGGAGTCAAGTGATGAGGGGCAGAGGCACCTCCTCCGTGTGCGAAGAGCCAACTCAGTGGCCCAGGTGAAAAAGATGATTGAGGATGTGACTGGTATAACATCTGAGAAACAGATTGTGACTTGCAATGGAAAGAAACTGGAAGATGGGAAGATCATGGAGAATTACAACATCACAAAGGGCAGTTTGTTCTTCCTGGCCAGGCATTGCATTGAGGGATGACTACTCTGGGGATGGGGTGATATCAGGAGCAAAAAGCTTATTTCCTTTTGGCTCTTACTTACAAACCACATCTTTTGATGATTTACCAAAATTAATGAGAATGATATAGAGTAAAATTTGGGGTGGGGAGGGTAAAATAAAGAATATTTTTTAAATCTGTAATTCTTTGGTCCTTACATAATTGATTAAGTGAAGAGGATTGTTTATATTACTGAGAATAGAAAATACAAAAAAAATTGAGATAGGGTCTCACCCTGTAGCCCAGGATGGCCTTGAACTCAAGGTACTCATGTCTCAGCCTTCCGAATGCTGGGATTACAGGAATGTACCAACACACTTGGCATAAAATAAAAAAATAAGGCACATTATGGACAGTATTCAAAGCTGGCTTGAAATTTAATTCTTTCTTTATACATTCTGATAGAAAAACTCCTATTTCATTTCCTACAGGATAAAATAGTAAGTTTTAGGTTGGGATTCATGTTCTACTAATTTTTGTGTTTCTATATTAAGCTCAGTGCTTCATCTATAATATCACATAATTGTTGAGCCAAATTAGATTTCTACTTATAGGGGATATTGAAATGATTTATTATGAAATGAATTTTTTACTCCAACTTGATCACAATCTAATAAATAATTGAGAAATTCATTCAAACTACTTCTTTTCTTATTTAAAGAGGCTTGATAGGAAATGAAATCTGGCATGGCACCTCTTCTTATCCTCTATATCCCAAACCCAGTTAAAATTGTTCTTATTTCTGGGGGTAGACATATTTTCCATGGGGATCTAGAGATTTTTGTGTCTCTAGTGGAGTCTCCTTTGGGGTAGATATACTTCAGGAGGGAACAGAATTTCTGAAAGGTAGGGATTGTGGACCAGTCCCTGCCCGGCCTTTGGATCTAGCAAGTTTTCTCTAGATCAGGGGCATCTCTTTGGGTAAGGGAGGCAAGGAGTTGGCTTCTAGGTTTACCCCAACCCTCTGTTACAGTTCTTGCTGAAGGAACATTTTCTTGTCTGCTTCTTTCATCATACCTGCTCCTTTTGGGAACTTGGGTCCCTTCCTCCATCTTCCTCCATCTATTTACTCTCTGTCTCACTGTCCCTCTCCTAGGTTTCACTACTGGTGAATCACATGTAGGTTTCTCTCACAGACTGGGACATGTCTGTTTTCTTTCCCACCAGTTCTGGTTCATTCTCTTGTTCAAGAGCCATCTCCCACAGGTGGGATTCCCAATTTAACTCCACTCAGCACAATTCCCCATGCAAGGCATTCCTCCTACACTTATGGGTCAAATGCTCTGTAGTGGGCACTGGTCAGCTGGCTAGGTCTGCATTAGGCTGGACTGTTTTTCCAGGAATGGAGGCCATGCCCCCTTTTCCTGGATGGAGTCTGCTGCAGAGTAGGGCCTATGGTTTCCTTGTTAACTTGAGGGACCTTTGATGGCTGAGACCATGGGATTTTCCATGGACTTCCATCAGACTGAGAGAAAGCTAAAAGTAAGTGTCATGTTGCACATCATCTTTCCTGTATGTGGAGTCTTAAGGGGTGGTTACAGTTACCTCCTCAGGATGAGAAAGCCTTCCATCCCATTACATTTCCTTTCTTCATTAGCTTAGTAGAAGGCCCAAGGCCTTTTTACCGACACCTCCCCCCCCACCGTGTGTATGTGTGTAAAGGATTCAGGGATTTGCCCTCAAGAATCTGAGCACTACCTGATAGGAAGAAGGAATCTCCCCAATTCACCCTGGACTCCATGAGGACAAATATTGCAGATTCTCATACAAAAATGAACAGCCTGAATAAAGGCTAAGCTGACTGATTCTCCACTAGGCATTTCCATCCTTGGGCTCTGGGCTAAATTTTCTTTCCCTTCCCAACTCTCTCACTGTCCGACCTGCCCTCTCCAGAGACTCCCGAGGAGTTTCCTCGCTGCCCTTTTCACTTCCTTATTCCTGAGCGTGTAGATGAGCGGGTTAAGGGCTGGCGTGACTACGGTGTAGAAGAGTGAAACGAACTTGCCCCGTCCCTGGTTGTAGCTGTGCGTGGGTTGCAGGTAGGTGTATATGGCGGAACCATAGAAAAGGCATACCGCTGTCAGGTGGGAGCCACAAGTGCCCACCGCTTTTCTCCGGCCTCCGCTGGACCGCATGTCCCACACAGCGCGTCCCACCGCCCCGTAAGAGGCCAGGATGACGATGGTCGGCACCAGCAGGATGACCACGCGGGCGGCGAACATCTGTCGTTCGATGGTGTTTCTGCCGCCGCCGCAGGCCAGCTTGAGCAGCGCTGGCAGCTCGCAGATGAAGTGGTCCAGCTGGTGGGGCGCGCACAGAGGCCGCGCCGCCAGGAGCGCGGTTTGCGCGGCGGAGTTGGTGAGGCCGCCGAGCCAGGCGGTGCCGGCCAGCGCGCGGCAGAGGTGGGGCGAGGCGAGCCCGGTGTAGCGCAGCGGGCGGCACACGGCGGCCGCGCGGTCCAGCGCCATCACCGCCAGGAGGACGCACTCGGCCGAGCCCAGAGCCAGCGACGCGTACAGCTGGGCCATGCAGCCGCCGCGGGGCAGCCAGAGCGCCGGGCCGCACAGGTTGACCAGCAGCGGCGGCACCACGCTCGTGGTGAATCCCGCGTCCACCAGGGCCAGGTGGCAGAGGAAGTAGTACATGGGCCTGTGCAGGCTCGGATCGCGCACTGCCAGCAGCACAAGCACGGAGTTGCCGGTCAGAGTCAGGAGGTAGCAGAAGAGGACAAGGGCGAAGAGAACCGGCTGTAGGGAGGGCCAGTCTGAGAAACCAAGCAGGAGGAAGCGCTCCTCTGTTGCGCTGTGGTTGACCTAAAGGAAGGAAACTACAAGAATGTTTGGAAGGATGAAATAAAAAAGGATTTACACTACATTTTACAAGCGAAGAAAAAACCCGGGAATGTGGGGATGAACTAGGGAGGAGAGAAAAGCACATGCAGTAACTTATAGATTGTACTTCCATTTACATAGTTGAACCCTAAGGTTACTAGCCCTAAGGTTAGTAAGTCACACGCTTGAATTATATATATTTATAGGATCCTGTGAAGGAGAGAGAATCTATTTTATGAATTAATAAATCATGCTTGAGAAAGGCTAATTATGTTGTACTAAGGCCACAACGATTCAGAGGTTGCCTATGACCTGTTCTTAGGTCTGTCTGAGTTCAAAATCAGTACTTTTTCAGTGTCTTCCTAGTTCTGATTGTACTCCCAGGAGCCAAGAAGAAATTTAATGTTGTCACTAATATGACAGCACTTCAGATACTTGCAGCCAGATTTCACTCTGAGCCTCCTTCCCCAACTTTCCTTGGAAATGTGTAGTGCCTAAAAGTTAGGACAATACTCAAGCTTGTGCTAAGTAAAAGTTCAGAATTAGCAACTTGCTTGTTTTAGGAGTTCCACTTCTATTTATGCAACTATTAAATTCAAATGGAGCTGAGGCTAGGAGAATTCCTGAGCAGACAAAACCATAAGTGACTTAACTTTGCTCAATTGTCAAACATAAGTGAGATGTCATTTGAACTATTTCTTGTAAATGCTAATATTAAAAGAAAACTGAACCACTTAGAAGCAGCCAACACATTTATATAATGAGGGTCTTTTCAATGGACTAGACCAAATACGGCAGTTCGGGAACCAATTACATATTTGCTTTACTTCTAGTTTGTCCTATGAAAATCTTCCTCTTCTGTTACCTCTGGCTCTCCCCAAGTTGGAGTTGCCCAATTAAATAAACAGCTAAATTTAAAAAATTCTGTTGTGCTTCAGTTTACTTTTTTTTTCTTGTATTGGGAATTGAACCCAGGACCTGGTTTATGCTAAGCATGATCTCTACCACTGAGCTACAGTTTCCTTTTTAACACATACCATTATATTGTGACTACTGATGTCTAATCTGGTGGACAGAGGAGACTGCTTGCGATGTTTGTGTCCCTCCTGCTGTGTAATGCTGGTGATCAGACAGATGAGCACCTGCATGCTAGCCAAGAGTCAGCTGGAAGACCAGAAGTGAGAAGACCTGGGTCCCAGCTGGCAGAGTTAGGTTATTTGATATGGGGAGGTTGCTTCATGTTCCTCTGCCTCAATTTTCTCACATGTAAATTGAGGAGTTTGAACTATATGACTTCTTAGGCTCCTGTCCTATCTCCAGGCTTTACTATCAAATGTTTCAAACAAATGAAAAGGGAATGGGGGGGGGAGGGAAACACAAAAAACAGAACTTCATTTTCTTAAGGGCCTTTTAACCCTTGAAAATGATGTTGAATCAAGTATCTTACGGTATAAAACCATCATAGTTGATGTGATTGATGAAATTTACATAGAAATCTTTCTACTGCATGTTCCTGGCAGATCTCGTTATATAGATAACTTATTTTTAAGACATCAGATTCATTGCTTTTAAGAACCACAATCTTTTTTTTTTCAGGAAAAATGCTCCCTTCCCCCCCCAATAAAAATTCTGCTTATATGATTCTTTCATTTTATCCTTAGTAGGAAGAACAAGTATTAATGGTGTGAATAAGTACAAGGGTTCAGCAGCTATACTACCGGGGTTTGACTTTGCTATTTCCTAGCTGAGCTACCATGGCGTGTACTTCACTTCTCAGTGCTGCAGTTTTCTCATGAAAACAGATGTGGGTGAAGTGAGTTAAATGCACAAAGCAATTAAACCAGTGTTTGGTACACTGAAGCTGTTTATTGACTACTAATGATTTCATCCTTATTTTACAAATCAAAAAACAAATTCCCTCCCCGCAATACTGGTTACAACCCCACCCCCGTGAACAAGTTTTTAAAGGGTTCCTACCCTAAGTGATGACAGAACTGATATAAAAATTAATTTTCCTTTCATACATCAACTTCAGTCTCTACCTCTTACAAATTAGGCATTAGTCTTATTTATAGAGCAGGGTAGGAAGGTAATCCAAATTAAGTAACTTGTCTAAGTTCATAGTGTTTATAAATGTTTAATAGGATTTTGACTCAAATCTGACTAACTCCAAGGTCTTTGCCTTTTTTTTTTTTAAATAAGCCAGACACTGTTATACTAAAGATTATGGAGTATAAAAAAATGCAAATTCTGATATTTATTTCTAGATAATTTTATAGCAGTGAGGTCATATTGAACATGGACAAAATACATGAAATAACATTCAGTTTATGAGCCAATGATGACCAGAGACAAGATGTCAAATTCTTTAGTATTGTGATTACCTAGCATATACCAGTTCAGCTGGGCAAGTCCTAAACCTTCCAATATGCCACAACATAGAAATAGGCATATAGTAATAAAATTGCAGAGATAATATCCTAGTGACATGCATCCACAAATCCCCAAATACATAGCTTCAATACACGTATACCATCATTCCTTTATACACCCTGAATGCAAATCTGTTGTAAAATATATGGAATAATGTGTTCCTAAACCTCACGTGCTGTTCTAGAAAATGACCCTCAGCTGCACAACCATTTTCCCCTAGGAAAATGTAATAATAAACTTACCTTCATGTCTAACCTCTGGCCCTAATATTTAGGTCTTGAGTTTTTAGATGATATGTTAAACTCTTGCTTCTGCTCTGGATTCTGTGAGTTTAAATGACAGTGAGAGAGATTAACAAAAGACTCAATTGTATGACTGTTGATTTCTAAAATGGGAACCTGAGACCAGAGCCAGGCACCTTAGGAAGAAGATAGGGGGTGGGTAACATCTTGCTTATCAGCAAAGAAATCAAGAAATGTCTAGAAAGAAGGTACCTAAGTCTGTGAAACAGAGGTGGTGGTGTCTGTTTCTGGAGACCCCTGTATTGGGGTACATACAAGGCGAAGACTTGAGCCTTGTGGTGGCAGCCAATTCGTATTTTGCTGGTAGCAAAAATAGCTGTGTGGAATCTGTGGAGAACAGCAGTTGGAGAGAAAGGAAGGAACCTGATGAGTCCTCTCACTAGAGAGGAAACAGGGGAATCAACATTCCCAGTTATTTAGAAGAGGGGATGAAGCTCTGGGGAATCTGTGTCCCACTCACATAATTAGTACTTTGCATGGAGGTGTCCAGAGAGGAGTCCCCCAAGGTGAGGAAAGGGAAATTCTGGAGAGAAAGCCCCTTTGGCACAGTGTCTCTGGCAGGGGATGTTAGAGGCCAGATGTAGCATAATTTCCTCTCATTGTCATCTCTACTCAATTGGTTTAGAGTTTCATTCTCTGATTGAGTTATCTTAAGCTAGACATTTCACCTCAGCAATTCTCAGTGTCATCATCATAAAACATGAGAAACAACCTTGATCTGATGGAGATGTAAATTTCTCAAAGTCATAGTCAGGTTTTTTTTTTTTTGGTGGGACTGGGGTTTGAACTCAGGGCTTCACGTCTGCAAAGCAGGCACTTTACTGCTTGAGCTATGCCTCCAGTTCTTATCCTCAGGTTTTTTTTTCCTCATTTGTAATGCCATGGTGACTTTTTATTTTTATTTTTTTATTACTCATATGTGCATACAATGCTTGGGTCATTTCTCCCGCCTGCACCTACCCCCTCCCTTACCCCCCACTCCGCCCCCTCCCTCTCCCCACCACCCCCTCCATACCCGGCAGAAACTATTTTGCCCTTATCTCTAATTTTGTTGAAGACAGAGTATAAGCAATAATAGGAAGGAACAAGGGTTTTTGCTGGTTGAGATAAGGATAGCTATACAGGGAGTTGACTCACATTAATTTCCTGTGCATGTGTGTTATCTTCTAGGTTAATTCTTCTTGATCTAACCCTTTCTCTAGTTCCTGGTCCCCTTCTCCTATTGGCCTCAGTTGCTTTTAAGGTATCTGCTTTAGTTTCTCTGCGTTGAGGGCAACAAATGCTAACTAATTTTTTAGGTGTCTTACCTATCCTCATATCTCCCTTGTGTGCTCTCGCTTATATCTTGTGATCAAAGTCCAATCCCCTTGTTGTGTTTGCCCTTGATCTAATGTCCGAATATGAGGGAGAACATACGATTTTTGGTCTTTTGGGCCAGGCTAACCTCACTCAGAATGATGTTCTCCAATTCCATCGATTTACCAGTGAATAATAACATTTTGTTTTTCTTCATGGCTGCATAAAATTCCATTGTGTATAGATACCACATTTTCTTGATCCATTTGTCAGTAGTGGGGCATCTTGGCTGTTTCTATAACTTGGCTATTGTGAATAGTGCTGCCATAAACATGGGTGTGCAGGTGCCTCTGGAGTAACCTGTGTCACAGTCTTTTGGGTATATTCCCAAAAGTGGTATTGCTGGATCAAATGGTAGATCAATGTCTAGCTTTTTAAGTAGCCTCCAAATTTTTTTTCAGAGTGGTTGTACTAGTTTACATTCCCACCAACAGTGTAAGAGGGTTCTTTTTTCCCCTGCATCCTCGCCAACACCTGTTGTTGGTGGTGTTGCTGATGATGGCTATTCTAACAGGGGTGAGGTGGAATCTTAGTGTGGTTTTAATTTGCATTTCCTTTATTGCTAGAGATGGTGAGCATTTTTTCATGTGTTTTTTGACCATTTGAATTTCTTCTTTTGAGAAAGTTCTGTTTAGTTCACGTGCCCATTTCTTTATTGGTTCATTAGTTTTGGGAGAATTTAGTTTTTTAAGTTCCTTATATATATTCTGGTTATCAGTCCTTTGTCTGATGTGTAGCTGGCAAATATTTTCTCCCACTCTGTGGGTGTTCTCTTCAGTTTAGAGACCATTTCTTTTGATGAACAGAAGCTTTTTAGTTTTATGAGGTCCCATTTATCTATGCTATCTCTTAGTTGCTGTGCTGCTGGGGTTCCATTGAGAAAGTTCTTATGTATACCTACTAATTCCAGAGTATTTCCTAATCTTTCCTGTATCAACTTAAGAGTTTGTGATCTGATATTAAGATCCTTGATCCATTTTGAGTTAATATTGGTATAGGGTGATATACATGGATCTACTTTCAGTTTTTTGCAGACTGCTAACCAGTTTTCCCAGCAGTTTTTGTTGAAGAGGCTGCTTTTTCTCCATCATATATTTTTAGCACCTTTGTCAAAGACAAGTTGGTTATAGTTGTGTGGCTTCATATCTGGGTCCTCTATTCTGTTCCACTGGTCTTCATGTCTGTTTTTGTGCCAGTACCATGCTGTTTTTATTGTTATTGCTTTGTAATATAGTTTGAAGTCAGGTATCGTGATACCTCCAGCATTGTTCTTTTGACTGAGTATTGCCTTGGCTATTCGTGGCCTCTTGTGTTTCCATATAAATTTAACAGTAGATTTTTCAATCTCTTTAATGAATGTCATTGGAATTTTGATGGGAATTGCATTAAACATGTAGATTACTTTTGGGAGTATCGACATTTTTACTATGTTGATTCTACCAATCCATGATCATGGGAGATCTCTCCACTTTCTATAGTCTTCCTCAATCTCTTTCTTCAGAAGTTTATAGTTTTCCTTGTAAAGGTCGTTCACATCCTTTGTTAGGTTTACACCTAGGTATTTGATTTTTTTTTGAGGCTATTGTAAATGGAATTATTTTCATATATTCTTTCTCAGTTTGTTCATTATTAGTATATAGAAATGGTAATGATTTTTCTATGTTGATTTTATATCCTGCTACCTTGCTATAGGTATTGATGGTGTCTAGAAGCTTCTGAGTAGAGTTTTTTGGGTCTTTAAGATATAGGATCATGTCGTCTGCGAATAGGGATATTTTGACAGTTTTTTACCTATTTGTATTCCTTTTATTCCTTCTTCTCGCCTAATTGCTCTGGCTAGGAATTCCAGTACTATGTTGAATAGGAGTGGAGATAGTGGGCATCCTTGTCTGGTTCCTGATTTTAGAGGGAATGGTTTCAGTTTTTCTCCGTTAAGTATAATGCTGGCTGTAGGTTTGTCATATATAGCTTTTATAATGTTGAGGTACTTTCCTTCTATTCCTAGTTTTCTTAGAGCTTTTATCATGAAATGGTGTTGGATCTTATCAAAGGCTTTTTCTGCATCTATTGAGATGATCAAGTGGTTTTTGTCTTTGCTTCTGTTGATGTGGTTTATTACGTTTATTGATTTTCGTATGTTGAACCACCCCTGCATCCCTGGGATGAAGCCTACTTGGTCATGGTGAATAATCTTTTTGATGTGTTGTTGAATTCGGTTTGCCATTATTTTGTTGAGGATTTTTGTATCAATGTTCATTAAGGAGATTGGCCTATAGTTCTCCTTTTTGGAGGTGTCTTTGCCTGGTTTAGGGATAAGTGTAATACTGGCTTCATAAAATGTGTTTGGCAGTTTTCCTTCCCTTTCTATTTCATGGAACAGTTTAAGGAGGGTTGGTATCAGTTCTTCTTTAAAGGTCTGATAGAATTCAGCAGAGAATCCATCAGGTCCTGGACTTTTCTTTTTGGGGAGACTCTTGATTGCTGCTTCAATTTCATTTTGTGTTATAGGTCTATTCAGGTGATTAATTTCCTCTTGGTTCAGTTTTGGATGATCATATGTATCTAGAAATCTGTCCATTTCTTTTAGATTTTCAAATTTATTTGAATATAGGTTCTCAAAGTAGTCTCTGATGATTTCCTGGACTTCCATGGTGTTTGTTGTTATCTCCCCTTTTGCATTCCTGATTCTACTAATTTGGGTTTTTTCTCTCCTCATTTTAGTCAGGTTTGCCAGGGTCTGTCAATGTTGTTTATTTTTTCAAAGAACCAACTTTTTGTTTCATTAATTCTTTGTATGGTTTTTTTGGTTTCTATTTTGTTGATTTCAGCGCTTATTTTTATTATTTCTCTCGTTCTATTTGTTTTGGATTTGCTTGTTCTTGTTTTTCTAGGAGTTTGAGATGTATCATTAGGTCATTGATTTGGGATCTTTCAGTCTTTTTAATAGATGCACTCGGGGTTGGGGATTTAGCTCAGTGGAAGAGCGCTTGCCTGGCAAGTGCAAGGCCCTGAGTTCGGTCCCCACCACCGAAAAAAAAAAAATAGATGGACTCATGGCTATAAACTTTCCTCTCAGGACTGCCTTTGCTGTGTCCCATAGGTTCCGGTAGGTGTGTTTTCATTTTCATTGACTGCCAGGAACTTTTTAATTTCCTCTTTTATTTCATCAATGACCCATTGTTCATTAAGCAATTAGTTATTGAGTTTCCAGCTGTTTGCATGTTTTTTTTGTCTTTACTTTTGTTGTTGAGTTCTAGTTTTATTGCATTGTGATCAGATAGAATGCATGGCATTATTTCTGTTTTCTTATATTTGCTGAGGCTTGCTTTGTGCCCTAGGATATGATCTATTTTGGAGAAGGTTCCATGGGCTGCTGAGAAGAACGTATATTGTGTAGAAGTTGGGTGAATGTTCTGTAGATATCAACTAGGTCCATTCCATCTATGGTATATTTTAGATCTAGGATTTCTTTATTGATTTTTTTGTTTGGATGAGCTATCTATTGATAATGGGGTGTTAAAGTCTCCCATGACCACTGTGTTGGAGTTAATATATACTTTTAGGTCCTTCAGGGTATGTTTGATGAAACTGGGTGCATTGACATTGGGTGCATATAGGTTAATTGTTATTTCCATTTGGTCTGTTTCCCCTCTTATTGGTATGGAATGTCCTTCTTTATCTCGTTTGATCAATGTAGGTTTGAAATCTACTTTGTCAGAGATACGTGCAAATAGGGTATTGTACACAAGATGAGAACTAAGCCACACAGTGTAAAACAGACATAGTCATCTAGGGCTACATGGACTTTGAATGGCTTATATAAATGTCTTGAGTTTACAAATTTGCCTTCTCAGAACCTATATACTTCAGAAGCATTTAACTGTCATCCCCAAAGTGTGTTTACTCATCCCTTATGTAGAAGAAAGAAACTCTCATTTAACTAAAACAGAAAACAAATTTGTTTGTTTTTAATGAACAGGGTAATATTGTTGGTCTTTATTCTGAAGATATGGCATGAAAATTAATGTACTCATAATAATCAGAGAGGAAGACTTTATGGTTTGTTGATTTTCTACATTATATATAGGTACCAGTGATTTGTGCCACTTTTATTTTTTCATATTTTTCCTCTTCTACAATTCCCCCATATTTGTTTTTATGTGAAGCTCTCATCATCACCACCGTGAAGCATTTTTATTCTTTTTTTTCTTCCACAACTCTGCTTCAAGATTTCTGTAACTCATTTGCAAGTGAGCTCACCAGGTAAGCTGAATTGACTGGAAGAGGAAGGGCTGTTAGAAAGTCGCTGTGTTGCTAAGAAGTCTTGCTAATTTGCTGTATAAACTGAATGGAGTGTCTCAGAGTTTCTCTCTTTCCCCACCTGGTTAACTTAGGTGATGTGTTTTGACCTGCATTAGTAATTCTATGTGGATGAATTAATTTAAGTTTGCAAATTTTAATTCATATGCATCTAATTATCCTGGTAAGCGTTCAACACATGTCTTCTCTTTATATTCCAATCTTTGAAGCCAATAACTAACTGCTGAAAGTGATTTAATGCAGCAGGAGAATACACTAACAATCATTATAGCCGGCAAAGTGTGTGGCCATCTCATCTAAGGACTGATGATGGTCATCAGATGAGACTCCACAAAAACCCGTTTTTCTATGATTAAAGAAATAGTGTAAAAGAGGGTGAGCTCTGGAGCAGCTCTCAGTTGTTTATCTGGTGAGAATTCATTTTGATAAGAATTCACTTGAAGTGTGGAAGGTCTATGCTTCCTTCTGAGAGGGATTGTTGAGCTTCATTCAGGTTTTTCCCTATCTGATAAAAACCCTTGCTGAGTGACAGCACAGACGTGGCTCATTTGAAGAAAACAAGGAAGAGTAGAAAAGAGCTGGGGTGGAGGAAGGAGTAGTCAGCGCCAAGCTTCCAGCCTTTCTTGGCTTCTCCTGGTATTTTCAGTCGCCTGAGTGTCCCAGGTGTGTGTCGCTTCAAAGAGCTTGATGCCTTCGCCCCTTGCCCAACGCCACTACCTCTCTGGAGAGCTGTCCCCGTCGCTGGACTCCAGGCCTTGCAGCAGCCCTTTGGTGCTCCCAGGGAAGGCGGGGAAGCTAATGCCGGGGGTCACTCCTCCTCGGTCCCCACGACTGCCACGCCGGCTGGCCTGGTGCTCCATTGACTGGGAACAGGTGTGCTTGCTGCACAAGTTGGGAGCTGGAGGGTTTGGTTCGGTATATAAGGCGACTTACCATGGCTTTCCTGTGGCTATAAAGCAAGTGAACAAGTACACCAAGAATCCTCGAGCATCCCAGCGGAGTTTCTGGGCTGAGCTCAACGTTGCGAGGCTGCGCCATGACAACATAGTGCGGATCGTGGCTGCCAGCACGCGCACGCCGGCTGACTCAGATAGTCTGGGTGCCATAATCATGGAATTTGGAGGCAACGTCACCTTACATCAAGTCATTTACGGTGCCATCGACGACACTGAGGAGCAGGCGGGGAAGCCTCACCATGGCAATGGACAGCAATTAAGTTTGGGGAAGTGTCTAAAGTATTCCCTAGATGTCGCCAAAGGCCTGCTTTTCCTTCACTCACAAGGAGTTGTGCACTTAGATCTAAAGCCGGCGAACATTTTGGTCAGTGAGCAGGGTGTCTGTAAAATTGGTGACTTTGGTTGCTCCGAGAAGCTGGGAGATCTGCGGTGCTCCCGGGCTCGCCCCTACCCTCTAGGAGGCACCTACACCCACCGAGCCCCGGAGTTACTGACAGGAGCCACCGTGACTCCCAAAGCCGACATCTACTCTTTTGCCATCACGCTCTGGCAAATGGCCAGCAGGGAGGTGCCTTACTCGGGGGACCGGCAGTGCGTGCTCTACTCCGTGGTGGCCCACAACCTGCGCCCGTCTCTCGCCAAGGCCGTCTTCACGGACTCGCTCCTGGGGCAGAAGCTGCAGAGCCTCATCCCGCGCTGCTGGGCGGCGCGCGCTCCGCAGAGGCCAAGTGCAGGATGCCTCCTGGCCGACCTGAACTGTTTAAACGCTGAGCTGGCTGACTCTAAACCTGTATCGAGATAAGTTTTCGCCTTTGTTTCTGTTTTTTTTTTTTTTTTAAAGAAATGAAAGTGTGGAAGAAAATACATTGGTTGGATAGGTTTTTCAAAATAAAGTTATTAAAAGTTCCTTGTCTGATTTTTTTCTAACATAACTTGAGCTACAAGTCTCATCATTGCCCAACTGTAGCTAATCTTATTCCAAAGTAATAAGCCCATATAATGTGTGCATATATATACACATTCGCAGTACTGGATTGAATTTAAAGACTTGCCCTTGCTAGGCCAGTGCTCTACCACTCAGATCAGTACTATATCCACTTTAAATATTTCATATTTGATGTGGACCTCAGTTTATCTGCTGGGGTATTGACCCAGAAGCTTTTTAATATGATGCAATCCCATCCGTCAGTTCTTGCCCTTGTTGCCTGAGCTATTTGAGTCCTATTCAGAAAATCATTGCTTATGTGTTCATAATGAAGTCTTTTCCCTATGTTTTCCTTTAGTACTTTAAAGTTAAAGTCTCTGATTCATTTTGAATTGACTCTTGTACAGAGTGAGAGATAGGGATCTAGTTTCAGTGGGTAACCAGTCAGCCACTGTGCCCAGCCTCACATTTGTTCTTGATTTGGAAAAACTGGATTTTTTTTAAAAGACAATGCCATTGAAGATCTGCCAAAAATTTCTATAAATTCCCATCTGTGCCACCTAAATTCAAACTAAATGCTACTTGCTTTTAATTCATATCAAAATGTTATTTTTTCTTTCTTCCCCTAAGAAAAATTTTTAATGATGTTCTTATATAAAATTTAGAAGTAACTTTATTTTTAAAGAAATCATATCCCAAATGACTTGTAATCATTTACATTTGTACACTGTTAAGGACTTCCTGTTTTTGCTCATTTCTTCTTTTTTCCTCTACATTTTCCTTTTCTCCCTCTCTCACTACCTATCGAGCCATGAGGCTCCACATCCAGAGGCATGCAACACTTTTCTCCATTACATTTTATTTTTTGAAAAAATGGTCTTCAAATCCCCACTCTCTTGACTTTTTTCCTTTTTCTCATTTTTATTGTACAAAATGAGTTTTATTATAGTTTCATACTTGCATGCTATACACTTTGATTCTATTCACCCCCTTTCACCCTCCAACTGGGTTCCTTCTTTCCCCCAGTAGGCCCCTTCTGCTTTCACATCTTTTTTTCTATAATCTAAATTCCAAATATGAGAGAAAATACATATTTGTCTTTCTGAATCTGACTTATTTCACTTAACATGATGGTCTCTTATAGTTTATTTTCTTGCTTGCTCAAGGGTTCCTCATATGCAAGGTGGCAAAAGGGGGATTCCCTTGGCTGGTCCCTGTTTAGGGCATTTGTCACTGTTGTAAAAATGTAATTTTTAATCTTTAGTTTGATTTAGTATGATGACAACACCAGCTGTACAGAAAGGGCTCTGGAGAGATGGTCATAGGAGCGCATACTCTCTACTCTCCTTTGTTGTGGAGCCTCCAGGTTAGCTAATACTGCTTTGCAAACACATTCTTTAGGCCTTTCTGTGTGAGTGCAGAACACTGCTCATACCTGGCAGCCTGCAGATCATGTGCAGCTTTTCAATAGTCTCTGGAGTGATAGGCTTCTATTTATTAGTGGCAAGTTTCTTAACAGTGGAGGGTTCATTTCTGAGATCAATTTGGGTCCCAATGAGCAATAAAGAAGACTTTGGATAATGGGAAGTTATCTCAGGCATTAACTTGTTTTAAAAAATTTCAAATGGCGGACAGAGAGACCACTGAAAAACAGATTAGAAACACATCTGTTTGTGGATAATTCTGTGGTCATAATCTTAATCTTGTTCTGTAGTATCAAAAAATATAAGAGTATACAGCTCTCCACCAATCATAAGTGTGACTGCATAGTTATAAAAACAGTTGGTATTTAGTCAATTGGGAATTTGTTATGTAGGATATCAGGAGACATATTTTACCAATATCATTATAACCCACAAGAAGACTCTTAATTGAATTGTCAAAATAGTTTTGCATTCATTTTACATTTTAAATTTTATTTTTATTTATTTTGCAGTACTGGATTGAATTTAAAGACTTGCGCTTGCTAGGCCAGTGCTCTACCACTCAAATCAGTACTATATCCACTTTAAATATTTCAAATTTGATGTGGACCTCAGTTTATCTGCTGGGGTATTGACCCAGAAGCTTTTTAATATGATGCAATCCCATCCGTCAGTTCTTGCCCTTGTTGCCTGAGCTATTTGAGTCCTACTCAGAAAATCATTGCTTATGTGTTCATAATGAAGTCTTTTCCCTATGTTTCCCTTTAGTACTTTAAAGTTAAAGTCTCTGATTCATTTTGAATTGACTCTTGTACAGAGTGAGAGATAGGGATCTAGTTTCAGTGGGTAACCAGTTTTCCCAGCACCATTTGTTGAAAAGGCTTTCCTTTCTCCAGCATATGTCTTTGGCACTTTTATCAGTAATGGGATGGCTGTAGTTGCATGGGCTTATTTCTGAATCCTCCGTTAAATTCCTTTGGTCTACATGTCTGTTTTTGTGTCAGTATCATGCTGCTTTTGTTACTATATCTCTCTAGTATAATTTGAAGTCAGGAATTATTACTACCAACATTGCTCTTTTTGTTCAGTATAGCATTGGGTAATTGGGATCTTTTGTACTTCCATATAATTTTTAGTATTGTTTTTCTGTTTCCCTGAAGAATGGAATTGGAAATTTGATAGGAATTACATGGTATCTATAGACTACTTTCAGTAATATAGCCATTTTCACCATATTAATTCTTCTGATTCATGAACGTGAGAGGTCTTTTCATATTCTGGTGACTTCTTGAATTTCTTCAGTGTTTTATAGTTTTCATTGTAGAGGTGTTTTTACTTCCTTGGTTAGGTTTATTATTTTTTATCTTTTGAGGCTATTGCAGGTGGGACTATTTTCCTAATTTCTTTCTCAGCATGTTCTTCACTGCAGGTGCTAATTTTTGTATGTTGATTTTGTATCCTTCTACTGCTGAAAGTGTGTATCAGATCTAAAAGTCTTCTACAGGAATCTTTAGGGTCTTTTAAGTATAGAATCATATCATCTGCAAATAGGCATAATTTGACTTATTTTCCTATTTCATAGTGCTGTGATGAACATTAGTGTGCAAGTGTCTGTATTGTATCATGACTTACACTCCTTTGGATATACGCCCAGGAGTGATGTCACTGGCTCATGTGGCAGTTCTAGCTTTAGATTTTTGAGGACTCTCCATACTGCTTTCTGTAATGGTTGTACTAATGTGCCTTCCCACCAACAGCATATAAGGGTTCCTGTTTCACTGCATCCTTACCAGCATTTGTTGTTTGTTGTTGAATATAAATGTTCATATTCAAGGGCAAAAAGTGGGATGAAATTTTAGTGTAGTTTTGATTTGCATCTCTTTTATAGCCAAAGAAGTTGAACATTTCTTTATGTATTTATTAGACATTTGTACCTCTTCCTTCGAGAATTCCCTATTTAATTAATGTGCCCATTTCTGCATTGGGATGTTGGTTCTTTGGGGGTTGAGTTTTTTGAGTTCCCTGTAAAGTGTGGATATTAGTCCCTATTGAATGAATAGCTGGCAAAGATTTTATTCCATTCTGTGGGCAGTCTCTTATTTGTTTCAGCCTACTAATTTTGGGTTTGACTTGTTCTTGTTTTCTTAGCTTGAGATGCATTGTTAGGAGCTTGAGATCTCTCTGATTTTTTAAAAATGTAGGTGCTCATAGCTATAAACTTTCCTCTTAGTGATGCCTTTACTGTATCCCAAAGATTACTTCAATTTTCTTGCTTTTGTAAAGACCTACTTTATGTCCTAAAATATCTATTTTGGAGAAAGTCTGTGGGCCACTGAGAAGCATGTGTATTGTGCAGCTATTGGGTGAAACATTCTGTAAATATCTGTTAAATCCATTTGGTCTATAGTGTCATTTGATTCTGAAGTTTCTTTGTTGAAGTTTTGCTATTGGTGAGAGTGGGGTATTGAAATCACACATTATTATTGTGTTGGGTTCTACATGTGTTTTTATATCTAGTAGTGTTTGTTTTATGAAATTTGGAGTGCTGACATTTGGTACATAAATATTTGCAATCGTTAATCTCTTCTTGATGGATAGTTCCCTTTATCAATAATATGAACTGACATTTTTTTTTGTGTCTTATGACTAATTTTGGCTTGAAGTCAGCTTTGTCAGATGAGTATAGCTACTCCTGCTTGCCTGCAAACTCCATTTGACTCAAATATCTTTTTCTGTCCTTTTATTCTAATCCTGTTTTTTGTCTTGCCTATGAGCTGTACTTCTTGTAGCAACAAATGGTTGGGGCTTACTCTTTTATTCCAACCTACCCGTTTATTTCTTTTGATTGAAGAATTAATGCCATTACATTCAACGTTGCTATTGAAAGATACATAGTAATTCCTGCCTTTTTGTTGTTTTTGTAACATTTGTTTCTTTCCTAATCCTCATTTGCTTATCTACTCATCTGTAGGATTTATCCTTTCCAATATTTTCCTGGTTGCATTTATATTCCTCTTTTGTGTATAGGATTCCTTTAAATATCTTCTGCAGTGCTGGTTTAGTGGTCATTAATTTCTTTAGTTTTTGCTTATTGTTAAAGATTTGTTTCTCCTTCAGTCATGAAGGATAGCTTTGCTAATCTAGGTTGGCAGTTATTTTCTTTCAGGACTTGAAATATATCATTCTATGCCCTCCTTGCTTGTAGACCTTCTATTTAGAAATATGCTGTTATTCTTATGGATTTGCCTTTATCGATGACTTGTTGCTTCTCTCTTGCAGCTCTTATTCTTTCTTGTTCTATATATTTAGTGTTTTTAACTATAATATGTGTTTGGGAAGTTCTTTTCTGATCTTGTCTGTTTGGTGTTCTAAAAGCTTCCTGTACTGGATAACATCTCTTTATCAAGATTGGGGAGTTTTCTGCTATTATCTATTCCTTTATGTTGGGGGGGGGGTTTCTGCTATTATCTATTCCTTAGCACCTTTGTCCTTTTTCATGCCCATGGTTTGTAGGTTTGGTCTTTTAATAGTACCTGAGGTCTTACATGTTCCATATGTACTTGCTTTTTTCTTTGTCTTTAACTGGATGTTTTAATTCTTCTATTTTATCTTCAAGTTCTGATATTCTATTTTTACTGTGTTCCATTCTATTACCAAGACTTTCAATGGAATATTTTATTTTAGATATGGAGCTTTCATTTCCAGAATTTCATTTTGATTTTTTTCAGGATTTTTATATCTTACTGAATTCTTTTTTCATATATCATTCATTGTCTTTATTTCACTCAACTATTTATTTGAATTTTACTTGAATTCATTCAGTAGTTTATTTGTATTCTTTTTAATTTTTTTTGGCAGCACTGGAGTTTGAACTCAAGAGTTGGTACAGCAGGTGCTGTACCACTTGAGTTATGCTGCCAGCTCCTTGTTTTGTGTTGGGTATTTTTGAGATAGGGTCTCGAAAACTATTTGCATGGGAGTGGCTTTGTACCATGATCCTGGTGAATTCTGCTTCCTGAGTTGCTAGGATTACAGGTGTGAGCCTCCACTGTCTGGATATTTGTATTTTTCTTGAATTCATTCAGCTGTTTCTATGTGTCTTTAATTTCATTGATAATTCTTATCATTCTTTTGAATTTGTTGTTTGAGATTTCATCTACTTCACTATCATTCAAGTTCTTTATTGTGGAATTGTTGACTTTTGGAGGAGACATATTGCATCATTTTTTCATATTACTTGTGTTTTTACATTGGAATTTATTGAGACCAGGCTGTCTCAGTAAATCTCCTGTGTCCTTTCAGTTGAAGCATAAACATGTTTAGGAAAGACTGGGCAGTGGCTGTGTTGTGTATTTTCTCACCACTGGACTGGGGGAGTGTAGCTTAGCTGTGAAAACACTTACCACCTATGCTCAACATATTGGATCTTGTCCCTTGGTCTACTTAGGGAGAAGATGACTAGATACAGAAGCAATTACAGTTGATACACATCCACTACGGAAATACAGTAATTACTAATTAAGAACAATCACCACCATGTTCTAGTATTTTTTTTAGAGGAATAAAGGAGCAAAGATAACACTTCATGAATTAGGGAGACATAATAAAGCGAGGAACGGGGAGAAGATAGGAGGGAAAATACTAATGAATAGTACAAGATGTATTGTGTAATAAGGATGTGAGGCAAAGTGGCTAAAGTAACTACAGGATGGTAATTAGAAGGAAGAGGGGATAGACAGAAATCACTACCTAAAGGTATGGTGATAAAGAAAGAAGAAAGAGAAAAAAAAGGTGATCTAGCAATTTAACAACCTGCCAAAAACAATGAGAACAGAGAAGGATTATAGAAGGGGAATAGAGAAGAAAAATAAGAGAACTGATCTAATTCAGATTAGAAAGAAAAAAATGGGGGAAGGTAATAGGAGAGGAAGGGTTAATATTGAATATTGAAAGATTGCTATTGTGGCTCATATATAATGACTACCTAAAGGGAGAAATAGAAGAAAGCAAGAGAGAAAAAGGTAAGCCCAAACAAATAAACAAAACCCACATAAGACAAAGACAAAAACAATATTTTCTTCATTGTTAGGGAGGAAGGTGGATTTCTCTGCTCCTCAGAGTAGTTTTTTTCTTTTTAAAGTCTGAACTGGTTAGGCCAGTAGGGGTTGTATGGTTTGGAAATGCAATTCACTGTCAGAACTGCAGACCACTCTGCCTGTGAGGCTCTGAGACAAAGCACAGGGTGGTAGACTTACAGTGCTGCTTACAAGTTCCCATGCTGGCTCCCTGGGTTAGGTTCCTAAACTCCCAGGCCCAGGTTTCATGCCATACTTGACCTGTGGTGATCTGTGAGTCTCCCAGGCCCTGCCAACTCATGGGGTTTCTTCTCTCAATCTGTGTGGTTCCCAAGTCAGTGATCTAATCCGCAGCTCTGGGTTTGCCGACACTCAGTATGAATTTACTGCTTAGGCTTATGCTGAGATTTCCAAGATGCACCTTGAGCTATACTGGCTCTATCTTTTGACTTATGACAGGATTTTGTGAGATGAAATATCAGTTGGAAGGTCCCTGCAGCAGAGCTGGACAGCCTGGCTTGGGGATCCCTGCTACTGTGCTGCTCTCGCTGCAGTGATTTCATCATTTCCTTCTGGCCACAGCACCCCTGCCAGCTCCAGACTCTGGGCTGTTTCATGCCCACCAATGCCTGCTGGTGTGTTTGTAGCAATGCTTGGGTGAACAAATCTACTGTGCCACCAGTCTTGATTTCCCTAGCTCTTCTGGAAGAGGTTGAATGTGAGAATAACTGTTCAATTTCGTGTGTCTGTGGGGAGAGATCAGTGGAGAATATTACTCAGCTGCCATCTTACTCCAGGGTTCTTGCTGTTGTTTTTGGCAATCCACTGGACTTGGCATTTTCTCTGTTCTATTCCAATTAAAATCAGCTCTTTCCCTGCTTATCTTCATGGTGTGTTCTTTCCTGGCAGAATGCTGGAGTCCGAGAGTTGGGAGGATGGATGGCGGAAGCAGCCTTAGTTTAAAATGCTACAGCCTTATTATTCTTGCTGAGGTTCAGGAAATATTCTTGGGTAAATGCTTACAAATTTTTTTTGGATGCCTCTGGACAATTTCCAAAGCGCTTCTATGGTTGTCTTCAACAAATTTGTAGTTTCATTATTGCTATTTTAGTAAGAGTATTTTCTGAGTGCCTTACTCAATCATTGTGGAAGTCCTTGTCTCCCCAACCCCTAGAAATAACTATGAGCAAAATGTCATTAGAAATTTAAACCTACTAAAACCAAGTGGAAGTAACTTCATGTTTTTGTGTTTGGTTGTCTGAGTTTCTGGTGAGAAGCCAGATTGCTGAGTTTGAAGCAATTATGGATGCACTGACCATGTGTGTCCTTTATCTTTTCCGTCTTCCATCCAGCAAACATTTGTTAAGCAGCTACTTAATCATCCTGGCAGACCTAGGAAGTTATGGCCTTCCCCTTCCATTTTATAGATGAGTGAAAAGGCCTAGTAGAGACACCAAGTAATTTGCCCAATGAGTCAACAGTAGCCTGAACACTATGACACAAACCTGTTTCTCACTCCAATCCATTTCCACCAATTTCTGACCCTTGCCTCTGCTTCCCCCCTAGCAGGTGACCTGACTGAAACCCCAACCCTACTGAGGGAGGTCTTCAGGGACACCTTTCCTTAGCCTTGTCCAGAGGTTATGAGGCTTCAGAGAAGCATTCTGATAAAAGCTCTCTCAGGGGGTAAGGAATTGGTTCCCCTACATTGCCAGGACAGACCCTCACTGCTGCTTTCTACCCCAGACCCAACCAAGCCTTATCAGTGCCTGCAGTGCCACCAAACCTTAGCTACTTCTCCAACTTTGGCAGCCACAGCACCTTTCAGTATCTGCAGTGCAACCAGTGCTCTGCTGGAGCACCTGGGGCATCCCTGGCACATGCACACTGCAGAGTGCCCTTCTGTTGTTGGTTGTGTGAGAAGTGCTTTGGCCTCGGAAGCTAAACAGGGTCAGGCCTGGTTAGTACTTGGATGGGAGAAGTGCTTTGGCCTCAGCTCAGACTATGGATGACACAGCTTGCACACACTCATGGGTGGCCTTTTTTGAGCCTGCAGTATAGTTAAAGCTTCAGTAGCAGCTCACAACTGTCCAGTCACCAGGATGTCCACACTGCAAATGGCTGTTCTACTGTCTGACAGCTACTCCAGCTTCAACTGCATTTTTGTGCTCCTCTTGTACCAACATGTCCTGCAGGTAAGTAGCCTCACTTACCTGTGATTTCCTCTCCAACACATCCTGGTCACCCACTGGCATAACACACCCATGAGAGGCCCTCAAGTGCCCTGATTTTATGAAGAACATGAGCCAGAGTTTGCACTTGTTCTTTCACAAGAGGAGGCACATGGTAGGTACCCCTTATCTCTTCAGTTAGTACAACAGGGTCTTCAGCAGCAGCTTCTACAGCTTCTCTCATTGTAGGATCCACACTTGTGAGAATCCCTATAGCTGTGGGGTGTGTGGCAGGAGCTTCTGCCAGGAAAAAAGCATCATTGTTCACTGGAAGTTGCAGTGGGCAGACCAACAGCCTGGGTGACACCTTAGGATCTGGTCAGGTAGGGAGCTAAGGCATGAGATTCTAACCTGTGGCCCAACAGGAACAACTCATCTCCAAGCTTCACCCCTTCTGGGCTTTACCCCTCCTCCATGGGCCTAGTCAAGCAATGATTTGGGGCCATGGTGGAATGGAAATAGAGTAGGGGAGCTCAAGAGGATTTGCTGTAATTAGTATTTCCAGGGGTAGATGATGACTAATTGGGGTTTCTGGGAATCAGGCCTCTGCTCTTCTGCCCAAGTCCCTCTCATAGCCTTTGGAAGGATTGGGTCACCAGAGCACTGATATGGAGCAAAGGTAGTAATAGGTAGGTAGTATGTAGTAGGTGGTATGGTTCTGGGGGAGGGAGGAGAAGCCTTTTAAAATAGTTTTCTCATCTCCCTAACTTGACCTCCTCCTTTTTTCTAAGGTTTTTACCTCACTCAGTTGCTTGGTCTACCTCATAGAGGATGTTAAAGATGGAGAATGTGATCCTCCTGTTGCGTGGCCACCTCAAATGTTTCCATCCCATAAATCTGAATCGATCCATCAGCTTCTCTCTTCCCTCCACCTAAACCTTCAACTTTTAATTAAGAAGCCATTAAGCTTCAGTGGTATAGGGGATGGAATTTTCATTATATTTTCACCCTGCCCTTTCTATCAGGAGGTGGTGGGAGTCTGAGTAACTATAAATTTAAACAAAAACGAAACAAGACATTCTTCTTGTCTTTCTTGGGACTCAGGATAGAAGTCAAACACAAGAAAGGGTGATGGTGGTCAGGGCCATAATGGTGTCAACTTCCTCTCGGGGGAAGAGGTCTCAGGGTGATAAGATGTGGGCAAATGCACCATCTTCCTCTCAGTTCCTCACCTGGAATCAGATTCACCTCTGGAGTGTGGGGCCACCCATTGGTTTTCTTGTATACCAACTACTCCCTGCAGCGAGTTACCTTCCACTGGAAGAAAGCCAGCATTTTTCCTTCTATATGAATTATTTGGACCAGTCTCACTTTCCTGTGCTGTCACCAGGATGGGTTTAAGGCTGTTGTTTACAAAAATGTTTACCTTGGCTCTCTAATTTCTCATGAATTTTCAGAAGCCTGCCTATTTCAGGGCAGAGGCCTGCTAAATGTTAGGATGTTAGAACTGTGGTGCCACCATGTGGCCATACTGGGACACTGCATCTTCTATGGTACTGAAGGGCATCCTCTGATCCTGAAATGTAGCAAATTCCTTTTGAGATGAGTCTAAGGCTGTCATTCTAAGATTTTTAGTCTGGTCTTACCTATAGAATTCCTGATTCAGTAGGTCTGGGGTAGCATCTGAGAATTTTCATTTCTAAATTAATTGGTGTTGCATCGCTTCTGGCTAGGGATGGAATATTGAGCGCCACAGTCCTACTATAATAAAAGGTCAATAGTTCCGAGTTCCCAGCTCCACCACCACCACCGGTTCCCACCTCACTTAAGATAAAAGGTGAGCCATAGTGTTGGAGTCTGCAAGTTGTTCAGGAGGTGGTCTGTCTGTCATAATTCCATAGCCGCTAGGAGGCAATCTATCAAAATGCACGCATCTTATCAGACAGTTGAGTTAAGGATTTAGTGTCTGTGCCTGGTTTGCAAACCCACCACACCAGGAGACTGCATTCTAACAACACCATCATGCCAATGAGCTCTGCTTTCTGGAAGTGTTCATTCAGGCACTGAGCTGAGGGCCCTCTCTGAGATGCAGCCTCAGATGATAGTTTCTAGATTAGATGCTGGCTGTTTAGATACAGCTCATAAACATGAGCACCACCACTAGAAAAAGATATGGGACAGAAAACACACTAGATTTTTGGAGCAGGCATCTGTTCTCTTGGTCTCTCAAATTTGGGGGAAGGTGGACTGTGGACACCCAAAGATCTCTTCTATAAGTGGTTCCTCCTCTTGTCTTTGTCTTCTCTACTGCTAAGGATGCACATGTCTACTCTGATGAAAATCTCAGTGTGAATAAAAGAACAGAGGTTTATCTGCTTGACTTCTTTTAAGTGCGAAGTAAGGGTTATGAATTTAGAGACTTGCTACCTATTTTTGTTGGTGTTTGCCACGGCAATGAAGTGAATGTACTTATATTTGGCCCAGGATTAAGGTAGCTCAAGATCCCTTGGCAACGATGGTGGAGAAGGAGCATTTGCTACACTTTTCATTTTGATTTTTTGTGAGAGAATCAGTTACAAGAAGCAGAGGGTCCTCGGGGGGAAATGAGCATAGAACAGAAGAGTAACCCAGCATAGCTCATTTAATTCAGTCCTGTTTATGATGAAGCTGGAAAGCAGAAAGGTGATGAAAAGAGTTTACTTTAGGTAATATAAAATTTTAGTTACAGTAGAGCTCATTACACAGGCCTTCAGTCTTAACCCAGGGCTTTCCCTAATCAGAAACAACCCCTGCTATTCTTGTTTCTTGTCTACTAATGACTCTAAGCTTTGTTCCAGAAAAATTTGAATGTGCCTTAAATAAATATGCAGAAAATTAGGATGAAGGACGTTGGACAAAGAAAAAAAGAAAAAAGTACAATAGTCAGAAACCAGGTGGATATTTTAAAGTATACTGTGAGGAGTTGCACATTTTCTGGGCATGAGTTACAAAGTCAGGCATAAGCTCATTGGCTACCATGCAAAGAGAAAAAAGGGGATTACTTTGTTTCTTAGACGGTTAAACATATACCTTCTTCCATGTGATGCAGCCATTCCATACCTATGTATACACTCAAGAGCGGTGGAAACACACCATAACTTGCACACAAACATTCATAGAAGCTTTCTATGTAAGTCTGAAAAACTGGACACAACCCAATTTTTCCATTAGCAGGTGGATGAACAAACTGTGGTATATCTATATAATGGACTATCACTCAAAGTAAAAGGAAAGTGGATGAATCTCAAAATAATTATGTTGAATGAAGTCAGATCAAAAGGTACATATTTTATCAGTCTATTCATGTAAAATTCTAGAAAAGGCAAACTAGTCTGTAGTGATGGACAGAAGATCAAAGCTTGCCTGGGTTCGAGGAAGCAGGGAGGGATGGAAGGGAGGTACCACCATGGGACAAGACGAAACCTTTGCAGGGATGTAGATGTCATTTTATGACTAGGCTGATGGTTTCATGTGTATCCATATGCCCAGACTTACCAAACTGTATTTATTGCAATTTATTATATGTCAGTGATACCTCCATAAAATGATTGAGAAAGCTACTGCTTTATGAAGGAAAGGTATAGAGATTCCTATCATGGAGATGTGGAACACATTTTTCCTCTGAGAGTTTCATACAGTTGCTTCTTGTAATCTCCCCAATGGAAACCAATGGCAGAATGCCAAAGCACCACTTAGCAAGAACAGTGCTATGAATAATGAGCAGGTGGAGATAATTAAGAGGTGCAAAAGAATGCATTTAAAATGTTTAGCTCTCTGCTGGTCTGCTTTAGCCTGGGGATAAAATTTTCTTTTCTCCTTTTTTTAAATGTTTTTTGAGACAGGGTCTCAGTACATAGCCCAGGCTGGCTTCAAACTTGTGATCCTCCTGCCTCAGCCTCCTGAGTGGTGGGATTACAGGCATGTACCACCATGCCCAGCTTTAAGATTTTCAAGGATTATCGGAAAAATATGTTTTTCCCGTCCTTTAGGCAACTCTTCCTAAATGCTGTTCCTTTGTATTGAAGTTTTGATAAGTACAGAAAAGCAATTGTGTTGAGATTTTACTCATTGATAAAATGAGTGTGGGGAAGGCCATATCGCCTCTCCAGGAAGTGGGGGAACAACCACTTTTACATCTATTCATTTTGAAATTTTGAGCACAGCATTTCCTTATTTTGCCTTGTTTCTCTCTCTACTTGGTATTCCTTATGGTGTCAAGAAGACACTTTTGAAGAGCTACTAAGGCCAAAGTCCTCAGACCCCCCCCAACACACAGACTCCCATCTGCCTTCTGTTGCAAGAAATCCAGGATGGAGAATCAATTTTACAAACACCCTGTATTTACTTAGTATTCACTACTGAGTCAGCACAGTAAAAATCAAATACATTGTTGGCAATGATAAAGTATGTGGATGATATTTTAATCATTAATGAATTCTTAATGTCTCCTTATGGAGATGTCTTTTTTGACTAACCCTTTCATTTTTTCTCATTTGTTCTGCTGCTCATCGACTCTTGCACCTTATTGTTATTTCATTTACTCTTCAGTGTCCTGGTTGTTTCGCCTTACCCTGTGCTGGGTAGAACTTTCCTGAGCCTTGTCATGTGAAGTCTCTTTCTTTGCCTTCCTTTAAGTTTCATGGCACCCAGGGCCACTGACATTCTATGAATGTCTTTCTTTGCCCTCCCCAAAAGCATGCAGTGTGAGATGGACATTGTCTTCTGTGCTGATCTGACTTGCTAATAAAAACATTTATCAAGGCACCATTTTGTACTAAGCTTGGTGATTGATTTACAAGTCTATGAATCCTCATAAAACCCCAAAGAAAAAGACTGTATTGTTATCACAACTTTTTTGGATAGGGAGGTTAAGGCTCAGAGAGATTCCATCATTTGTGGTCACATAGCTAATTAAGTGTAAGAATTAAGACCTGAATTCAAGTCTATCTGACAAAAATTTATTCTCTTAACCACCATGTCATATTGACTTCCATAAGAACTTACCTTCATCCAGACTTTTCTGCTTCCTCCTCACTCCTTAAGAGATTCGCTTTTTGCCTGGCAATAGATTTTATTAGGTATAATTATACGCTTCCATATTAGACAGCAATACTACCCAGGGAATGAACAAATGTAGAAATATCAAAAGACTTTAAAGATCATTATTATGGCTGAAAATTTTATTACTTTGGTAGTCTGGTGGGGTTGATATTTTGTCACTTTTCTCCCAGTTGTCAAATTGCTGTGCTTGTAAAATTGATCCTCCATCCTGGGTTTCCTGAAACAGAAGGCAGAATAGAGTATGTGTTTTAAAGGGGATTGGGGGGTTTGGCCTCTGAAGCTCTTTAAAGATATATCTTCTTGACAGGCTGGTCAAGAGGTGTAATCCATGTCTCCTCTCCCCTTGATCCTCGATAATTTGTAGCTAACTGGGAGTTTGGTGCAATAGTTACCGCCCCCCACTCCGTTTGTCAAATCTCTACAGTCCCCATTTTCAGGATGGTTCTCTTCAGGACAGCCTTGACGTCAGTGTTCCGCAGGCTGTAGATGATAGGATTGAGAATAGGGGTGACCACAGCATAGGAGAGGGACAGCAGGGGATCAGTGGCTGGATCATAGCTGGCTTTAGGACGTATATAGATGAAGATGGCAGTACCATAGAAGAGGGAGACCACGATCAGGTGGGAGGAGCAGGTGGAGAAGGCCTTGCGGCGGCCGGCAATAGAAGGGATCCGGAAAATAGTAGCCAGAATTCTTCCATAGGAGCTCAGGATTAGGCCAAAGGGGCAGAGGATGATGAGGGCAGCAGCCAGGATAATCTGCAATTCGTTGAGTGAGGTGTCTCCACAGACCAGCTGCAGCACGGGCTGGATCTCGCAGAAGAAGTGAGGGATGGCATTGGGGCCGCAGAAGGGCAAGGAGAAGATGAAGGAGGTGTGGCCCAGCCCCACCGCGGCTCCGCAGGCCCATGCTGCCCCAGCTAGCTGTAGACACACCCGGCGGCTCAGCAGCAGCGGGTAGCGAAGGGGCGCGCAGATGGCTGCATAGCGGTCATAGGCCATGGCTGCCAGGAGGCAGCACTCGGTGGCACCAAAAAACAGGAAGAAGAACATCTGGAGGGCACAGCCCGAGCGGCGGATGTGGCGCTGACCAGTGAGTAGGTGGCGAAGCAGCAGGGGGACAGTGACCGACGTGTAGCCGATCTCCAGGGCCGAGAGGATTC
The DNA here is from genome assembly GCF_047511655.1 of Castor canadensis. Classification (NCBI taxonomy): domain Eukaryota; kingdom Metazoa; phylum Chordata; class Mammalia; order Rodentia; family Castoridae; genus Castor; species Castor canadensis. Next base: position 26,486,141 of record NC_133393.1, read on the forward strand.
GGAGGAAGAAGTACATGGGGGACTGGAGGGCGGCGTCGGTGGACACCAGCACCACGATGAGGAGGTTGTCTGCCACGGTGAGCAGGTAGACGGTGAGGAAGAGGGAGAAGAGCAAGCCCTGGAGGTGGGCCAGGCCGGAGAAGCCCACCAGGACGAATTCGGTCACCATGGAGGTGTTTGAGCCCATCCTGCTCACAGGAAACAGAAATGGCAAGGAAGAGTGGCCACTGCGGAATTGTGAAGAAGGCAAAGATGACCTCTTTCTGTCTGGGCCTCTGCCTCGAAACTCCCTTCTTTTAGAGTATCAGGGCCTTTGAAATGAGGCAGCCCGGTGTCAGGTCCATGTTCCACCCCGGGCCACTCTTGGAACCTAAGTGAGTATTTGTCTCTCTGAGCCTCGTTTCCTCACTCCATCTTTCCCTACAGTGCCTATCTCTCAGAGGAACACGTTGAACTCTGTTTTTAGTGTCTCTCGGGCTGAGGGTTGGGTTATTCTAGCCCCCCTTTCATTGTTTTCTCCCTTTCCCATCTTGCTGCAGGGTTGAGAACTGAATTTCTTCCCAGCAGGTGTTTTCTTGCTCAAAGAATTTGTTCCATCATGAGGGCATGAAAAGTCCCATTTCAAGTCAAGGGGCTTCCCTTGCCTCTTCTCGTCCCTCTTGAATCCTTTATGTTCTGTCTTTCTTTCACCTGTTTCTCTCTCTTTTCCTCTCAAGTTGTCTCTTTTCTGACCCAGTTTTGACTTCTTCCCCCATTTTCCCTCTTTTCAGGTCTTACTTCAGTTCCAGATCCATTCAGCCCCTCTCATTTTCTGTCATCTTACTATCAGATGAATTTTAAAGTTTTCATTTCTTGGGAGGAAATTTGAGAGAACATTTCTTTCAGTCTCCTAATGGCAGTAAAGCATTCAGCTATCCAGACACATGGGGATCTCTCTGAAAACTGCTTGGGAAGATGACAATATTTTCCTCAAATGCTTACTTCTGAATCTTAAAGCCTCTTGAAACTTCATTCCTTTATATCATAATACATTACAAATCCTCAAACTACACACACAAATCTAAACCACAAATCCACACATCTAAATGTAAGCATAGAAGAATAACCCAATAGATGCTAGATTCATTGCATTGTATGTATGTAAATATCACTACAAATAATGAAAATCAAAATGTACTTAATCTAAAATATTAATACCCAAAGATATACTTAAGGATATACATAAATTCAAATTCTGTGCAAAATTATAACCATTCATTCATTAGAAATACAAGCCAATACATTGATCAATATACTTTTGCAGTTGAGAGTCCTTGGTTCATTCCACCTTGGGGGCTCTTTCAGAGTTTTCCAGGATATTTTTTGAATAGTGTCTTTCCATTTGGAGAAATAACTCATGGTAAAGGCAGTCAGCATTTGATGACTTGCTTTTTTTTCTCTCTCTACATAGTGGATCTCTCACAAGGGAGATAGGTTTGGTGTCTTTTTAAGTCTCGGAGGACCTGAGTCTCCAGCATACTTGGCTTTCCAATAGGGAGAGCTTTTCACATAACCAATTAATCTGTTATTTTGGAATCTGTTTCTTAGATCACAAGAAATATAGGATGACCTGTCAAGAATATTTCAGATACAATGTCCAGGGCCTTTGGCTTCTCTTAGCTCTCCCATAATATCTTTGGGTCAAGCACTTTAATGTTTTCTCCTTTTTCATGATTTTCTTTTTTCTATTACTATAGAGTCCCTAGTACATCTGTGAAAAGTAATAATTCAATTTTATCCATTTTATTAATATTGATATGAATAAATAATTTTCCAAGAATTTATAGAGTCCTTTATATATTTCTTAATTCTATACAGATTAAGACTATAATGAACTGGAGGTGTGGCTCAAGTGGTAGAGCACTTGCCTAGTAAGTCCTGAGTTCAAACCCCAGTACTGCCCTCTCCCCTCAGAAAAAAGAAAAGGAATAAAAAGATAAATAAATATATTTTATACTTTAGTGAGGTGATAAATATCCTTTTCTTGGAAAATTGTCCCTAATTTTTCTTGCTTTGACTTACTTATTTATAAAAGTGCTTTCTTTGCAATTTCATCATTTGGATTTATTGTTTGTTTCTTCTGTCTTCTTACACATTTTCATATATTTGATAAATTCTGCGTGTCAGGTAGGATGTTTCAAGATATGTAACAACTATTACAACAGCAAACCCCAAATTCAAATTGGTTTAAACAGTAAGTTCATTTATTAGCTCATATAACTAGAAGTTCGGGGTTTAATTATACAAAGATCTCATACTTAGTTTTTTTCTAATTCCTTTGTACCTGCTCCTTTTGTTAGGTTTGACTGAAAGTAACAGAAATAACAGTGGTTTAAAAAGACTAAAAGATTTATCGCTCACTTAAACGTGGCAATATGGCTGCTTTGATCCACGAAGTCCTTACAAATTCTGTTTCCTGTCTATACATCAGTTTTCCACTCCTGGAGTATGGCCCTCTTAACGCTGAAGCTGAGGGTGTCAGTGTTACATGAACACAAAATGCAGTAGAATGCTCTGGGTTACTATGTGTCCAGACAAACATTCTACTAGTATAAGAGATTAGTTTGTTTTTTTTTTTTAGTGCTGGAGACTGAACCCATGGATTTGCACATGCTAGACTCTACCACTGAGGTACACTCTAGCCCAACTATGTGGTATTCTTGCCAAATATATTTATAAAGAAACAGTCAGACAAACCCAGTTGATGGCATGTTCTAAAATCATCTGACACACGCTCTTCAAAAACATTAATCTCGCTAAATATAAAACAAGGGTGGGGATAATACTGTTCTAGATTGAAGAAGACCAAAACAGAAGCAGCAGCAGAACAAAACCCCTCAAAAAACACTGCCACCAAGCCATGACAACATGATGACTCTTGACTGCACTGCATCCTAGATCATAAATAAGACAAAGACAAGACAGTTCTTGAAGAAGATTAAATACGGACTCTATGTGATTGTACCAATGCTAAATGCCTTGGATGAAATAAAAGTATTGTGCATATTTAGGAGAATGTCCTTGAGTTTAGACAGATGCAGAATGAAGGATTTAAGGGCAAAGGGTCATGCTTAACTGCAGCTTTCTTTTAAGTCATTCATAAAAAAGTCAATGACTATGCGTGTGTGAATCCTTGACTGTGCTGTAAGGGATGTTTCTCTTTGTCAATTAACCTTCTAGCCCTTGTCTGAGGAGGCTGAATAGATTTTGTATTCTTGCTCATGCCATTTTGGCTTTGCAATATATTAGCCAGAGGGTAGCTATCATCTAGTGTAGCATATTGCTGGAAGAGCAAGCAATTTGAAATCTTGGTGGCTTAATTTAAGTCAATTTACTTCTTAATCATGCAGATTCTATTGTGGGCTCAGATGACCCACTGGGATAGCTGTCCTCCATGTAGTGGCTCAACTTTCCATGAAGCTTTGATTTTGTGGCATTTCTGTATCAACATTTGCTTCTGCAATTGCCACAGCAAGGATGAGTGGACTGCAGAGTCAGGCACCATCAATTAGGCTGCATTATTTATGTTTTACTGACCATAGTGTGTCATAACTTCACCTAACTTCAAAGGGATGTGGTAGATTGTACTTTCAAAAGATTCCTGTAAAACTTCTTTCTCATCCACGTGCTTTTCTGTAACCTCACCTTGCTACTTCTTCAGCAAAAAGTGAAGCCTACTTCTTCTGACTCATCTAAATCTGGATAGGCTTTGATTATTTCAATCCATGGAGCATGGTGGATACTATGTGATTTCAAGGTTGGATTCTGTCTTGTTTCCTGGAATGTTCATACTTGGACCTTTGAGCTACCATGTAGGAAGTACAAGTACTCTGAGTCTACTGTGCTGTGAGGAGACAAGCCACATAGGGAGGAGGCTATAGTAGGCCCTTCAGTGTGCAATAACATTTTTTATATCACCCTAGACCAGTACCAGACATTTGAGTGATGATTCCAGCTAGGTGATTCCAGATCTCAGTGCCAAATCAACACCAGATGTCCTGTTCTACTGCTGCAGAATAAATGTTGTCTTCCTTTGCAAATCATACCAACCCCTAATGTGATGAAATTTAGAAGTGGAGTCTTTGGAATGTGATTAGATCATGAGAATGGAGGCCTTGTAAGTAGGATTAGTGCCTTTATGAAAGAGACCCTAGAAACTTGTTGAAATTGTCCTAAGAAGTGGGGATTAAGCCAGGAGCCAATGGCTCATGCCTGTAATCCTAGCTACTCAAGAGGCAGAGATCAGGAGGATTGTGGTTCAAAGCCATCCTGGGCAAATAGTTCACAAGATCCTATCTCAAAAAACCATATCACAAAAAATTGGCTGGTGGAGTGGCTCAAGGTGAAGGTCCTGAGTTCAAGCCTCAGTACTGCCAAAAAAAAAAAAAAAAAAGAAGGGAGGAAGAGGAGATGAGGGAGAATGGGAGGGGATGAATCTAATTAAGATACATTAAGCATGTTTGTAAATGTCACAATGAACCCCCCCACCTTGTACAACTAATGTAGACTAATAAAAATGTTAAAAAAAGAGATCTCTGAGAATTCTCTCATCTTTTCTACTATGTGAGAACACCCATAGTGGGTCCTTGCCAGACATCAAATCTAATGCTGCCTCGATCTTGGACTCTTTAGTCTCCAGAACTGTGAGAAATAATATTGCTTAGGCTGCCCAGTCTATGGGATTTTTGTTTTAGTGGTCTGAACAGATGGAGAACTCTGTCAAAATCCCCGACCCATGCCAGGTTTGGTGGCACTATGCTGGCGTCTCAGCACTTGGGAGGAGGACAGTGAAGTTGAGGTCAGCCTGGGATATATAGCAAGATCCTGTCTCAAAAAACAAAAGCAAAAACAAACAAAAAGTCTCTGATCTAGGGAATCCATAAATATAACCAAAGGTATTTTTTGTTCTAAGGTAGCAAATTTTCAGATAGTTTTTTTTATATAGCGATAAATATGGTGGTATCTGAACTGTAGTCTTGGCTTTGGGAACAAATAGCAAGAAAAAATGTGAGACATTATTGAGGAGGGTGGAGAAAATCTTAAAGGAAAACAAGGGAAATTTCAATGAAAACCAGAGAGAAAGAGATCCTTGTTATATAGTGGTGGAAATAGAGCAAAACTGTTAACACATTGCAATATGGAAATACAAATGGACCCAGTGAACTGATGGGTCTGGCTGAGGAGATTTTTTTCTTTTAATTTATCATTTTTACATTTATTTACATGTGTATACATTGTTTGGGGCACCTCTCCCGTCCTCGTGTCCTCCCTTCCAGCTTCCCCTCCCCCCGGTTTCTGGGCAGAAACTTGTTCAACTATTTTGTTGATAAAGAGGAGATAATGAGAAAGACATAGCATTTTGATAGTTTGAGATAAAGATAGCTATACAGAGAGACTCCTAGGATTGCGTCAATGTGCATGTGTATTGCAACCCTCATTGGTTCATCTCTGCCAGACCTCTTCACTACTTCCTAGTCCCTTTCCCATAGTGGCCTCTGCCACTTTTAGATTACTATATTTGCTCCTCTACAGAGAGCACATCAATCACATATGAGTTTTAGGTTTCCTTCCCTTTCCCTGTTCCTCCTGTGCAGCATTATTCCCTTAGCATGTGACCCATGTCCAATAATATCACTGCATTTGTTTTAGGTCTATAATCCACATATGAGGGAGAACATGGGATTTTTTGCCATCTGAGCCTGGCTAATTTTGCTTAAGATGATGTTCTCCAGTTCCATCCATTTACCTGCAAATGACAAAATTTCATTCTTCTTTGTGGCTGAGTAAAATTCTATTGTATATAAATACCACATTTTCTTAATCCATTCGTCGATAGTGGGGCATCTTTGGCTGAGGAAATTTTTAAGTAGAATGTTGAAGGTGTTAGTCTGGTTCTTTTAACTGCATATCATAGGAACAAGATAGAAATGCACTAAAGAAGGGATTTTTTAGTTTTCAAGCAAAATGTTAAAAAAATACAATAGCTGGATCTTTCTGGCTTCAAACGTAAACCTTTTAAAAATTACCTTTTCCTTCCAGAGGAAGTTCTCAAAGTAGAAAAGGGCTTCATTGGAGGCATTACACCGTCAAGAAAATGTCTCAGGATAAAAATGATGTCCAGCAGCCTAAGAGGAAGCCCAAGGTAGAGAAAGACTTCGGTTGAAAACTTTTGGGTGTGTTATTTGTACAATGAAAATGGAGTATAACTTGATTCACAGGAAGCCTAAAGTTTGTGTTATAAATGAATACATGCTTCTTTACCTATATTTTAAAGACTGAAGCATATATATGAACAATGATCTCCAATCCTGGTCTTTATTTCAAGATAGGCTGTCACATGAATATTAAGTGCATTATATTTATTAGGCTAACTTAAAATAGGTTCTATTTTAATATTTTTTTTCCTGTAAAAGGTGCTACATGCTAAAGAGAAAATAGGCCATGTACGTTCCATGCATTAGGAAAGTAACAGTGCAGACATGCAGCCACACAGTGGCGGTGGTGAGCTGCAAGCTGCAGCTCATCCTCTCCTCAAGCTTTGTGTCTGCCGCATTTTGTTTTCTATTTCTGTGGGTATGTCTTTGTGTTGAGTAATTTTACCATGAAACTCTTCTGACGTTTGTTCTGTGGGAGTATTCTGCTTACTAATTTCAATCCTAATGGGATAATCGTGTGACTATTTGAGTGATTCTATGTGCCAGAATGTGCTATGGTTTTTTAAGCTTTGCAGTCTTTACTTCTCACTAAATCCCAAGAAGTCACTATTGAGATCGGATTATAAAATGAGGAAGTTGAGATTAGCCCACTTGGAGAAATGTATGTAGTTAGCAAATGGAAAATTTGAATTTGAAGTCAGTTTTGTCAGATTACTGAGATCATTCATGTTAGTGATGGAGTGTTTCTTTTTCATCCTAACTCTTGCTGTAGGGCTGGGAGTGTAGCTCAGTGGTAGAGATCTTTCCTAGTATGTGATCCCCAGCGTGACAAACCCAAACCGAACCAAACCAAAACAAACTACTCCCCCCAAAACTGCCCCAAACAAAGAAAACCACACAACCCTCCCAAACAAAAACCAAAATCCCAAAATAAGAACAAAAATTTGCTTTAAGGCAAGAGTTCTTAGCCTGGGTCTAATGGTTCAGGAACTTGAATGAGGAAAATTATATATTTATTTATTATTAAATTTATTCAAACTTAATGATTCTTTAAATTATGAATTTGGCAGCAGAATGCAATAGTATTGGTACCTGTAACTTTGTCACAGTAAAAAACCTACAGTTTTTTATAATACATTGGAGTTACTTCAGATCTCTCAAAATATTATTTATAGCCATTCTAAATTAAAAATGTTAGTAGTGATTAGACTTGCTGTTGATGGCTACAAAGCTGACCAGCTGTCAAATGACTCTGCTAATGGTTGTTCATCAAACCAACAGTGATGCCATGTTACTTGTGACTGGGATAATGACATTATTTTGCAATGTTCCCCTTTGAGGATTGTTTGTTAGTCAATATGTGGACAAAAGTGGGTCATTTTCATTGTTCATTTAAGTTTTATGAAGTGTTATAAAATATGGCTAAAAGGACAGCCATAAAAGGATTTCAGTTCTGATACACGATATAATATAAATAAATATTTAAAACATTAAGCAAAGTGAAATAAACAAGACAGAAAAGAACCAATATTGTATGATTCCACTTACATGAAATAGAATATGGAGTTATATAGTGATAAAGAATTTATGTCATTTGTAGGAAAATGTATGGAACTGTAGATTATCATGTTGAGTGAGACAGGTCAAGTTCAAAAAGATAAATATCACATGTTTTCACTCATATGCAGACTAATATGACTGCTTATAAAGGGGAATGTTTTTTGGAGGGGAACCAGCAGGATGTGGGAGGAAAAAAAGAGAGTGTGGGGGGGTTGAATATGATTGAAGTACATTAAATATGTGTACAAAACCACTAAATACTGTTAAGGGGGGTAAGAAGAGGGAGGGGGAGTAAAAAGGTACAATAGAGGGGGAGTTTGATCAAAAGTCCATTATATGCACGTATGGAAATATCACAATACAACCCCTTTGTATAATTAATTTATGATAATAAAAATAAGTAAAGCTAAATTTTATAAAAATGTAATATCAAAAGTGATTTATAGCTAAAATTTAATCCCCATCAAAGTACCAATGTTATTCTTCACAGAAATAGAAAAACAATACTGAAATTTATGTAGAAGCATCAAAAGAAACTGAATAGTCAAAGCAAATCTGAGCAAAAAGAGTAGCGCTGGAGGTGTTACAATACTGGACTTCAAGTTATAATATAGTGGCAAAAATAGCATGGTATTGGACCAAAACAGACACATAGATTGATGGAATAGAATAGGAGACCCAGAAATAAACCCATATGGCTACAGCCACCTGATTTTTGACAAAAGAGCCAAAAGCATACATTGGGGGAAACGACAGCCTCTTCAATAAATGACATTGGAAAACTAGATACCCATGTGTAAAAGACTGAAACTAGATTGCTGTATCTCAATTTATATGAAATTAAATTCAAAATGGATCAAAAAATCTTAGTGTAAGACCTGAAACTTTGAAACTACTATTGCCAAACATTTGAAGAGACAGGCATAGGCAATGACTTTCTGAATAGAACTCTCAGGAAGTAGAGCAAGAACTGACAAACAGGAATTCCTCAAAAAAGCTTCTGCACATCAAAGGAACCAATCACACCCCTGAAGAGTCAGCTGGCAGAATGGGAGAAATCGTTGCCAGCTATTCATCTGATGAAGGATTAATATCCAGAAAATGTAAAGAGCTCTCAAAATTAAACACCAAGAGCCAAATAATTAAGTTAATAAGTGGGAAAATTAATTTAAAAAGTTCAGATGTCCAATAAGTAGATGAAGAAGTGTTCGACATCCATCATCATAGAGAAAATGCAAATCGTAACATCATTGCGATTCCATCTTTCTCCAGTTAGAATGGTTATCATCAAGGAAACAACAACAAATGCTGAGGAGAATGCTAGTATAAAAGGGAACAACGGTGTATCTGTTGGTGGGAATGTAAATTAGTGCCGCCACTATGGAAATCAGCTGGAGGTCCCTCAGAAAGCTAAAAGTAAGACGATCACATTGTTGTGTTGTACCACTCCTGGGCGTATACCAACAAGACTTAAAATCAGCAAACAGTCGAGATATCTGCATGCTAGTATTTATCATGACCCTATCACTGTAGTCAAGATACTGAATCAGCCTAGGGACCCATCAACAGATGAATAGATAAAGGAAATATGGTTATCTATTCACTATAGAGTATCATTCAGTCATAAAGAAGAAAAAAATCATGTCATTTGCAAGAAAGCAGATAGAACTGCAGATACCATGTTAAGTGAAATAAGCCAGACAACTATTGGAAATATAAATATTACATTTCCTCTCATATGCAGAATCTAGACACGTGTGTGTGTGTGTGTGTGTGTGTGTATGTGTGGTTGTGTGTATGATCTTGAATGCAAAAGGGAAACTGGGGGAGAGAAAATAGCAGGAGCGGGAAAGAAAGGAGAAGGTGATTGGGAGTGGATATGATTGAAGAACATTATCCATGTATGACAATAGCATAATGAAACCCATTAAAATTGTAAAAATCAAGGCAGAGAGGTAAGAGAAGCGATAGAGTGATAGACGGCACAATATGATCAATGTGCATTATCAAAATGAAACCCCTTTGTACCATTAATATATGCTATTAAAAATATCCAAAATTTATTTGGATCCAGGAAAGACCCTGGATAGTCAATGTGATCAAGAAGAACAAACCTGGAGGTATCACATTTCCTGATTTCAAAATATATTACAAGCCTATAGTAAATAAAACAGCATAGAACTGTCATGAAGATAAACAAATATGAATCTCATACCCTTAGGTTTCCTAAGGTACTCTGACTTTCAGTCTAAGCAAGAGAGAGGTTGTTTCAATAATGTTTTAAAGTATGGTATTTGTGAAACAGTCTAAAGCCCAATTAGAATCCTAGGTCTCTATGTTCAAAAGAATTTATTGGTATCAGCAATTTCAATTGCATCATTTTAGACTAAAAAAGACAGAGTAAGAAAAACATCCATGACTGAATTTTACAACTGTTACACAGTCTTGGGTGTCTTACTCTTTTCCTTTTCCAATGAGTTTTTTTTATTATTTCCATCCTATGTCTATGTTGTCTTTATGTGTTGAGTGTGTGATGTGCAGACAACGTGACCACTTAATGCAAAGATCATCAGAGCAAATGACATCCTATTTGAAAAGACCTGTCCAAGAAGTCCCATCTGCTCCTTGACCTGATTTAGGTGAAAAAAACAAACAATCTGGGTGTTGAGCTGATTCTGTGCTAATATGAGATTTTAAGGTTTTGGGGGAAGATTAGTAATTATACTTCACAAATATGGACAATGTAAATTATTAGTAGCTATAAGTGGGACTGTGATGGATTAAGGATGTTCATAAATATCTTTGACTCTCTTTCCCTTGGGGGGATCAATTTCCTCTTCCCATGAAGCTCAGTTGGCGTGGCCATTTGGGAAATAGAGTATGGCAGAAGTTATGTTAGTGTCGGTCCTAGTTATGTCTTTGAGATAACTGGCTTTTTTTTGCCTTGGTGTATGGTCCCATGAAAAAAGTCTGACCCAAGGCTTTCTTGCTATGGAAATAAATGGTAACCACATGGGGCAGCTGGAGATGGACAGAAATAGAGAGGCTTTGTCAGCTCCCAGCTATTCCATGCCCAGCTATTGAAGTCATCAAAGCCAAGGCCCCAACATTATGGATTAGAGTTAACTCTTCTTTCTTGTGCCCTTCCCACTTTCTTACCTATAGAGGAAAGAAATTTAATTAAGGGTCTTAAGCTATTAAATTTTTGGTCCTAGTGAGTAATGTAGCAACAGACTGGCAGCCACTACATGACTCTGCAGTTCAGAAACTCCATTCAAGCTTGATTATGTAACAAATGTTCACCAACAGAAATGAGAGTAGGAATGATGTATACAGCTTGTGTGAGGTAGTGAAGAAGGGGAGACACTTTCTCCACACACACACATTATTTTGTAAACTAAAGTGGATTAGTGAAAGCAAAGAAGTTAGAGTTGGAAGACAGAAGATGCACAGGAGAGAGGTCAAAAGCAAGTTGTTTGGATTTACAAAAAAGAAAAGAAAGCAGAGGCTTTGAATAGTCAGTCTTCCAGCTTAAAATATCCTTTTATAGTCTTTTGCCTCTATCTCTATATATTAATAATTCTATAACCACCACCCTCTCATGGCTAGCAGCCACTTGTAGGAACCTAGGGAGTGATGAATACAGTAGTTCTCTGAAATACTTCAATGGTTATGACTGCAAGGCTTCCAATTAGTATGAGTTTGTGCCAAGAAAGGAGAAGAAAATAAAATTTGATGAATTCTTCATATTTAACTTGCATTATGTCCTATTATATCACATTAAAATCTGTCAAAACAAGTATAGAAATAAGAGAATAAAACAGAGTTTTGGAAGTGAACATTTTCCATTTCCAAAGGTTGACAGGAAAATCTTATAGTAATGAGTTGAAATATTTTTGAGTTTTTTCAGTCTGTCTCCAATTTCAATAATATTTTACAGTATTACTTAATAGTTTGACCAGATGACTTCTAAACACCATGGAGACAGAAACTCCAGACTCTTTAGATGAGTTACTTTATCTTTGTTAGTTACGGATTACAGTGTCATTTGCTTTATTACTTGTTTGCCTTCTCTTTTGAAGAACAAGGAATTAATACACACTCCTTAAAAGTTATCCTTGAATATGTCAGTTAGTATTTACTTTCCCAACTGGATAAGCAGTTGGAACATTAAAATACTCAAAATATAAAGCTTTAAATTTTCTTTTTGCAATACTGGGTTTGAAGTCAGGGCCTCTCATTTTCTAGGGAGACACTCTATCACTTGAGCCATGAGCTCTAAAGCACTATAATTTTGGACTCTCCACCATGCTTGTCCAGTATCTACTGCTAAGAAGTTTCCTCAGGACTTTGAGTTTCTACAGCAGTGTGTTCTCTACCGACTGCAGGATCCTAGGAAGGACACCTGGAAACTTGGAAGTGGGAAATGGAAAAAAACAGAAAGAAAAGTATATTGAAGGTGGCTACAAAAAATACTGCAGAAATATAATTTGCACTCACAGGAGGAAGCAAAGATATGAAAAAATTCACACTGGAGAAAAACCCTATGGATGTAAGTAATGTAGAAAAACCTACACTCTATCCAGTCACCTTAGAAAACATGAAAGAACTCACACTCGTGAGAAACCTTATGGATGTAAGCAATGCAGGAAAGCCTTCACTCGGTCCACTGATCTTCAAAGACACGAAAGAACGCACACTGGAGAGAAACACTATGAATGTAAGGAACGTGGGAAAAACTTCACTTGTTCCTGTCACCTTCAAAGACATAAAAGAATTCACACTCATGAGAAACTTCATAGAAACAAAAAATGTGGGAAAGCCTTCCTTTACTCCAGTCACCTTAAAACACATAAATGTACTCACAATGGAGAGAAACCCTATCAATGTGAGTGATGTCGGAAAGCCTTCACTTGTTCTGCTCACCTTTGAAGTCATTTAAAGAACTCATACTGGAGAGAAACCCTAAGGAAGTGAGCAATGTGGGAATGCTTTCACACATCTGAGTACCTTTCAAGTACATAAAAGAATTCACACTGGAGAGTAACCCTATGGGTATAAGCAATCTGGGAAAGCCTTCACTCAATCCAGTTCCTTTAAAAGACAAGAAGGAGCACACACAGGGAGAAACTCTATTGATGATAAGGAATGTAATAAACCCTTCACTTGATCCATTCACATACAAACACATGAATGTATTCAAAGTTGAATTAAAATCTATGGGTATAAGCAATGTGGGAAAGCCTTCAGTTCTTCCACTCATCTTTCAAGTCATGAAATAAATCCTACGTACATAACAATTGTGGGAAAAGGTGTTCATCAATACCAGTGTCCTGTGAATATATGGAATGATATATACTAGAGAATAATTTTATGTATAGAAGCAATGAGAGAAAGCCTTTGGTTATTACTTGTACCAGTTACCTGACTTCATTTTACCAACTTGAAAGAACTCCATGAGGGATAACCATGTGTATTAGCAACTTGCATGTTTGAAGATCTTTCTAGCACTGATTCAAGTGCACACTGATTAGAAGGGTTTTTTTTTTAAAGAAATAAAACGTATAGTAGTGTCTGTAGTGACCTTCATTCAATACACACGTATGAAGGATGGTATGGAGGAATAAATTGACTAGAACAGACATGCCAAAGTGCTCATTTGCCTCACTAATGAAAATACATGGAGAATCAAAACCTGTCATCATACTGGATATATTGGTGAACACTTCAGAGGCAGGTGGATTCTGAGGTTGGGGTCCACCAAGTTTAAGACCCTCATGAGCTACGTAAGCCCTGTCCCACAGAACCACCACTAGTGCTGGCAGAGAGATTTAAGTGGTAGAGTGTCTGCCTTGCAATCATGAGTCCCTGAGTTCCATCCCCACTACTGACAAAAAAGGAAAAGGAACAACGACCAAAGAGAATCCCACTTAAAATATGAGAATTCTACAGGTTTTAACTAATTGTTTCAAAACTCACTGAAAGTTCCTCATGTACTCGAATACTAGAAAAGTAATAAGAGTAAGTTGTTTGCAGATATGTACAGAATGCTCCAGAAATACAATGAGCACAGGAAATTATCAAAAGCTTGATAGGTTTCACTATTTGGAAATAACTCTGGACTTGTATTTCTCATTTTTGCTTTTGAAAATAAACTTCATGTTTCTCATGGTTGTGTCTGTCTCTAGTCCCAAGTCCTAGAGAGCTGAGTCAGGTTTCATTCTCTGCATAGTTGAGAGACCAGAGTACTATATTTCATAAAACAGTACCTCAATAAAAACAGTTTTGTTAGAGTGATTGGATTTGAGTGTAATGTGTACTGTGTTCTTTAAAGCAAATCAGCTAATTATGTTTCTTCTTGGATTTAAAACTGTGTTGGAATCAGTAGTGAATTCAAATATATTAAGTATTTTTCAGTTGGATTACTTTTATGTAGCTTTGGAATCTGATTAATTTGCCATTGGACACATGTGTTTGTTAATTGTTGCTGTCTTCCTTCTGGCCTCATGTTCAGGATCTTGGAATCTTTACATTTATTTTTGTATTTGTGCTTCGTTTTTTATAGATAAAGTCACATTTGTTACATCGATAGTGTATGATTTTACTTTTTGTTATATATGTTCTTTGACTTCTTTACATGTCTTTTATAGTTTTCTTTTCAAACAGCATGAAGATTAAAATACATTAACTTTCTAATTTACTAAAGATATATATAAATATCCTAATATAATCATGGATTAGATATAACTTAATTAGGTAAGTTTTTTTCCTTTTATTTCAAGAGTCATTATCATGTGCATCCAACTATAGGGTGTTTTGTCCGCATGTAAAATTTACTTTTCATGTTTATATTGTTATTTGTGCTTCACCCATCATGCCAGTGTGAGTGCTCTCTTGCCAGAGATGACCAAGGCCATGCCATTTGTCAAATAGGATATAAACAGTTGTACTAGAAAAATAAAGGATATGTTTGGAAAGAGAAAACAAAACAAAACAAAAGCATTATAATTTTGTTGATCACATTATACTGTGTGACTCTATAGGTACTTACAGATACAGACAATTAAATATTATTCATTCACTCAATACATGGGGTAAAATAGGCATATTTGTATGCTTGATTTCATACAAGAACACATAGAAAATGTACCAAATCAATTTTATCAACTGCTATTCCCCAAATTCAGCATAAGAATTCTATGGTCAGTATTCAATTCATTCTAACTATTCTTATATTATCAAAAATGTCCTGTTAAATACAACTAGAATATGTGCTCCCATATATTTTTCCTTTTTACTTTCCTCAGTTATGCATATTTTAAACAATTGCAGAAGCGACATATTTTCACATTTCAGTGTTATCATTGCCTACTTATTTATTTATATTTCAAAAGAGTTCTATAGATTTATTTACGACAGATCCTTGAACGGATCATCCTGTTCAAGGCACCCTTCACTTCCTTAATTCTCAAAGTATAGATCAGTGGATTTAGTCCAGGAGAGGCCACACTGTACATGATAGCAATGATCCGGTCCTCATCCATGGAGCTCCATGAGGCAGGATGGGCATAAATGAAGATTACAGGAGCATATAAAAGCATAACCACCATGAAGTGGGAGGTGCAAGAGGACAGTGCTTTGTGAAGCATGCTGCAGGAATTGGTCTTGAGGAGGAGATAGGTGATTATGTAGAAATAGGAGAGAAGTATCAGAAAGAAAGTACCCATGCCAATTGTCCCTGTGACAGTATTGAGCAGCTGCTGGTTGAGCTCATTGTTCCCACAGGCCAGCTCCAGCAATGGTTTAACATCACAGAAGAAGTGATGGATATGGTTGGGACCACAGAAGTTCAAACGAGACGTCATTATGGAGTGCAGAAGGGCATGGAAAAAAGCAATTGTCCAGACGGTGACAGCCATCTGGGAACAGAGCTGTGGATTCATGATAACAGGGTAACGAAGTGGTTTGCAAATAGCCACAAAGTGGTCAAATGCCATCATGGCCAGCAACATGGCTTCTGTGCTTCCCAGGAAGTGGAAGAAATGAAGCTGACTTATGCATCCCAAGAAAGAAATTGCCTTGTCCGTTGAGATTAAGTTCTCCAGCATCTTTGGCAGTGTCACTGTAGAGAAGCAGATATCTAGACATGCCAGGTTTCCCAGGAAGAAATACATAGGCGAGTGGAGTCCTGACTCAGAGATGACAACTGTCAGGATGGCTCCATTCCCAGCCACATTGACAAAGTAGACAGTGAGGAAAAGGGTAAAGAGAAGAGGGTTCAATTCTTGGTTGTCTGTCACTCCCAGGAGGATAAATTCAGTGAGTGAAGTTTGATTCACCATCACTTAAGAGTAAAAGAAGACACAGTTATTTTTGGGATACTATCCCTAAGGCAGATCAGTCAGCCTTTCCACACCAGGATTTTCTTGGCAAGACAAAAATATTTTAAGGTAGCATACTGAGTTTTCATAATCCTACATCAGCTTAAATAGTATTTGATCCTTAGAATGTTATACATTGAGGTTTCATGCCTGTTGTGGACTGTGACTCAGCCATTTTAAAATTGATTACATTTATTATTAATAATTTTCTTTGAGGAATTCAGATCAGGTTTTCAGCCTAACATCTTCTTTGGTTGTGAGCATGTACCTTGTGATAGAACTGTCCTTTTTCCTGCAAGTCACTTCTACCAGGGAACAATTTTTAAAAATTGATCTCTTCACTAGTATGAATGCACTTGAAGGATTTTAAACTTAAGAAAAATAGATTGGAATGAACTCATTCTAATCACAATGTTTTTGATGAAGAACAAAAATATTTTTATCTTAAAAGTAATTTCACCTCCTCATTTTAGAGTGCATGTGGCATTAGAGACATTGTCTTAGTGATCTTGTTCTGCCCCAAATCATTGAAAACATCCTGGGTTACTAATAAGGTAAAAAATATGATCACATATATCACATAGATATGGCCTGATCTGAGATATATGTATATAACTTCATCATTACTATATCTGATGATAGGCTTAGTCATTAAATATTTTCAAACTATAACCCCAAATGACTTGGAGTTTTAGACTCAGGGCCTTGTACTTGGCAGGTTGAAATGAATTTTTTCATGACAAATTGTGTTTTATTGTGATTTTATTTCTTGGTTGCTCTGAGAATTTTCAGAAATCCTTTCCAAATCCCCGAATCCATGTGAGAAAAATTCTTCCTCTGATGGACTCAAGAGTGCTTTTATTTCACAAATACCATTGTCTCTTCAAGGTGTCTGTGGCTTTGGTCCCCTTGAAATTCTGTCTTCTTGTATGACCTTTCCTTTTCTTTTCCCTTTCCCCTTCCCTTCTGTACTCTTTTTTTGAGACCATTTCTTGCTTTGTACCCTCAGACTGGTCTCAAACTGGCTGTAGTCCTTCTGCCTCCACTTCCAGAGTACTTATATTTCAAGCATATGCCAACTACACCTGATGAATCTATTTTATTAAACCTTGTTTTCATTTTTCCTGAAATAAATTCACTCCTCAGATGTTAAGGAAGTTCACCACTTTCTCTTTTAGCTTCATTAATGTGACACTGGCAATTTTGTTGTCTTTTGTGACCCCACAAGACTTTGTGCTTCATGTTGGTTTCTCCACAGTTGTCTGAAATCCTCAGCTCTTCTCATTTCAAATATTTGTTTTCGCTATTTGTTCTTCCTTTCTATCAAATAAAAGCCCTGATTCCACTGAAAGAAATGTATCCTTTTAAAATTTCATTTGCAATATTGAAATAATAGTGTTTTTTCAGTAAATGTAAAAACTCTTGAATTATGAGTACGTTAATTTTAGAAGTTTAATATTTTCCAGGCATGGTGGCACATGCTATAATCCCAGCACTCAGGAGACTGAGGCAGGAGGATTGTGAGGTCAGTGCCAGGCTGAACCATATAGTGAGAGACTGACTCAAAAGAAATAAGGTAGAATATTTGATTTGATTTGCACTGTTTCCTAAAAAGCAGAAAACTTTTTTGAATTACTATTTTTCTCCATTACTTGCAAAGTACCTGGATAATCTCCTTTAGTTATACTGGTAAAAGCAGATATAATTATGTGAAGTTGCTTTCTCTGTTTTCTTTTCATTTAAAGGTATATGGATTAGCTCTTGTATATCAGAAGGGAACATGGAACTGGGAGGCGCCAAGAGAACTGTAACACTTGTTAGGAAGCTGAACAGAGATGTTGACATTGAAGTGCTTCCTACAAAAGGGAATTATTCAAGGTTTGAGAAATCACTGACAGGAGAAGAAATAATATGCTGTGAATAGAGTAAACAAAACTAATGAACTAGGGAAACTTCTAGAAATCCCATGGGATTCTAGGCTGTATAGCTGAAAGAGAAATTATCTGCCTTCAAATAATGCGGAGTGTTTTTCTTTGGTACACATTCATATTGTGTATTTTAAAAAAGGTACCACTCCTGTTTAAAACCAAAATCACAAAGAGTATTTATGATTCCCTGACTCAGAAAACAAAAATTTACCAAAAACCTATATGGAATAACATATTTCCCTAACATTTAAAGAAAATTAGTAATCACATTGACCAGTCTAATGATTTTGTTCAATGCACTGTCAAGATTTAGAGATTTCCAATTTGCTTTGAAGAACATTTAAAGAACCAGAAACATTGAACTGAGATGAGATTTGGCAAAAAAAAGATATTACAATACCTTCATAACCCTCAAGCACAATGAGGAGTCCAACATAGGGCAGGAAACCAGCTCTGGATTCTGGGCATTCAAGTTTAGTAACTGCAGAGCAGGGAGACAACTCACTAACGACCAGAAAATACTGGTCTTCCAGCCTGTTTCCTGTTTCTTTCTCTTACCTGATTGAGTGTTCTGTTCAGAACAACAAATAATTTTTATTCTTTAGATTGATATTCCCAATTATTATAAAAGTTGAAAAACATTTGAAGTGGTAGTTCGTGCTGTTACTGTGGCATAAACACTTGATCTTCAGAAACCTCTGTCTTTCTGAATTTCTCCTGGTGTTTAAATGAGACACAAATCCCTAGAGATAAACATCTCTTCCCAACAGAAATTTCCCCTAGGGTTGGGCAGAATTGGTGTAAGACTAAACAAGTAACTTTCCACACCTGTAGTATGAGGGAACTGCCTTAGGTAATTTATATGTGGTGCTTTTTTTTCAAGCTCTGGTAGAATTTGGCAGTGAATCCATCTGGTTCTGGGATTTTATTTGTGAGACTACTCATTACTACTCAATCTCATTGTTCCTCATAGATCTGTTTGAATGATTTGTATACTCTTGAGTCAATTTAGGTAGGTCATATGAATGTAGAAATTTATCTATTCTAGATTTTCCAGTTTATCAGATTGTAAATTTTCAGAGAGAACTCTAATAATCTTCTGAATTTCATTGGTATTTTTTGAGTGATCCCTTCTTTAGCTCTAATTTTATTAATTGGGCATTTCTCCCTCTTTATTTTGGGTAAGGATTTGTCAATCTTTTATTCATATTTTCAAAGCATAAAAACTTTGTTTTTTTGGTGCTTTTGTGTGTGTGTTACTAGCATTTAAACTCAATACCTAATTCTTGTTGGCAAGCACACTACCACTTGTGAAATACTTCTAGCCCTTTTTGCTTTTTTCAGATAGGATCTCACATTTTTTGCCCAGGGCTAGCCTCGGAATGCAATACTCCTATCTATACCTCCCATGTAGCTAGGATTACAGGTATGTGCCACCATGCCTGTAATGGAGAAACTTCATGAAATGTACAGACTACCAAAGTTGAACCAAGAGGATATTAGAAAAAAAATAACACATCTATCAGAAGAAATGAAGTTGAAGTAGTAATTGCCTCCCAACAAAGAAAAGCACAGGACTGGACTGATTCACTGCTGAATTCCATTGGACCTTTAAAGCAAAACTGCTACCAGAGGTCTTTACACTATTCCACAAGGGAAGGAGTCCTTATAAACTTTTCCTGTGAAGCCATGACACCAAGCCAGAGAAGGACACGACAAAAAAAAGAATGTTCTGCTCATTTGTGGAACCTAGATATACATATATATATCTTACCAGGCAGTGTAGTGAAACCCACCAGGCAGGCACTGTTTGAAAAAGGAGGGCAGGAGAAAGAGGGAAATGGGAATATAATAAAGGGGGTGAACTTGTTCAAATTACACTGTACACATGTATGGAATTAGCACGATGAAATCCCATCATATTATCAATATATACTAATTCAAAAATAAAACAAAAATTTTAATAAACTATAAGAAAATTTCCTTGTAAAATGCTCCTTAAAGTACATACAAACCAAATTCAGCATCACATTAAAAAGATCAAACACCATGATCCCATTTGAATCATACTATGAAAGCAAATATGTCTCAACTTATACAAATCAATAAAGAACATAGAACAAATAAATAGAATCAAAAGCAAACATTGCATGGTTTAAAATTGATTAAAAAAGGTTTTTTTTTTCATTTTTCTTTTATTATTCATATGTGCATACAAAGCTTGGTTCATTTCTCCCCCCTGCCCCCACCCCCTCCTTTACCACCCACTCCGCCCCCTCCCTCTCCATCCCCCCTCAATACCCAGCAGAAACTATTTTGCCCTTATTTCTAATTTTGTTGTAGAGAGAGTATAAGCAATAATAGGAAGGAACAAGGGTTTTTGCTGGTTGAGATAAGGATAGCTATACAGGGCATTGACTCACATTGATTTCCTGTGCGTGGGTGTTACCTTCTAGGTTAATTCTTTTTGATCTAACCTTTTCTCTAGTACTTGTTCCCCTTTTCCTATTGGCCTCAGTTGCTTTAAGGTATCTGCTTTAGTTTCTCTGCGTTAAGGGCAACAAATGCTAGCTAGTTTTTTAGGTGTCTTACCTATCCTCACCCCTTCCTTGTGTGCTCTCACTTTTATCATGTGCTCATAGTCCAATCCCATTGTTGTGTTTGCCCTTGATCTAATGTCCACATATGAGGGAGAACATATGATTTTTGGTCTTTTGGGCCAAGCTAACCTCACTCAGAATGATGTTCTCCAATTCCATCCATTTACCAGCGAATGATAACATTTCATTCTTCTTCATGGCTGCATAAAATTCCATTGTGTATAGATACCACATTTTCTTAATCTATTCGTCAGAAATGGGGCATCTTGGCTGTTTCCATAACTTGGCTATTGTGAATAGTGCTGCGATAAACATGGATGTGCAGGTGCCTCTGGAGTAACAGTCTTTTGGGTATATCCCCAAGAGTGGTATTGCTGGATCAAATGGTAGATCGATGTCCAGCTTTTTAAGTAGCCTCCAAATTTTTTTCCAGAGTGGTTGTACTAGTCTACATTCCCACCAACAGTGTAAGAGGGTTCCTTTTTCCCCGCATCCTCGCCAACACCTGTTGTTGGTGGTGTTGCTGATGATGGCTATTCTAACAGGGGTGAGGTGGAATCTTAGCGTGGTTTTAATTTGCATTTCCTTTATTGCTAGAGATGGTGAGCATTTTTTCATGTGTTTTCTGGCCATTTGAATTTCTTCTTTTGAGAAAGTTCTGTTTAGTTCACATGCCCATTTCTTTATTGGTTCATTAGTTTTGGGAGAATTTAGTTTTTTAAGTTCCCTGTATATTCTGGTTATCAGTCCTTTGTCTGATGTATAGTTGGCAAATATTTTCTCCCACTCTGTGGGTGTTCTCTTCAGTTTAGAGACCATTTCTTTTGATGAACAGAAGCTTTTTAGTTTTATGAGGTCCCATTTATCTATGCTATCTCTTAGTTGCTGTGCTGCTGGGGTTTCATTGAGAAAGTTCTTACCTATACCTACTAACTCCAGAGTATTTCCTACTCTTTCTTGTATCAACTTAAGAGTTTGGGGTCTGATATTAAGATCCTTGACCCATTTTGAGTTAATCTTGGTATAGGGTGATATACATGGATCTAGTTTCAGTTTTTTGCAGACTGCTAACCAGTTTTCCCAGCAGTTTTTGTTGAAGAGGCTGCTATTTCTCCATCGTATATTTTTAGCTCCTTTGTCAAAGATAAGTTGCTTATAGTTGTGTGGCTTCATATCTGGGTCCTCTATTTTGTTCCACTGGTCTTCATGTCTGTTTTTGTGCCAGTACCATGCTGTTTTTATCGTTATTGCTTTGTAATATAGTTTGAAGTCAGGTATTGTGATACCTCCTGCATTGTTCTTTTGACTGAGTATTGCCTTGGCTATTCGTGGCCTCTTGTGTTTCCATATAAATTTAACAGTAGATTTTTCAATCTCTTTAATGAATGTCATTGGAATTTTGATGGGAATTGCATTAAACATGTAGATTACTTTTGGGAGTATCGACATTTTTACTATGTTGATTCTACCAATCTATGAGCATGGGAGATCTCTCCACTTTCTATAGTCTTCCTCAGTCTCTTTCTTCAGAAGTGTATAGTTTTTCTTGTAGAGGTCTTTCACATCTTTTGTTAGGTTTACACCTAGGTATTTGATTTTTTTGAGGCTATTGTAAATGGAATTGTTTTCATACATTCTTTTTCAGTTTGCTCATTGTTAGTGTATAGAAATGCTAATGATTTTTCTATGTTGATTTTATATCCTGCTACCTTGCTATAGCTATCGATGATGTCTAGAAGCTTCTGAGTAGAGTTTTTTGGGTCTTTAAGGTATAGGATCATGTCATCTGTAAATAGGGATATTTTGACAGTTTCTTTACCTATTTGTATTCCTTTTATTCCTTCTTCTCGCCTAATTGCTCTGGCTAGGAATTCCAGTACTATGTTGAATAGGAGTGGAGATAGTGGGCATCCTTGTCTGGTTCCTGATTTTAGAGGGAATGGTTTTAGTTTTTCTCCATTAAGTATAATGCTGGCTGTAGGTTTGTCATATATAGCTTTTATAATGTTGAGGTACTTTCCTTCTATTCCTAGTTTTCTTAGAGCTTTTATCATGAAATGATGTTGGATCTTATCAAAGGCTTTTTCTGCATCTATTGAGATGATCAAGTGGTTTTTGTCTTTGCTTCTGTTGATGTGGTTTATTACGTTTATTGATTTTCGTATGTTGAACCACCCCTGCATCCCTGGGATGAAGCCTACTTGGTCGTGGTGAATAATCTTTTTGATGTGTTGCTGAATTTGGTTTGTCATTATTTTGTTGAGGATTTTTGCATCAATGTTCATTAAGGAGACTGGCCTATAGTTCTCCTTTTTGGAGGTGTCTTTGCCTGGTTTTGGGATAAGTGTAATACTGGCTTCATAAAATGTGTTCGGCAGTTTTCCTTCCCTTTCTATTTCATGGAACAGTTTAAGGAGGGTTGGTATCAGTTCTTCTTTAAAGGTCTGATAGAATTCAGCAGAGAATCCATCAGGTCCTGGACTTTTCTTTTTGGGGAGACTCTTGATTGCTGCTTCAATTTCATTTTGTGTTATAGGTCTATTCAGGTGATTAATTTCCTCTTGGTTCAGTTTTGGATAATCATATGTATCTAGAAATCTGTCCATTTCTTTTAGATTTTCAAATTTATTTGAATATAGGTTCTCAAAGTAGTCTCTGGTGATTTCCTGGACTTCCATGGTGTTTGTTGTTATCTCCCCTTTTGCATTCCTGATTCTACTAATTTGGGTTTTTTCTCTCCTCATTTTAGTCAGGTTTGCCAGAGGTCTATCGATCTTGTTTATTTTTTCAAAGAACCAACTTTTTGTTTCATTAATTCTTTGTATGGTTTTTTGGGTTTCTATTTCATTGATTTCAGCTCTTATTTTTATTATTTCTCTCCTTCTATTTGTTTTTGGATTTGCTTGTTCTTGTTTTTCTAGGAGTTTGAGATGTATCATTAGGTCATTGATTTGGGATCTTTCAATCTTTTTAATATATGCACTCATGGCTATAAACTTTCCTCTCAAGACTGCCTTAGCTGTGTCCCATAGGTTCCGGTAGGTTGTGTTTTCATTTTCATTGACTTCCAGGAACTTTTTAATTTCCTATTTATTGCATCGATGATCCATTCTTCATTAAGTAATGAGTTATTTAGTTTCCAGCTGTTTGCATGTTTTTTGTCTTTACTTTTGTTGTTGAGTTCTACTTTTACTGCATTGTGGTCAGATAGTATGCATGGTATTATTTCTATTTTCTTATATTTGCTGAGGCTTGCTTTGTGCCCTAGGATATGATCTATTTTGGAGATTGTTCCATGGGCTGCTGAGAAGAATGTATATTGTGTAGAGGTTGGATGAAATGTTCTGTAGACATCTACTAGGTCCATTTGATCTATTGCATATTTTAGATCTTGGATTTCTTTATTGATTTTTTGCTTGGATGACCTATCTATTGATGAGAATGGGGTGTCTCCCACAACCACTGTGTTGGCGTTTATATATGCTTTTAGGTCTTTCAGGGTATGTTTGATGAAATTGGGTGCGTTGACATTGGGTGCGTACAGATTGCTGATTATTATTTCCTTTTGGTCTATTTCCCCTTTTATTAGTATGGAATGTCCTTCTTTATCTCGTTTGATCAATGTAGGTTTGAAGTCTACTTTGTCAGAGATAAGTATTGCTACTCCTGCTTGTTTTCGGGGGCCATTGGCTTGGTAAATCTTCTTCCAGCCTTTCATCCTAAGTATATGCTTATTTCTGTCGGTGAGATGAGTCTCCTGTAAGCAACAAATTGTTGGATCTTCTTTTTTAATCCATTTTGTCAAACAGTGTCTTTTGATGGGTGAATTAAGTCCATTAACATTAAGTGTTAGTACTGATAGTTATGTGGTGATCCCTGCCATTTAGTTGTCTTAGTTGTTTGAAGGTTTGATTGTGTGTACCTAACTTGATGTTACTCTCTACTGTCTTGCTTTTTCTTATCCTGTGGTTTGGTGCTGCCTGCCTTTTCATGGTTAAGTTGGTTGTCACTTTCTGTGTGTAGGATCCCTTGCAGAATCTTTTGTAATGGTGGCTTTGTGGTCACATATTGTTTTAGTTTCTGCTTATCATGGAAGACTTTTATTGCTCCATCTATTTTGAATGATAGCTTTGCTGGGTAGAGTATCCTGGGGTTGAAGTTATTTTCATTCAGTGCCCGGAAGATCTCACCCCATGCTCTTCTTGCTTTTAAAGTTTCTGTTGAGAAGTCTGCTGTGATTTTGATGGGTTTACCTTTGTATGTTACTTGTTTTTTCTCTCTTGCAGCCTTCAATATTCTTTCCTTAGTTTCTGAACTTGTTGTTTTAATGATGATATGTCGTGGAGTAGTTCTATTTTGATCTGGTCTGTTTGGTGTCCTGGAGGCCTCTTGCATCTGTATGGGAATAGATTTCTTTAGATTTGGGAAATTTTCCATTATTATTTTGTTGAATATATTACGCATTCCCTTCGCTTGCACCTCTTCTCCTTCTTCGATGCCCATGATTCTCAAGTTTGGTCTTTTGATGGAGTCAGTGAGTTCTTGCATTTTCTTTTCACAGGTCTTGAGTTGTTTAATTAATAGTTCTTCGGTTTTTCCTTTAATTAACATTTCATCTTCAAGTTCTGAGATTCTGTCTTCTGTTTGTTCTATTCTGCTGGATTGGCCTTCCGTTTTGTTTTGCAGTTCTGTTTCGTTCTTTTTTCTGAGGTTTTCCATATCCTGGCAGTTTTCTTCTTTAATGTTGTCTATTTTTGTCCTGAGTTCATTTATGCATTTATTCATTGTGTTCTCTCTTTCACTTTGGTGTTTATACAGTGCTTCTATGATTTCCTTTATTTCTTCTTTTGCTTTTTCAAATTCTCTATTTTTATTGTCTTGGAATTTCTTGAGTGTCTCCTGTACATTTTGGTTGACCCTATCCAGTATCATATCTATAAAATTCTCATTGAGTACTTGTAGTATGTCTTCTTTTAAATTATTCTTGTGGGCTTCATTGGGTCCTTTGGCATAGTTTATCTTCATTTTGTTGGAGTCTGGATCTGAGTTTCTGTTCTCTTCATTCCCCTCTGGTTCCTGTACTAATTATTTGCTGTGCGGAAACTAGTTTCCCTGTTTTTTCTGTCTTCCCATCATTGTCCTTGGTGTAGTTACTGTCCCTGTACTGTGTGCAATTAAGTATTTTCTAGCTTGTAATAATAACAATGGTAATATTTAGAATGGAAGGGTGAGCTGAGATGGAAAGCAAGAAGTTAAAGAAAAGGGGAAAACAAATATACAGACAAGAGGGAGAAAGCAGAACAAGGTATCAGACAAGAGAGTTTCAAAGGTATAAACAGGGAGTGTTAGTGTACTAATTGACAGTAAGCTGAACAAACATTAGAGAGACAGAGAGAGGATTGAAAATCAAAGATAAAAAAATAAAAAGTAAGTAAATGAAAGAAATATCTGTATATAAAAATGAATTAAAATAAAATGGAAAATAGAAAATTAAAAAAAAAAAAAACAAAAAACTTCCAAGTTTATATGCAATGCAGTTTCAGTCTTAATAATTTGGGTGTCCATCTCAATCTCCAGTCCTGGAGTTGGTGCCTCAGATGTTGTTCTGTAGTTGTCTCATCAAAGGGGATGCATAAAGTAGAACAAAACTACACACTCACACACACACACACACACACACACACAAATCCCTACCAAGTGTCCCCAGTTCAAATGCAATACAGTTTCAGTAAGTTTTTTGGCTTGCAGGTGTAATTCGGTTGTTCTCTCATCAAAGGTAGGGAGAAAAAGAAAAAAAAGCATCTGGAAACAGTTCTGAGAGTGGTATCTGCAACTGTGGCTTGCCTGCCTGCTGCTCTCAGCCTGTAGCTGGCAGTGTTATTTATGCAGATCTCTGGGGTGAGCTAGCACTCACCTGGTCCCACAGGCTTTGTTTGTTCAGAGTTCTCCTGTGCGGGAGCCTCTGCTACAGGCTTTCCCCTTTCCAAGCACTGGGAAAGGTGACACTGCCCCCGCGTTTTCAGGCCTGCATGTTTATTTACAGTTCATGTGGGAGGTGGGTCTTCCCCCCTCTCCTCTGAAGTTTTCCTCCCACTGCCACTTTCAGAAGCTTTCCTGCTCCTGCTTACTGGGCGGTGCTGCTGCTCCTGCCAGCCGCCTTGTTTATTTACAGTTCACATGGGAAGTGGGTCTTCCCTCCTCTCCTGTGGAGTTTTCCTCCCTCTGCCACTCTCACAAGGTTTCCCGCTCCTGGTTGCTGGGTGCGCGCCCCACTCCTGCCAGAGGCTCTCCGGCTGCCCAGCTTGTTTATTTACAGTCACAGGAAGGATTCCCTTCCCCCAATCTTCAGCGCTCAGGGCGCCCCACCCTCTTTCCAGCGTGTCTTAACTGTTCTTATTGCTTATTACTCAGTTTCTCTTTTTTTCCCGGGTGGAGGTCAGTCTGTCCAGGGGGCTATGGTGCTCTGGCCCAGGCTTGTCTGTGGGGCTACCGCGGTACCGTGAAGCTCACCTGGTCCGCGTCTTCCCAAGCCATATGGGCCCCGGCCACTGGCGGCCCCAGGGGCCCTCCTCGTTTCTCCGTTTAACGTGAAGTGCAGATTCTCTGCACTGGCTGGAGATGTGGAGGGGTCAAAGTTATGCCTTTTCTCAGTGATTATGCCTGCAAAGTGTGTCTCCAGTGTCTCTCCAAGATTTCACTATAGGAGGGTCGCTTTCTGCTTCCTACCTCTAGCTGCCATTTGGAATCCCTCAAAAAAAGGTTTTTTGATAATAATCAACATCACTCGATGATAAAGGCCTTGAAGAAACTTGGAATAAAAGAATCATACCTAAGCATAATAAAGGCTATCATATACAATGTATCTATAGCCAACATAATGTATGTGGAAAACTAAAAACATTTTTCTCTATAATCAGGAATGAGACAAGGTTACTACTCTTCAAACTCTTATTCAATATAGTGCTTGATATTTTTGGACAGGATAATAAGGCAAGAGAAACAAATAAAGGGAATATAACTAGGAAAGGAAGAAGTCAAAATATCTATTGGCAGATGATGGATACTGTAATTAAAAACCCAAAAACTGCCCCAGAAGACTCAGATCTGATAAATACTCTAAGCAATTTATGAAGATACATAACCAACATTCAAAATCAATGGCCTTTCTATACACCAACAATGAATATGCAAGGGAGAAATCAGAAAAACTATCATTTACAACAACCTTGAAAAAAAAAATACCTGGGAAAAAACCTAGGTAGCAGTGGAAGACCTCTGCAATGAGAAGTATAAAACCTTGAAAAATAAATTGAAGAAGACACTAGAAGATGGAAAGACTTCCCATGTTCATATAGTGAAAGAATTAATATTGTGAAAATGGCTATAACAATGGAAAATACTAGAAGACCCAGAAATAAAACCACACAACTATAACCATCTGATCTTTGACAAAGGAGCCAAAACTTATGCTGCAGAAAAGGCAGTTTCTTCAACAAATGTTGTTGGGAAAACTGGCTGTCTACTGTAGAAGACTGAAACCAGATGCCTATTTCTCACCTTTTACAAAAATTAACTCAAATGAATCAAATGTCTTCATGTAAAACCTAAAACTTTGAAATTACTACAGGAAAAAGATAGGTAAAACTCTGGAAGATACAGGCATAGATAATTGTTTTTTGAATAGGAATCCAGTTGCCTAAGAAATAAGAGCAAGAATTGATAGATGGGACTGAATCAAATTTAAAAGTTTCTGCATATAAAAGGAAACAATTGCCAGAATCAAGAGACAATCCACAGAATGGAAAAAAATCTTCACCAGCTATTTAACAGATAAGGGATTCATGACCAGTACATACAAACAGTTCAAAAAACTAAAAAACCAAAGAACAAAATAATCCAAATGTGCAAACCAATTGGACAGCTCTCAGAAGATTAAATACAAATGGCTAACAAACATGGAGAAATTGTTCAACATTCTTAACTATAAAAGAAATACAAATGAAAACCACACTAAGATTCCATCTCACCCCAGTCATATTGTAATCATCAAGAAAACAAACAACAGCAAATGCTGGTGAGGATGTCAGGAAAAACCCTTATACATCGTTCCTGGGAATTAAGTTAAGCTGCCACTATGGAAATCAGTATGAAGGTTCTGAAGAATTAAGACTAGAACTACCATAAAATCCTGGTATACAACTCCCGGGCATATTTCCAAAAGAATGTAAGTCAACATATAATAACAATACCTGAACACCCGTGTTGATTACAGCACTATTCATAATAGTCAAGCAATGAGATCAGCTTAGCTTTCCATCAACTCATGAGTGGAGGAAGAAAATGTGATATATATACATAATGAATTATAATTTAGGCAAAAAGAAGAATAAAATCATATCATTTGCAGTTAAATGAATGGAATTGGAGATTATCAGGTTAAGTAAAATAAGCAAGACTCATAAATACAAATACCATATGTTTTCTTTCATATGTGGAATCTACAGAAGTGTATATATACACACACACGTACACGCACGCACACGCATGCACACACATGCGTGACATTAATGTAAGAAAAGGACTGTTTGGTGAATGGAACCAGTGGGAATGAGGAGGAGGAAAGGAAGTAATCAAGAGGTGAATATAATTGAAGTATATTATATGTATGTATGAAAATAACATAATGAAATCCATTAAAATTATTTTAAAAAGGAGGAAGGACAGAGAGGGATATAAGAATGATAGGGGTATTAGGTCAAAGTACATTATGTATGCATGAGTGCAAATATCATGGAACTCCTTTGTACAATCAATATATGATGATAAACTCACCCTAAATTCATGTGGATATAGGAAAGACTCTGGATAGCCAATGTGATCTTTAGAAAGAACAAACTTGGAGATAACAAGTTTTCTGAGTTAAAAATATGTTACAAAACTACATTAAATAAAACATGAAACTGGCCGATGATAGCCAGCTATGAATCTCAAAAGTGTTTCCCATGGTACTTAGACTTCATAGCTAAGCAAGAGGAAGCGATCTTGGAACTATTTTAGGATTTGGTATTTGTGAAACTGTCTAAACTCCAATTAAGAGTCCCAGGTCCCTAAATTTTGTTAAAAATTATTTTACTGGCAATATCAATTTCAGTTGCATCATCTTAGACTAAAAAGACAGTGTGAGAAAAACATCCATGACTGGCTTTTACATTTGCTCCACAACTCTTATGTGCCTCTCACTTTTCATTTTTTTAAATAAACAATAGCAATTACATATATTTATTTGAAAAAATAGAATAAAATTAATTTAACTTGCAATTATCACATAAATTCATTGGCATTTTTTATAAATCTAAGACATAGAATCTTAGGGAATCTTATTTTTCTTATATTGGACATTTTGCTATTTGGTTATTCTAGGAATTATTTTGAATTTTTTTTTTGTATTGTGCTGGGTGTGGTTACATTGTAGTATTTACAAAGGTTCTTACAGTGTATCAAATATATCACACTTGAATCTCTCCCTCACCCCCAATTCCTGGAATACTTTCAACAGATATCATTTTTGTATTTACATATATGTGTATACATTGTTGGCACCATATTCATCTTCCTACCCCTTTCCCCACAACCTCCCCTCTCCCTCGGCAGAACCTATTCCACCTTTGTAGAAGAAAAAAACATAAAAGATAAAAGGAGAAACATGATTGCTAGTTTGAGATAAAGATAGTTACACAGGGTATTTCCTTGCATATATGTATTAAAGCTCAATTGATTCACCTCTTCCAGTCCTCTTCACTCCTTCCTAGTCTGCTTCCTATGGTGGCCCTGGCCAGTTTAAAATTTCTGTATCCATTCTTGCACAGTGAACTCATCAACCTCATTCAAGCTTTTGGTTTCCTTCCCTTACCCTGTCCCTCCTGTGCACAGCCTCTCCTTAGTGTGACTGGTGTCCCATAACATTGCTGCATTTGTTTTAGGTCTACAATCCACATCTGAGGGAAAACATGTGGCTTTTGGCCTTCTGAGCCTCACTAACTTCACTTAAGATGATGTTCTCCAGTTCCATCCATTTACATATGAATGATGAAATTTCATTCCTCTTTGTGGCTGAGTAAAATTCCATTGTGTATAAATACCACATTTTCTTAATCCATTGGTCAGTAGAGGGGCATCTTGGCTGTTTCCAATAGCTTGGCTATTGTGAATAGTGATGCAGTAAACATGGGTGTGCAGGTGCGTTTGGAGTAACCTGAGTCGCATTCCTTTGTGTATATCCTTAGGAGTTGGATTGCTGGATCATATGGCAGATCTATGTTTAGTTTATTAAGGAGCCTCCATATTGTTTTCCAAAGTGGTTGTACCATCTTACATTCCCACCAGCAGTATATAAGGGTTCCTTTTTCCCCTCATATCCTCACCATTCTTTGTTGTTGTTGATGTTCTTGATGGTTAGCTATTCTAACTGGAGTGAGGTGGAATCTTAGTGTGGTTTTGATTTGCATTTCCTTTATGGCCAGCGATGGTGAGCATTTTTTCATGTGTTTTTTAGCCATTTGGATTTCTTCCTTTGAAAAAGTTCTGTTTAGGCTGGTTTCCCATTTCTTTATTGGTTTACTGATTTTGGGGGAGTTTAGTTTTTTGAGCTCCCTGTATAGTCTGGTTACCAGTCCTTTGTCTGATGTATAGTTACCAAATTTTTTTTCCCCCATTCTGTAGGCAGCCTCTTCAATTTAGAGACCATTTCTTTCATTGTGCAGATCACTTTTCATTTTTGAATGATATATCATTTATTTATTATTTATATATTTTTCCACCCCATGTCTATGTTACCATTATGTGTTGAGTGTGTGATGTGTGGATAATTTAACCCCTATGTGCAAAGATTATCAGAGAAAATGACACTATTTGATACGTTATTTTTGAGAAGTCCCATCTGCACCTTGACCTGTTTTAGATGAAAAAAATTGACCTTGAGCTGATATCTTATGAGTTGAGGTTTGAGGATTATTGCTAGAGGTTGCAATCATACTTAACACATGGAGACACTACACATTATTAGTAGTATTAACTGGGATTGTGGTTGATTGTGGATGCCCACAAAAATCTTTTGACACTCTTTTCCTTGAGGTGGGGTCAATTTCCTCTTACTATGAAGTTCATTTGACCTCTGGCTGATTGGGAAAATAGAATGTGGCAGAAGCTATGTTAATGCTGGTCACAGTTATGCCTTTGAGATAACTAGCAGTTTTTGTACTGGTCTGTTGGTGTCCCTAAAATGTCTGACTTGAGGCTTCCCTGCTGCAGAAACAAATTCTAACCACATAGGGCAACTGGATAAGGGTGGAGAGAAGTAGAAAGGCTATGTCAACTCCCAGCTAATCCATGCCCAGCTATTGAAGAAGGTCCCAGACATTGTGGAGCAGAGTTAACTCTTCTTTGCTGTTCATTTCCCCCTTTCTCAACCAGAGAGACAAGCAATGTAATTAACTGTTTTAAGTTATTCAACTGTCAGGTCCTAGTAAGTTATTCAACAATAGACCACCAGAACCTCATTCACTCCTCTATACTTCACAAGCTCCATTTAGATTGGATTTTTAAACAAAAATTTCATGACAGAAATGAGAGTAGAAGTGATGTATACTGTTAGTGTGAGATAGTGAAGAGCGGGAGGCACCTTATTCTTGGACACATCATTTTGTAAGTTAAAGTGGAGCCAAAGAAAATAGAGTTGGGAGAAGGAAGGACAGGAGAGAGAGGACAGAAGTAATTTCTTTGGACTCACCAAAAAAAATGAGAGCAGAGACTGAGTAGTTAGTCCATCAGCTTAGTATTTTCATGGTTCTGCCTATAATTACGAATATTTATAAATTTATAGCCTACTGTCCTTTTGGTCAGTGGTCACTTGTAGAAAACTAGAAAAGTAAATACAGTATTTCTCATCTATTCCAGAAATACTTAACAATTATGACATTAATGCTTTCTGTTATTATAAATGTGGTGCCAGCTTAGGAAAAGAACACAAAATTTTGATGTATTCTTCACATTTAACTTGTACTATGTCTTATTACATCACATCAAAAATCTGTCAAATAAGTATAGAAAATAGAGACTAATACAAAGTAATCATTTTCTGTTTCTATTGGTTAATGACAAAATAATGTATTAATGAGCAGAAGTATTTTTGTTTTTTATTCAATCTGCCCCCAAATTCAATAATATTTTACAGTATTATTTAACAATGTGGTCAGACTGCTTCTAA